>NC_090288.1:52075172-53275172 GCF_037392515.1 Haliotis asinina
TTGTCTCCATCACGACAAGAGAATGCTTTCACCATTAGGATACTCCACTTCCCATTGAAATTTGTAAGCAAGAGAATACAAGAGAGAATGTTTTTCACGATGTCCAACATGACAAGTGGAGGTATTTCAGTTCTTTTGTAGAACCTATGCCCAAATTATACTCTTTCAGCACTTTCTGGATGAATGCATATCTTATTCCTCCACTCAAACCCCAATTTCTACATCAATATGATGGTTTCTTATTATTTTAACAGAAGAAGTAGGTTCGGAGGCTATGTATTACTAGTATATAACAGGCCATAATCAATCTTTTGTTCCACCTTTGTCATGAATCTCTTGATTCCTGGATACGGAGCAATGACATCAAGGAAAGATCCGAGAATACTGGCGCCTTGAAATCTCACACTGCCGAGTCCAACGTAGAAATTTCCTTTACTGTTCAGCTTGATGTTGTCAGGGTAACCAGGTAGGTTGTCAGTCAGAATGTCAGTTTCACCTTGTTTGGGGCCTTTGAGGTAATACCTGTATCATAAAGTCATAGATACAAATAATTTCAGGCTATTTTATTACAAATATAAATTAGTTGAAACAAGGGAGGATTTATGTTATTTATTACATATTTCTTCAGAGAGTCGCAAACCTTACCTAGTTTACTTGATTCTTTTAAACACTTCCCATAAAAAATTTAAACGCATAAGTGTAAATATAACCACTTACTTCAGGCAACAGTCCTAAACTAAATTTTGCAAAATATTTCATACTGTTTAAAGATACTGTTTAAGCATGAACTGATGTATTGTAGAAACATTTGTAATGTTGAAAAAATTACTATGTTTTTATTAAATGATAAGAATCCGTGAAAATTGGTGAATTCTTAACAAAACTCTACACCAAACCACAGCGGTTCACATGCACGATACTTGAACATGCTTTTGATGAATGATCCTCGTGTACAGTTGGACTCCCCGGAAAAAATTAATCTTTGAAGTAGCCACACAGGGGTATATAAGCATAATATATAGTGAGTGTTTTAAGTGAGTTTAAACACGGGAAGTATATAACATGAAAATGACCTTCTTCCCTGCCTGTGGCTCAAATTAAGAAGAAATTTGCCTTGTGTCATCATGAACATGACGTGAGCAAAATTTCAGAAGCCAGTGTAGCATGAACTTTGAGTGGAAAAAGTTGTCTGCATGTTTTCTGTATGTTCATAGGAAATAAATTTAAAAAAATGTTTTAGGAACTGTTAGGGCAGGTCATTAAAAAGATTTTATTAACATGACTACAGTATAAAAAATGTCAAATATCAATTTTTTGTCTACAACAAAATCAATATAATATCTCTTGTAAGACTAGGAATATTTGTCTTGGTGAAATATGAACAAGATAGGATTTATTATTTTAGATCAATGCTCATTTTGAGTGTGTTCAATATTATCATATTCAGTGTAATTATGGCTTGCCCTGTAATTAATGTTCATCTTCATTATTCAAGGATCTGATATACAGTTTATAAACATGTCAAATAAGCCACTAGTATAAAAATGTTGCAAGTACATGAAAATGTATTAAAATAACATCCAAGATGAATGTTTCAAAAATTGAATTTGGTCCTACAATATTCATTTGGAAACTCAAGATTATCATATTTAAGGATGGTAACCTCCAAATGAGCAATTAGATTGGATATGATAAACAAGGGGTGGCTGTTGATGCCTTGTTTACCATGACGATCTCACAACCAGATTAGTTAAGTACAGCAATGGACAAACCTTCTTATTCTCACCAGGCTCATCTCTGCAATTGCGAGGAAACTTTCATCCACGGACAGACTGATTCCGTTAGCTAGGTAGAGGCCATCCATGACAATGTGAGCTGATCGAGTTGATGGGTCGTATGCTATCAGACGGCCAAGCTGGTTCATCTCTATCACCTGACATCACATACAGAAATAATGGATCTGAAAGCTATACCTTAGTCTTCACAATATTATATGATCTTGTCTCCTACTGACTAGTAGGTATAACAAATTATTGTCAAAGTGAACACTTGGACCCGGTTCCACAAAATACTCTTTGAACTAAAATGACCCAAACTCCCATACGAACCACAAAAAAGCATTCTTAGCACAAAAATCAAACAAAAAAGACTTGCATGCACACACACACACTCACAGCCTGTGAAGATCAATGTTAGAATTGGAATTCGGCAACCAATGATCATCATATAATGGGGATCAGTTGATAGCATGTCAGTATGACCCTGCTGTGTGCATCATTGCTCTTAATAAAATCACTGGATTGTATGGTTCAGATTTGATTAATCACAGATCACCATGAACAAATGAAATATTACAGTGCAGAATAAGACAATAATCATACTCAGTTCATAAAGGACAAAAATTTGGTTTCCAGTGTGTTGAATGAATCAAGTGTTTTGTTAAACCAGTTCTGACACAAACATTTTCAAAGATGAACAAAGGTCATTTGGCTTTTTCTCCTAGTCAGGGAGTAGAAGTCAGCTGTACCTCAAACTTGTAGTTTCTCCGCTCCCACTTGGTGCTGGAATCGGTGAAGTAGATGATCCCGTCTGATGTAATGTCAAGGCCGTTCAGGAAACGAAAGGGTTTGCCATTGATGCCTGAAAAACAACAAAGCCTGTGGGATAAATATATTAAGAGTCAGTTTTTCTACTAATTACAACAGGGGTTCAAAATTTTTTAAAAACCACTTGCCACAGGGCATGTGACTTTAAGAAAGTAACTTGTCCTGATTAATTTTCCACTTGCCCTGATTTTATGACTAATTTTCCACTTGCCCTGATATAATCATGATGACATAATTTTGAAAGAATAAATCAACATGGTATTTGATACAATGATTACTGGACTATTTATCAAAAAGTGATAAACAGCAAAGAAAGATAACTCTAGTTTATTATCAACATGAAATGTAATTACATTTTGAGTAGACACGAAATGAAATCCAAGTTTATCTGCAGTTTGAAACCATAAGTGGAAATTATCTAGTAGCCCACAGTTAAGTAAGACACCATTATTTGATTGCCCGAAATGGAAACTGACTTGTCCCAGGCATTGTCCGATGGGATTTTTTGAACCCCTGCATAGGAGTGAGTAAATATTGAAGAATGCTGCATCAGAAATTTTGTAGCTTCCTGTGGTGATTTAATCATTGAATTTATAGTCCACTCCCTGCAGTTATGAGTTTCTCTATCACTCTTCTGCTTTAACTTTACTAAGTACAGTTTTCAGAGTACAGGACAGAGAAGCCTAACAAAGCCAGGTACAGCTTTTTGAGAAAGTTGTGTGCTCAGTTGCTTTTCACCCGCTTCACAAGAGTTTCAATGGTCATTTAATAAACTGTCAGGAGAAAATGTGTGTGTGCACCCCATCTCTGGATCCACATATGAAAAATGATTATGTTAATGGCCCAACTCTCTCAACCATAATCTCCCTTGTGTAGACCCTTTCTGTACGGCAGGAGCCCTAAATGAAGTAAGTCTAGAATGTCTTCAGGTTCAATTACACATCTCACTGTGACTCCTCTTCAGTGTAGATGTGGTGAGTTGTTTCTATCAAAACTACTGGCAAACAAGGATAAGTTGGACCAATGCAGAAAAACCGTTTACGAGAAAGATGTGGTGCATGGCAAATAAGCAAACCCATATGGTTTGTGAATGGTGGAGCATATGTAGGCTAGTACATGTACAGTTCATGTCGATGAAATTGACACCTCACTTAGCTACACATGCCACGCTCACAAGACTATCATGTGGTCAGTGCAGGAAGTCAGTAATATTCACCCTGCTTGATCACAGACAACCTGGGGCCCCTATCACTCACAAAGGCAAGTGCCAGTGAGTGGCACTCATACAAGCTAATACATGCACTGTCAGGTCGGTGCTTAACTTATCCTTGTTTGCCAGCATATCTTTTAACATACTAATATTAGAACAGCATTTTGCTTTGTGTCGCCTTCACCATTTTGCTGTATAGCTGCCTATCTTTGCTTTTGGTATTCTTCCGGCACTACCCATATTGTCTGGTTTTGTACATAACAGTAAGTCAGAAATATAATATTCATCACAAAAAAATCCAGCCCAGTGGACCAGTTGTTGATATCAGGATGCAGAGTGAAAATGTCAGACCATAAAGCCACATAAGGCACCTAGCACCATCAGTGTCCAACAATCACATATTCACATCTCCAGGCACATATTGAGACAACTACTTCACAGTAATGATCTATCGTGCATAAATATAGGTATGCATTTCAGTTCTGTTAGTGAGGTTCATATTAGACAGGGGCCGATTGGTGGCCAAGGTCAGCATTTACCAACAAAACTACCTGTATTTACCAATATGCCCTGGCATGAGAGTCTCAATCTCCCCTGTCGTCACATTGACACGGAGAAGACCTTTGTACGCGTCTGCTACAACAAGGAAGCCATCTTGGTCCACTTTCATCCCCTTGGGGCGGCCGCAGTCTGGCTCCAGTGTGAAGCTGCCTGCAAAATAGTGGGTCATGAAGGGAATCAACTGCTTGTTTCAACACCACTCCCAGAGTGAGGCACCAAATCACCATCACACATTTTGAACTGTCTTATGTCTGACAGCCGGTAGAAGATATCACCTTCTTTCTGTACCTATCTGAAGAATATACTCTATATGGCTCCCATGGCTCAAATCAATGAATACACATTTAGGAGCCTTACTCTAAGAACAAGAGGTAAAATTTAAGATGGGACTCCATAAAAAAATGTATTACAATATAGTTTTTGTTTTTCCTTTTTGCAAGTGGGTACTGAGAGCTTAATTTAAGGGCACATGCAGAAGATCAGTACAAATCATGACTAAAAGGGTGAGCAAATACAAGCAAAATGGAGAGGAAAATGTTCTCACCACAATCTGGGTGGTCTATCCCTGTCCTTGCAACAAGTCGTAAGTTGTCTTTCTTGAATGCCCAAATTTTTCCATCAGCACTGCCTGTGTAAACAGTCCCTATATCACAAAAAGCAAAAAAGAATACTCCAACTTGTTAAGAAATATGACGTTGTTCTCCACCTTTATGATAATCAGTATATAAATGCTAACAGAAAGATGTGTGGTGAAACAATTTATAAACATCAAGAGTGGACATGAAATTCCTGTTGTTTGATCCAGGAAAACGCAAGGATGTCAACAATTTTAATGTAATTTCTTAATTTCCATGTCATCCTGGTCATACCATTGTCGTCCACAGCGAATGATTCTGGACCTATAATCTGGCCCTCAAACAGTCTGGTTACTTTCTGCAGATGAAAGTTGGGCTGAAGGCTGCCCTCCAGATGCGGAATTGTACAGTTGAACCTGCAACAGTTAAACTTAAGTTAGGCCATAATGAATCGATTATTGTATTTTCATGCATTCACATGAATTGCATTCTTGGACAATTATGGACAGAGAAAGGTTTGTAACAGTCAAACAGACATGCTTCATGGGATGCTTTAGCAGTCAATAGATTGTGTCAGATTTCCTAAAAAAAAAAAAATGACAGATATAGTATCAAGGGCCATGCTCAACTTCTTTGAGCGGCATTTAGATCCTGGAGTAGTAAAGAAGGATGATAACATATAGATGTATGTATTGTAGTTTCCATCTAGACCAGGAATTCCTGAGGCATAAAGTTGAAGGCCAGTGATTGCTATTTCAACGGAAGTGATGCTTACACATAAGGCTTGGGGTCTATTGGAGATGGCAGAAGATATAGTGTTACCACGGCAACCAGACCAACAGTAGCCGATATCACGGATAATCTGTAAAACACACAGTACAAACAAGTAATAAAAACACACATACAAAACAGCCAAATCACTGTAGTGTATATACACGGAAGCCAAGGATAAAGGTGAGCCAGATTGAAAGTGCACACAGCCATCATTGAAACATCTTGTCAACTGGTGGAATGTATCACTCACAACAACACTGTTCCATGTTTATAGTTATAATCAATCACTGAAGACATTGAATGTCATTTCAGTATAAACGTGTGTGTTATACTTTGTTATAGGGCTGATTTGGGTCTAAATTTTCTAACCCAGTACCTCACCCCCTATTACCCTACCCTACTACCCTTCCCTACCTGAATACCTGTTACGTTAATTCCTGACGTCATATTTGTAAGTAATGCCCACAATTATCCATGTTGTGGAAACTGAAAATAAATAGTTACCAATTTTGTATATGTTTTGATCAGAACTCCATACGCTGGTCAGTAAATAACAAAGTAATTCTGCTATAGGTAACCCAGATACCCGGGACCGGTGTTTAATGAGCTGCACCTGGGTATCTGTCTCAGTACTCAGACCCGTTATGATCATGGGACTGATAGAAGAAACAATGTAATATGTTATTCTTTCATCAACAGGTTGTATTGTCTTTGAAGATTTTGACATGATTCACAGTCACTTCTGTTAAATAAAAATAACAATAATATATGGTTAAGATATTGAAAAACTCAAGATTAGAGCCTCCGAGCTGAAGCATAAATTTGTGTATGGAACTGTGCACTGACTCTCTGTGCTTACCTTTCATGCATCAGTCACCTACTGTAAGTACTGTAAGTGTGTCATAAGGGATTGATCAGGTGCAGTGTGTGAAGCCTCTCATTTCTGTTAACCTCAAAGGTATTTTTGCAGAAGTAAATCAAAAGGTTAAAATACCAAACATTTTACATACTAAACAGTACTAGCACTTTATCAGCTTCCACCTACTCTCTCCCAACAACTCAAATAGTAGTCTTGTGTCTGCTTTATTGCACCTTGCAGTCATTGAACAACACATTTAATATTCCTTTCAACTTAGCAAGGTGCTGTAATATTTATTATTATTTGAGCTAGTGGTCAAACTTGGATAAAACTATTTTAATCCAGCCATATACAGATAATGAAAATGTCTAGAGTGAGTGGGTGAGTTTAGTTTACGCCACACTCCGCTACACTGTATTCCAGCTATATGGCGGAGGTCTGTAAATGATCAAGTCTGGACCGCACAATCCAGTGATCATCAACATATGCATCGATCTGCGTAATTGGGAACCGATGACATGTGTCAAACCAAGTTGGCAATTCTAACCACCCGATCCTGTTAGTCGCCTCTTACGACAAGCATTGTTGCCTTTTATAGCAAGCATGGATTGCTGAAGGCCTATTCTACCTTTCATGCGTCCCTTAGTCTAGACAGTATATGATATGATATGAATAATTTATAAATTCCATGCAAAATTCACACAGACTTTCATCAAAGAAATGAACTTACTTGTTCTGAACCATTTGAGGTGTTGCAGCAGCTGTAAATAAAACTTCAAGCATCAATAAATACACTGTAATCAGCAATGAATTTGTCTCTGTAGGTTAAATTCAAAAAATAAATCTTGACACTATGTATCCATGTTTGGCCAGGAGTAAAACTGTAAAGAACTGAAGTTTGCTTTGCTATCCAAAACATGAGCAGCTGCTGCACAACCATTTTCCCAAACTTTACAAAAATATTACCATGCCACATGGAAGTCATATGGAAAGAATTACTACCTGACCTTATTCATCAAGGAGACTTATAAATATCTAACAATTTTCCAAGCGGCAGAACTGTACTAGTAAAAGTGAGGATAAACCAGCGTAACCGATATAGCCATGGTTTCAATACTTTCATATTAATCTAAAACTGAGCCTCAAAAATGACTTACCCTTTTGAAAGCCATTACAATTTTGTGGCAGAATTTACAAGAAAACTTCTAAACAACTGGTTCTTTGCCTCTATATGAAACCATGCCTGAAACATGTTTTACAAAATACAGGTCATTGACCTTTCACAAGTCCACCCCCACCCCACAAAAACCTTTCTTAATCATTGTCATAACTTGAAAAAGGCACACACCATGCTTGATAAACAATATATTGATATAATGTTCTTTTTTCAGAATGTTACAAACTATACAGTGATATTTTATCGGCTGAAAGGACCATGGGAAAATAAACCATTGTAGGCTATCCTCTAATGTCAATCATCTTCGTGTCATGTCATTAGAAAACACAAAAGAGACATGCTGAACAATTACATAAACAGATGACCTTGACCTTTTACATAAAAGCATTCTAGGAGAAAGTTTCCCCACTTTTGTGAATTCTCATCAGTTCAGAATTTTAACTGTTATTTGTTCATTATATATGTCCAAAATGTTCTTCTAAAATACTCTCTGAGCTGAGCATAGAAGTCACTATGAGGAGACATTGCAAATTAAAACAAACCTCAGAAAGCACTACAATTTATGACAATGACACAAACAGATATCAAACTGACAATATTTATATACAACAAAAACCAGTATATGACAGTATGCGCACATTTGGTTTTTTTTAATGAATTAATCTGAAAACTGTTAATGTCTCCTCTAATTAATAGATTTCACTGACACAGTTTTTAAAGCCTGTGAGCAACAATGTTAATTATTCCTGTTGGGAGTCCAACAGCCATGTTTGGTGCATAAAATAAAACCATATAGAATTAGAATTGTTGTTTGAATGGAATGTACACTTTTAAAAAACCTTATTGAGGTCTCTCCTAACCATTTTACTTTACTGGGGTTTTTTTTCTTGTTTGTTTGAGGGTTGGGTTTTTTTTAAAGCAGATAACATCACGATCAGATCAACAAGATCTACATGACAATGTGACAGTGAAATAGCTAATGACAGACAATTTTATGGATGATGGACTACATCTATGTTTAGGAGATAAAACGTTTCTCTAAATTTCCTGTCTTACCTGACTCTGAAACTTCTAAGAATGGCACTCAAAGAAGACAGAGAAACAAACATTTGCTCCGATTGAAATCAGCAGTGAGATATGGCTACCCACGTTGGTAAAGCCGACAAAGTATTGGTTTGGGAGAAACAGCTAAAAGCGAAGACACCAACAATTTGAAAAAGTCACAAAATCTTTAAACGAAGCAGATACTTTCCCTTGTTTACAGCAGTCACACTAGTGCTGAAATATATCCAGATGAGACGTGAAATTCTGATTAACTCACTTGTTCACCGTAGGTTTGAAATCTGTGTGTCAGTTGCCAGTTCATGCGCCTCGTCTTTTCAACCGCAGACTCGGTGACATAACGTCCAAGGCAGGTCCTTCACCGCTTTCACGTCCCCGCGGCATTGTCCGAAGGTCGTGGTGGACATTGAATGACCAGTGTCAGGGTCAAGTGAAATATGACTCGCGAATGTGGCGAGGTGACCTGCCTTGTTTACATGCCAGGCAATGTGCTTTTCTATTTTTAGAATCGAGGTCACACGGACGGCAGTCGCGGGTTACTTTCAAATCTATCAGTATCACTATTGATTGAAAACAGTTGATATTCAGTCAGGATCTTGTTACCAACCACTTATTATTTGTATTAATTCTCGATACGATAATGAGATAATAATGCACAGCCAGGGAACCAGGCTGATAATAATATTTTTGATAAGACCAATGAAGAACGATATCTATCGCCAGTCCTGCATACCGGAAGTGTTGGATTTAGGGACTGGCATGTGCGTTCTCGTCGATTCCTAACAGTTATAGTAAGTGGCCCAACACAAACAGAAATTATTTGGCAACAGAAGTGACAATGAGCGGAGAAACTACACAGGTTCTGCTTGCAGTTGAAGCTGAGGCATATGTTGAAGCTTTGGAACAATTCGATGTGAAAGATATCGGGAGCCCCAGGTCTGTATCCATGGAAATTGTGTAAACAACAACATTATATCTGTCAATGACTGTCATAGTCACCGAATGTTTCAGGTCCAAATATCAGTTCAGCTTGCTCATCCTCACGATGATGTAGACGTGGCTCAAAATAATAATTCTGTGAAAAGTTTTGAATGTTTGATAAAATCTCAACACATATTACCTTATTAGTGCACATTTAGATATATTGTGTTTGTCACTCGAACGCATCATAATACTAGATTTAAAATGATGTGTATACATGATATATATATATATTCGTATTTGATCATATGTAACTGAAGATTTACTTTCCTTGTCTTTTGGGTTCTTTTTTTTTAAATAAAAAAACAAAACTCGAGTAGGTTACCCCCAAATTTATCTTTAGGTTTGGCTCTTTGAATGAAAAAGGTGGCAAACACATTCTATAGTGGGTCTGTAAACATATCTTATTCAATGCTGTAAACATGACCTGACAGTTTACATGATTTTCCTTACTTCAGTTGGTCCCGGCAACATGAATATTTAGAGAAACTGAACATGCAAGCTGTCATCAGTGCCTCTTCTCATGAGGACGAGTTTGTCAAAGAGGCACTCATCACATTTGAAAAGGTACTGGCTATCCTCAGACTTTTCCTATAATAGGAAATAATAACTGTTGCTATTAAGTTTCATCTTTCATGTATAATTTCAATGATTCTTTGGTGCTGTGATTTCAGTGGGCTTTTAATTCTGAATTAAATTTGGATCCATAGATACATCTACCAAAAATATGTTGTTGTTTTTTCTCTTGTTTTCAGATTCCTGTTTTGATACAAGACCTGCTAGTAACTGAAATATGGAAACAGAAGATCTTCACAGAACTAATCAACTCTGGATTTGAACCTCGCACAACTTTCCCTCTATATATGGTGGTATGTTGATCCTATCACAAGGATCCTTGACATATGGAGGTGCTCTAAACTCTAATATTCCTTCTAAGTGAGTTGTTACTTCACTAATTTGTAAGATGTAATCAATATCTTATTCTGTTCCTCAGCTGTACCATGAAGCTACAGTGATCAACCTCCTGGAGACAGTTCTGTTCCACCGTGACACCTGTGAGGCTGCAGATGACACCATCTTGGATCTAGTTGACTACTGTTACAGGAAACTCACGCACCTGGTAGCTCGGTATGATTACTAATGATTCTTGTTCAAGAATGTATCATAATCATTTGTGGTACATCTTCAGGATATACTAGTAATACCAGTAGTTTGCATCCTTACAGATCACTTAGCTGAACCAACTGTCTATAAACAGAGGCCCTGTAATACCATAAGTCACGTCTATTTCCTTAAGTCAGTCTGTTTGTCTGACTCTGTCCTGTGTTGGATGGATAGAAAGTATGAAAATATTCTGCTGTAAAAGGCAGCAAAAACATCTGTGGACAAATTTGTGTAATATTTCTAACTTGTTGGATATTTTCTACAAATATTTTCCAAACTTTCTCTAAACCAATATGAAATCTGTTCTCATGGCAGTCTAGGTAAACATAGCCTCAGTGTATTTCGTTACACTCCTTCACTGAGTCTAACAAAACCTAGTAGAAAGTCGGATCAGGTAACCTTTGAGCGACCAATGACCGTCCAATCAAACGCGAGACGTTAAATAGATTTATCCAGTCGGACAACGACTACTATTTAGGGATCAGAGGGACTTTAAAAATATTCAGGTCACTGATTCTCTCCACAAACAAAAATCTGTATTAACACAGTTATTTGACCTACAGTATATATGCTTTGGGGTTTCTATTGATATGGTTACCACTAGCTAATATTTCTGCAAGATAACATCCTTGAATATTGCCAAAACACTCTTTACTCACCGTTGTCATGGTTGTACGTACGCCGTGTGTATCACCCGGAAGCGAGCGTAAGCTAAATGGCATTCATAATCGTTTAGGTATGAACCTTTTCGAGATAAAAAGTTCCAAAGGTATGTGCGAATGTGCACTTTCGCATTTTGGTAAGCTGTGTTCTGATTGGTCAATCTCAAAGTTTACCTGACGCGACCTCCCATAAGGTTTTGTTAGACTCAGTAGTGGAGTGTAACGAAAGGTACTGAGGATAAGTTTACTTAGACTGCTTCTCATGGTCTTGATGAATCTCGTAGTTAGTTATACACAGATTTAATTAATAGTCTGAGGGTATCAGACACATGTATACACACACATAGTTGAGCTGTACTTAGCAAATCAAAGAATTAACTTTCATGCATTAAGTTTGTCACTCATGCTAGTGTACATGAAATCAAATGTACATGAAAAGTACCATTATATTAAGGTAACTAAGCACAAACAATTTATTTGCTTGAATCATCATAACTAATAACTTCATTTACCAAAGCCTGACTTTTCTATCTATAAACATATCAAATGAGTGACTCCAGAGGTTGCGGTGTGTTGACAACACAGCAGTTTCCGGCTTCCTGTTCATGCCAGAATTAAGAACAAGATACTGTCCTTAGTATATCAATGTTATCATCATTCTACTACTGCTTATCTGTCAGATCTCACAACACACTAGCAACCACCACAACAACTCCGATCTGCAGATCTGTAACTCCAAAGCTTAGATGGTTTGGTAAAAAGATTCTTCTCCTTCAATACAGAAACATTGTGGAATGAACTGCCTATTGGCTTGAAAAAAAAAAAAAAGAAAATCTCTGTACTTTCAAAAAGATTTTAAAGACCTACATGTTTACCCACTCTTACAAAACGTCCTGATCTTGCCTCCTGTATTAAACTTAGTATACATCTCAAGACCTTTGTTTGTGCTATAAGCATTCTCCTAGTGAATGGAGTTTAGCGCATTGTAGTTTCACTTATTATATTTTATTATAATTAAATATTCAACCTTTCACCCTTGTTGCTATTGCAGAATGTCTAATGAGGATGAGGATGAGGATGAGGATGATGAGTTTGAGGTCAGCACTTCATCTGTGACCAGTTCCACATCAGCTACTTCAATGGAAGTAAGAAATGATTCCCATATTTTGAAATTTTTCCTTTTTGTCAAGTTCTGACCAGGTAATTCAAACTACAAAACTATTGCATTTATTTTCTCTTCATGTGCAGATACAAAAGAAAGGGGAAATTTCAGTATGGTTATGGTCTAAAATAGATCCCTGTGTATACAACAGATCCAAGAATCCATGTCAGTACATTTACACAACGCTATAACAAAGCTTATACTCCAAAGAGCCATTAGGTTAGAATACCTGATCCAACATGTGTGCAGGTTTATCAGCAGAACTGCTTGTGGGTTTCACTAATGAGGTAAATGTCTCACCTGCCGCATTTTGGGCTTTCTGTCTACATCAATCTGAGATACAACTGAAAAGATTGTTCTTTAAAAGGCTCCACTGCCGACTGTTGCTGTCAATTCTAAGACTCCACATTTGACTGCTGAATTGTATTCCTCGCTCATGCAAGGACACCTATAATCTTGGTTTCGATTCCCCAGGGTCTCTGAATTCTGATTCCAGCTTTGATAAGCATGATAACCAACCTGATAACATGCTTCACTTTACTTAGTGCTATCCTCCCACCCTGACCTGACACACTGTAACTGGCATACTTCAACTTTCCAGTGCTGCATGCAGCAATTATACATAGACAGACAGAATTATACAAGACAGACAGAAGTTAAAGACTACCCCTTTCTTTTATTCAACTATGGTTAGTCTATCAGAGCGTGACAAGTGTATGTCTGTAGTCCTGTAATATGGTGGAATATTTTCAGGAACTGGAGAAACAGGGCAGGAATCTTGACTTTGACATATGTATCAAGGCTGTCACTCTCATCCGGTACATCACTGACCATCTAGAAGGGTGAGTAGGGAGCTTGAGAATATTTCTGAAGCTGGGAGTTTGGATTCAGTCTTGATGATGACATTCCATGTTTTGAATGTTTTCGTTTCAACAGCTATAAAACACCTAGGCTCTATACCTATGTTCATCCTGATCTGCAAATTATTATTTTAGATGATAAAGATATCAGTACAAGCATTGAAACTTTCTTTTCTATGAACTTATAGCTCAGTCAGATACCCAAATTTGCATATCGCTGTTGAGTCCTGATGTAACGGTAGTTGAGAATACTGTAAAGTTTGCTTGCTCTATGACGTAGAAAATACCATGTCAGAAAAAGTATTTAAATGTGTCATTTTGTCATGTTTATGAAAAGTTGTCTCCCCTTGACCTGTAGGCTCCCTCTCAGTGTGATGACGCGCATCCTCAACACTCATGATGTTCCGAACCTGCTGGTACAGTTGGTGGAGATGCCACCATGGCTTCGGCGGAAAAATGGTTTGTATTTGGTTGATGTTCGGTTTGATGACGTTGGTTTAAACCTGTTTTCTTGTGAGCATTTTCTTGCAACAAAAAAATTGTGCCCTTGCTCATTGATAAGAAACTGAGTGGAAAGAGACAAATTATTCATGGTGTTAGAGATGGAAATGCTAAAATACAAGGAACAGTAGACAACATGTAAGTAGAGATCTGCACATGCATTATGGTAAAATTGTAGGCCTGTACTCAATGTTGTGTCCCTGTTCCAGGCAAAGTGTACAAATACATCGACAGTAAATGGGTGGAGGTGTCTCATGAAGATTCCTTCAAACTCACCAAGATAGAAGGGCAGGTAAGTCATCCCCTGGCTCATCCCCTCGTCACCAAGATGTACATTTGTCAATATTTTCGTTACATTAGTGCATCAACCACCACTGACCACCTCTAATATGATATCTCACCAGTCATGTGACACATGTCATCGGTTCCCAATTGCGCAGATTGATGCTCATGCTGTTTATCACTGGATTGTGTGGTCCATACTCGATTATTTAGAGACCACTGCCATATGGCTGGAATATTGCTAAGTGTGGCTTAAAACTGAACTCCCTCCCTCACTCACACAATCATTGGATTGTCTTGTTCAGACATAATTATTTACAGAAAGCTGGAAAACTGCTGATTGCAGTGTTAAACAAAAAACATTTGTCTGAGTGTTCACCAGTATATGAAGCTGGTGATTATTTCTGAGGGAGACTGTATGTATCGGTACTGATGCTAGGCATGTTTTGTGCAGGTGTGGATCGCTCTGTACCACCTGCTAATGGGAGGAGATTGTCAAAAGAAGTATGACATTGACACCTACAGGAAGAATACCATCCTCAAGGTAATAACACTATTTGAACATGAGCATCTTTAGGAATATGCGCAGTAGCTTTCAAACATGTGATGTACGTCATCAGAAGCAGTGAAAATAGGGGTCAGATAATGTTTAGTGTGAACAGATTGAAATTGTTGGCCTCAAGAAATGCACTTTCTCTGTATGCAAATTTTTAGGGGCAATCATTCACATTTTACATGCTTTTTCATTAAAATCATCATCACACCCTAGCCTTAAATTGTGAAATTATGAACGATCCTAAAGAGAAGCATAACACATTTCATTGTGTTTACATTTGTTTACTTCAGGGTATTATTATAAGTTTCTTTATATTGCACTACAAATGTATTTATGGGAGATATCCAATAAATATAATCAAGTTCTGAATCATCAGATGGTGTAATTACATGGTAGAGATCATGTTTCTGTCATAAGGAGTAACATCAGGTGATTGAATGTCTGTCAACACTGACAGAGTGTGTTTCAAATACACTACCTGTGAGCGCAAGCTTGGGTCACACCTACATAACCCGTCAGTGTCATACTGATCCATAACGATGAAGGAACACTCTGCCCTAAAACTGATGTTCCAGTAAAGGGATACAAATACATGTATCTAATTTTCCAAATTAATTGTCTATAGATTAGGTGCCAAATCTGAGGGTACCCATTGTTACTTGGGACCTTACCTTAATTGTCCTGTTACAGTTTCTCGGTACAGTTTTAGGAATTTTTAACCCGTGGCTTAATCATTTTGGCAACACCGTTGAATGATTAGATTATGATAGTGATGGTTTCAGCTTGTTACAATAGAGGCAAATATTAGAGATGTGCATAAATTCATGTTGTCTCCAGACGTGAAGCTGACACATGTTCATATGACTTATGTGCTTGTCCACAGCGGCATTAAGGGATGATGGTGTAGCCTAGTGGTTAAAGTGTTCACTTGTAACACTGGAGACACAGATTCCTTACATGAGTACAAAAACTACAATGTCTAAAGCCCATTCCTGGTATGTCCTGCTGTAATATTGCTGGAATCTTTCCCTAAAAGTGATGTAACAGCATACTCACTTGCTGAAGAAGATATTGTCAAACAATGATGCATCTGTTTGGTGTTGAGATTAGTGAGTGTTTCTGATACAGCTGCGATCTCACCTGACTGAGATTTTGCTGGACCAGCTGCCAGTACTGGGCGAGATGCAGAGATACCTGGAACAGCTATCCATGATGGAACCGCCGGCCCCACAGAAGAGCTTCGTCCTAGAACAGGTGAACTTGTCACCTTTTTACATGTTTCTTAGACATTTGTTGTAGGAAGATGAGAAAACAGTATTGTGTACTGGACCATAGTGGTTGTGTGCAAGGACTTTGGTGCAGTTATTTCAATTCATTCACACAGAATTGTACTTTTTGTCATTCGCATTTAAGCTAAAATATAGTAGCAAGCGGCACACTTTGTGATATAGAGGTAGTTTACAGTACCATTAGACACTATAAAAGAACCCTGACTGAATCATAGTCAGACAATATGTTGCAGAATTTGAAATATCTGAAAATTTGATATATAATGCTTCATTTGCAGATGCTTTGGAATTGAACTATACTAATCATCAAAAGTTTAAATGTGTAAATGTAACCACTTACTTCAATCAACTGTTCTAAACCAGATTTTGCAAAATATTCCATACTGTTTACAGGTACTTTTTACACATGAACTGATGTATTGTAAAACAAATTTGTAACACTGATAAGATTAATGTCAGGAGTTCAGTAAATGATGGCACTTTGTGAAAATTGGCAAAGTCTTAACAAACCTTGAACTTAAGACAGTTGTTCACATGCACAATACATATATTACATATAGTGAGTGTTGTAAGTAAGTCTAAACTTTGGCAAGTAGTATATTTATTAGTTCTTTTACCTAATAACATGACATTTGTCAAACTGAGAAAGAAGATGCCAATATTTCACATATATCTGTACATATTCTTGTGTTCTCACACAGTATGTGACTTGTCATCCTTCTGTAAACAGGTCCCTGAGATTCGAGAAAGCATCTTGAAGCAGTGGGAGGGGAAGTGGAAACAGCTGGCTAAGAAACAGTCAAAGACCCACTTCAACCCTTCTGCGGAGGCGATCAGAGCACAGGCCCAAAGGTTGGTTGACATGTCTTTCCTGACCTTGTCATAGATAGTATGCGAGTGTGTTGTGGGATGAGCATTCGCGAGCTAAATACATAGTGTTTATTCCAATGCAGGATACGAACCATCCCAAAACACACAATTATGATAATCTACTTGTCATTCAAAGTCATTTTTAATTTATAATTTAAAAAAATGTGATTTCATTTGCCACGGATCATGAAACTAAAGTTGGTTGGATGTGCCAGCATATCTATGACATCACAAATATGTGCGTAGTAGTAGGTGATGTCATAAGCTCAGTGATGCAATTTTCTACTGATCACTCATTTCACTGTATTACATCATCTAGTTCCCAATCATGTTAAAGTGTGTATTGTTGCCAACAAATCTTAGCTTACGTTTGAAAAATAACAAAAAAAAAACCCACATGGAACATCAGTAATTTCAACCTTTTAACCTTTTGAACAACAAATACACTTTAATGTTCGCGTGACATTGTGCACCTGGATTCCTATGCTGTCCTATTGCTAACGCTGACAGTCAGTCGGGGATTTGATGTTGATGTGTTCAGAAGCCTATGAATTTCTGTCGTTGCTTTCTAATCTGCCCCATCTATCATAACCAGGCATGAATTTTCTGGAATCAAAGCACTGACAGTACCGTAATCACGGCCGTCAATCTGGGATGATCGCCAACCCTTGATGTCGTGTTTGTTTACATTCTGAAAGTAGTCCCTGAAATTTGCATACAGCCTCTCTAACTTGCATCGATATCCATATATGACCCTGGTGGAGACTGAAAATATCCGTTGATTTTATCCATTGTATAATAAACTTTCGTATTATGAGTTGTTCACTGGTCACGAGGGGGCAATGGGTTGATGTACGCTGTTACCTTAGCCCGAAGTACTGTAAATTTAATTAACAATATGCTGGGAGTATATGCAATAGTGGTGACCATTTTCTGTCAAACTACAATATTTTATTGTTCTTATTGGCAATAAACTTTTTGGTCACAAAATATTTTTAGAAATGTGTAAAAGTGAAAACTTAATTATACTTTCTTGATAAATATTAATTTGGTTCAGATGGGCAGAGACGTACAACATGGATGTGTTGGAGGGTCTGCTGACTGAACCCCCCAAATGTGCTGCCTGTGGACAGCCAGCCACAAAACGCTGTTCACGATGTCACAACGAATGGTACTGCCGCAGGTGAGGCAAGACTACTTAGTCAAGAATTATATAACCCATCATGTGGCTGCTGAGATACTGTGACTTTGCTTTTGCCTTTTCTGGCTTTTTCACATTTACCAGTATGTATCTGGTTGTTGCCGACATAATTGTTTTGTTTTGTATCATTTTCATTTAGGGAAGCAAGTGAACATTCAGTTTTTTGACGTATTGCACTGCAAAAATGGTATGCATTAATGTTCTCAGAAAATAATGTTAGGACGGACGTGATTGCTCCACTTCCTCTGCATGTATCTTGTCAGGATATAGCCAGAATCACCCTCTTGTCTCAAACTATATGGAATATATATGTTTAGAAGTTAGGAAAGTACTAGATCAACTGGCATGAATTAACTATTTGGAGTTTGTAAAGGGCTATCAGTTTGATGAAGGTTAACAGATGATTTTTGAAAACTTGGTAAACAAGGATGAATTTCTTCATTATATTATTGCCTATCCAAAAAGAGTGTTTCAACATAATTATTTGTATTCATCTGTTAGTATGTCCATGCTTTGGGGTTTTGACTTACTTGTAAATACCTCTTTATCACTTTAGGTTTTCAACCCATAACAATCTCACAATGCGGTGCCCCACTTAGGGTCACTTGGTTATTTTGTAACCATTTATTACATGCCTTTGTGTTCCATTCTGATGTGGGCGGAGCTCCCCATCATGGTCTTATTGCTATCCTTTACGAGTGTTCCATTCTGATGTGGCTGTAGCTCCCCATCATAATCAGTCTAAATAAACGTAGTCCCAGTGTATTTCGCTACACTCCACCACCGAGTCTAACAAAACCTTATGGGAGGTCGCGTCAGGTAACCTTTGAGATTGACCAATCAGAACACAGCTTACCAAATCACAAAAGTGGACATTCGCACATACTTTTGAACCTTTTATCTTGAAAAGGTTCATACCCGAACATTTCCGAATACTATATAGCGTACGCACGCTTCCAGGTGATGCAATAGGTGTACGTACAACCATGACAACGGTGAGTAAACAGTCAGTGAAAATGGTGTTTTGGGCAATATTCAAGGATGTCATCTTGTGGAAATATTAGCTAATGGTAACCAAGTCAACCATGTCAACAGAAATACTGCAGGTCAAATAATTGTGTTATATGCGGATGTTTGTTTGTGGAGAGATCTGTGTCCATGACCTGAATATTTTGAAAGTCCCTCCAATCCCTAAATAGTAGCCGTTGTCTGATTGGTTAAATCTATTTAGCGATCTCGCATTTGATTGGACAGTCACTGGTGGCTCAAAGGTTACCTGATGCGACCTTCTACTAGGTTTCGTTAGACTCAGTGATGGAGTGTAACGAAATACACTGAGACTATGTTTACCTAGACTGCCATCATGGTCTTATTGCTATCCTTTACGAGTGTTTCATTCTGGTGTGGGTGGAGCACCTCATTCACTTTATGTTCAGTTCACTAATTACACGTCATGTTAGAGTGACCTCCCTTCTAGTCGTCTGCTCCACGTGAAACCACATGTTCAACATTGCCCATACTCCGGGTTTGTATGGCTATAAGTATGCATAGTTTTTTCACCGCTATTCATAGTGATTTATCATAACATTGTCAGCAAGAATGACGATTTATAAATGTGTACAGATCTTCATGTCATCTTTGAGAGGACAATATACACAAATTATATAGCATTTACCAAAATTGACTCCTTACTGTGACATTTGTCATTCCTGCAGAGAGTGCCAGGTAAACCAGTGGAAGAAACACAAACCGGCCTGTGACCTGTTGTTCAACTCACTACAGAAGATGGAGGCAGATGTCAAAGCCGCATCATGACCTTCAAATCTTGACCTTCAAGTTTGACATTTAGGATCTGGACACAGTTTTGTTCAATGGTACCCTGAGATACTGGCACATGGTTTGAAGACCACAAGACAGAAATTCTGCAAACATCCTCCTGTGAGGTCTTTGGGACAGATGTCAAAACAAGCCAAATTTGGACTGTTAAGAACAGTTTCATGTTTCACTCACTAAGGATGGCATGAATTTGACAGTGCAGGGTCAAATTACTCCACGATCTTTATAAAAGTATAATCTATGCAAGATCATTTTATTGAATATTGTTAAAACTAAGATGTGCAATATATCATGTGTGTTGGTAAACATCAGATCTCTCTCTTTCATGTTAATCATTTGACTCATGGGGTGGCAGGGTGGTTAAAGGGTTTGCTTGTCATGCCTCAGACCTGGTTCAATTTCCCACATGGGTACAATGTGTGAAATCCATCTTTGTGTCCCTCGCCATGATATTGCTGAAATAATGCTAGAAACAGCATAAAAGTAAACTCGCTCATTGACTTGACTCATGGACTACATCCAGTGTTTACAATACTTTAATTTGCCTGTTTACCATCACGACTGCTGCCACCTGCCTGCTTTAAAATCTACAGGTCATGAGTGAAATCTGTAAGCCCATATTGTTTGCAGTCATGGTGCATAGAGACTTTTTTATTTGTTAAGGACAGGTGTTGACATTCCTATGTGCAAAAAATATATGTGGTGAAACAGGTCTAAGACAGTGTGAAGACACTGTTTGTATATACAAGCCAGTGGGCTGAAAGCTTTCACTCTTCATGCCAAAGCCCAGGATTCATCAAAAACATGCGTACTATGTACACAGTCCATTTTTAGTGTCCCCTACCATGATGTTGCTGCAAAATAAGTTACATAATATCTAATTCACATGTACATCCCATTGTCATAACTGTTTCAGTATTAACTATTTTTTTACTGATGGTTGTAAATAAACACAAAATGTGATACAGAGTTGCCTTTTTATTGCATATACATGTTGTGTCAAGACAACATCAACATTTTATTTCAAACATACATGTTATGTTTTCATGTAAACACACACTTATCAAAACATATATAATTGCACATCTACAAAAGTTTTAAAAAAACATTAAGAGTCATTTGAAAAATATTGAACATTGTCAAGAACATATTGGCATGACACATCTGAAAACATGCAAAACAAACTGTCTGAATTTTGTACAAAAGTAAAATGTGGTGCATCTAACAAGGATGATTTGCATGACTATTTAAAAGACAAAATGTTGATCTCTTGACAAAAGTGTATACAAAAGAAACATATGTACAAAGCATGTTTGTAAAGATCTATGAGTTTATGGTGTTAGTTGACAATATTCCAGAATATCCTGGAAGAAAAGAATATAAGAAACCACTCGTCTGGATAACGACGAGGTTAGTTTAATTTGGCACTAAGAATTCGCATGACGCCATTGCAGGGTGTTCTGTCTCTGGAGAGTCACTAAAATTAAATGCATACTGTGCTATGACAGAAAATTAAACATTAACAGCTTTGATTGGTGCGATTTCAGTGAGCAAATCGCAATTATACACTTGACAAATGAGATCAATTTCACAATGAAAGAGGAAATATATAATATTCTGTGTAGGTAAAGAACTTTATGTAAAATATGAAATCATTCATTGACGTAAATGCAATAATGAATCACAATGAGTATATTGCATAATAAACTTTTATTTTGCATATGTAGATCAAAATATATAGAGAATTTGTTATGCAAATACAATAAACTTTAATTATGGCATACTTTAATATATTGGAATGCATATGAAACGAGTTGATGCAACAGTGACTACTGCCGTCGAATTTTGAACAGTCAGCAGTGCCAATCCGTCGTATCATGTTTGAATGGTTCTGTGCTAAATCAGTCAAATTTCAGACCATGTTAACACACTGTGAGAGTTCATTAATTAAGGGGTTGGCTTGAATTGAATTAGACTGCATGTTTTCTTAAATAGTTAAAAGGTTCTCAGATGAGGAAGCACATGTTCGCAATGAATTATGATCTTTTTGTTTTATCAGTTAATCATGAAACTGTCTAAAGTATCTCTTCATGTTGTCATGTCTGAAGCGATAAATAACACAAATAACTGACTCTTCGCATAGAAATACATGTCAGTATGGCAAAATGCATTCTTCCTGCTAAGACCAAGGTCATGTACATCACAAGTGTGTGATGATTCATCAATATACGTCAAGGCATTGATGCAAGTGCCTTGGATACAGTGAAACTTGAAATGCGCAACAATAGATCAATGATTTACTTTGAATATTGGTGAATGTTTCAAGCAGAATTCTTGTGTTGGAGGTTGTAAATGAATGAATATACATTTATAAGTATAATGACACAAAATGCAACTAATTATACTACGTGTGTGTGTGTGTGTGTGTGCGTGTGCGTGTGCGTGTGCACGCGCGCGCACACACGCGTGTTTGTACATTGCAATTTCTGATGGACACAAAACCAAAGCATGTTCACAGAGGATGGAAAAATGTTACCTTGATAATATAAATGGAAATAAAACAGTCATATATATAAACATTTTTTTAATGAATGAACTTGTTATTTCATTTTCAAATTAGAAAACCATTAGTGGAATTTGACAAAATACTTTTAGAGTGGGGCATCCACGAGAGCCGAAACATCTTGATGCTATGTTGAAGCTGAACAGCACATTGAAAATGTGTCAATGAAATAATGTTTCATTTTCATTGAGTTTTACGCTGCACTCAGCAATCAAGTCTGGACCAGACAATCCAGTTATCAACAGCATGAACATCGATCTGCGCATTTGGAAACCAAGTCAGCGAGTCTGTCCACCTGATCCCATTAGTAGCTTCTTACGACAAGCATAGGCGCCTTTCATTACCCCAGACGTTCAAAGTTCCATATGAGTAGGCAAAGGTAAGTACAAAGTACAAAAATAACGAGAGTCAACCCATCCAAATGCATCCATTTTTTTTTTTATGATCCAATGTTTTGATAACTAATTAATAGCTAAGATGGCAGTGCAAATCCCTCAATGCATTTTACTACTCTGAAGTCAGAAATTTGATAGATCAGTAGTTGATCGTAACAGTCCCTGCAGAAGATGAAGATACAAACACAAAATATATATATAATCAATACATGACATTTGTGAACACTGTCAGAAATCTGAATATAGTCAAGCATCACAGGAGAACCACTGAGCATCCCAGTCGCTGGACACAATAGCTGGACCCTATAACTGGACCAAATAACTGGACCCTCTACCAGCAGGCTCCTACTTCAACACTTTCAGCAGCCAGGAGATGATTCAGGATCCACTCCATCATTAAACAGACAATATGAGACTCGATATTCCTAAACCAGAACGCTTGTGGTACTGTGCTCCAGGGTTCATATATCAAGGATCTGCAGAAACAGTCAGATCAAACTGGCCACAGAAACCAATAGTTGATTCATGACATCCTTATTTGGATATAGTTTGGTCCTGACGAGATCAACAAAAGGCACTGAATTATGAAACTTTGTGACAATTTGCATCATCTATAGTAGAAGGTTAAACACTGACATGAGCCACAAGGGGTTTTGCATCAGCAAGGTGACAAAATAATTTAGGGATATCGGTATTTTTATTACTAACATTTCATCAGATTGTCGATGAATAAATAGATCATTATTCATAATTTCCAAATTTACACATATCCCTCACTATTTTTGTCCAGTATACACACACTGTAAACTGAATCAGTCTGTCCACATTCTTTTCAGTTTACAGATACACACTTTTCTGTTGGAATCAATTTCAGCTGATAATGGCACAATTATCTGACCTATTATAGTATGACCAAACTAGTCTTGGGTGTATGTCTATTTTTAATTAGCATATAGTAACACTACATCTGAAATATAATTGCTAGATGAACACATAAAGGTACATAACAAACCAAGACCATTATTTCTATCACTGTTTGTATACTCCATGTTGTCTCTATCATATGATCTGGGATGCTGTATACAGCCAAACGTGGATTCATCCTGCTCTACAAAAAATACAAGTTTTTTTCACATTCACTAATGTACACCAACCAACAAGAGTACAAGGTAGGTCAAGTTATCAACCCACTACTATAAGCTTAGAACAACACACTATACAGTGTTAAGGAGTGGTTTATGTACTTCAGGCCCTAAATGAAACAAAATATAGATTCACAAACATTCCAATCTCAAATATTGTTTCTGATTTCTTCCCAGTCCCTGTAGGTATGGATAATGAAGTGGGTTGGAAGATGTTGAAATATATACTCATAGAAACAAATAGGGGAACACGTGGAAGTACAGGTGTTCCTTTATTTATTCAAGAAATTCACTCACACTGCAATACATACCTTGTGAAGAAACCTGGAAAAGAATAAAAGAACACTTCTGCTTTCGTGTATACCCTTATTATTGTTTCTAAGAGTATATTCTGGACAAGTTTCAATTATAGTAATATATATGATTCATACATATTCGTTGTCACAGGATATTATTTTTTACTATATTCTGGTTGGTGGAATAAATAATGCACTGGATTTCAGTATGGTTCATGTTTTCTAAATTTTTATTGAATGGCATCAACAGAAAGCAAGTTTCAAAAAGTTTACAGCTAATACTACTGACTCCTCAAAGCCTAATATTTGATCTTACTGTTCAAAATGCTCAAGTCTTCCTACCATGAATGCAAACTTTTCAAAAATTGCTTATGGTGGTCCAATTAACTGAAATAATCGAAGATTGGTCGCAATGACACAATGACCAAACAATCTTGTATTCTCATAATCGAACACTTTGTAACATTTCTTTGCATTAACAATACTTTTCACGAGTTTGGTTTTGTCTGTTACATTTCATAAGCACTACAAACTCGTTCCAAGTCATGACTGAATTTATCTTAAAGGCTCTTTATGTTCCTATAAAGGTGAGAAATTTGCAAAAGAAAAAAAAGATATGCATGTTTTTGTGCATTAAGAAACAAAGACGTTAACCAGTTATTTTAGATGACTGATCAGTTGCAATGAACCAGTCATAAATCATGAGATTTTAACCAATTCTCAGCCCTAGTCAGGACAATATGTTAGATTTTGAGATAAGACTTGTATTCTGAGAAAAGTTAAATGAGACTGTTAAAATGGTATTAATATGTTCTGTTCCTTTCCTCTGTTTAGTTGGAGAGCCCAGTAAGTTTGAAAGACCATGCCCACAAGCAAGGGATCTTGTTGACAGGAATCGGGGGAATTTCAATGACTATTCCTCCCTTGACCCCTTCCTTCCAGTTGAAATTGCCTTGGTAACCCAACAAGGAGACGGTTGTTGCCGTGGTAGTGGAGGGGGCTCCCAGGGTCAAGGTGTCCCCCTCTGGCCAATCCATGATGATGGCGTATACGCTGGTCCCAGCCGAGTCTTTCTTGGATGTGTACCTGATGACAAATGTAGATCTAAAATTAATCTTCCTTCCATTCCTACATAACACTTGCAGTTTCTGTCTTCTTTGTGTAGATCAATGAGATATATGTATGTATGCTACAGCTATATGATGATGTCTGTGAATACAGGCAATCCAGTGATTCATGGTGACCACAACAGTCACCATCATCAAGGTACAAAGACACACATTCATCCAGGTCCCTGAGTGTGACCACCTAATCGTACAGAAGGTAGGTGAAGTGTTTCCGCGTGAGACCTAAGACCTGAGTTTGATTTCCTATAATGTTCACAATGTGTGAAGGTCATTTGTATTGCCCCCTTATGGCACGCACGCACGCACGCAAGCTTTCTCCACACTAACTGATGATAAATTTACTGACTCCCTACCATTAATCACAAAATCCTATCAGTGACACTATGACATGAAGGGAGATAAATTGTGTGCAAACAGTGTGTGAAGAAATTTCCACGTTTTCCAAGCGAGTGGGAAAGCTATGCCTAAAAGTTACTGGCCCACAAAATAATTTGCTAGCCCCAAGTTTGAATGTAGATAAAATACCATCTTTTATAAGTCCATAATCTGTGTGGAATAACAACTACTCACCATACTTTTGGGGTCATCGTGTCATTCTGGTATGTCCAGGGCCGTGTTGAGTAGATGGCCTCTCCGTTGACCTTCAACCACTGTCCCATTTGCTTTAGACGCTCCTGGAAAATGGGAACCAGGAGGCCATCTTTGGTGGGTCCGACATTCATCAGCATGTTGCCACCACAGCTGAGGAGAGAAACGATGACATTATCATCACATCAGAAAACTCCTGGAAAATGGGAACCAGGAGGCCATCTTTGGTGGGTCCGACATTCATCAGCATGTTGCCACCACAGCTGAGGAGAGAAATGATGACATTATCATCAGACACTCCTGGAAAATGGGAACCAGGAGGCCATCTTTGGTGGGTCCGACATTCATCAGCATGTTGCCACCACAGCTGAGGAGAGAAACTATGACATTATCATCACATTTGAAAGCACATATGGGCAATATGACACTGCAGAACTGGGGTATGTGAGAAAGTAGAAATGTAGTGGAAAAGAACCTTGACAGGTGAAAATATTGTGCAACTGATTATTGTTTGTTTCTTGTTAAACACTTCATTAGCAAATTTTCCAACTATATGATATTATCCTGAAAATAATCGATTCTGGACCAGACAATACAGTGACTGACATCATGTTGATCAGTCTATGAGTAGGGACATGATGACATGTACCAACCAAGTCAGCAAGTCTGACCACCATATCCTGGATCTTCATGGGTACTCCAATTGATAAGTATAACAAGCCATAACATTTCAACATTATCAGCCTGCATGAACATTCAATGAGCTCCCAAGATTTTAATGCATTACAACTGCAACACAAAAAAAACACATCATTCCCAAATTTCAGAGGAAAAGAAGTTAATACAACTAGACATGCATTTTGAGAAAATTTTAGAGACTGGTCAAAATATAAATATTCTTAAAAATGCAAAAAGGATTATATGTGTTGAGTCCCACTGCTCTCTACACACACATAACAAAGCCCACTACATACTGCACAAAAATGTTTAAGTAAGAATCATAAACGATTTATGACAGAGCTGTCATGGTGGACATATTGAATCAGATTCAAACTTCCTCAGCAAATTCAAAACACCTTTGATTTGTAGGACACCGGACACCTATACTACATTTCAGAGGGTAAAGTGAGTGAGTTTAGTTTTACGTGGCTTTCAGCAATATTCCAGCAATATCATGAAGGCTTTAACTACTAGGCTACACACCGCCCCAGTGGATCCAGCGGTTTCTGAGCAGGAAATGCCACTGCAGAGAGCTATGACATAATTTCACCTGGAACCCAGGTGAGCAAACAGTTTGTAGGAGGCAGTACCTGACAGTCTCCACAAAAGTTTCCAGCAGGTCGTCTATGGTCAGAAAATCTGTCAATTTAGCATTCCGCCTGTAGCCCCAAGAATAATGGTCAATTGTCATGGCGTTCTCCCATTTATGCTTCTGCAGGACACCTGGAACAGTCAACAAATATACTCATAAAAATGCATCAGGGAACACATGAGAGGACAAGTGTTCCTTTATTTATCTATTTCCAGGATTCCAATGTAATACATTTCATGAAGAAACCTGGTAAAGGATAAAGGAACACTGGTACTTTCAGGTGTTCCCTTATTTGTTTCTATGAGTATGTATTTTACATATACTTTACTGGGTCACAATCCTATCACAGGAACAGTGAGAAAACTCTGAACATGCTGACTTAATATTTTGTTCTTCCCACCAAATTGCAAACTAACATGTTGACACCCTGAATACACATGAATACATATATTACATATGTTGAGAATCAACCGATATATATGCTGCACATGCCAGTACTTTCAGTACGTTTGCTGATTTTGCATCGGTGTCTACACCTTATTGTTTTACGTATTACACAAGAAATATTTAATGGTTTTGTTGCTATATGTATTTTAAACAACTGACTTTTAAAAGGTTTTTGCATTTGCGGATTTACACAGTACGTAAGCCATATTCTATTTGTGTACCTCCATTTACACTCAACTCAATTCTCAGGTAAACACACATGCCCTATGAGGAGGGTGTTCTCACCTACCTGGATTGTACCTGTCATCACACGTGTAGAAGTCTCCGTGGTGACAGTCTGTACCACTGCCCCAACGGTCATTGGTCACTACCGTGTCCTTTACCGGGCTAGAAAATAGAAACGAGAATGTAATGAACAGATAACCAGCAAAACATGTTCAAAATATTCCAACATTATCATTAAACATTTTCCACAAAGTTCAAATTTCACATAAGTATCAGCCTGTTCAAGAGTTGGACATCCTGCCCTGGTAGTGAGAATCAAGCCACATCAGATTTACACTCTTGTTCATGAGCCAACCTAAGATCATAACAGGGCAACAACACATGAATAGTCAGCAGATCCTGCTCCTGCCATGGGATGGTATTCAGTGTTGTGAGTCCATAAATATTTTGCATTCACATAGGGTAAAATGAGAACAGAAATATGACACACTGCATAATCAAGGATATGTTGCTGACTTCAGATCTCAATAAACTCTGTCTTACCTGTCATTGTACAGCCAGGCGATAAACTCTTGGGCCTTCCAGTATTCTGCTGAGCCACCACCACTGGCATCAGACCACACGATCTCTGGTTCGTAATTGTTGACCAGCTCATACAGCTCAGGGAGAGATCTGTTCTGTTAAGAAAATAATATACATCAGTGCATGAAAAATGTGAAAATAGCCGGCACGAATGTAATGATTTGTCTTTACTGTAATGGAATCCAAAAATTCTGGATTTTTGGTTTTTGTACTGTCATTTTAAAAACATATTTACAGCTTTATTAAACTGTCTAGAAATCGAATCGTTTTGTCCAAATCTGTGCATTCCTAGATGGCCACCACTTTCTCAGAAGATTGGTTGGAATTGCCTTGAATCTCATCTACTTAGATCTACAAGTCAGCAAGAAATCAGTACCTGGGTTCCTTTTTCAGTTATTTCATATCAAAAGTATTTGTCCTGTTGTTCTGTAACTGCATACATTATGTAAACATATCATTCTCATTAATGACGAGTTGTTATATATTGTAGGTATAAAATTCCCACTAGGTTTACTCAAATACAACAGGTAGAATATGTTATAAATGCAAAAACTGATCTGACACTTAAACAACTACTGGGAAGTTGGTCTTTCACATGCTCTGGTGTGTTGTGTTTGGGCGTTGGACTCAAACATGGTGATGGGTGTGTTTCAGCACCCTTGTTTTTAGCTGTTTTGGGCACTGTTTCATTTCACTCAAACTGAACAAATATTGAATCAGTTACATCGCTGCAATTTCTAACATGTCATTCAATTTGCCCATTAATTACACAAAAAGTTGCATATACCTAAGAGTATAAATGACCTCACCATGTTTCAGTATATATGTGTCCATCAAATTTTAGGGCGTTCCCATACTTTTTGTTTGTAGTATATATGAAGACAGCAGCTGGAGATGTTGAGTAAGTTGAAACCATGTCAAATGAAACAATGAACAGGCATGTGTTCTTGAAAACGAAAGCATGAACATCCCTGGTGATTTGCCAAACCTGCAGTAATTCTTGACATGTTTGTGAGAATCACTTGCCATTTGCTATTCATGTGTTGTGTTAATTTGTTTCATTTATTTCAGATAATTTGTATGATGACAATTATGTTCATTTAAAATAACTAGATTGCAAAGTTTAGTTTGACTCTTCATGTCAGTTTTCTACACTATGATCATATCTTATATACCGAATTAAAGAGGACCCAACCCAAGGCCTTGTACTGCAATACTTTTCGTACTGTGGTGACGGTGAACCGTTTCACTCCTAATTTGTGCTAGAAATCAGTGCTTCAAGTCAGCTTGTGTGAACTGTAAAACAATGCCTTTGAAAAATTCATGTGAGATTTTGCTTTGACTGGTGATTTGGGGGATTTTTTTCTTCTTACCTTTAGGTTTTCTGGGGACAAAAATTCGTAAACAAGAAAAACTTGGTCTGGCCTTAGGACGTTACATACTAAGAGGCAGGCTAAACTTCATCTATACATGTTACTGCACCACTTACAAACACAAAACTCTGTGTGGTGAAGTTGTTGGCTTTGTCCTGCAGAAACAGGGGATTGAACCACTCAAACAGGGTGTGATACACGCCAAACTTCATGCTTGTCTTGTTCTTGATTGCTCTTGCCAGCTCACCTGTGACACAATCAGTATGGAAGTTGGTTTAACATTGCTGTGATCAGGTACCGTGAAATACAACCGTCCTCATGTTGTAACTATATCAGGGAAAAAGCTCAGTGTACTACAGTATTTGTGTGGGTAGAATTAACTGTAACTAATCATTTTTTTCACAAACATGCATGTGAGTGAGTGAAAGACTGAATATGGTTAATGCCTCCTTTAGCAATATTCAACCAACATCATGGCAGCGGGACACCACAAATGGGCCTCTCACAGTGTACCCATCGAATCGAACCCAGGTCTTCCACATGACAAGCGAACACTTTTACCACTTGGATATACCACTGCTCTCTTTCTCTATATATTTTATGAAATAATTTCTTACCAACGAGGTCTCGGTTTGGGCCTACAGCCTGAGAGTTCCAGTTGAAGGATGTCTTGCAGGGCCAGTTGCAGAACCCCTCATGGTGCTTGCTCACAAACACGACATACCTGAAATCGTTCAGAAGTAATCATGACACTTCATCCATTTATACTGTTATTTGGTTGAAGATGGATGTGTCTTTGCTAGAACACCTTTTTTTAAGAACCTACTTTGAGACATTTTCACATTAGTAATTAAGTTTGATATCTTATTGCATCAGGGGAATGGCATGGACATTGACAGAATGTTGACTGACCCTGTCAGACACCCCTGAAAAACAGAAAGTTTTGTCAACACCTCTCCAGTTTTGTCAAACACTATGATCAACAAGAAAGAAAGACATTTTAGAACTATAACACTCAAGCATCACAAGCATCAACAGTGGATCAGATCAGATTGGCGATATGTCATATTTTTCACACACCTCAAATACACCTAACATTTTTTTTCAGTAATGAAACTATCACTATTACTTGCAAACACCTTTCACCTGCAGGTATATTCCCTTCATAAACATTAAAGGTGTATGTCAAAGACGTTTTTAGTGCAATAAGTGAAAACACTCAAACAAGGCACTGTAGTATTTAAATGGCGGATCAGATCAGATCAGCGATGTGTCATACTTTTCACACAGCTAAAATACACCATAACAGTTTTTTTAGATGATGAAACTATCACTACTACTTGCAAACACATTTCACCTGATAGTATATTCCCCTATAAGAATGAAAGGTGTATGTGAAAGATTATTTTGAAGCAAAAACTAAAACTATCACCATTACTCACACACCCTTTTCAACTAAAGGCATATTTCCTTTCTGAAAATGAAATTTAGTCTTTCTTCACTGTGAACTGAGATTTGAAGCCAGTGAGCTATAAAATGCCAACTTGAAACTTTACTGCAAATCTGCTGTACCAATACGGACATAAATAACAACAATTTGACTTAAAATGAAGTGACAGAATAGGTAATATCTTCTACATGTATGTTTTCAGTTATCACAACACTCAGCAAGTGTAATCAGCTATTGCGAGTGACTGATCCAACAAACTGACTGAAGTACTGTTAACTCATTAAGCCTGAGAGCCACTTCACTGTTCAACACCTGGAACCCTCTGCTGATTGCCTGGCTAGCTATGGCGAGATTAATTAGGGCTATTCACGGCTGATATCCCTGGCAGGTTTCGGAGATTACAGGAAACTGTCTTGTCATACTGATTGTTTAATTGTTTAATTGCATTGTAAAGATATATGTTGACAGAAAGCAGGAGTGAATACATGTCACAGATGTAATGTTTTACGTAATTTTTTGTAGTATCTTTGTAGACTTTTAGTGGCGGGTACATATGCATTTGCTTAACACATGTTTGTATTCTTTGTATGTAAGGCATACTTAAACAAATTGTCCCTCTCAGGGACAATTGTTCAAAACATCTATGTCAATGGTAGTAAAGAAGAATTTACGCCCATGCTTAATAATCTTCTACGAAAGAATGATACATTGCTAGTGTATACTGAATATTTTAAGGAAAGTACTAATAAGCTAGTCTGTGACTTACATGGAGCAGATTCACAGTTTGTCACTTTGGTTCATCTAGTTTTAACGCAGAAAATATACGTTATCATACGAACATACATGTATACATATTGTATAATACTATTCCTTGCATATATATGAGACAAAGAGTCTTAGGATGGGGTGTCATCAAAGTTCCCAAAAGGAATGTTTTGTATCTCAACTGTTGCTGATTTGTTATCTATAACCAATCGTATCATGAGATACCTGTCACAGAGGAAATGACAGTTGATGGGGCGTGGGCTTAATTTCTGAAGAGCACATTTGGTCACTTGACAGCTTGGATACAGATTGGTTATTGGCTAGATCGTTGACCAATCAATATGCTTGATTTCAGCTTTATCAACTCTAGCTATCATGCAAAAGTTTGTGCATCGTGAACATACATAATCGCAAGGATGCCTGAAATGTACACACAGGACTAAAAAGCTCTTTGGCAAGTTTATTTATCCTTAAAGCGCTCAAAGGGCTACAGTCTGATTATTCTTACCCCTGACAACCCAATCCAACCCTTGAGTAGAGATATTATTTATTTTCATAAAACATAATGGCTTGCTAAACATTTCAATATTATTTGCACATTGTTACGAATGAATATCATAATTCAAGTACATGTATTGTAGAATTCCAAAAGTGGCACGATACTGATGTATTAAAATGTATACACTTGCAGTTGAATCTCCCCAAGTATTTATGAAGATGGACATGCCTATATTTGTTTTGAATGCAAACAATATTCAGAAGATTGATAATGGGCGTGACTCCACAGAACAGGTTGTCCAATGATATAACAATGATATAGTTTGTTTTACACTTGTAACGTGACAAAAGTTTAACTGGACATGCATTCTGCCAGACGCTGTTATTTCGAGGTTGAAAGAGGTGTTCAAAATATCTCATTGGTGTTGTGTGATTGAATGATTATACGCATCAATTCCGTAAGTGATATATTATCCTCTTTTTATGGACAATGGATCTGATACACGTGATCATTACACTGGATAAGATAATAACAGAGATCAAATACAAACGTTTCCTACACAATGCTTATGTAAATTGCATTGAAAAATCACATCTCAAATCAACATGAAACTTTCAACAGCTTGAACAAAATACTCCAGTTACCCTTGTATGGTGTATGTGTAATATATATGTATATATATATATGATGAGTTAATGCAAGAGTTATCACTTCATATTCGATTATGCATTATTATCAACTTTAGAATAATGAAAATTCAATAGTCGCAATTGAGTTTGGTCTAAATTAGTAACTTGGTTTATTTCAAATCTATACGAACATGGGTGTAATACAGTATTGCTATTTATGTCTACGATTCATTATATAAACTATTACAACGAATGAATGAATGATATAATTTAGAAGAAGGTTTTGTCACCTTGTCACCGTTAATTCAATCAATGTGCAAAAATAGTATTTTAGTATTCACTCCCAATGACGAGTAACAAACACTTGCTTCCTGTAACAACATCTCATAATCCCCTTTCTCGCAGACATGTATTCATTTACCTGTATAAGCCCATGACATTGCTAGCAATTGTTATCAAAACACATTAATACTTCTTCTGATTAACGCAGAAAGCAACCTCTCTCGTAAGAAAAGCTAATCTTTGATCATTACTGCTAAATTGATTGAAATAATAGGTACAGTACGAATTTAAAATGTAAAATGCATATGTGAGTCTCTTGCTGAATGAGAGGTGTTTTCTGCTTACGATCATGTGCGGCTCTCACTGAATACGAGGTGCTTTTTATTACTGCCCATACGCGGATCTCGCTGTGAGAAGTTAATTAATTTGACGCACATACGCGTCTCTCGGCCTTAATGAGTTAAACACAGGTTGCGCTGGGAGCGAACCAAGTCACTGTGTATGTTGGAACGTGGCGAGGCATACGTTAACGGGGTTTTCGAGGAGTGACTACCCACCTTGTTAGAGTTTTCCTGATATTACAGGCCTTATAAAAGTGAGAGACTTTACTTTTAAGCCTGTTTTAGCAATATTCTGGGGACACCAGACATGAACTTCACACATTGCACCCATGTGGGTGAACCCACACCTTCAGTGTGACAAGATGCTTTAACCACTAGGCTACACTGATCCCCTTATATGATCATATGTGTCAGTGAGTGAGCGAGTGAGTGAATGACTATGATTTTACGCAGCCTTTTGCAATAATCGAGCAATATGACTGCAGGGTACACCAGAAATGGACTTCACACATTGTACCCATGAAAGGAATCAAACTTGCATCTTTGGCGTGATGAGCAAACATTCATACCACCACGCTACACCACCACAGATAGCAACAGTAGCACTAACTACTGGAAATCAATATCAATTTAACGTCCATAAACTACTGGAAATCAATATCAAATTTAACGTCCTTGCCAGAGGTTGATTTTGTTGGGGTGGTGGGGTGGTGGGGGGGGAGCTGTTGGTTGGTTTGTTTTGGAAAGATTTCTAAACAAGAGAGTACATTTGGCACAAGTATTTGTCTTGGTCTAATTAAATTATGAAATTTTTCTACTGTCCTAATACACATCGGACATGTAGTTAATGTGTGTAGGGGCATTATCAATATTATCAGTGTCACTATCAAGCATGGTAACTACTGGGAGACTATATATATAGAGAGAGAGGAAACTCCTTGAAAAGCTCCTTAACATATGCCGCAGGTCATCACATAGCCAGTGTATCCAATATGGTAGCAGCTCAGTATTAAAGATGGAGCCTGGTTTATTTTCAACAGCTGATTACATTCGCTGAGTGCTGTGACTACTGAACACCTATATGTAGAAGATATAAGTTAACTATGTTGTCACTTCAGTTTAAGTCAAATAATTGGTATTAGTGTCAGTATTAGGGCAGTAGATTTGTAGTAAAGTTTCATGTCGGTATGTTATAGCTCACTGGCTGATTCACGGCAAAGATAGACTAAATTGTGAAGATAAAAACTTCTTTCACACATTCGTTTAATTGTTAGGAGGGAAACATACCTTTACTTGAAAGGTATTTGCAAGTAATAGTGAGTGAGTGAGTGAATTTAGTTTTACGCCACACTCAGCAATATTCCAGCTACATGGCGGCAGTCTGTAAATAATTGAATCTGGACTTGACAATACAGTGATCAACAACATGAGCATCGATCTGCGCAATTGGAACCAATGACATGTGTCAACCAAGTCAGCGAGCCTGACCACCTGATCTCGTAAGTTGCCTCTTAAGACAAGCATAGTCGTCTTTTATGACAAGCAAGGGTTGCTGAAGGCCTATTCTACCCCGGAACCTTCATGGGTCCAAAATTAGGCATGAAAGCCAAGAGGTCCTTGGCATGCACAAATTCTATAGCAGTAAACCTGAAGTTGCAACACTTCAATATGCTGGTCTTAAGACAAGCATAGTCGTCTTTTATGACAAGCAAGGGTTGCTGAAGGCCTATTCTACCCCGGAACCTTCACGGGTCCAAAATTAGGCATGAAAGCCAAGAGGTCCTTGGCATGCACAAATTCTATAACAGTAAACCTGAAGTTCCAACACTTCAATATGCTGGTTACTACGTTAAAACATCAATGAACATCAATCAGCACAATTGGGAACCGATGATATGTGTCAACCAAGTGAGCAAGCCTGACCACCCGATCCCGTTAGTCACTGCAAGTAATAGTGATAGATAATCTAACAAAAATTGTTAGGGTCTATTTGTTAAGATATGACATATTGCCGATCTGTTCTAATCCGCCACTGAAATACTAAACACCGTTGTTTGAGTGTTTCTAGTTATATCTTCAAAAACATCTTTCACATACACCTTTTATTCTTTTGAGGGGAATATACCATCAGGTAAAATGTGTTTGCAAGTAATAGTGATAGTTTCATAGTCTAAAATCAAATGTTAAGGTGTGTATGATGTGTGAAAAATATGACATATTGCTGATCTGATCTGATCTGATCCGCCATTGATGCCTGAGATGCTTGAGGGATATAGTTCCATAACTTATTTCTTTCTTGTTGATCTTATTATTTGACAAAACTTGAAAGGTGTTTAACATTGTTTTGTGACAGTTTTACACTTTCTGTTTTTGAGGGGTGTGTGCCAGTGTTAGTTATAATTTTGTTGATGTCCATGCCATTCAACACATGCAATAAGATACATCTGAATCTGTATCTGAATTAATTTTCAGTGTAAACAAAAATGTCCCAAAGTAGACTCTTTAAAAAGGACAGCTGATGTTAACACATGTGTCCTCACACTACTTAAAGGTCACATGCAACGTAAAACACAACTTTCCAGATTCTGGTACCTTTCGGTGTGCACTTACCCAAACAAATCATAAAAAATGCCAATTCAACCTATAAAGTTGAAAAAAACGCGATGAAAAAAAAGCCTGCGAAATCGGAGTTCAAAGTTTCACTAAATTCCCCCCAGCGCTGGGGGGAAAACTGGTTTCAACAGCTGCGCTGCGCTGCGTCCATAACGCATGCGCAGTGAATAGGTTCGCGGAGCTTGAGTGCACCCGAGTCCCATGTCTGCCATATTATGTAATTAGGCACGTGTGATACACATGACATGTTTTATGTCTGTGGGTTGCAAACGTACTACATTCATTTTTTTTTCGGATGACTGTATCTGACGGAAACTGGTGCAAACTCTTGTCAGTTTTAAGTCCTGCTTTGTACTTGGACGAATGACAGATTCCAGCCACCCAGTAGTTTACCATCTTTACTAACATGATTTTTTATTGGATCGAGCGCAAATTCAGAGAACAGATATTTTCCAAACCCAACATCTCTATATACATTCTTCATGGATAATGACTTCTTTTAGTGTATATGATTTTGTTTGACAACAGTATATGAATATCCATATGGAAACGACGCATCAAGTACACAAAAAGAAGTTGTTATCCATAAAGAATCTTACTTTCTTGTGACTGGCTATACTTCTAAAATGCCCATCAAACAGATCATCTTTCTGTACACACAATGAACCCTCGGCATATCAGCAAATGAAACAGCCAATCGGAAGCCGTCGTTACACTTGAGTGCATATCCACCCGCTATGACTGGGTTCGGTCTCCCGAGGGCTTCGTTTTGGGGGAAGTAAGCCCAAGTACAAAATATTGCACTTTTGAATCGTGATTGTACGCTCATAATTGTGTTTATTTGTTTTTTTTAAAAGCAGCAATGTATATTATAAGTCATGAATAAGTGATAAATGTGTTTTAATTATGTTTGATTTTTTGGTTGCATGTGACCTTTAAGTATTCTTTAACATGTTTTGGGAGGGAAGGCTGCCGTGTATGATTTATTCTTTCATTCATTCACACATAATGCTTGCTCTAAATTCTTACAATAATTCATTCATTGTAAAATTCCGACTGATACAGTAAACTGGCTGAAGTTCTGTTAAAAACAGCTGAAGTTGCGTTTGGAACGAGCCAAGTCACTGTGTGCGTTGAAGCATGACGAGGCACACGTTAATTAGTACACACGGTAAAGAATGCAAGCGAGTGACCTGTCCCTGTTGTAGATTATCCCTGGTAACTATGGTTACATAATGAACATGGATATTTACTTTGCTCCAGCATCTTCAAATATGGACGCCCATTCCTCAGCGTTGTAAAACTCGGCCGTGAATTCCCGAGCAAAGTCTGCGTACGTGAAATCCGGAGGATAATTCTCTTGCATAAAGAATGCAACTGCGGGTAAGGGTTGTCCTTTCCAGTTCCACCAAAACCATTCGGAAGAATAACTGGGTACTGAAAACACACCCCAGTGAATAAATATTCCTAGTTTGGCTTCATCATACCACGACGGGAGAGGCCGTGTGTCCAGGGAGTCCCAGTTAGGCTCATATCGTTTACTGACACATGGAGAAAACTCAGAAAAACATACGAGAAACGGCAAGATTCTTAGTAAACACCGCCGCGTTGTTGAGGACGCCATCTTGTAAGCATGTGACTACTTAATTCCTCGTCATGTGATCAAGTGGTCCCATGTATTTACAATTCTCCCCATGCTGGATAACAGATCATTCTCTTCCGACAGAGGTTACTTGTCATATCTTCGTACATAGGAAGATATGACAAGTAACTACCGTGGGAAGAGAATGGAAACAGATGTGCCCAGTGTGTTTACCATACGGATTCAGAGGATGGGGTGGGAGAGGCTGGGTTGTGTGTGTGTAGAGGTGGGGTAGGGGTGTTTGCAAGTTTGTCTTTCTTGGCACCACGTGGGTAAAGTTACAGCTAAATGTGGTTGTTTGAAGCTTGTATATTAGCTTCTTTTAAAATGAAAAGAAAAGATGTTCAGGTTTGATGGACACGGTATAATGACCTTACTTCGCTTTAGTAGAACTCTTGCTCTATATCGAACCGTGTCAATTCGGGATAGAACTGGCTTCCGCTACCCTTGCTTGTCGACTAGGTCATGCCAGACTCGGTTACTGAGTTGATATATATCATCATTTCCCATTTGCGTAGATCGGTGCTCGTGCTGTTGATCACTGGATTGGCCAGTCCAAGACTTGATTACTGACAGACCGCCGCGGTATAGCTGGAAACGACTGTCGGTGGTAAACCAACAAACAATCGAACGAGCCACCTTTATCAGAATCACATTGTAGTCTATCAGTGGGGTCATGTAAGGGCCATTGTCCTCTGTCATCAACAGTGGACATTGCTACTGTACATGTGCGACAGTGGGATCAACTGTGACAAGCAGGACAACACTGTAAAATGATGTTATCTCTAGCTACGACTTCAAGCTAGTAACAAAGTTTTATGTCAACCTCCGGCCATGTATTAATTAGAGGAATTCTCTTTCTTTCTCTCTCTCTCTCTCGCACGCACGCACACACGCACGCACGCACACACACACACCAGGGCAGTAGGGGGACTAAGGGGCAGCTGTCCCCCTAGAATGTTTTTACAGATTTCTATTTATACATCAAAGTAGTGACGATCCGTGGCGGTCCCGGGGTACAATAGTCCTCGAGCAACCCATGCTTGCCATAAAAGGCGACTTTGCTTGTCGTACGAGGTGACTAACGGGATCGGGTGGTCAGGCTCACTGACTTGGTTGACACACGTAATCGGTTCCCAGTTGCGCAGTTCGATGCTCATGTTGTTGATCACTGGTAAGGTATAAATTCTAGTACAATCTGGGGTTGTGTCCCATCCGGGATTCGAACCCGCATCCCCAGAGTCAGTCACTTAACCGCCAGCACACTAAGAAAGTGTAACCCCAAATGTAACATATGTTACATTTCAATACAATCTTTTAAAATGGAAGTCTTTTGCAGGTTACTTTGCGTACGGTTATCTCCCAACTGACAGACGCCCAATTGACAGACAATCGGCTGACAGACACTGAACTATATAGAAGACTGATAAGGGTAACGGTTATAACGGAACAGTCCATTGTCTGTTGTGGGTAGAGTAAATCCCACCCCTTTCATAATGAACTGGAAGATGCATATCTTGGAACACCCAGCTAGTAACTGTGCGACCTGCCTTAAGTTGGAGTTTTTCTAATTTAGTGACTTGTTGAATCATACAGTCACCCATTTGCTTACATGCGTACTCAAAATGTGACCTTATTAATACAGTATATATTTTTGCTAATGTTTGTTCTATGTAGCAGGAGATTTCATATCCGAAATGCCGCAATCATTTTAGCCTGTCTTTTTCACAATGTTTCACAAAGCCAACATGTTCATGAAAATTTACTGTCCATTAATATGGCAGCAATCACACTTCAAATTAATGCCTCTTCGGACATCTTTCAAAGTAAACATAGTTTTCCTTGTGTCCATATTTGGAATATTCCATTATAATGTATAGATAACCGGGAGAATCGAATCTGTTCCCTGCTAAATGTTATCTGCGAACTGCCTTTCTGCGTAATGGGAGGATACATTGCCCAAATATACTAACCTTCATAACGTCAACATAAGCACTTGTGCTATTTTATAAAGATAACAAAAGGACATGTGGTTAATAGGGAATTAAGCAAACAAAACGTAGCAGATAAATGACGATATTGTACTTCTGTGTAATTTAATATGCAACCATTAAAGATTATTATCGAAAACTCATTCTAAACGCTGCTTATTCCACGGTGATGCGTACATTTTTGTTCAGTCATCACTGGGTACACCGGTCCTTGAACTGATATATTTGTTGGCAAAACTGGCACTACAACAAATTCTATGCTTCACTTAATCCACCTTTCACTCTTGTGTCCGTAAAGATCCAGGGTAGATTTTGTTGAGACAGGACTACACGCATCAACCCAGTCGGCGAGTCTGGCAACCAGCGGTGGTCTGTTTAACTGAAATAATCGCGATATAGTTTGGTCGCGATTCTCATAATCGAAGACAAACAGTTTTGGAACACTTGTTCACATTAAAAACATTTTTCACATGGTTGATTTTGTCTGTAACATTTCATAAACACTACAAACTCGTTCCTTGTCATGACTGAATTTGTCTTAAAGGCTCCAGGAAATTTACGTTCATATTAGTCATCTTTCAAGATCTGAAATTTGTAAATGCATTTTGTGCCATTTGCAAAAAAAAATGGCAAATGGCAACAACTGCATGTTTTTCTATATTTTTGTGCATCAATAAACGTCACCAGGAAAATTTGATAAATGACGGTTACCAATTATTTCAGATCATTGATCGTTAACCATGAGTGGATCTTTTTCTTGGCTTCCTATGCGCTTTGTGAAAAGACGGAAACCAGCTTCGGATAACCAGAGCCAACAGAGATAACCACGAATAGCGTCTAAGCTCTAAACAGGGCTGTTTCCGAGCCCTATCACATGTTCACAACCACATGTGAATAGCTCTGCCACAAAGCGTAGCTTCAAACCACTTCAAAGCGGACGACTCTTCAAGTTTGGAGCTACTGTTCAATACATATAATATAATAATATATACAATATAACCGAAAACATTATATTTTGGCAATGGACCAAGATTTCATCGCTTAACATTGGATAAATTCGAAACTAAACAAACGAACCAATGTCGTATATAGAAAATGGCGGTAGCCACAGCATCGGGGATACCTTCGAAGTCATGGCAGCCTGCACAGTGTACTCTGGAAACAACGTAGGTATACAGGGGGTTACTAAATGAATCTAACACTAGATGTTTATCTATACAATTCACACTGATTAATTTGTTTAATCATATGGAATAGCAAGAAATGACAACAGCGAGTAGAGTGCCGGTTGTAAAACACATGTACATACGCCTCACTAGAGTTGTCTCCACCTGATCGGTGTACTATGCTCTTATTTATTACAGCCATGTAATAGATCTAGAGGAGATAATAATTTTGTAGTTGTTTAAAATATATTTTTATAGGTACTTATTTTCTTAAGAAAATTGTGTTTTAACAGACAAACATTCTCAAAAGATACACCATAAGATTTCGGAAACCAGTGGTAGTCTAGCTATTCCTTTGTGAATGCTAATTTACCAGCCCTTGTTAAGCAGACTGGCATGGATACAGGTGCCCATTTCTAATGCATTCCGAGCATACATAGTAACTGATACACCTACTGAAACCAAAACTGCTTGATGAATATGGACTCATCCATGATTTAGGTATCAGGTACTGTTCTGTACTCTGATGTTTGTATATTAGAACATACCTGAGCACTTAAAGGGGCACTGATGCGGAGCGAATAATGTTTCTCGCCAACGGTCTAATTACGGAACCAAACTGCAGATTGGCCTGCGCCCGCTCGTTCGACCGTGACGGACAAAGGAACTGGGCTCCTGTCCATATTGGCAGAATTTCTTCACCCAAAAGAGTCAGGAGGCCGGATGCCCATCATATGCCATTATTTAAAAATATTCATGGTATTCCTTGTCTGATCGTAACAAAATATCCCAGCAGTGTAGTTTTTTTCGGATGCTTGGATGGTATAGTTACTCAGTTTGATCCTATTTCTCTGTTTTTAACCTCGATATTTAATCATGTTACATGAAAATATGATGCTTGGATGGTATAGTTACTCAATTTGATCCTATTTCAGTGTTTTTAACCTCGATATTTAATCATGCTACATGAACATATGATGTCTACAGGCACGTAGCAAGCCATTTGTTTCACTCCGGAAGATTGCAAAGCTTTATATTTAGGTAGTTTTGAGTGTTGGTTCAGCTGTGATAGCAAATATCATACGTAAATTTTGGTAGCTATGGTAGCTACAATGGTTTATTATTTATGATAATAAAAACACACAGTTGATTTATTTGAATTCGTAAACAGTAAACGACGACTTTGCCTTTGGTAGAGAAATCTGAGAATTTTCTTACGTAAAAAACCCCTTTATTTCACCTATTTACCAAAGTACACAGCAAATGCCTGTATGTATTCCTTATGTAACGAAATTCCGTTGGTATCCTCAAAACAGTTTCGGCCCATAAGTGTTTTCAGGCTGCATGCGACACAGAGATTACATCTTCCTTGCTGTAACTCGCGTTTGATGGTGTAAACCTACACGTGTTATTTGTCATCATTCTCTGGATGGTCAATTAATGAATTTATAACAGGTATAATTAGTAGTAACACCACTCAGGTTACTCAACAAAGGTTCCCATTTGGCATTTCTCCTGTCTGGAGTAAATACTCAACATTATAGATTAAGGTCTGTAATGGCAAATGTATTGTATGTTATGTAATATGTGCATGTAAGTGATGCAAGAGGGTTTATCAGCTGAGTTACAAAAACAAACATCGATCAAAGGATTAACCGATAACACACTGATTGATTAATTACTTTTGTCAAAAGGTAGTGTGTGTAGATGGCTACACCCTGTCGTAAAGTGCGATTGTAAAAACAACATCCTCCCTTCAAAGAATTAACCACCCTTGCGTTGATTGATTGATTGCTCATTATTGGTTAACTAAATTACTTAGAATAGCGGACATCATACAGTTAGTTGCCAGGTGTGCTATCTTGGGTGACCAGTGAGAGGTTTATCAGGTTTTCACCAACGAAAGACGTGAAACGATGTGTTACTTTTTCGCAAATTAGACAGTTGTGTAAGACACGCGACACAGAGCAGGATTATTTACCAGCTGCAGATGAATGGAATACGATTTCTTTTACGTGGATATTGATGGATACATTCCTGAACAAGGTAGTAGCCTGACATTGTTCCTATAAAATTAGTCTGTTTTACATTCATTATTTGCATTTTGTTTTAATTTATTTGTTGTAGCATTCAGCAGAATCGATACACACTTGATCGCGCATGTGTGTGAAATAGGACTCACATTGGCAATCTATACAATGTATAAATGTTGCTGTTATGTTAGAAATTTACTATGAGTATAAGCAGACCGTGTGTTCTTTTATTAATTTTCAAAATCATACAAATATGACAATAAACAAATTAGGGTTATGAGTCAAAATATAGAGACGTACATTGGCTTCGGTATTTTTCCGTCCTAATAGTTTTTTACCATTTCTACCACTGGCAGATGATTAATCTTCAAAGTGTTTCATTTGTTTTCATAATACATTTGTAATGAAGTAAAAATGACTTCACCTCAGTTGATCTGTCTATAATTAAACTATCAGTTGCACATACGGACTGCGCAGCAGAGGTCACGAACCAGTCACGAATTCTGGGATATCATCCGGGTACTCACTGGAGAAAAACAATAACAAAAGTTTACACCAGTCCACGGAAATTGCTCCGCATCAGTGCCCCTTTAATGAGACAAATATGGTATTTGAGAAGGCACGACTTATCTATGTTAAATGTTGGTCAGTGTTTCAGTATTCCTGAACAGCTGTTGTCTCATACAGTTCAACAATACATAAATCTTGTATATATAAGCATGATCAGCTTGCATGTTAGCAGTTGTGACCATATTGTTTGTTTTCCAGGATGGGGACCATCATTGTGGAACTGTACTGGAAACATGCTCCAAACACTTGCAGAAACTTTGCTGAGCTGTGTCGGCGTGGTTACTACAACAGCATCAAGTTCCATCGAATCATCTCCAACTTCATGATACAGGGAGGGGATCCGACAGGCACAGGTACCAAGATTTATGTCAGCTGATAAGGCCCTGACCATGATCAGTGTGGTTTCTCTTGGATTGTACTTTCATATTCTACTGCTTGACAAGTATTAGTTGAGCAATGACCTGACAAATGACCTCAATTTGCATATATGGGAATGCCCTCAAGAACATTCCATTTGAAACGAGAGGGAAATCCCAAATATGACATATGTTGCATTTGACCACTTTCTAAAATGGTTATTTTTTTGTGTAATCATAGCTTTTGGCGTGGGACCCGTGCAAATTTACACTTATCAGGGGGTACTCAAAGCCTGCAATCTAGACTACCAGTTGTCTGACTTCCATTTTTGTGGAAGTCGTGGTGGCTGAGCAGGCTAGGCGACTAACATTGAGTGCTAGCAATTAGGTGCCTGACTCTGAGGGTGCAGGTTCGAATCCTGGATGGGATTCAACCGAAAAGTACTAGAATTTGGACTTTACCAAGAAAGTGACATCCCAGATATGACATATGTTGCAATTAAATTTTAACCACTTTCTAATGGCATTGTGTAATCAAAGAGAAACAGGTTGTCGTCTAAATATTGAAAAGTTCAATTTCCTTGTGCGAATCATGTTTTGATTGTTATATCATACTACTGGACACGTGTTAAACAGAAGCGGCATTGAGTTCACACCATGGTCAGTGTATATTGCACATGCTTAATCCCAGATCTACCCCACGTAGCTGTAGCAACCAAGTGTATTTATCTACATTCCCTGCCCTGCCCACTTGTCACAAGTGCATTTACTGCACAGGCTTGTCTACTGCATGTCAAGCAATAATTTCTTGATACTCTATCATGATATTTAGTTACAGTTGCCACTGGGCATTTCGTTAAACAGTAGTGGATGTAACTTGTAAACAAGATGGTCCCCCATTACACGTACAAGTGTCTATCTGAGAGTTACTTATTCTCATGACTGCCTGATCACAGTCAGGGGAATACCGGTACTTTATGATACACATGAACTTTTCTGAAAGTGTCAGTTATGAAAATAATGAAATGAAATTTAATATAGTCATGGATATTTGTTCACATTATTAAATGTGCTGTCTGACACAAATGAAAACGTTAAATTCTCTAAATTAAGAATAGCATTGAACATTCTGAAGGTAAATGCATACAGGAGTAACAACAATACGACTATGAGATCTGCTGTGAACACTGCATGCATCTCAGCATCGAAGATGAATTTAAAAAAACTGCATTTTCCTGTCCAAAATAATCTGCACACTGAAGGAAATATTTACCTTGGTTAACCTCTGTTGTGCCAAACAAATGTAACTTCATCATGTGCATCAGACATATTTCTTCATAAAATCCCACAAAAAATTAAACTACTATCAATATATTTGAGGTACATATTTAACATATATAGTTTATGCCATTCTTAATTATTAGGTTTGTTTATTCTATCAAGTCCTTGTGACAAAATAATGTGTTAAGGTGAAATTGTACCATAGGTCATATGGCCTGAAGTGTTGGATAAACAAGACTGTATTTTACTTTCCTCTGCAACACTAACATACCTTGAAACCCTTGAACATATGATGGTTCAGCCATTTTAATTGTCATTTTTCTAATCTGATCTGAAGAGAAACAGGGAGAGTACTGCATTACAAGTGATAGTTTGGAATCTGTATGTAAATATTTGTCAATGGAATCAGTTACTGGAACAAATATGAGTGGGAATTGCTATTGAGAAACAGACCAAAATCCATAATGAGCTATTATGAATTACTGGTGTTTGATACTTCAGCAATATTCTAGCTATGTGACAACTGCCATCAAACAATAGATGCGACAGTCTAGTGCTTGATGTTAATGGCATATGTCTGTCAGTTTTGTGGACTTTCTGTCAGCATAGAAGGACATGGACCTGATGATTTCAGTGTAAAGATATGCTATTAACATGCGATTAAATGGAAATTTCTGCTTTTTTCAGGCCGAGGTGGGGCATCTATATATGGAAAATTCTTTGAAGATGAAATATCTGATGAACTTAAACATGCAGGTATGAATGTTCATATATATATCTATAATGAAAGCCTGAATTTAGAAAATACCAGTTTATTGCATTTGATAATTATTATGATTATGTTATAATAGGTTTAAAAAATGTCCAGAAAACTAATGTTAGTTTAAGTGAACAGTCATAAATGCTGACAAATTTCATCAGTGTAAGACGAGCAAGGGAGCTCTCAGAATTTATCATTACAGTTAACGACTTTGCACATATTGACTGATTGGATAACATTACAATATTGATCAAACTGGAATTTCCTTTCACAGGAGCTGGTGTATTGTCCATGGCCAACAGTGGTCCTGATTCCAACGGAAGCCAATTCTTCATTTCCTTGGCTCCAACACAGTGGCTGGATGGGAAACATGCCATCTTTGGTCGAGTGTCTGGTGGCATGCAGGTCGTCCAACGTATCGGCATGGTGGAGACGGATGAGAATGACAGACCAGTGGATGACGTAAAGATTGTGAAAGCTTTCATCACACCTTCATGAGACTCTGTTGACAATTCAGATTGAGGTCTGGACCATGAAGCCTTGGTCCTTTTGAAGAACTCTCTGCCATATGAACTGTTGAACCAATCATCTGTTTAACCAGTTATTCACTACAAGGTGTACAGCTGATAGGGGCTAATATCTTTTACAGGTGGCAAAGTGGGGAGAGTGTTTGTACCCGAACAGGTCCAGATTTGTTCTCATAATGAGTAAATTTGTGAGACCAGCCCTTCATGTGCCTTTCACATGAGCTGGCTACACTTCATCTTGATATTCTGGTTAGCTTGTTTAAACAGGAATATTCTCTGCATACCGTGCATGACTTCTGAGAACTCTGAGTAAGAACTTTCTACTTAAGATCAGTTTCAATGTGCTCTTTTGTACACTATGAGATTAAGGGAAAATTTGAGATGTATCTTTAAGAAAGAGTTCCTCTGCTAAGTGTGGATTCAGAATGGCTTAGATTGTTTGTTTTGGTTGGTTTTTGACATGGTTTAAAGCTGTGACAGGTCAGAGAGCTATTTCACCAGTATTGATAATGCATGTTGTATTGTGTCCTCATTTGTCAACGTCTGTCATACAAGGTCAAACATTTATCATCTAATCATCATGAACATACCATGTATCAAATGTCATGTTTTAGTTCTTTTGGGAACAAAAAATAAATTTTGTAAATAAACATGTCTTTGGATTGTCATTGTATAGTACCAGTAACTAAATCATGTAAATGAAGTTAAGGACTATTCAGTCTGTCCTTTCATATTATTACAGTTACAGCTGTCATGCAATATATAGCATATGGTAATAATATTCATTTATTATTTCAAAGAATCTGATGGTTGTAAATTTCCTTTGTGTGGTTTATCAGGTAAAACATGCAACAAAAGCCCTGTCTTTCTTTAGGTTATGAGTAAGAGAGAGAGAGAATAAATAATATTTCAGGAGACAGCAGCGCTGCAAGACTATCGGATAACCTTCGACCTTGGCGACTTAAATCAAACTGTAGACCAACAGGCCCCACCCAGTCCACTGGGAACCCCAGGGGATGTGCGTATGACATGTTATGCAACTGTGCAGACACATGGGAGAGGCTCCCCACCACCACACACTTATGCTCGAAATCAGCTCCTTAGTCACAAAGGTTTCGTAACTTTACGACTTGTCCTAACATCGATAGTTTATGAACACTTTGTGGATCCCCCAGGCCAATATGGTGTCTAAGGTCCCGGGGTAGAATAGGCCTTCATCAACCCACGCTTGCCATAAAAGGCAACTATGCTTGTAAGAGACGACTAGCGGGATTGGGTGGTCAGGCTCGCTGACATGGTTGCCACACGTCATCGGTTCCCAATGCTAATGTTGTTGATCACTGGATTGTCTGGTCCAGACTCGATTATTTACAGACCGCCGCCATATAACTGGAACATTGCTGAGTGCGGCGTAAAACTAAACTCACTTACACTCACTCATCTTTGTCGTTTAATGCATCCAACATCAGTGAAGAGAGGGACACCCATCACAGAGGCGCTTCCACATGCCACCGTTTCTCGTGGCATTGTGAATTTTCTCGTGTGAATGTGAAAATAGACACCACACTCAACAAATTCCTTGTTTCAATTTTAAATTTTAATAACACCGTATTTCTATATTTTTTGTCGAGATTTAGGCAGCATACGTTAACTAAGAAATGACAGACTGCCTGTTTGATCAGGTCGAAAAATGATTCACAATGCATCTGGCTCTCTGGTTACACCTGGTATGTGTTTTTTGCGCTTATTCTGTGTAGTTCTGTGAAGCACAATGAGACTGATTTAATATTAATTCCGTACCAGACCGCCAAATATTTCTGGACTGGTTATCGCACTAAGTTGAGCAATAGGATGAAACTCATTCAACAGGAAACGAAACTGTTCTGTAATCAATGTTTTGAGTTTAAAGCCAGTTAAGTAGAGTAACAGTACATTTATGGCAGTGGGTGCGATAAGAAAGTGGGTATCATGTGACATAGAAGGTAGCACATGCAGCCAAGAGAAAAAAGGCCCCACAAATAAATAAATAAATAAATAAATAAATATTAAATAAATAAATAAATAAATAAATAAATAAATAAATAAATAAATAAATAAATAAATAAATACGTGTCGAAGTAACGTGTCCTTATGGTGATCTAAATGGTAAATACATATATCTAAAACTTTACAGTCTTGATAACCTCTCAGTCCAGAAAGGACGATGCAAATATACCAAAAAATAGAGAGTTGCATTTGCAATTATCCAGGACATTAAGTTTCAGTTATACACTCAACCCACCCACAACACTAGCCTGGCTGGGGAAGTGGCATCACTGCTTCAAAACACCAACTCAGACATGATTTTCGTATCACATGATTTCAGGACAGCGTACTATTTAATTAATCGTAAACAGAAGGACACTCTTTTTTTAACCGTTACTTTTGACAGTTGGTTTTTACATCCTGAAGAACATGATCAAATTTTACACTACGACCTGAAACAACACGTACCATAATGGAACATAATAGCTTTGTCGTCCTTTGTTGCTTAGCTGAACACTTACTCCAAAGGACGGCGGTGTAGTCTAGTGGTTAAAGCGGTCGTTCGTCACACCGAAGACCTGGTTTCGATATTTCACACGAATACAAGATGTGAACACAATTTCGGGTTTCCCTGGGGAAATAGCTGGCGTATTTATAAAAGCTGAGTAAAGCCATATGCATGCTCATTCACTTATTCCAAAATCCAACAGCAACGCCGGCTTAAAGGTAACAGAGTCAGGATCTGAAAACCCAGTGGCATATGTCATAAGCACCAATTCATTTAGAAATTAGGGTATCTTGACAATGATTCGGTTACCAAGATCTTTTATAGATAAATTTTCTTTTAATTCTTTGACACACAAAGTTTCGGGGACAGTTCAGACCCCATTCTCTGTGGGAAGAGAATGTTCAGACCCCTTCATCAGGTGAACTGACAGCTAGATGTTATAGTCAGCCAAGTTCAACCAACCAGGGCTCACTTCCTCAGCACGAGTTTTTTCATGCGCGTGAATTCCAATCATTCAAAAAGCAGAAGTGGGGTTTGTATCGGTGAATATCAGATTAATTCCAGCGAAGCAGGTAAGAATAATCCTTTTAAACCACAGGCGCTCGACACTGATACGTATTTGGAAGTATGACCTACATATACAAGATCCATATCTTGTATATGTAGGTCATACTTCCAAATACGTATCAGTGTCGAGCGCCTGTGTTTTAAACATATACTAGACCTCTACCGATGTCTCCGAAACAAACATGAGCCCTGATTGGTTGAACTGGTAACCGTGACACCCCGTGCCAATGCTGGGAAACACCTGCCTGAAACGAACAAGGCTTCAAAACTGACTTGACATCTGTTAACGTCAATAGACGCGGCCAGCTGAGAATGGACTCTAGCCATGGTTTTGTGCTGGCGAGATCGAGACGTAACCAGTTTCAACTGTGATCTTTGAATCATTGTTGCAACCATGAGCAAAATGTGCTATTTTAACTACCAAACCTCCTGAACCTGAATCCGTTCCTATAAAGATTTCCACCCACATATCTGCAGACCTCCCGACCAGATTAGCAGGGTCCTAAAGCCTAGAAAGGCATAGGCACCACTTTCTCAACCTCTGCCAGGCCAGTGGAAGAAAATACAATACACACAAACCATGAAACACCAAATCGGTAATCTACAAAACTGACTGCAGTTGTGGACACTCGTACATAGGAGAAGCATCCAGGCTCAACAGCAGATTTAAGGGACATCAGACATCAACCATCAAATCGGACCAGAAAATAGCCATATCAGACAACATGGCAACTCATCCCAGTCACCAAATCAACATTCTCGCAAAGAACCAATCAGACGCAAGATAACTGAAGGAATCGACCTCAAACGATACCTGTTCCCTCCCTGTATCATTCACACTTGAAAACAATACAAGAACATGTATCGAAACGTCGTGCTCTAGTCTTAAAGAAGTTGTCATCCATTTATACTTGTTCTATGTCAGTGGAAAGACAGTTGAACCTCGCTGTCTCCAACACAGTTATTTCAACCACATGCAAACTGTAGCGCAAATGTGTTGCGCAGCGTGGAGAAAATGACCAGTCTTCATATATGAGAGCGAAGCGTTTAACGCAAACGTATTACACGTATTTTATATGAACAGGGGTTCTATACACCGAATGTGTATGCTCGACACTCGAAATACTGGACACCGTTTACCTGTCCGAGCAAGTGGTTAAATGTTTTCATATCTACTTTTAGTGGTATATGAACCACTCTGTATAATATTTGTATAATATTCAAAAGAGATATCACCAGGACAGATCCTGCATCATAATCCTTCTTTTGGCACAGAAGCGGATCAAGCAGGTGAAAGATCAAAGATTTGCCGTAACCGATGAGGAGACATACTATACAGTTACGTTCTAGCAGAGACCATATAATAGATATATGGTCTCTGGTTCTAGGTAGCGTAGAAATATACTCAAGATCTTCCCTCTGATGGTTTCAACATAACACATCACCACACCTTTGCACAATCCAATCTAGATCTAAATCGGATTGTCAGTCATCAATAGTCTTGTAAATGCACTTCTGTTTACATTCATAAAAGTAGTCCGGTCACGTGAGATGCAAAAATATAGTCCGTCGCTCGTGGTGAAAAATAATCGCTGCGCCTGACTGGGAATGAGGCCAAAGACTACCACCATTTGACTCAGCGCCTGAAAGGAAAGATAACTCTAAGATAATTCAACGGGAGATGACTACCCACTAACAAAAGTTTATGCTTCTTATTAAACCACTTTGAAACATACTCTCAATGATCACTATAATCTCCGTGCTCAAAAAGTGTCTCTCATTTGTTGCATATAATATGAATATGCGAAGCATATTGTAAGCCAAACCTTCGGATATTTGCCAGTTTTTTATGAATTAACAAACAATATACCATAGACATTAAAAATGGAAACTTTTAAGGACGCCCTGAGAGGACAAACGTGTCGATAACGCGCTTGTCACGTGACAAAGCCCCAGCCTTCCCCAGCCCACATCCCACTTAGATTCACTTCCACCCCTGTCTGGCCGTTCGTTTTTGTGAATGAATGAGACGTACATTTTGGTGCACATTTTAGATCTGACCAGGTTGTTTTTTACAGACCACCACTGCTGGAATGCATTAAAAAACAAACGAACGTGATCGGCGATGATAGCAGTGAATACCGTGTTAGGTACATCACCAATAATCATCAATAATCATCAATAATCATCAATAATCCAACGAGGAAGCACGGCCCAGACACAAAGTGCGATCATCAAACACATTGTTGGCGTCATTGTGACGTCATATTTTATGTAAAACGAAAGACAGGAGTTAAGTCCCCTTATGTTTACTGTTGGGTGCAAAAGATTCTGGGAAAAACTCCGTGAAACACTTGCAAGATCATTATCTGAATCTAGTACAATCATATCACACTAGCCTACCCTGCATCTCCAGGTACAGTGTATAACAGTGAATGAGTGAGTATGGTTTTATGCCGCATTTAGCAATGTTCCAGCAACATCACAGCGGGGCACAAAAAAATAAAGTAATGATTTTATTCGCGGGCTTAGTATTTTCATATTGAAGCGCAATAGAATCATGATTATCGTTACTCAGTGACATTGTTCGATAGTAAAATGTTCCATGCAATAAAAGAGGGCGGTGGGGCAACCTATTGGTTAGGGGCGGTGGGGTAGCCTAGTGGTTAAAGCGTTCGCTCGTCACGCGGAAGACCCGGGTTCGATTCCCCACATGGGTACAATGTGTGAAGCCCATTTTCTGGTGTCCCCCGTCGTGATATTGCTGGAATATTGACAAAAAACGGCGTAAAACTAAACTCACTCACTCACCTATTGGTTAACCCGTGGATGCCGAGTTTTGGCATTTAGGGGATTAAAGCGTTCACCCGTCCCATGACAGAAGCTCATTTCTGGTGTCCCCCTGTCGTGATGTTGCCGGAATGTTAGCGACGTAAAACTAAACTCACTCACTCACTCACTCACTAACAATGACAGAAATAATGAAGAAAATTAACCATTTGTGTTTCCTTATTACATAAGTCAAAAGCGGATTTAGGTTCAGTTTTATACTGTTCAGGTCGATTCAGATCCCAATTTCCCTGACATGAGATCATAACTTTGTGATGAAGTGATGTGTTTTGTCGTTTATTAACCAAATTCGTACTGGTATAATATATTCGCCGTCATTCAATGGTTGCTCCGTAATGCGGGAAGTGACGTCATAAACAACCCCGCATAGTTACGCCTTCATTGTCAGCGCATCACTGGCTTAGTCGGACGTTTTGTTGCTGCCGCTGTTGTTCCAAGCCGTTGTAGACGCCATTATATCACTGGGTGGAGGGAAGGTAGGTGACAAGTTTCGTACTATGTATAATACCAGTGTGTAAACGATTCATGCTATTTTACGTAAGCTTTAGAAATGTTTTCTCTCGTTTACACTTAAAATCGGGGATTCGAACTCGCCCCTGCAGTGATCAACAAACCCATTTAACCATCTGCTGGTAAAGATAACTTCAGGCATATTTAAACCCGGATTTTTCAAACAATGATTTGACACAAAAGTTATCTTTTTCTAAGATCAATATCATATATTAATGTGTTGTTACAGATATAGACAATCGCTTCTCCCATAATACACACTGCATGAAGGACGGTGTGATAGCTAAGTGCTTAAAGCGTTCACTCGTCATTGAATCTGATTCCCCACACGGGTACAATGGGTGAAACTCATTTCCGGTGGTGACGTTACTCGAATATTGCTAAAACTGGCGTACGACTCAGCTAACCTCCCATCTTGCATGTGTGTTTATATCAAAAATATTGTCCTTTGTGCAAAGTTGGTATGTCCATTTTCCTACGTTACACAGTAAAAAGATAAAGCGGGGTTGGGGTGGTGTGGAAGGGTGTTTATTTTGCTATAGTTTGCCATCCTTGTGTGATTCTTTTGTTTCATTATTATCCTAAAATGAAAATAATATTCATGAATTATTCCTTTTGTCATAAGGCTCTGAATTTACAAAATAAAATGAAAGCATGCACAATTCGTTCTGTTTTCCCACAGCACTAAGACCAAGATGATCTTCCTTCACGGTCTGGCTCTTGCCGTCTATGAATTTCAGAGATACCTCAAACACCGCGACGGTAGGTGTTTGTTTCAACATCTGGGGCATTTTATGTTTGTGGTGTATATTCCAACTACATGAAGGCGGTCTGTGGTCAGTTCTGGACAATGAAGTACGGGTATTGACATCCTGGGCATTGACGCTATTAACCTAGTCACGGAACTCCTCCGATTCATTTGTTCGCATCTTACGACTACATTTATGCTATTGTATATACGAAGATAAACGCTGTATGTACTCTCTATGAAATAATAAAGCTCGTTTCCCGCCAACAGATCGGAGACAAGAGATGTTAAAGCGAGAGGCAGATCAGCAAGCCGCCGAGGCGTACGTCGCCGCTGCTGTGGACAAGGCCGAGGCTGCTACTGCTGCAGCAGACGCTGGATATGCTGCCTGGAAAGAGGCCCTGATTTTTGCTGCCATGGAAGCCGAGAGAGTGTCGGCATATTCCTCTAAGAATGCTGGGTTGCCTGCAACGTTGGAAGTCCATAGATTGGAGGAAGTGGCATTACAGAAGGCCTACACTTATGCTGCACTAGAGAAGGAGAGAGCAGCTGCAGCTCTTGCAATGGAGAAGGCACAGGCTGCTGCAGCTGGTACTGACCTCCCCAAGGATGAAGACGCTGCAGCTGCTGTTGCAGGCTCCGATGCCGACACCGTTCCAGGTTAGACATAAGGATGCTGTATTAGCTAAACCTCAACAGAAATCGATCAAAATATGTAATAATTTGATGGACTTGAAACTTAACTTTCAAATGTATTATGTAAGTGGCTCACATCCTCATATTTTCTTTTCAGCCAAACATGACAAGGCCAGGAAGAAGGGCATCTTCGGAGGCATGAAAGCTGGCTTCATGCTGTAAATGCTGCTTTCTGATTGGTCCTCGGCAGTTTGTCTCATCCTTTAAAGACCCATGCACATGTCCTCCACTAACGGCCTTGACCCTGATTGAAGTAATACCGAATGAACATTTTCTCTCTATCTGCAAGAACCTCCTGGTCATCTTCAGATGAGATGCATATACATGTATTCAGAGGCTGATGGGCGAAAACGCCTTTAAGACATTGTTTGGACACCCACTTGTAATGTTATTTTATGGTGTTGATTTGCATCATTCAGTACTATTCAAGTGTTTATAACTGATGACATTTGTCCAGAACAGCAGGAACACTGACATATTGTGACGGGAGTGTGCGGGCGTGTTGTTTTACCTTGTTGATCTGTTGCTGACAGACCAAATCGTTAATTACACGTGCGAATCACCGCAATGTCTGAAGTTATCAAGACAATGGAGTAGTGGTTGGTAAATGATAGAGTGGTGAGGTGTTAACGAGGGGGTTAGGAGAGGTTGAAAGGAAAAGTCGGACTTAATCGTGCTGAAATTAAACTGAACTGGCTGTGTGATTCAACACAATGTCTGGAGTAATCAGGGCGATAGAGTGGTGATCGGTGAAAGACACTTGGTTGAAATCTGAGGTGTTAACGACGGGGTCAGAGAGGTTGACAGTAAAAGTCGGACTTAATCATACTGAATTTAAACTATCTGTGTGATCCAACTCAATGTCTTTAGTTATTAAAGCTATGGATTTGTTGATTGGAAGAGATGGGATCGGTGGGGTGAAATAAAGTGCTTGGTGTCAAAAAGAGGTTATGGGTGAGGTGTTAGGGATGGCTGACTTGAGGAAGTGGTGGGCAAGGTGTTATGGAAGTGGTGGGTAAGGTGTTATGGAAGTGGTGGGTGAGGTGCAATGGGAGAGGTGGGTGAGGTGCAATGGGAGTGGTTAGTGAGGTGTTATATTAGAGACAGCCAGTATCACCCCTCTAGTATTGAGTTTCCAAGACACCGGCATCACTTTCTAATGCGGTGTTCCCAAGACACCTGTGTCACCTCTCTAGTGTGGTGTACCAAATACCCCGGTTTTGTGTTCCAAAGACTCCAGTGTCACCTCTCTAGTGTTGAGTTCTAAAGACACCAGTAACACATCTCTTGTGTAGTGCCTCAAAGACACTAGTGTCCCCTCTCTAGTGTTGTGTCCCAAATACGTCGTTGTTGTGTTCCAAAGACACCAGTATCAGTTCTCTAGTGTTGTGTTCCAAATATCACAGTATCACATCTCTAGTGCAGTGCCTCTAAGGCACCAGTGTCCCCTCTTTAGTGCTGTGTCCCAGATAAATACCCCGTTATTGTGTTCCAAAGACACCAGTGTCATCTCTCTAGTGTTGTGTTCCAAATATCCCAGTATCACATCTCTAGTGGCGTGTCCCAAAGACACCGGCATCACCACCCTAGTGTTGTGTTCGAAATATCCCAGTATCACATCTCTAGTGGCGTGTCCCCAAGACATCGGTATTACCTCCCCAGTGTTGTGTTCCAGATAACCCAGTATCACCTATCTAGTGTTGTTCTTGAGATATTAGTATCGCCTCTACAGCGTCGTGTCCCAAATACTCCGGTGTTGTGTTCCAAAGACACCAGTGTCACCTATCTAGTGTTGTGTTCCAAATGTCACAGTTTCACATCTCTAGTGCCAAAGGCGCCGGTGTGTCCCCTCTAGTGTTGTGTTCCAAATATCCCAGTATCGCATCTCTAGTGGCGTGACCCAAAGACACCGGTATCACCGCCCCAGTGTTGTGTTCCAAATAACCCAGTATCACCTCTCTAGTGTTGTTTTCTCAAGACACCAGTATCCCCTCTCTAGTGTTGTTCCTGAGATACCAGTATCACCTCCCTAGTGTCGTGTCCCAAATACTCCGGAGTTGTGTTCCAAAGACACAGTGTCACCTATCTAGTGTTGTGTTCCAAATGTCACACGTTCACATCTCTAGTGCCGTGTCCCAAAGACACCGGTGTGACCCGTCTAGTGATGTATTAAAAAAATCCCAGTATCACATCTCTAGTGTTTTGTCCAAAAAGACATGGGATTGGTTGGGTGAAAATATGGGTGAGGTGAAAGAGAGAGCTGTATGAGATGTTATGGAAGTGGTGGGTGAGGTGAAAGGGAGACGTTGGAGAGGTGTTATGGAAGTGGTGGGTGAGGTGAAAGAGAGAGGTTGGAGAGATGTTATGGAAGTGGTGGGTGAGGTGAAAGAGAGAGGTTGGAGAGATGTTATGGAAGTGGTGGGTGAAGTGAAAGGGAGAGGTTGGAGAGTTGTTATGGGAGTGGTGGGTGGAGTGTTATGGAAACGTTGGGTGGGTTATTATGGAAGTGGTGGATGAGGCGTTAGGGAAGGGCAGAGAATTCTCGATTTGAGGTGTACCTTCATGTGTGATATCATTGTGACCTCTAGTGTTGTATTTCCAGGGCCCCAGTGTCATCTCTCTTGTTTTCTACGTCAAGGACCCTAGTGTCATCTCTCTAGTGTTGTTTGTCAGATATCCCAGTATCAAATCTCTATTGCCGTGTCCCAAAAGACACCGATATCACCTCCATTTCGTTGTGTTACTCTAGTGTCACATCTCTAGTGTAGTGTTCCAAAGACACCAGTGTCAGTTTTCTAGTGCTGAGCTCAAAATAATCCAGCATCGCGTCTCTAGTGTTGTGTTTCAAAGACACCAGTATCGCTTCTCTAGTGTTGTGTTCCAAATATCCCAGTATCACATCTCTAGTGTAGTATTGCAAAGACAGCGGTGTCACCTCTCTATTATTGTGTTCCAAAGACATCAGTATCGCCTCTATAGTGTTGTGTTCCAAATACACCAGTATCACCTCTCTAAATACCCCAGTACCATATCTCCAGTGTCACATCTCTAGTGCCGTGTCCCAAATACCCCAGTGTCACCTCCCTAGTGTTGTGTATCAAAGACACCAGTGTCACCTCTCCAGTGTTGTGTTCCAAAAAGCAGTAAGTTCAGGAAAACTACATTTGGAGCAACCATAACACCCACGAAATACACGTCCTCTGAACACATATCAACTGATTTTCGTGACTGGTCTCATTACACACCACTGTCCCCCTCATGTCACATGCAGATCCTGTCTGGCTGCAAACAAGGCCCTGCTACCACGCCGTATGTTTAGTAAATTTATTCTCTGTAGGCAAAATAAGGCGACAAAAGTTCTTGATTTACCCATCAGCCTCTTTTGTGAATAATATGCCATGTTGTTTTGTTTCCATCTTGTTAGATGTGCACGGGTGTTGCACATGAATAAATGTCTCTATTTTTCTATCGGAATGACCTTTGTTTCTTGATTTTATCTTATTTATTTTTTATTATTTTGAGTGTCTTTGAGTGTGCACGTCATGACTACACGCCATGAAATATACCGGTTGTCGAGAACCGAGAATCAAGGACTGGTCACGAACATTTCATGTGACACCTTGTAGCCATTTGTTCTTGTAGGCCACATCAAAGCTGCCATCAATTTACACAATTTCATCAATTTTAAGACAGGCAGATGTTTTCAGATACAGTATATTGCGACGAACTCGATGGACTGGTAATTTTAGCTGGTTATGCGCATTTCGATTTGCAATACACATTGTCAGTAGGACAAAATACAGTTCGTTAAATCCGTCAGTTCGGTGTTAGCGTGTTCGTTATAAAAGTAGTTGACTGTCCAGCACCCAACACTGGAACCAAAAGACGTCAGCTTACGTGCTTAGGAAAGGTTTACAGGTTTGGAGTGTGCTGTTTGTCTTTACCACACATGGCTGATACCTATAGAGTGAATGAGTTTGGTTTAAGATCGCTTTTAGCAATAATCCAGCAATATCGCGGCAGGGAACATCAGAAATGGGATTCACACATTGTACCCATGTGGGGAATCGAACTCGTGTTGAGCGTAAAACTAAACTTACTCGCTCACTAAATTACAGCTTTCTCTCCAGTAGCGACTAGCCATTGGGCACTATAGGCACATGCTTACACTTACTCTTTACAGCAACTGTTTTAACATGTATACTAGTATTATGGGTTTATCTTTTTTAAAAGTAGTCTCCCTTTCTATGAAAGGTGAATAACTCTCACGCTACTTTGATGCCAACATGGTGTCTAGCACTTCAGAATACACACTTGTCATTTGTTCAAATAATGTTTATAAAGTAATGAGGTACTAGCGTCCCCACATTCAATGTGTATTCACCATACTACCTGCATCAGATGTCTTCAGCCGATGTAACTAGTATTAGTCCACAGACTAGCATATATCCAAAAGTAAATCATCTCGTACATAACATTTGATGACCAAATACAATAATGGCTATAGCTGAAAGAGCCATTCTGTCATTGCTTAAATATGTTTTTGATACATTTGTTAGAATACTAACTTCATCAGTTCAGTTTTAGTAACTTCCCTTTATTACTGAAATATATTTTAAGATAAGTTTAAAATACACATTTTCAGGAAAATATGAAAATATAGAAATGCTCCCAGACCCCACTGGACGTCTTGTGCGTTACGTGCACTTGCACGTTTAACTGTGCCTACGCTTTATTTCTTTCCGGGTACGGCCCGCTCTCCTTAAGAACATTCACTCATGCACCATGTATTATGTTCCTCGCGTTACTGACAGTATCTTCAAAATCCAAGGCTCAGAATCTGTGTACATTTGAACGATCATTTATGCGCATGTATGTATATTGGACTTAAGTCAATACGCTTTTGAGACACCAGAAGTTCTTTCAAGAATGATACATTACAATGACTTTTTTCATATCTAAACTGTGTTAATTTAACGCATTTCTATTTTATGGCGCCTTTGCATTTTTGGAACATTTCTACAAACGACAAAAACATTCTCACTCGCTTCCTTTTGTGAAATTTCATATATATAGACAAACAATTCCATATTGTGAACACAGTACGATTTTACTGTACTTTAGCTTTATGGTGATAAACAAAACAACTGTGAGTAAGTAGCAAGGCAGTTCACTACAGCAGCATGCAGAAAACGTAAATATTTAAATAATTGCTTCTGGTCTATTGCTTATAGAGATGTGTCGGAGTGCATTCTTACACTGTTGTCCAGTTTGATAAAGGGTGTTACAGTCTACATCGACACGTCGCTAAAATTAAACAGAATTTGTTTGTTATTTACCCACAGTTGTTTTCACATGAACTCACCAACTTCAAAAAATCCAATCAAACATAATTGTTCAAGCTCAATGAATGATAAAACAAAGAGTGCATTTAAAGCGTTATATATTTTCGTTGTTGCTTATCATAGCATCGTTGTTGAAATACACCCGTAAGTGTGATACAGGTCCACAATCTAGTCCTTGTGCTCAACGTGAAACAATCAACCAAACCTGGGTATGCAACGCAAAACATGCAACACAACATTGCAGATTCTGAGAGGAGGCTGTCATTTACCTGCATATTGATCCTGGTTTCGTCACCATCTTGCAGTGTTCTAGCTACGTCGAAGTCGAACTCGAAGTAATCAGCCGTGTTCTATATACTTAATGGAAGTTAAAGGAAATAACGAAGAAAACATTCGTTAAAGTAAATGTGTTTTGTTCGTTAAAGGCAATTGGAAATCAATACCACGCACAGGTCTACATTTGCCTATGTTACCTCCTTATCCAAGTTCAACCATTGTCATGCTTCAATGTTCGTAAGCTTCAACAAATCCACTGAGTAATATTTTAACATTTTTGGAAACAAATCCGAGGTTGTCATATCGGATAGAGATAATGTGGAAATCCAAACAACAGCCTTATGTAAATGCAAATTTCGTGTTTGTTTTGATCGGATTTGTCTACAAGCCTATATAAGAAAAGCTGACTTATTGCTGACACGGCATTAAACGTGCTGCATTATTTCTTTGAACTAATACAACTGACATTGGACTTGAGTTTAGTTAAAAAGATAGATGTAAATTGTTATACAAAGGTAAAGATGACCATAGTGTCAATGACGACGATGATGACGTCTCATGATAATATTAACAATAATGCTTTCTCCAGATTTACGCACTATATCAAAACATGCTCAGAGCGTTATGTCTCTTAAATTTTCAGATTACAATGTATTCACATGTTAAAGGCCGGTGTCGGTGGTTTGGTAGTTTAAGCGTCTTGCTCATCAGTGAAGTAATTAAATCAGTCCGTAACTGCTGGCGCCAACGGAAAAGAATAGTACAAAAGGCTATGTTGCGCTCAGTTCCTTCTGAGCTACATAGCAGGATATGTCGTAGTTTCATATATTCCCCAACGTCAGCATGAATAAGGGTAATAGTATTAATGATTATCTTATTATGCAAAGTATTCACACTCGAAACGAACAGGCAGTTTCCATTAATGGTGTAAATATAATCATGCATATTCACAAGCTGAACTGATGTTGGCGTCTATATAAGGCTTCAGTTGTGGGTCAGGTGTGCGTATCAAAATGAGGGGTACCTGGTGTATTGCAGTGGTCAGCGTCACGCTGTGGTCAGCGTTCGCCACAGCTGACAGGTGAGTGGATTTTCTTCTCTCGCCTTCCAGTGAACATCCGGGTTACAAGGCATCTTCAGAAAGCTGACAGTAAGACATGTTTGGTTAAGATGCGACTAGCGCAGTAGCGGGATCGCAGGTTCGCTTCGTTTCACACATGACGGATCGCAGTTGAGTAGATCGATGCTCATGCTGTTGATAACTGGATGGTCTGGTCCATGGAATATGCAGCAATGAATAATCCCCAAGGAGCTGAGAATGAAACTCGACGGCATACTGATCCTTTGACCGGGGTAATGATTTTTAGGTACTTCACTTTTTGCGCACAGATTGTGGCGCATTTTAAATCTGTTTACAGTAAAGGTTCAAAGTGGTTTTTGCTTGAAAGGCCATTGGCCTATATACAAACCACAGATACAATATGTGAGTCTATTCATGCTGCTGTAATCATTCATTCAATTACTAGAAACATGGATATAACATTCAGTATGCAGGTACAATAAATCATACAATAGAATGTCTTAGTATCAGTGTGTGATGTACATATAATGCCAAATCAGACAAAATTGTTTCATTTTTTGGAAGCCATGAGATCAACGAAAGCGGTATGACTGACATGATTTGGACAATAATGTTCGCCAAGATATTATAAGATGGGCACGAAAACCACACAAAGGGCATAATAGTAAAGACCTGTCTGTATCACGTTTTCTACCTTCATTGATCATTAGACTTGTAAGGCCCAGCCTAAATCGAACACAACTGCGTTTCTAATATTTTTACCTTGAAGACAAGATAAATATTTTTCAGGTTCTAAAGTATCATAACGTCTCATGATAATAACAATAATGTCTCTTAAATTTTCCGATTACAATGTCTTGCCTAAAGTTATCAATCAAACGTTGTCGTAAAGTATAGCCATAACGAACTCACAGGGACAAGTACGTTTAACTCACGGCAAGTGACCGGGCAAGAACATACCGTATGTCCTCTAATAAGCGGACTTCAAGACCCGGCGCTCACTGAGTAGAGACCCGTCGCTAATAAGAGACCCAGGAGTAATTACCCTAATTGTTAGTGAGCTCCTTTACACCGTGCCCTTATTAGAAGAAATTCGGTAGTTCGTGATGTCTGTCAGTTCGTAATCAGCGGGTTCGTTACATGCGTGGTTTACTGTATTTGTGAAACACACGGGTGCCAAAGTCAGAGCGTATGAAATTGTTGTCGTTACATCAGTTGTGCCTTCGGTAGTTGAATCATCCAGAATAGTATCGCAACTTGTCCAAAACATGTGAAGCGAGGTGTAATGAACGCTGCACGGAGACATTCTGTCCCCAGGTGTGAGTACCCGTGTACCAGGACGGAGCTCAGCAGTGAATCATGTGGATGGTGGGGCTGGAAGCGCTGCAGCAAATACAAGTAAGGAGTGAGTGAGTGTTTGAGTGAGTGAGGGAGGGAGTTGTCATTAATGCCCGAATGCAACCATTCATGATGCAGTTTTGCACAAGATACTGATACTAGAGGAATTTTCCTTTTTTATATTTTTTCATGAATATTTTAGAGGGTATAAGTTTCAATTTCATTCATACTACATACTTTGGACTTTGTTTGTGAAAGTAGATCTTATCAATGATGACCTGTAAGCTTAATCGGGGACGACTTGTAAATAATCACATGTTCCAAATATCGTTTCAGTAAAGATATTTAACAGAGTTTCACAAAATTCATTTTCTCACATACAGGAGCGTCGCTAGCACCTGCTACAAAGACTGTACACGTGAGTGCAGAACATGCTTTTTACTAGCCGTAAGTCACTAGCTTCGAGCACATCCTGTACTAGTCCAGAGTTATACGTCATGTAAACTCGATCAGACAACATACTGACACCGAATCGATCCACTCTATGCCAATAGTCAGGCAGGGATACAACAATTACATGGTATTAGTTTGGTATGACGCAGTGAGAGGATCGAACCACCCACCGTTCCTTATCCAACTAAAGCACCACCCACTACGCCAGTGAAGCGGTATGTGGTTAATAGAGCAAGTGAGTTTAGTTTTACGCAGCTTTGGCTATATTCCAGCAACATCACGGCGGAACCTGAATCGATATCCGTGTGGTGAGCTGAACCCGGGTCTGTGGCGCTTTCACCACTCCGCTACCCTACTGCCCCCGCTGTATATGAAGTACGATGTAGTGAAATAACTGGTGTTTAACGAAGGTCAGATTGGTAAATGGAAAACGTGTGAATATTTAAATATATAGCCCAGTGTATGTGATCGTGAGTATGATTTTGTTGTCCAGATGGCCAGTGGAGCACCTTTTCAGCATGGGACGCTACCGACACGTGCTCTGAACCTTGTGGAGGTGGGGAGAAAACGGAGCAGAGGACCCGCCAGTGTAACAACCCCGCGCCTAGCAACGGCGGCAGACAGTGTGAAGGCGAGACGTCGGAGACGAGGACAGTCACGTGCAACACTCACCCATGCCCAAGTATGTGAATCATTCAACCATATACCAAAATGAAAATGACAGATCTCGCTTACTCAAACGCGGTTGTGTCGATGTTGAAGGTATGTTATTATCAGGTTCCGACCGAACCGCAAACTTATTACATGATAAGGAACACGCAACACAAATCATGTTACTTCGAGACAACCGAAGTGCACACGTTACATCTGTTTAAGTTGCCGGTGGGTGGAGCGCCTGGTCTGAATGGACCACTATCGAGGAGTGCCCTGCGCTGTGTGGTGGTGGGAAGACAGACCTGATCCGCTCCAGGACCTGTACCAACCCCGCCCCCCAGTATGGCGGAGAGGACTGCGTCGGTGCCGCAAGCGAGATCACCGTCATGGGTGACTGTAACACCGACTCCTGCGCTGGTAGGTGCATATCACATCTCACTTCCGGTCACTTGGTCATTGGGCGTGTCACTGTTTAACAAAACGTCCAATACAGATATCATTGAAAAAGGTCATTACAGTTGAAACTGGTGTTTAATTTCAGCCATATTCAGCTATATTTAGCAATATTCAGTTGGGCGACATGTACTCATGTGGGTAATCAAACCCGGGTCTTCGCGATGACGAGCAAACTTTTTAACCACTAGGCTACCCCACCTCTCCAGCCACGAGCAATAACCTCACTATAATACTTCTGTAATTTATTAGTATATTACCAATGTGTATTACATAATAATACATAATTCTTGGTGTACCCAATAGAAGGTAAATTTACGTTTCTTTTAACGTATAAATTTCTCTTAACACCGCCATTGGACAATGTGGCGTCAATTAGCCCAAGCAGTTACCCCTAGGCTGTTATGACCTCCAGTGTTGGATCACTCAAACATGTCCATAAGATGGTGCTTAAAGATACGCATAATTACATATACAATTACCCTGAGTCAAGTACAAAACATTCGTGTAATATCATGACATGTATCATCCTCGATATCTCCCGGGTATACATTCCAATAAATCTCCACTATACCCTGGATGCATCTATGGCCCGATAACTAAACAGGGGGAAATCATACAAACTGACAGCTCTGGCACTTAAATATTTTCAAGTTGGATAAAAAGCCAACCAAAGGAGGCAGCAGATGGGGCCGTAGATGCATCTAGGGTATAGTGGGGATTTGTTTGAACGTTTACCCTGGAGATTTCGGAGATGAACAGCCGTAGCATCTGAAAGAAGCTAATATTGTAATTCCGTGCCTGTCAGCGTTTGGTCCATTCTTTCATTGAGGTAGAGTCCTTGAGTCAATGATAACAGATTTACGCCACTTTTGGCAATAATCAACATTTGGGCTTCACACATTATACCCATGTGGGGAATCAATATCGAGTCATTGGCGTGACGAACACTTGGTTACCTTACCTTAACACTCCCCCACCCCCTCCCCTCGTAAGGAAGATAGCATCTACAGGTTGAGTAGTGTTACATCGGATAATCGTCTTATCCGATTCGCAGATGATAATCTTTATCGCACGGGATGCCGCATCTTGCCACAGGCTAGACTTACAGCTAGTCTCTGAAATGAACATATTTTACTGAAAAAACGTTCACAGTGAAAAAAAATAATCTAATGAAATGGAGCCCTGAGACCTTCTTCATTTTTAGAACCTATGGAAATCTAGACTTACCACTGTTTCTACACTTGCGTGGGCTTTCTTGCATATATATATATATATACTTCAGAATCTGTACGACAGACTAGCCGGGTGGTCAGGCTCGCTGACTTGATTGACACATGTCATCGAATCAAAGTTGAGTAGATCGATGCTCATGGTGCTGATCACTGGATTGTCTGGTCCAGACTCTATTATTTACAAACCGCCGTCATATAGCTGGAATACTGAGTGCGGCTTAAAACTCAACTCACTCACTCTTCCTAAGAATCAGTGACCTCTAATTGTGTTTTGGTGAAATATCACGTCTCACGAGATTGCTAGGTTTAATCGTGATTTAGAAAGATTATTATATACTTGCTATGACTGAGGTTAGTCATTACAACTCATAGATAATATTCTTTGTAATCGTTTTATTGAAAGATTGAGAAAACTTTATGAATGAAATAACATGATATCAGTCTAAATCGGTGTTCAGAGCAAAAACATCTAAACTCGTATTGTATGCAAATGAGTACACAGCAACAAAGATGTTGGTTCCTGGAGTTAATCTTGGGGTTTGAGTACACCTTATCAAAATGATATTAATTAAATTTATAGAACGTATGCCCAGACTGTGTTACCGTGAAATGTAGTTTGTCATCTGTGTGAGGAAGATAGTATTTATTATGAAACAACACACGAAACCGGTGACTTGGATGGAAATTATTCGCAAATACGCATGTGTAATTACAAATTATCATTTCAGTTACGGACGCATTATTTATTGAATATGAAAGGCACCTGTTTGAGTGAAAGTTTTGTCCACATTCATCTGAGATAGTTTTCAGTTTCACCTGCGCTCAGCAGACGTAATCTGACAATGACCTCTATGATAGGTATCTGTACTCCTGATAACCCCAAGGTCCTGCGGCACGAAGTCAAAGAACACTACTATTACGAGTGCAATGAGGCCGGCGACGTGGCGTACCTGGAGGAGTGCCCGGACCATGCCACCTTCAGCAGCATCGCGGAGACGTGTACGCCACAGCCATGCAACATCATGGAGGGCTTGTATCAGCCGTTCCCCGGCGACTGTCGTAAATTCTTCATGTGTCTGGCAGGTACCCGCACTATTGACTTAGTGTGCCCCCCTGGGCTGGTGTTCAACGCCGACACCCGTCTGTGTGACGACCCTGCCACCACTCAAATCTGCGGCATGTAATTTACGACATCAACAATATACTTGACAACACACATGTAAATAATAGAAGTACAATAAAATTATAACGTGCGCTTAAACGTGTTAAGAGTTACATCAGCTGTTTGTATCCATGGCGAATATCCGTGGATTAGTGTCCAGAGCGTTTGCCCGAAGAGCGAATGGTCCACGGTTCGATCCTCGAACTCTAATCACCAAAAGATTCTCAGCACCAAGGAGACAGAACATTCACTGGTTGGCTTTCAGTCAAATATCATATTCGGCATGTTTAACGAGGACCCATGAATTATATTCATATCTTTGCATAATCTATAATTATCCGTAACATCTATTGTCATTTTTGTGGACTTTGGAACAGGGCCTCCTTGCTCACAGCACTTAGGTGAACGTAAGTCGCTAAGGTAACCACTGCGCAATGTTAAAGAATGTCAAGGCTGGTTCGTGAAATGAGCACATGTTCTATACACATACACATGCTATCGGTATTTACGCAAAATGTTTAAAAGCGATTCATTGTCAGAACATAAAAGAGTTTTCAACTTACACATATTGGGCTTATGACAACATTTGACTCTTATATTTCAGTCTGAATTTGTTTTAAAACGAACAAACATTAGCACAATGATACTCATTGTCTTCCCCAAACTTACACAAGAGGCATAGACGTTGTAAAACATAGACCGTTGTAAAACATAGACGTTGTAAAATATAGACCGTTGTAAAACATAGACGTTGTAAAACATAGACGTTGTAAAACATGTACATTAAGTCTTCCAATTCTAGTGACAAATATGTTTCTGGTTCCGAAAGACTTTTGTACTCTCTATAGAAACAATAACTTACTCTACTGTGCAAAGATCACATGTCGTCTGAACTGACCTAACGCATTTATATATTCACCAGTACGGGAATATCTTTCACCTGACGTTCATAGAAGCAATATGGGTCGCATTCTCCGTACACAAACACCAATACGTGTTTAAGGATTGACGCTTAAGATCCTGTACAGGCAATTAGAGGAACACATTCTATTATATATAATATATGCATATAGTCAGTACAGGGCATCTGGGTGTGGGGTCAAAGTGTCGACGGGACATGCAATCATTTACACGGAGCACTCATTGCATTCTTCACACATTCATTGCTGGAAACAGAGAATGCACCAAATATGAATACCCTGCATGGTTAGCTGAACTCCACTCCCTTTGTGCTGAGCATTAAAGTACGAGTTCGACAGGTAAGTGTATAGTGCTGAATGTTTCATAACCATGTCAGGGAATCAGTGTGCCCCACATTCTGAGTTTCACATGAAGTAAACTCACAAAGCCGTGACGAGGTAAAAACTGTCAGTCTTACTGACATCTTACCTAGGACGAAAGGGGTAGTGTGGTGGTTCAAGCGTTCACTCGACACCCTGAAACCCTGGGTTCGATTCCCTACATGTGTATAACGTATGAAGCCCATTTCTGGTGTCCCCTGCTGTGAAGGTAATATTAATAAGTGCATGCGCTAAACTTCATTCACTAGGTGAATGCTCACAGCGCTGATAAACAAAGCACAACACATTATTACCCCGGAAAACCCTGGCTGCCTGGCTCTAGAAGGTTAACAGTCATATGACTTATGTCACCGGGTACCCATTCACTGCTGGCTGAACAAAGGCAATTTTAAACAAACTCACTTGCCAAAGGCGAGACCACATGCATCACATGTGTTGACTCAAGTCAGAGAAACTCTCGAGAGTGAAGCTGCCCAACACGGTCACCCATCCAAAGACTCTCCGTGCCCAACACGGTCACCCATCCAAAGACTCTCCGTGCCCAACGCTGCTCATGACTTCAACTGAGCTGTGACTTGAGCCCTATGCACTTACTATCACTATTGCTAGAGGATTTACAACCACTATTGCTAGAAGATTTACAACCACTATTGCTAGAAGATTTACAACCACTATTGCTAGAAGATTGCTAACAGCGGTTAAAACTGTATTCACGCACTTAATTTTAACTGATGTTGTTCACATCAAGGTGAAGAGAGGCGTAATTGGAACAAAGTCACACAGAAATACGATAGAGGTAATGAGTTTCAATGCGGGGCTAGACAGAAGCCTAGGGACTAGCAGAAGTCTCCCATCCACTTAAATGACTGACATTATACCTGATTAAAATCCATGATTGTATATAGTCGGGTGGTGAAAACCATACAGTTAGTGATTATTTAGTGTTGTAAGAAACATTTGAGCAAAGGATAGTCATTGTCATAAGTACAATATTTCGTAGATATCTCAGTTTGGGGTATTTGCGCGTATTAATACTTCATCGACATTGAACCTATGCAATGGACATAAATTTGGCAACGTGTACAAATATTGGTTTATAGGTTCCAACGTTCATATGAATTACAAACCATATGCACACATTCCGTGGGTTGTATAAATATCGTAATACTATCACTCAGTTAGGCAATAAGAGTGCTCGGACAGCCTGGAGTTAAAGCGTTTGCTTTGAGCATTGAAGAATCGAGTTTGCCTACATGATGCAATGCGTGAAGGTTATTTCTGGTATACCCTGTGTTGATGTTGTTGGTATATTGCCAAGTGTGGAGTGAAAACATTGATGTGTGGTGAAGACGCACAAAAAACGCAGTGAGAGGCTAACTGTCACATACCAAAGTAACCACAACAGAAGAATAGTTTGTTTTGCAAAACTTTATTCCTCCCCTTAAGATATAAGTAACCCCAATACCTATACTAAACTAATTCTACAGGTGCAAATACAACTAACTAATCTAATTACCTAACCTAGCTACATATACAGTTCTGTCTACCACTTATATTGCTAAAGTTCTAATAATACTACTACTACTACTAACTACACTAAAATCCTAATACCCTCACTAATATAGATAATGATTACATATAATCCCAATCAGAAACTAAACAATTGAACTAAATAACAATAAAGGAATTAGCCACTCAGAGAGAACACTTTCTCTTTACAATGTAATCAGAATGTCAGTGCACTGTGGTTCCACTTGGTGACGTCATGGTATTTGTGTGGTATCCCTCACACCCAGGCGATGGTTTCCCTCACGGAGTTTAAGGGGCCTGTGTAATGGTTGATGGCTGTGCCATCCACATCTCACATTACTAGGAGATACATGCTCCTTGTACAACAGGGAAGACTCTTGTCTGTCTCCTTACAGGCGGAGATAATACCCCTCTCCTTACTTTAAGGATAACCGGCCAGTTCCGGGACACTACAATACAATATAAGTAACTACAGTTACTCAGTAAGACATGTGTCAATGTCTTATACTTTATGCATGTACTTTACTCCGATTTACATATTTGAAAGTGGAACAGTTTTTGTGGAACGATAACATTCAAATTTTGAATGGCTTTGTGGCTATATAGTGTTACAATATGCACATATATCTAGAAATACTACATCAGTAAAACAATTTCTTGCTACATCTACTCAATCAATAAATACAAAAGTAATAATGATAATAAAAACTTACGCCAGCCAGCGTGAGATGCAATCCCATACAAAAGTTGAACCCATACAGGTGAACACAGTGGTGATTCTGGCTGACTGTCCAGATTACTACCCTTCCTCACTATTTATATTGACCTCCCATACCCAAGCTACTCAACACCTCTCTATTGTTTACAAATTAACACCCCAGCTCTCTGGCCATACCTGGTCACGCTTCCCTGAACATAACCCTGTTCCCATAGTATTACCGAACATAATCTAACAACAACTCCCAACAATATATAACACACTCTAACAATACCATACTACATCTATTTACAGTACCATAAACTAATTATATAAACGAAATCATCTGTGATCTTGACATCACTCCCCACTTCAAGTAATTGTACACAAGTACAATTATATATTACACTCAAGATCACATTTAAGTTTGTTTTAATGCATAAATATCATAAAACACAATTGTCTAAATGTACAATAGCACAGTAATACATAAGAAATAACTGCTGACAAATAATCTGGATATGCAGAGAGTACATTATTTACACACTGCCATACACATAGTATGACTAGGGTGAACACCGGCTCAAGAGATCAGCCCCAACATTCTCACTTCCTTTGATTGCACGAATTAGAAATCTGTAGGGTTGCAAAGTCAGGGCCCACCTCATCACTCGTCCATTGGTCATTTTTGCCTTGGTCATCCATATTAAGGGCTGATGGTCAGTCTCCAAAATAAATTCTCTCCCATACAGATATCTTTCTAACTTCTGTATTGCCCACACAATAGCCAAACACTCTTTTTCTATTGTAGAATACGCTCTCTCACGATCTACTAACTTCCGACTCACAAACAATATTGGAAATCGCTCACCTTCCTGTTCTTGTAGCAGTACAGCTCCGATTCCAACGTCAGAAGCGTCTGTTCTTACCAAGAATGGTTTCTTCAAGTCGGGTAGTTTCAAGATAGGAAAACTTGACATATGGGTTCTTAACGTAGTGAAAGCTAATTCCTGGCTTTCTGTCCATATTACCTTGTTTGGCTTTCCTTTCTTTGTGAGATCAGTTAGCGGAACTGCTATGGCTGCATAGTTTGGGATAAATTTCCGGTAGTACCCGGTCAGTCCCAACAACGCTCTCACTTGTTTCTTGGTTTGAGGTCGCTCCACATTTAGGATCTTTTCTACATTCTTACCTTCTGGTCGAATTAGACCACTACCCACCTTGTGCCCTAAAAAGTCCAGATGTTTATATCCCACTTTTACCTTTGAAGGTCGAGCTGTAAGATGGAATTGTCTTAACCTCGTAAATATTGCTCTCAGACTTACCATGTGGTGTGACCAGTTCTCAGTTCCTTCTATGATGTCGTCTATGAAGTTGTCTGTATTTGGTATGTTGTGCAATACTTGTCTCATCAGTCGGGAAAATACTGCAGGTGCATTAACTACTCCAAATGGCATCACCTTCCATTGGTATAATCCATCAGGAGTTATAAATGCTGTCAGTTCTTTGCTACTCTCTTCCATTGGAATCTGCCAATATGCTTTGCTTACATCAATTTTGGTAAGATATTTACAGTTCCGTAACCGTGCAAAGATGGAATCAGCTAATGGAATTGGTTCGGCATCAAATACGGTCACCTGATTCAGTTTGCGAAAATCGGTACAAAATCTGTAAGTCGAGTCAGGCTTCTTCACAAGTACAATGGGGGATGCATATGGTGACTGAGAAGGTTCTATCACCCCCATGTCTAACATTAGCTGTATCTCCTTAGCTACAACATCTCTCATATGATGAGGAAGTGGATAGGGCTTGGATCGTATAGGCTCATTACATGTCAGCTTGATCTTATATTCCATACAATCTACCTTCCCTGGTAAATCACTCAGTACATCTTTGAATTCACTTATGAGCTCCTTCACCTCATTTTGTTGCTCCTCTGTCAAATCTTCAGAAATGTCTACATCCTGATACGTTTCCTTAGAAACTAAAGAAGGTGAAGCTATGTCTAACATACTCACCTCTTCAGCCTTGACATCCACCAGACCAGCACTGACATGCACAAGTTGAGCTATGCTGACGTCACATACAGCTGTGTCCTTGACCTCCTCTCTCTCAATGTACCTTTTCAGTAGATTGGCATGATAGGTTTTAATCTTGTTACCAACCTGTATTCTGTAATTGCCAATGCCAAAGGTATCCAGTATTTTATATGGCCCTTTCCACTGCAGCAACAGTTTGTTTGAATCAGTGGGCAACAGAATTAATACTTTATCACCAACCTTCATTTTTCTTGGCTTGGACTTCACATCAAAGAACTTTTTGTATTTACATGCTTTCTTTTGAAGTTCTTGCTGTGCTACGTGAATAGTCTCCTCAAGACGGTTTTGAAGATCTAGCACATACTCATATGTGGTTCTTACCTCTGGATTTGGTATATCTCTTGTCCAGATTTCCCTCAGAATCTGTACTGGTCCTCTCACAGTGCGTCCATATAAGAGTTCAAATGGGGCAAAACCCAAACTCTCTTGAGGTACCTCTCGGTAAGCAAATAACAAAGCAGGTACATACCTGTCCCAGTCATTTGGTCGTTCTGCACACATCCGTTTCAGCATCGTCTTCAAGGTTCCATTGAACTTCTCCACTAGGCCATTGCACATTGGATGATAAGGGGAAGTAGTAAGCTGATGTATGGACAATAGTCTACTTACCTCCTTCATCACGCCTGACGTGAACTGGGCTCCCATGTCTGTTAATATCTCCTTGGGGATACCAACCCTACTGAATATCTCGAACAGAGCTTCGGCAACATATTCTGTCTCTACTCTGGGTAAAGCTACTGCTTCTGGGTATCGTGTTGCATAATCAACCACCGTCAGTATATACCTATTACCCTTGTCTGTGACAGGATACAATGGACCAATCAAATCAACAGCTACCCTCTCAAATGGCACTTCAATTAATGGCATTTGTCCCAGTGGTATTTTCCTTACCTTTCCCTTCGGCATGGTACGTTGACAAATATCACAAGACTGAACATGTCTTCTGACATCACCAATTACTCCTGGCCAATAAAACTGTGAGATTACCCTATCTAGAGTCTTCTTGATTCCAAGATGTCCACCCATCAGTGCTTCATGACATACCTTCATTACCTGTGTGCGCAATCCAACCGGTACTACTGCCTGTACAACTTGTTTACCATTGTCCATTTTATTGGAAGTATGCTTCCTATACAGCATATCATTCTCCACAAAGTAAGAGGAAGTACTATGTCGGGTCTCCCTAATCTTACCTTCTTCCACTAATTTTCTTATTTTGTTCAGACTTGAATCCTGATGTTGTAGGGATACGAACTCACCTCGACTCAGTGTCAACCCAACAGGTTCCAATGTCTTCAAGGGTTCCATGCCTACTTGGCGTACTCTTCTCTGGCTCCTTGTCTCTACAGCACCTACTGTTTTAATGTCCTGCTTATCCCACATCAAGTCTGGATCTCCTGGCTCTCTAACTCCGGGAATATTGCCTAATATTAAGTCACAGATTGGTGTGTCCATACATGCTGCTCTCACCATACCCGTGTAAAAGGGCGTATTTACAGTAATCCATGCTACCGGAAGTGTCAAGATCCTGCTATCTGCTAATTTACAAGATTGTGTTTCTGAAGTCAAACATGCATCTTTTACCATTGACCTCCTCACTATTACACCGTTACATCCCGTGTCTCTAAGCACATCTACTTGAGTGTCGTTTACCTTTCCCTGATAAAATGGCATGCGGTGATCTTTGGTAAGCACACTCCCTGAGGCTACATCTGCGTTAGTAACCTCCTCTGAAGTTGCTGCATCACCATCTAGAACTTCATGTATGCAGGGCTCTACTTTTGTGTTATCTGGATGTATTAGAGACATGTTTGTGTTGTCTTCACTCACCTGGATACTTGCCACTTTAAACTTGGGTTTCTTGCACTGTGCTGCCAAATGCCCAGTTTGATTGCAGTTGTAACATGTCCTTTCCTTAATAGGAACAAATTGTCTGGAACAAGTACCATGTTTACCTGATGCGCTACCCTCGACTATTTTCCCTTTGGAAACCTGCTTGTCAGTTTGACCTGGAATAACTGGTCTATTGTATCTTCCATGACTCGTACCTCTAGCTTCTATAAATTGCTCTGCTAGTCTAGCCATTTCCATCGCGTCTTTTGGCTTTCTCTCTCTCAAGAATATACCCAGATCCCTTCCAGTCACATTCAAAATCTGTTCACGCAGCAGCAAATCTCTCACACCTTCGAACGTCTTTTGTGTACCACTTAGTTCAATCCATCTGTTGAAATAGTTCTCAATTCTAACTACAAATTGTGTGAAAATCTCACCTGTTTCGGTTTTAGCAGTCCTAAATTTCTGATGGAATCCATCCTCAGTCATTTCATAGCGTTTAAGTAATGCAGTTTTAACTGCATTGTAATTTTCAGCCTCAAAGGCATTTAACCGGGAGTATACTTCTAAAGCCTTACCTTTCAGCAGAGTACACAGGTAAGCTGCCCAATGGGACGGGTCCCAGCCTTGCGCTGTAGCTACACGTTCAAACCTTTGCAGATATGCATCAATATTGTCATTGTGGTCGTCAAATGGAGGCATTTTAGGCATCTTGGGAATGGCTGCCGATCTATTCTCTCCTACCTGCCCTTCTTGATTTCCTGCCGCACCCTTTTCTAACTTGGCTAGTTCTATTCTTTCATTTGACTGTATTTTACACTTTTCTTTCTCCAATTCTAATCGTTCTCTCTCTCGTTCCCATTCTAACCTTTCTTTCTCCTTTCTTTCCTCCAGTTCTAACTTTTTAATCTCCCGCTCCCTAGCTCTTTCCTCCCGTTCGAGCCTGTCTTTTTCTTTCTCATTCTCCAACTCCATTTGCTCTTTCACAAACACTCTCAAATCATCTTTCTCATACCCTAAACTCTGACCCAGTTTGATAAGTTTGTCAATGTCCATAATTGTCTGTATGAGGGCAAAGCAGGGTACACAAAAAGTCAAACTGTCTGGAATAAATAGGGATCCTACCAAGAATAAAACCGGAGGTGATTTCCCATATATCCCAATGTTCAAAATGTTCACGACGAACCAATGGCCTTAACTGACCAATAACCACAATACACCCTCCACCCTTGAATTCCAAATCATACACTCAAGGACGCAGAAGTGGTGCCGTATGTTCTAACCCTTCTTTATGGACACAAAGATTCTGCAGCGATATACAATCAACAACGCTACATCAAATGCGCTACAGAACACAACTAGGGTTCCCTTTGATAGTGACAAATAATCTAATTATCCCACCGCTGCCACCAAAATGTCACATACCAAAGTAACCACAACAGAAGAATAGTTTGTTTTGCAAAACTTTATTCCTCCCCTTAAGATATAAGTAACCCCAATACCTATACTAAACTAATTCTACAGGTGCAAATACAACTAACTAATCTAATTACCTAACCTAGCTACATATACAGTTCTGTCTACCACTTATATTGCTAAAGTTCTAATAATACTACTACTACTACTAACTACACTAAAATCCTAATACCCTCACTAATATAGATAATGATTACATATAATCCCAATCAGAAACTAAACAATTGAACTAAATAACAATAAAGGAATTAGCCACTCAGAGAGAACACTTTCTCTTTACAATGTAATCAGAATGTCAGTGCACTGTGGTTCCACTTGGTGACGTCATGGTATTTGTGTGGTATCCCTCACACCCAGGCGATGGTTTCCCTCACGGAGTTTAAGGGGCCTGTGTAATGGTTGATGGCTGTGCCATCCACATCTCACATTACTAGGAGATACATGCTCCTTGTACAACAGGGAAGACTCTTGTCTGTCTCCTTACAGGCGGAGATAATACCCCTCTCCTTACTTTAAGGATAACCGGCCAGTTCCGGGACACTACAATACAATATAAGTAACTACAGTTACTCAGTAAGACATGTGTCAATGTCTTATACTTTATGCATGTACTTTACTCCGATTTACATATTTGAAAGTGGAACAGTTTTTGTGGAACGATAACATTCAAATTTTGAATGGCTTTGTGGCTATATAGTGTTACAATATGCACATATATCTAGAAATACTACATCAGTAAAACAATTTCTTGCTACATCTACTCAATCAATAAATACAAAAGTAATAATGATAATAAAAACTTACGCCAGCCAGCGTGAGATGCAATCCCATACAAAAGTTGAACCCATACAGGTGAACACAGTGGTGATTCTGGCTGACTGTCCAGATTACTACCCTTCCTCACTATTTATATTGACCTCCCATACCCAAGCTACTCAACACCTCTCTATTGTTTACAAATTAACACCCCAGCTCTCTGGCCATACCTGGTCACGCTTCCCTGAACATAACCCTGTTCCCATAGTATTACCGAACATAATCTAACAACAACTCCCAACAATATATAACACACTCTAACAATACCATACTACATCTATTTACAGTACCATAAACTAATTATATAAACGAAATCATCTGTGATCTTGACACTAACCCCCTTTCGGTACCTCACGTACCCTGTAAGTTATATCCCGAGCCCGCACTGCAGGACGCTGGCCGCTGTTACATGATTATGGTACGCAAATATTAACATTTCGGTGTTGATGTGCACCGTACTTTTGTCGTTGTTTTTTTCTTGAAAAAGTGAAGAAAATAAATGAAAATAAGAGTTGTAATGGGATTACAAGCGCATGTGGTCCTTTAAACCCTAGACTAATTTACGTGTGCCACCTGTGTGTACCGATGTTACTCTAATGTGTGTGTGTGTGTGTGTGCGTGCGCGCGTGAGCGTGCGTTTCATAAACTCCATATGTATCGTATGAACCAACACTCCACTCTCTCCCTACCCCAACACCATCAACACGTCACCAACATTCAATCCAACTGTCGACCATGTGGCTGAAGCATTCGGCTGACGACCCGGCTGCAATATCTGGGTGCCCATTACTGCTGTACCCCCGCCGTGATATTGCTGGACTATTGCTAAAAGCGGCGTAAAACTATATTTACTCACTCACTCAACCTCTGTCCAACTGTCCTGTCAGTGAGTGAGTTTAGTTTTACGCCGCACTCAGCAAGAGTACAGCTATGTGATGGCGGTCTGTAAATAATCGAGTCTGGACCAGACAATCCAGTGACCAACAACAGGAGTATCGATCAGCGCAATTGGGAACCTATGACATGCCCCAACCAAGTCAGCAAGCCTAACCACCCGATCCCGTTAGTCGCCTCTTATGACAAACATAGTCGCCTTTTATGGCAAGCATGGGTTGATCTCCCATGCCTGTCCTTAGAGGCACCTAATAGGATTCGTGGGTCAGGCTCGCTGACTTGGTTGACATGTCATCATATCCCATTACGTTAATGCTCGTGCTGTTGATCACTTGACTGTCTGGTCCTAGGGTCGATTATTTACAGACCGTCATCATGTACAGGTAGCTGGAATATAGCCGAGAGCGGTGATAGACGACAAACCAAAAACCCTAAGTCCACCATAGACAACCATAAGGAGGAACTCTATGTACGATGACACAAGATCTCCCATGCCAGCAAGTCTGACCACCTGTTCCCTTAAGTAGCGATTTACATCCAGGCAACTGGTGGTGACCAAAACCAACTCGGAGAGAGTGAGCGAGTTTAGTTTTACCCTGCACTCAGCAATACTCCAGCGATATGGCGGCTGTCCGTAAATAATCAAGCCTGGATCAGACATTCCAGTGATCAACAACATGAGCATTGACATGCACAATTGGGAACCGATGACATGTGTCAAACAAGTCAGCGAGTCTGACCACCCGATCCCGTTAGTCGCCTCTTACGCCTTTTATGACAAGCATGGGTTGCTGAAGGTATTCTACCCTGGACCTTCATCACCAACTCGGAAGTCCTACAATATTAACCACTGGTGCCGTCCATGACATCACTGGTCAATGGTCCACATAACACCACCATTATGATGGATGAAAAACATTCCAACATGAAACATATTTTCTGTGATGTTTATTTCAAGGTAACAATAACAAATTATGACAATGCTAGACGTTCTTGGAAACAACCAAGGTTTTGTCTCAGTAGGGCAAAGACAGACTTGGGAAGGCTGTTCAATTCAATTCAATTCACTTCAATTCAGAATACAGATTACACAAACTTTCATTAGCAGTGTAATTGTTTTAAGTTTCCTATGTGAAATAATATTTATTTTACCCTCCCCGATATTATATAACTCATTACATGTCCCTGCACAATAATAAACACACACTCCCACCCCATCCCAGCGCCTACCATCATCCATCATCTGCTGTATTACCTCTAAATTTTGATTCAGCTATTACATGACCCTCCCTGATATAGTATCAGCTGTTATATAACCCTCCCTGATTCTGAATGAGCTGTTACATGAAAATACCCCCTTATTACAGTCAGTACATGAGCCTTTCTATGTTGGTGAACCTACCCTCAACCTATCTCTCCTACCCCCAAGTTCCTCACCACATAAAACGTTGCTGTTCTTTAGAATCTGGCCAAAGGAATGGTTTATACAAAAAAATGTAAAGTGTTGCTGCATTGATGAAAAGAAAAAACAGCAACTCCAGACCTAGAGTAAGCTTAGATTGGCACTGGTCATTGATATTCAATCTCCAAACATAAAAGGGGATTATGAAATATCTAAACTCCAGCAGTTTTTGAGGAACAAGAGACACAATAACGCACACCCAGAAGCACATCTTCCATATAATTGTCTTGTGACTCAAGGAGCAGTTGAAGCCTATTAATGCGAAACAATATACCGGGATAAGCAAAAACTTCACTAGTTCATGTCGTCTGTAGATCTTCGACCAGACATAAAATGGGTAGTGACGATTGTCTGCCAGAAGATATTCATGAACATAAGTAAAATTCGAGATCAAGTATGCTGAAAAGACTACAAAAATGCTGACCAAAAAATGATGGTTGAAAAGGAATTTGAAAATGTAGGTGATCTTTGACCTGGATAGGAAATGCATGAAGCTGAAGAAAAGGCATGTGCTTAAGAAATAAAACACTTGTGGGAAGTTAAGACATGCCTGATGATGACTTCGATCACCTACAACTATGCCATTGTTGAGATAAACAAAGGATATAAATACCAAAACAATAAACAGATAAGGGAGAATAGTTTTTAAGATATTTTTCAAAAAGTTAAATAACTTCTTCTGGTCATGTAATAAGGTTTTCGTTAGGCATCTAAAGAGAGGTTGTAGTATGGTCAAAGAATATTTATCTATGCTGTCCTTTCCTCGCAAATCTTTGCAGTCATCTAGCCATTTAAATACATGTTTCTCACAGGATATACCGGCCATGAAAACTACCCAGATTATGTTGGTCTGGCGAAACAAGACCGCGATGGCACCGCAGATGGCGGCAGCAAAGTGGACATGGCGGAGACAGGCGAGGTACATAAGGAGGACCCAAAGGACAGATCCGGGGTCGGTGTAGTAGAGGAAGGCGAAGAAGTAGAGGACTGGGTACAGTCCCAGAGATATTGCTTGAAGAGTTTGTGATAGTGAGTCCACTCTCTGGTTCTGAAAAGCAAAGATATCAAAGGATCAAGTAAGATAAGGTCTTTACTTGGTGAACAAATGTCACCAGAAATGTCATACAGTATGAAGAATTACAAGACCACTCCAAGTACATGCATTTGAAAAAAATCATTATCATTTTAAATTTTCTTAATTTCTAGGCATTTACACTGTACTTACACAATGTGATATCAAGCATTAAAGTCTTTTCCTCCATGTTGGTCCAATTATATTATCCCTGAAAACTAGCTACCTCAACCTAGATATCACATTAATTATACCAAAAGTCATCGCATATGCCAAATCCCTCCCCCCTACCCTTAACAAAATTGAAAGAACAAATCATATGAGAGTTACTTAAAGTGTCATAATTTCTGTCTACAAGTTCTTCAATAAGGCCATATATAAGAATATTCTTGTTTCTCATTACCACCTGACCCTAAGATTTCTTTTAAAGATGCAGCTTTGACTCTCCAAATGTGTATGAAATTTTTACACTTCTAAGGTCTGTTTGGGTTCACCTAAGAATGATGAATGGTTACGCTACTCAACAAAAATTAAATGTTTCTCAGGCACACTTTTTTCAAAAGTGATGACGGCGGTAGGACTTTCTAAAGAACATTTTATCAAAAAAAAGTGATAAGGGAAGAACACATTTTTATTTTTTTCCCTCAGAAATACAGCTTGGGAAGTTTAGCACATGTTAATGACTTGTAGATTCAGTCATACTCATTCTTACAGACACCCATTCTTATTGTGGACAAAAGGATGATCAGGACCCGGCCAAGTGAAAAATTGTATTTAATCGGTACAAAAATATTGTCATGGGCACATATTTAAGTGACGCATCAATGCCCGAGAAACATTTCATTTATTGCTATTTAGCCTTAAATAACTCGAAATAGGAATAAGGGCACAAAACATACATAGGACGCATGGTCCAGAAATCTCAAGATCTGAAATCTGAAAATTACGGATCAGGAAAAAAAATTATGGATCAGGGAAAAAGTGGCTTGAGAAACGATCATGTAAATATTGTGCTATTTTCATGCTTCACACAGAGGGGTGACAAACGGCATGATACAGTACACATGATAATTACCTTCTTCTTCCAACTTGGAATGGCACCTGCCAGTAGATACAAGACACAGACATTAGCCACCATGAAGAGCAGGTTGACCCCTCGCAGAACAAGGGTGGAGCAGGCAGTGGCTGAGGGGAGTTGCAGTAGCCGCGATGTGGGGACCAGCAACCCAGCAGACACCAGGTACAGCCCTGGCAGGGTTGTAATCATTGGGTCCCACTGGAACAGACATAACCTGAGTGAGTGAGTGAGTGAGTGAGTGAGTGAGTGAGTGAGTGAGTGAGTGAGTGTAGCGAACTAGTTTTAAAATTGCTTTGAACAGTATTTCACTTATAATATGGTGCAAAGGAAAACGCCTCTAATGTGCTAAATGCATTTAAAAATTCACTTTTCTAGTGCCCTATCATTTGGTTTGAATAAAATCAGAAAAAATATAAGAATGTCATATAAAACTATTGTCATTCATGCTCAGTTTGGAGATTTAGTCAGTCACATGCTTAGTACTGCATCAAGATTTTTCGATTCAATGATGGCAGACCTTAGTGAACACGTGCACTGGTCAAATTTGGCATTTGTGATAGAACATTATTACAAATAACATGATAACAAACTACTTAAAATAGAAATGTGTAGGTAAGGAATCGGGAATAAGTCCTGACAAAAAAAATGACAGCAGTCATGTGGAGAATCTAGCAAAAGCAGTGGGCTGTAGAGGTGTCACAGGATTTCAGAATTCTATTTAGTATGTGATGCAGGCGGTAGGACTTTCTTTTTTAAATTTTTCTAGAAAAAAAGCGACGAGGGAGGAACATGTTCTTTTTTTTCTCTCAGAAATACAGCTTGGAAAGTTGAGCATGTGTTTATGAGTTGTAGATCAGTCACACTTGTTCTTACAGACAGCCATTTTTATAGTGGACAAATGGATGATCAGTCAAAGTTATTTTTTTCAATAAAAAACTGTTACCCATAAAAATAAAAGTGACACGCCAATGTCCAAGAAACATTCCACATTTATTTAGCTTTATGTTTTTGCTTCAGGCAAATTTGATTTATCTTGTAACTTAAAAAGAGTCACTCACAGTCTTTTGCTTGTGCCTTAAAGAGTTAAGTTCTAACCCTGCTGTGTGTCAGCTATATGTTGGAGGACAGTGGAAAGTGATGCAGGTTTTAGTCGTTTACCACACACGTTCTAGTGTTTACAAAGCTAGAAATGTCATCATGCCTGAATCATAATCTGATTAAAACATTAACAGCTCAGATATTGAAATATCTTAGGTAAAATAATGCGACATGCAGACGTGTCGAGAAGTCAATGTCAGAGAGCAGTCTGGGGATCTCAAATATGTGGATTCTTCATTCCTGCCACAGGTATTGCTTTATCATATGAATGAGTTTGCATGACCTGTCTATGTATGCTGGTGTCACCAGTCTGTCAGATCATGGCTTGCATAAAGACTGTTTGCAAAATGGACATACATGTATAAAAAACTTTTACGAAATGACCTAACTGAATACATACACTGATTGTGGGGCCTTAAGCCTCGAAATAGATGACCCTGACAGATCAATGTAAACCTGTAAGAATGACGAAATACATGATGAAATAAACCGAATACTCTTATGATTCCCATATCAATTTTTATGTGACAAATTATTGTTAGTTTGTGCTTCTGTGTTTAATATCAAGCTGACCCCCATCGACAGTTATCATTAGATCCTATTTGAAAACGATTTCTTAGTGCGATTGTCAGGCGTTGAATGATGAACGCCGTTTTTCTTAGTTTTCTATGTTATTTCAGATTTTGTTGAATCGATAGTATAATTTTAAGGCCGCACCTCAGATAGATTCCCATGACAATATTGCTGTGCTTGGGGAATATGGAAAATCTCGTCCATGTAAGGTTTTCCTTGAACGTCATTGAGGATTTTCATAAGCATTAGGCCAGAGGCTGCATAGAGCAACAAGCCCACTGTAAACACGATCATCCTCAAACCGCATCCACGTCTCCAGAACTGTACGTTTAGAGTAACTTGCCCCTAGTTATGACACCACTAGGTAGGCTGGTCCCCGCCCTTTACGCGTGGTCAATTTACGCTGTAGCGATATTGAGAGACAGGGCCCAGCTTAAACTGCAGGAAAGACAGGTACCGAGTCCAAACTAAACTGCAGTCAGGTAAAGTGTTGGAAATTGTTGAACAGAAGATCGAATTGTCAACATTTTGAAAATCTTTTTTCCTAAAGTTACCGACTGTCTGTTTTAAAATTAATCAAAAGGTTCCCGCTCTAAGGCTAAGTGTAATAGCACTTACACTTTACATCAAAGAGTTTAATGTACTGAGTGAGTGAGCTTAGTTTTACGCCACACCCAGCAATAGTCCAACGATATGGCGTCGGTCTGTAAATAATCGAGTCTGGACCAGACAATACAGTGATCAACAATATGAGCATCGATCTGCGCTATTGGGAACCGATGACATGTGTCAACCAAGTCAGCGAGCCTGACCGCCCGATCCCGTTAGTCGCCTCTTACGACAAGCATAGTCGCTTTTTATGGCAAGCATGGGTTGCTGAAGGCCTATTCTACCCCGGACCTTCACGGGTCTTATAATGTACTGAAATGGTTATGGGGCGGTGGGGTAGCCTAGTGGTTAAAGCGTTTGCTCGTCACGCCGAAGACCCGGATTCGATTCCCCACATGGGTACAATAAGTCCCCCATCACATCTTTCTATTCATGTTTCATTTTTGCTTGAGCCAGCAATACTCCAACCTAACGCCGAGCCCTGCAAATATAAGTGTCTGAACCGGACAACCAAGCGATTGATATTACGAGCAAAGATCCTCGCAGTCGAAGTAGGATGATAACAACAACAATATATATACTATCTGCTTTATGGTCTCTGATGACACACTATCAGCCAAGTCAATGAATCTAACCTCCCGATCCACTAGCCACCTCAAATGACCAGTAGAGCTTGCCCTTAACCTAATCTCACAGGTATGGTGCAGACCAGCCAATGCATGGTTATAGTTGGGGATGAATCTGGGATTCGAACCCACATGTTGTGGAAATTAGTACAGCTGTAAGATGCGACTCCGTTCTTATGTAGCGACAATGCTATTTTCGAGTCTTGTGATGGGTTTCGAACCCCCGAACTTCAGATCCGAGGTCACACACCATTGTCAATGTGGTAGGAATGTTATATGTGGGGTGACTCATTGCTCTAGTACTTACCATGTTGTCAGCAACATTCACGTAATGCGGTAGGCTACTGAGATTCATTTCCCTTAAATCTAAGTAATAAACTTGTCCAGTGAGTGAGTTTAGTTTTACGTCGCACTCAGCACCATTCCAGTCATATGGCTATCGAGTCTGAACCAGACAATCCAGTGATTAACAGCTGTTGTGATCTGCGCAATTGGGAACCGATGACATGTGTCAGTCAAATCAGCGAGTCTGGCCACCTGATACTGTTACTCGCCTCTTACGAAATGCAAAGTCGCCTTTTATGGCAAGCATGGTTTGCTGAAGACCTGTTCTACCCCGGATCTTCGCGGGTCGAATTTGTTTAAATACCCAAACTGAGCATCAGTGTAACTGAGCATCAGTGTAGCGACCACAGAATATCCGCGCTAGGAACTGAGCCCGTAAAATCTGCAGGTGTGATGTGTCTATATTTGAATCAACCTGTTTCAGGTGCAGCAAGTAACAAGTCGCGTGGACCACTAGGCATTTCAGAGATGCTCAGGGCGAAAGTAGGCACCAGACCGTGAGTATTGGTTTACAGCAATATCACGGCGGGGAACATTAGAAATGGTCTTCACAAATATCAATATAAAATGCACACTGGTCAGAACTGGTGTTATATGTTTGATTGTACTTTTTTCGTTGCCCCGTGAAAACAATATAAATCAAACATAGAGGATGAGTGTGTACACTATTTAGCATAACAACGGCAAAACTTACTGGATACTAGAGTCTTAGACAAACAAGTTTGATACTAGAGTCTTAGCCAGTCAAGTTAAAAGTTTAGAAACTTCATTTCAGAGACAAATGATGTGTCTAATATAGCGGTCTTCGTATGACAAAAGATGTAACACATATCACGAAACCTTTCCGGACGGACTTAATAATTGACTTCATCATATCCAAGTGCATTAATTTAAAACAAATTATCTGAGATTTTCAGCTAGCCTGGAGGAGAGCTTTAACAGTATATTACTGGCCCGATTCACAGTCAGCTAGCAATTGTCTTTTGCGGGCCAGTAGTTATTTCGAATGCTTGTCACAGATCACTGCAATTAAGAGGTTTTCCCTGTGAGCTTCAGACCAAGCTAGATAATCAAGAGACATACCTTGCCTGTTGTGTTTTTATCATAGAATTTCCTTTCAGATACAAACTTATCAGCCAGCTCGATCTTAACAAACAAGTTTACGGTCATAGCTTCAAGCATATGTTGCGCAAAACCAGTTTTGGTCGCGGCGTGACATAACAATACTTGTCATTACGTTTAGACGACGCAGTCGCTGTTATGTCTATATTCTTATGTCAAGCCGGGTAGGAGCCCAGTATTACCGTTCCTCGAAACCGGTTACTCCCCTTCGTTGCTGTGTTGGAATGTCAACATCGTGTCGGTTCTTGTGATCGAGTCGGCTGTATGAACGAGGGCGTACCGTTACTGGCATAAACTGACGAGACTTGTGGCAGCAGTCACATTAAAGTTGGGGACATATACTGGAGACGTTCGACAGGTTTAGGTGTGAACGAAATCTGATATCGATGTCTGCCACATCTGCACCTGTTGACGAGAAAACGCGTGATCTCGAGGCAGGGAAAATGGCGAAGACGGGTAAGAAAAGTTACCGAAAAATAGACCATCTATGAACTGCAACATTTTTAAGAACATGATAAACCTCGTAAAGTATGCAATGATGTAATTTTGTGTAAAATTGAGCAGAGCATTCTTAACTTTGCTTGCTTTAGGAGCTGTTCAAGTGACGAATGGTTGGACAGTTCCGAGTTGGGCCTATGTATTGATTTTGGACATGCCACATTGCAGTAATATCCCTGGCTGTTGAGGCAGTTCCACATGACACGTGTGCAGAAGATAACATGAACTATTTCTTTTGGGCCCCTTCTTTTGTTGCATACATGTGTAAAACAGAATTATGTTGGACGGCTTGGAAAGGATTGTCACAGTGCGTTATACTTTCTGAAAAGTCACACATTGCGGAATGTATAAAATGACATTTGCCGAAATTATCTGAAATTTTCGATGTATATCGTGATTCGTACTGATACAATTTATTGGATATAATATCAGTAAACAGAAAATAACGACCGTATGCAAGAAATGCACAGCGCTGCTATACAGTATTTGCAGCATTAATGGTTATGAGAGATCTTTTTGCTATCATATCAATTTAAGTAAATGTGATTTATCTTGAACATCTTCATGTTGCCATGGTTACACAAAGTTTAGTAAAATAACTTTAAACATGTTTCCCAAAGTCTGATTGCCTGACTGGTAGTTATTAATACAATGTTTGAACTACACATTACGTGACTGCAATCAAGAAACACAACATTCTTACAGAACATGATAAACCTTGTAAAGTTAGGCCAGTCCTGTGATGTAATTTTGTGTAAGATAGAGCAGAGTGTTCTTCTTTTTTAGTTTTTGGAGCTATTTTTTGGAGAGTAAGTTCAGTGAAACAGAAAATACAGCTATTTCCTTATGTCAACCAGTCACGCTCACGCTTTTTTCATCCTGATTCAGGTTTTGAGAAAACATGTCGAAGTTCAGTATCGTTGGAACTGAGGTGAAAAACATAAACACCACAAATATGATACATACTAATCAGTCTCTTTAATATGGTGTTCAACTGGTCCGAAAATGTGGGTAATAATTTTATAAGTGACAAAATGTGACAAAATAATGCAACATAATCTTAACATATTTGTGATTATAGATCCAATCTTTGCAATATTCATAAAATCAAGCAATATTCTTCACCTAAGTTTTATGGGGAATGAATTAAGGTGTGGAAACTATCCTTCAACTACCATTATTATGCAAAAAATGATTTTATATGAAGAACAGATTATTTCAAAGACAAGTAAAATATCAAAATAGATTTGTTCACCAAAGTGAACATGGAGATCTCCTACAACTGGAATTGAGAATGCTGCATTTATTGAACAGTCTAAGTAAACTTAGTCTTAGTGTCATTTGTTACATTCCACCACTGAGTCTAACAAACCCTAGTAGAATGTTGTGTAAGGTAAACTTTGAGCCTATGACCGTCCAATCAAACGCGAGATGGTTAAATAGATTTAACCAATCACACAACGGTTACTACTTGGGGGTTGGAGAGACTTGCAAAATATTCACGTCACTGACACATATTTCTCCACAAACAAGAATCCGCATATAACACAGTTATCTGATGTGCAGTGTATACGCTTTAAGGTTTTTGTTGACATGGTTACCATTTTCTTATATTTCTGCAAGATGACATCCTTGAATATTGCGAAAAGCTCTATTTTCAGCGGCTGTTTACTCATCATTGTCATGGTTGTAACATGCGTTGTGTGCATCACTCAGAAGGGAGCATACACTAAATAGCATTGGAAATCCTTCGGGTACGAACCTTTTCGAGATAAAAGGTTCGAAAGGTTTGTGCGAATGACCACTTTTGCGATATGGTAAGATGTGTCCTGATTGGTCAGTCTCAAAGGTTACCTGCCGCGACCTCCCATAATGTTTTCTTAGACTCAGTAGTGGAGTGTAACAAAAAGTACTGAGGGTAAGTTTACTTAGACTGATTTATTGAACAATCTTTAGTTGTTTTTATAGTAAATGGTTACTATAAACAAGCAAAAAGTAATAGCATTTAGGTCAACAGAGCTGTCTATGAAATAGAGTTGTAAGCCTGCCATGTAACTAGCAAGCATTTGGCCTCCAGGCAGACGCTATTTCATACCCTGGGTAGCCTTGTGTTTAGAGCTTTCACTCATCACACCAAAGACATAGGTTTGATTTCCCACAAAGGAACAGTGTGTGAAGTCCATTTCTGGTATTATCTGTAGAAATGAGCATTACATTCATGGTCATTTGTTGGGAGAAGTAGGGGTTGTTTTCAACAGTCAGAACAATTTTTCACACTAAATTGCATTTCATGTTTATTGCTCCACATTGCATGGATGCAGACGTTGTCTAAATAATGTAAACATTTCATAGGACCCCAAAAATATATGTCAGATGAAGTACATGCATTTTTGTTGAACATGGTTCATGGTGTTTTTTATGCAGAGGTATAAATAAGATGCGTACCTGCATTAATTACACAAATATTTTCATGACTTATGTGAAAACTCAATTCCTATTACGTCTGTTGAATACAAGTGCACTTGATTTTTTGCAAATACTCAATAAGTTTGGTCTTGCATGCATACACACAAAATTAACAAGTGAGTACATAACTCAATGACCCCAGATGTTATCTGCAGCGCTGTTAGTAGTTTGTTGAAAAGGCTAGACCTGTGTTAACTTAGACCTGTGTTAGTTGGGACCTGTCTCATTACAACCTTGCTAACCATTCTGTTATTTCCACTTCACAGCCTCATCATCCGGGGAGGTGTTGAAGTACTTCAGTTTATTGTGCCTGACCCTGCAGAATGCTCTGCTCATCCTCGTCATGCGCTATGTCAGAACTCGGAACGGAGACATGTTCATGGCAACCACGGCTGTCATCCTTTCTGAGATACTCAAGTTCTCATCATGCCTGCTGCTCATCCTCTTCCAAGAGGGAAACTTCAAACGCTTCCTACATCGTCTCAATGAAGACATTATTCAACAGCCGCTTGACTGCCTCAAAGTGTCTGTACCTTCGCTCATATACACACTGCAGAATAACTTGCTGTATATGGCAGTGTCAAATTTGGATGCTGCAACCTTTCAGGTAAGTGGACCTTATAAGCGTTTTTGTTTAATCCCTATTCTGTAATTAGTGTAAACAGATAGACATGTTGATTTTCAAGTGTATAGACAAAGATGTGTGACATCAGTAAAAATGTGCTTAACGCAGTGCAGCTTTTGACTTTTGGGTATTGATGTAGCCTGGTGGTATTAGCGTTTACTCATCATGCTGGAGATCTGAGTCCCTGTGTCAATTTGTGCCTGTCAATTTCTCTATTTGTCAGGCTCTGTGTCTGTCAGTTTCTGTGTTGTTCAGTCTCTGTGTTTGTCAATGTCTGTATTGGTCAGTCCCTCTATCTTTCAATGTCTGTGTTGGTCAGTCCCTCTATCTGTCAATGTCTGTATTGGTCAGTCCCTCTATCTGTCAATGTCTGTGTCGGTCAGTCCCTCTATCTGTCAGTGTCTGTATTGGTCAGTCCCTCTATCTGTCAATGTCTGTATTGGTCAGTCCCTCTATCTGTCAATGTCTGCGTTGGTCAGTCAGTCCCTTTCTTTGTCAGTCACTGTGTATGCCAGTCTCTATCAATGTGTCTATATTTGTCTGTCTTTCTGTCTGTCTGTATTTCTGTCTATCAGTTTCTGTTTGTCTGTCTCTATCAATTTCTCTGCCTGTCAGTGTGTGTGTCTGTCACTCTCAGTGTTTTTCAGTCTGTGTGTTTGCCAGTTTCTATCCATTTCTCTGCCTGTCAGTGTCTGTGTCTGTCACTCTCAGTGTTTGTCAGTCTGTGTGTTTGCCAGTTTCTGCATTCTCTGTATTTCTCGGTCTCCGTGCTTCTCACTCCTCCTGTTTCTCATTCTCTGTGTTTGTCAGTCTCTGTGTATCAGGTCTGGCTGTCTCGTTACATCTATTCCAGCACCCTTTTAATGTTTTCATTCTAGTTTTAGACCTATATCTGTGATCACCTTGTAACTGTTATTTTACTGTATTTTGATGACAGGTTTTAGGTTGAAATGTTTTATTTGACACTATATGACTTGATGAAGTCACAGTATAGTGGCTGAATACTGCCAATGTGGCTGAAATTAAACCCATTCTCTAGACTGGAACAAATGGTTACTTGCCATTTTAATTGCGTACTGTACTTCCTGATGGCTGTACTAAACACTTTCTTGTTGCAGGTGACCTACCAGCTGAAGATTCTAACGACTGCCATCTTTTCTGTGTTCATGCTGAAGAAACAGCTGAGTAAGCTTCAATGGATAGCACTGGTCATTCTGTTTGTGGGCGTGTCCATCGTCCAGATGCAGCCTTCTGCTGATAAAAAGGATGCAAAGGAGAAAGTGGCCACTGAACAGAATCCAATCAAAGGCCTCATAGCTGTCATCATATCATGTCTGATGTCTGGCTTCGCTGGGGTGTACTTTGAAAAAATTCTTAAAGGCACGCACCAGTCTGTCTGGTTGAGGAATGTCCAGCTTGGGGTGCTGGGCAGCATCATTGGCGTTATTACCATGCTGATCAAGGACGGGACAAATGTTCAAGAAAAGGGCTTTTTCTATGGCTATGATGGAGTAGTGTGGTTCGTTGTGTGTCTCCAGTCGTTCGGAGGCCTGCTTGTGGCCGTTGTCGTGAAGTATGCAGACAATATTCTCAAGGGGTTTGCCACCTCGGCAGCCATTGTGATATCTTGTATTGCTTCCATGTACTTCTTCAACTTTGAGTTATCTCTTCAGTTTGTAGTGGGTGCCTCGTTTGTTATGCTGGCAGTGTATATGTACAGCAAATACGTACCAGTGCCACCCAAGGCATTACAGTCGACTTAAATCTTGAAGAGAGAGACCCTGCCTTCATTAAGTCACAACCCATCTATTTTCAACTGCATGTGTTGATCATCGAAAATCAGACTGTCATTGATAATGGTTGTCTTGGTCATGTTTGATGGTGCTTGACTGTTGGGTGAAACGGTACACTCTTACCTCGGCACATACTGCAGTACAAGGCCTTTGGTTTGGTCTGTTCGGTTTGGTATATTAGTTATGATCATAATGCAGAAAATTGTCTAGAGCCAAACTTTTCACTGTAACATGGAAAAACATAACCATAAACCATAAAATTTGTTTTTTGAATGAACAGGGGAGCGTAGTGTTTAAAGTGTTGGGTCGTCACACAGAAGACCTTGGTTTGAATCCCAACAATGTGTGATGCCCATTGCTGGTGTCCCTTGCTGTGATGTTGCTGGAGTATTGCTAGAAGAGGTGTGAAACCAAATTCAAGTCAGTGTTATTTTATGACTAGATAAAATAATGGTACAAAAAACAAATTTTGTATTTCTGAAATGGTATACCGAATCAAAGGCAAAACAGCTTCTACTAATACTGTGGTATACCGTTTCACCCCTGCTCGACTCACCCTTGTCATTTTATTAAATCATGGTTGGGAGGGCTTATATGATGTTATCATCAAAGCTCAATTGACTCAATGACTGTTTATTAAACAACATTGTATGTGGTTGTATACCCTGTATATCATGTCTGGGACGTGTTATTTGCTTTGTTGTTTAGTTACAGATAACTCAAAATGATAATGTTTGTTGTCACACTGGGATGGTGATAGTGTGGCATGGTCAGTATGAAGGAAAAAAACTGTTCACTGATGGTTTACTTTGAAGTATGTAAATTGTGAATCTCGTGTTAAAGACATTGAAACTAAAAAATCAACAGGTTTCCCACCTTCATCTTGTGCAACATCCAGATGCTGTCATCAATGGCAATTTTCATGACTGTATCATCTTTTCATCATGACTATTTCATTTGACTTGTCCTGTTAGTTTTTTAGTTTCTCACCATCATCTTCATCAATCAATTGAAAGGGTGGGCGAAACATATTTTTGAATAATGTGGTCACTAACAGTACATGCTATTTTATGCCATTTTATATTTAAAGTTCTTGGTATCAGTCTGATGGTCTTAACAGAAACTTTGCTGGCTTCAGAAATAAATGTCAAACATTGCTGCAGAAAGATAAAGCCAACCTGTTTTTCTTATGAGTGTTTGATGGTAGTAGTGTTCGTCACATTGGCACATAATTTTGAGGTTTGAAAATTTTAAGTTACTTCACATTAGAATGAAAAAGCAGGGCGAGCAGGAAATTAGAAAATAGGAATGTAATATGGATAACATTACCAGATATAACACAGAAGTCCAGGGACATTTTTGTGACTGTCAGTCTTTGTCCTTGGAAAGAAGTAAATCTGAAGCGCGGTCATGTAGTGTTCAGCTGATAACCTGAGCCCTCTGTAAACATTGGTGACGAGTTGTTCAGAAAGCAGTTTCAGAAGGTACTGTAACTGATGGTGTCACCACTCTTTCTAGGCATCCACAATACCACTAAATCACTATGGGAATTCTTCATTTAAGTGTATGCACATGAAAAGCAATGCAACAACTACCAGTAAGCATACTTTCAAAATTGGGATTAAACATTTTTCGATTTATCACAAGAAAAGAGAGAAATCAAGTCCAGTACTCTCATCCAAGTACCAGATACGCATTTCATGGCATCAATCTTTACTGCAGTATCCTTGATTCCTAAAAGGGGTTGACACTCTTTGATATGCACCTAGCATGCCCAGTTGGGACTGACACCATTTTCTTCTGATTATCATTATATTTCACAGTTGAGCCATGTGTACATGGAATGTCGAAAATGTCATGAAGTTTTCCAGATGTATTTATTGCTGAGATGCGACAGATAATCACTACCGCAAAGGATATGCCTTAATTTATGTCGACCAATCATGATACACATATATATTTTTTTCTTCTGTTCACTGTGATGGTACCGGTAAAATTTTGGGGCAGAATGTGGTGTTGTGATGCTTCTGGCTACTTTCACCACGTGTACATCTATCAGAGTTGTTTAAACTAATTTGTTTCCAGCAGAGTTTTTTCATTTTATCAGAGATTCCAAACTAAGTGACCCTTGAATAATTGGTGGGAAAATACTAATTTTGATGACAAAAAAATTTCTTTAATTTTTTTATTTTCATTTTAGAGAAAGACCTATTTAAAAGTGTACTTTATGACTGACTGAAATAAGTATTTTATAAGCCGATGTATTACAGTCTGTTCCTACTTATTTTCCCTGTTTTCTAGGGAAATGCAGGTCATATCTACCTGCTGTAATAGTAGCTAGATTGTTATTTTTTATGAGCTTAAATTAGGAAATCTATCATTCTATTTTGGGAATTTTAATGAAGTTTGATGCCGAATTAGGGTCAACATCTGTCCCTGTGTAGTATGGGTAGCCCCTCAACCAATTACTACATGCATAGGCATATGATGTTGATGTGTGTATGATTTTTCACACTTTTCCAGATGAAATTCACCCTGTGTTGAAATAGTTGTTGATCTGTTATTTTTGTACCTATTTTATTAATATATATATTACACCCCCGAACTACATTGTAAATATTTCCTATGTGACTGTAACATATGAGATAAGCTGTCAATTCAAATTCCAAACTTCTTACAGAATGAATGAAATGGAGTAATAGTTCAAGTGTTCAACTTGCCGAAGATTTGAAACTTCTGGGTGAACATCAACTGCCATGTTCAAATGAAGAAATTAACTTTTTATTTCTTACATGTGCAAATTGTGGATTTAATATGTCTGTAACCCAACATGAATCCTTTACTAGATATATGTAATATTTTTATGAACATCTATGTTTTGGTCAGAGTGTTACTGTGTTGGTGAAACCCTTCATGAAAGCCCTTAACACCAGCCACTGTCATTTTCTATACATCAGGGGATGAAACTCCCAAACATTTCAGCCAGACCACAGGGCTGGTTAGAAGTAAAATGTCCCAGCCCAGACCCAGAATTTACCTGCTTACAAAAATAAAACTAATTTACTTAGTATAATAAAAGTAAAACTTGTAAAATATTGAAAGAACTAATACTAACTTCATATGTATGTCTAGAAGTTAACTTAACCTTTGGGCAGGTGAATTTGAGAATCTGGCAGTCAGTGCTGAGAACAACCTGTCCTGCGCAGGTGGACAGGCAGGTACTTCTAACGCAGCGATACATGTAGTGTTGCGAAATATGCAATTGTTGCAGTGGGTTTATTCCGGTTTTCATTTACATGAACATATCTAATAAATTATTTAATTTCTAAGGTATGATATCTAAACCATGCAGTTTAGGTGTTTAAAATGGCTTTTATCCTTCCCAGTTGATACTGAAGATTACCCTATCACAATAGTGAGAGCATTCACTTTGATTACATAATCTCACCCTTAGGCATGCTGATGAAAATAGCAGAGAATCATTTACTGAGCGAGGGAGAAAGATTTATTGTAACTTCTTTAAAATGAGATCCTGATTGCCTGGGGCTGTTGATATATTTATCTCGAAAATGTGTCTCTGAGGTTGCCTGAGGCTTGACAACTTTGATGCCCTGTGAGTTGAGCATGTTCAAAATACCTCAGTTCATGTTATGTCAGAAATTCAAAATGGCTGCCATGGCAAACTTTGTTGTGTGGAACATGTTAACATGAAAGTGAAAGCTTGCACAAATGTCTGTTGGTACTTAATGTTAGACTTGTTTTACAAGTTTCAATTCCTTGAATTTTATTTGAGACCTTTACAACAAAACTATGCATCAAAAATGATCAGTGTCACTGAGCTATATTGCCCACCTTCGTGAAGGGGAAGTGTCCAATAACCTATGTCAAAACTTTGTTTAAACATTGCTAAACCTACTTACTTGGGTTCCATTATACTTCCATCATGGCCTCATCTGGTGTAAAACATGATGTATCCTTTGTGATTGAAGAACTGTGCAGATGCATCGCTGTACTTACGTGTAATGGCTCCATGAAGATGACTACCACAGCATACATGCTGCCATAGCTGGTGATGACACCAAAAGACTTACACTTTCATCCTTGACAGAGATGACACAGGGACGATGCTTATTACTGCTGCAGCATTTCGCTGTAGTGTGAATAGAGGCATAAATGTACACAGTATCAAGTAACACTGCATATCACAGCACTCTGAAACCAGGGCCATGTTTCACAAAGCTGTCATAGCGTTATGACTGTCATACCTCCTATACTGTAACATAGACTCAGTTGTAGCTCTACGAGAGTTTTGTGAAACTGAGCGCGGGAGCTGTTTTAGAAGGCAACCTTAGCACTAAGACTAACTTAGTCTATGTTAAGGTATGGGAGTTAAGGTCACCTTGGTAGTAAGATTCCCTTGTACAATGGCACCTAACACCAAATTCAGTGAAATTTGTAATTAGTTGTATAACAGTACTTGAGTTGATTGAAGAACTTTGAAAGTATTTGTATTTGTTAAATGCATAAATTTGAAAGGCCGTGGCTGAAAGTGAACAAGAGACTGATACATGTATACAGGCAACAGAAAACCATTTTTGTGATTTTCAACTCATTTGGTGGTGCATTATGTTTTGCCTATGTGTACATGTTGTTTCCATGGAGATCATCAGGTATTGGTGCTTCTGCCACAAAGAATGTACACAATTTTCATCTGTACAAGTGCAATCCATGCAATATCACATCATCTTACAATTTTATCTGCACTGTTTTTGGAGTGGGTTTGCAACTGAATTATGTTATATTTTAAATGGTTATCCTGCCTGTCTCCATCCAGTCATTCGGCTTATTCTGAGCTAAACTACATTATGTTGTTGTGGTGACTTTTCATCTTTCTGAGTAACGGGCAACTCATCTTACTGATAGTATAGTGGTCAGAGGTCTTTTTTAACTTGTTAAATATTTCTGTTATTTAGTTTCTTGAAACAATTTCCAATTGGTCGTGCCTTCCACTACTTGACTTCTGTTTTGATTGTACAGAGTTTAAGTCTGCTTCTTTATCATCATTAGAACATTTTATGTCATTAGAACATTCTGCTCCATTAGATCATTCTGCACTGTTAGAACATTCTGCACCATTAGAACATTTTACACTGTTAGAACATTCTACACCGTAAGAACATTTTACACTGTGTTAGAATATTCTAAGCCATAAGAACATTTTACACTGTTAGAACATTCTGCACCATCAGAATATGCTACACCATAAGAACATTTTACACTGTGAGAACATTCTGCACCATTGTAAACCAAAAGTTACTGTGTTCTGTAATCTGATTGGTTGAAAAACATGATTAAATGGTATTAGATTCCCGGAAACTGAAAGACTATTCACCGCGTATTGACACATAAACAATTGTTTTGTTGTGTCATCAACAGTGGTGACGTCATTCAAATCATATTGTGACGTAAAGTTAGAATGACGTCACAAATGAGCAACTCCAGATGCTACCATGAGAACCAGCTGAAACGGCCAGCTGATGACACTTCACTGCTGTGTCCGTATTCAATGTAAACGAGTGCAGACACTAAAACCCCTTTGGTTTACTTTTGTGTTTACAATGTCGATAAACATCATGTGTTGGCCAATTTCCGGGTGTTATTGAGTATTTGAAGCACGGGAATATTTTGGAACGCTGTCGGTTTCAAATGCATTCCCATGCTTCAAATACTCAATAACACCCGGAAATTGGCCAACACATGATGTTTATCTCCTAATTAGAACATTTTACACTGTTAGAACATTCTACACCATAAGAACATTTTACACTGTTAGAACATTCTGCACCATTAGAATATTCTACACCGTGAGAACATGCTGCACCATTAGAATATTCTACACCATAAGAACATTTTACACTGTGTTAGAACATTCTACGCCATCAGAACATTTTACACTGTTAGAACATTCTGCACCATTAGAACATTTTACATCATAAGAACATTCTACTTTGTTAGAACAATATGCAAAATGGAATAAAGATGACTTTTTGATTTTATTTGCATTTATTGTTCCATGTTGAACCACAGTTCATTTATTTATTAATAGATATATCATTCTTGATTGTTTTCTTTGTTTTACAAATGTGAGTACCCTGAATAGGGCAACATAAAAGCACTGAATTAGATTACATGTGTTTGATTAGAGTTCTTTATTTTGTTCAGCATATTGAGATAATTTGTACCTGTTCAGAACTCTAGCTCAAATCAAAACCAACTTACTGTTACAGTATGAATTTACATTGCCAGTTAGAAAGTGTTCAGATGTAACATGTTATATTTTGGATTACACTTTCTTAGTAAAGTACAGATTCTAGTACTTTTGTTGGGTTGAGTTTCCGTGTGAGATTTGAACTTGCACCCTCAGTCAGTCGTGTGATTGCCAGCACATAGTAACATCTGTTACATTTGAACACTTTCTAAATGGGATTGTGTATTCATAGCTTTTGGCCGTGGCATCCTTGCCAAGTTACACTTATCAGAGGGGTACACAAAGCCTGCAGTCTAGACTACCACTTGTCCGACTCTTGTTGGAAGCTGCTGTGTCTGAGCAGGTTAGTTGTCTGACTTTCTGTGCTGGCAGGTAGGTGCCTGACTTGCTAGTATTAGGGTGTGTGTTGAAATCCCAGATGCGACTAAACCCAACAATTGTATGAGAATGTGTACTTTACTGAGAAAGTTTTGTCCCAATTATAACATTTGGTGCTACAATGAGCAAGACAGTCAGTAAAACAGACATATACTGATTGGGCACTGATCAATGTGTTTTAAACAAAATGAAATTTATTTTGTAGAATATGGACAGTACATTTCAGAATCACCGGTAGTGCTTTGGACTGCTCATTGTGAAATGGAAGAATGTTACCTGCAGTGTTAAGGGCAATACATTTGTGGAACGTATATGATGGCTGTTAAACACTATCAACAAGCACAAACTTCAAGACCAGCACGTAGGTTCTGTTCTGTGTAAGGCATTTCTCCAACTTCACCATGGTAACGCCACTTCAGATGAAGTTTGAATTTGGGCGTTGTAACATATACAAACTGGGTTGCTTTTTTTTTTCTTCAATTTATTATTTCATTATCTTTTTCATTTTTTTCAAGTTTTAGATGTAGAATTTCTGAGGTGCTGACAATTTGTTTTGTGAGGATAGCTGGTAAATGATTCCAGTTTCTTTGTCTAGCAGAGACGACTACATCCTGTTTCCAAAATGGAGTCACAACTAATTGAGTCCTCACATGAGACAGACTGCAGATAGATCCTCTGCTCTAATGGGAAGGTAGTTGTAGAATTTATATAGTAATGCACAGGGTAGCTTTTGTTGTGGGAACAAGTGATTCTTTATTGCTATACTAATACTGTAATATAATCATGATTGAGGGACAATGTTGTGCAGATATATGATTCATATAGCGCTACAGGGGTAGTGATATGATTTATATCCCTATATACACACAGGTTAAGGTTATTCAGCTTCTTGTCAAGACATTGTGGGCAGGTTATGATATATTTTCAGCCAGCATCATGCCTGTAAGGCCTAGTGATGAAATGGCCAAATAAATACACTAGTGATGTTTGTAAGATCTCGATTTTCATTAGTATACTGATTGGCTCTGTATTCTGTTGTTGCTGTGTTACTGGTTTAGCAAGAGCTAGAGGGGTTTGTTATGGATTGGTGTTTTGTTTTGGTGCATCAGTATGTATATCAGCATCATGCCTGTTACCATGGTTACACAATATGTATTATGTTGACATGTGTACACATTTGTTGATTCATCCTCGATATCTCCAGGGTATACGTTCCGATAAGTCTCCACTATACCCTGGACGCATCTACGGCTCTGCCCGATAAATTTATTCCCTCCCTTGACTGTCTTTTGATCCAATCAGGTGTCTACGCTGGGAAGTTGAGCGAACCAATCACAACTCACTTTCATTTTCTGAATTATCTAACCGATTATACTTGGCAACAGAAACCATGCAGAGGTTTTCTGGAAGAGTTAGAAGGCGTTCTTGCATATGTTGTTTTAAAGTTTCGGACCTGTCAATTTGTTTGTATGATTTCCCTAAAATCTGGGACGCACTGCGAGCAAACCTTTGCTACCTTTGTTGACACTGGCAAGCTCAGTTATAACGGTGGCCTAGCTGATTGGCTACTGTGAGAAGGCGGAGCCAGCAAAGGGAGGTAACAAATTTATCGGGCAGAACCGTAGATGCGTCCAGGGTATAGTGGAGACTTATCGGAACATATACCCTGGAGATATCGAGGATGTTGTTGATTATGTGGAAGTATTATTTTTGTCTCAATCACTGAGGTGTCTCAGTGTTTATTGTTAATGTTTATTGTTCACTCGGGATCAACTGACAAAATGTCCTGGATGTTTGTAATGGAGTCACTGGGAATAAAATACATCTCAATTCTTATTGTGGTATCCTTGTATCAGTGGTCACATTGAAATCAGCTTTTGAATTCATGTTAAAACTGTCTTTAAGTGTTCAGCAGGTTTTAGTTAACCCCTGGAGTTAGTCATATTATGTTTTCTGTTATTGACCAATTGTCTGTGTGTTACTACTGCAGACTGTTTGATTCCAACACCTCTATCAGACAAGTGATAGCAGTGTTGAAATACGCCACCAGAACATCGCCTCAGTTGTAATAAACATGAACAGGAATGCCATTTACTTGCCCTTGAAGATTTTGTAAACGCCCACGTGGAGTAGCCTAGTGGTTAAAGTGTTCACTTGTCACACTGAAGACCCAGGTTCAATTGTAGCAAAGTGGAGCCCATTTCTTGTGTCCGCCATTGTGATATTGCTGGAATATCGCTAAAAGCAGAGTACTCACTCTCTCAACCTTTGCTGTAGACTACAGTTTTGACTTTTTTGGTTGTTAGCAAAGGATAAGTAATATACATCACTCCTTGTATGTCAACGTATGTGTTAATGTGTTTATTCAGTTACTATAGCAATCCTCTTGTATTCATTAACTTACATCATACTAATACCACAATTACATAGTAAATCTCAGTAATTGAGATGAAATGGATACTTACTTGAAAAAATATTCAGGTGCAAATTGGATGCTTGAGAATGATGTATGAAAAACAGTGTAAATAAAATGTAAATGAAATGGATTTTGAATTGTTTCTTTGGTTCAGTGTTGCAATAATTGTAACTGTAACTTAACATTGTACCTCCCTTGAAAGGATGAGAAAGCTGCAATAACTTGGTGCACCTAGTGGCTGCACAAGTGGTATAATCCAAGGGTGTTGAGATTGATACTACAATGTACTGTTGAGATTGACATCCACTGGTCCAGGGGTTAAAAAACCAGTGCCTTCAGTATGTACTTTTTGCGTAGATATGTACGCTATATAAATATCCTATTATAATGTATAAATATCCTATAATAACATTGTTACTGCGCACATAACATTGCAATCATTTGTTATCAGCTTGTGCCATTATTGACAGGAGAAACCTATATTATTAGAACTGTTACATAGCCTGCTTGACAGGTTCTGAGTTACACTTGAATGAAACACTGTTGTTACAGCCCACTGGTTACAGAGTAAGTCAGGTGTTGGGTATGACCATCAACATTCACACCTTGGGATAGAGTATGCCTCTACATAGGGCTGTTCTGCAACAAAGTCCTTTACCCTAACATAGCACTATTCTTCACAAAAGGCCTTTGTCCAACATAATTCTGTCCTCTGACATATGGATGTGCCCAAAGAGCTGTTCTCCAGCAAAGGGATGTGCCCAACAAAGAGCTGTTCTCCAACATAGGATGTGCCCCAACTAGGCCTGTTCTCCAACATAGGCTGTGCCACAACAAGGCCTGTTCTCCAACATAGGGTTGTGCCCCAACAAAGGGCTGTTCTCCAACAAAGGACTGTGCTTACTGGCCTGTGCTCCTAAGTATGCCTATACATGCTATACAACAAGAGAGGTAATTATTTGTTCCAAAGTGGACCCGGTGTTGTCATGTAATGGCAAGGGCAAATGTGAGCAGCTGTTGCTAGAGATGGATCAGTGATTTTGAAACAGATGAAGTACAAAGTTCATGGGTCGCAAAGATATACGAAGGAACACACCGGCTGACACACACTTCGGGAAAAAAGACACATTTAGGGGATAAAACAAGTACCGGTAGGATCAGTATGTGGCCCACTTGCACAAAGTTATCTTAGCGTTACAATGATTGTAACTCCCATACTCCAACAGAGGCTCAAGATGGTCGTTGCACTAAGATCACTATGTGCAAGTGGGCCTGTAGCATCGCAGTTGGCTAGCAATAAAAAACCAATATTTGTCGGGACTAAGCAGCCGCATACTTTCCAGCATATCGTTATGTAGAAAGTCTACGTACAGTAATCTGAAAACGCAACTGACGTCCCATCTCACCTCATCTGTAAATGAAAGTCTGCTGGTGGTTTTGTGATTGTTTATGGTTCAGCACTGCAGTCGAAAATGTTCCCATTAATTAGAGGAGTCTGAACGAGACAGGCCACTGATCAATATCATAAGCATCGATCTGCACCATTGGGATACGACGCCATGTGTCAACCAAGTCAGCAAGCCTGACCACCCATATCCCTTAGTCGCCTTTTACAACAAACATGGGTTACTGGACACCATTATTCTTGCCTGTGTGTAGTCTGTGCCGGTGTGTAAGCATGATCAAATATATACAAAATAGGTGTTATTGGTGAGATTATCTGTGTCATTGATCATTACGGGTCTCATCTACTAGGAAGTGAGTGAGTTTAGATTTACGCCGCACTCAGCAGTATTCCAGCTACATGGCGGCGGTCTGTAAATAATCGAGTCTGGACCAGACAATCCAGTCATCTGCGCAACTGGGAACCGATGAGATGCGTCAACCAAGTCAGCCAGCCTGACCACCTGATCCCGTTAGTCGCCTCTTACTACAAACATAGTCACCTTTTATGGCAAGCATGGGTTGCTGAAGGTCTATTCTACCCCCGGACCTTCACGGGTTCTACCAGGAAGTGCATGAGGAAATAGGAGTGTGTTGTCTGACTGGGACACGAAAACTGTCGAGATACTTGCAGAACATTGATCTGAAGGGAGGTTTGGTAAGACTGCGTCTATCAGGATTGGGGATCTAGTGGGTTTGGGTTTAGATGAACTTAAAAGTGTCGAGTCCGACATAACAGCTGGCCAGACCTGGGATACATCCAGTTTCCCCAATCTAACCACGGGAGATAAACTACATCTGTTTCTTAAATGCATGTTGAGTGAGAATGGTTTTACGCAGGTTTTATCAATATTCCAGCAATATCACAGCGAGGGACACCAGAAACTGGCGTCACAGATGGTACTCATTGATACACCTGGGTCTTTGGCGTGACAAGCAACCGCTTTATTTGCAAACGCAAAGGGCATTATCTTGCTGAAGCGTGAAGTTACTTCTCTGAGTGAACAGCTGCGCATGAGACCTCATACATGCATCGCAAACCTGTCACCTCGCCGTGTCTGCACCCTTACCCTGTCATCTGAAATCTCGACTCGTTACTGAACAAAACGACATCCCAATCTTGTCTCCTGTACCGTGGACGCTGTCTGCATCAGGCAAGACGTGCCTGTAGGTGGCGTTGGAGCAAAATTGGATGTATTGCAGGCCATCGGGTCAGATGTTGTGCTCCCTCAGTCGGTTCCGTACAGCCCTGGAACTGATAAGACGTAAGCCAGGAATGCTCCGAGCAGTCAAACTGGCAGTCTGGAAGCGATTTCTAAAGTTTGCCGAATGTGCTTGAAAACGTCTCCATAGAGATGATATGTTTCGATGGACACAAAAATGCCTGGCCACTTCACATACAAGTGCCTCCATGGATTGGCTCCCTCCTACCTGTCTGTGAACTGCTACATCTGTATGTCCTCGCACGCAACTTGCGCTCAAACACTCAAGATCTACTGGTCATCCCACCCTACAAACAAACTGAAATCCTTTGGCTACCGGTCTTTCCCGTACTCTGCAGCTGTGCTTTGGAACTCTCTCCCTTGGGCCATTAAAAGCTCGAACACAATTGACATTTTTAAGTCCAGACTTAAAACTCACTTTTTCACAGCACACTACTAATTATTTCAGCTGTAAATATTCCATTGTATATATTTTGTAGCGCTTTGAGCATGCCTTAGGGTGTGGAACAGGCGCATTATAAGTATGCATTTATTATGTTTTACAGAATAGAAATGAAATGCAGCAGAGAGGGTTCGGGTGATCCTGGCACAGTCAGGCTGGTCAAGCTCATCATCAGCTCAGGGCCCTTGCCCCCTCTACACGCAGCCCAGACAGCGAATGGGACTTCCCCCAGGAAACACTGCCTAGTCGAATCCACCAAGAACTTTTCGGAGAATATGAAGGCTCCCCAACACTGCAGCCTTCTGCATTACCCAGATTGTCAGAAGGGCTGTGCTCCCGGTGGAGAACCCGGGCACTCTCCTCATCTGCGCCAAGAGATCAGGAGGTACCAAACCAAGGGCACCGAGAACAATGGGGAGCCTGACGACAGTGTACTTGGGATGCAAGCGAGACATTTCGAAGGCGAGGTCCGCATATTTATCATGCTTTTCCTGAATCTTGCCAATCACATTGCTGTCAAAAGGGACAGAAAATTCAATGATATAAATAATTTCATTGGCTTTATCAAAAAGGACAAGATCAGGTTTGTTGGCTGGAATTCGTCTCAGGCTGTATATTGGCCTATTCCAGAGAAGCTTAAAAGCATCACTTTCCACGACGCCCTGGACATGTTCAGGGTCGTACCATGGATGGACCTCGGAGTCAAAGCCACAGGCATGGCGGAGACGATAATAAAAGCAGCGAGCCATGCCATCATGTCTTTTAAGATATGCTGTTTGTGCCAAGGAAGGGCATCCACTGACAAGGTGTTGGACAGTCTCTGTAAATTGATTGCAAAGACGACATTTCATATTGATGTTTTCTTTAAGAATAACATTCTGGCGATTGTGAGTGGGAAGTGACTGGTCCTGAGCAGCAAAATGGAAGCCCTCAGTTTCACATTTGAGACCAGCCGACTTCAACCAGGCGAAGGAGTCGGTTGGATTGCTGTTCTGTTCCACACACTGCATGTACACACGATGCAATGGCTTCTCAGACAGCAAAGGACCGACTCTGGGCAGACTTGGTGAAGGACTTCACCTGGTTTACTCCCATCGCTGTACCATCCAGCAGTACATCACCATGGGCAAAATCAACGTCAAATTTCAGATTGTGTCCAACAACCTTGGCACGCTTAAAATAGCTGTGGAATTCCTTGCTTTCATCGTGAGTCTTGACGTGCATCACCAGAGGATCATCCGAGAAATAGATATGTGCAAAAGTGCACAATAGAATTCTATCATGAAGAGCTTCCACATTAATCAAACCACGACCTCCAGAATTGATTGGCATGTATAAACGATTAAGAGAGGAACGAGAGTGGTGTGCTCTGTTATCAGACATCCTTCTGGTCAGGCGGTCAAGACTCTGGATGTCTTGTTTTGTCCAATCAACTACTCCAAAGGAATAGGAGAGGACTGGCACAGCAAAGGTATTGGTGGCTTTGATCTTGTTTCGAGCATTTAACTCTGAGCTCCAGATTTTCTTTAAGCGAGATTTATACTCGGCCCGAAGTTTATCTTGAATCTGGGCATTCTGGAGCTTGTCTCGAACTTGCATTCCAAGATAGGTGTAGGCCTGATCTTCCACGAGATGCTCAATAACTCCTCCCCCTTGTAACTTGACCGATCCATCATTAGTTACCTTGCCACGTTTCAGATGAAGAGTATTACATTTGTCAAGTCCAAATGTCATGCCAATATCCTTAGAGAAGGACTCGACAAGGAGAGCCTGTTCTTTCAAATTGGTCTCTCCTTTGGCAAGGAGCTCGATGTCATCCATGTAGAGGAGATGAGTAAGATGTGTTGGGGATCTGTGCTGAGGAGGCCCGGGATGGTAAGCTTCCTCCCTATTGAGCAGGAAACTCAAAGGATTTAGAGACAGACAAAAAAGCAAAGGACCGAAGGAGTCCCCCTGGAAAATTCCCCTTCTGATTCGAATAGATTCCGAAGTCTGCACCTCTCCTTGCGAGTACATCTCAAGTTGAGTCGACCAGCAACTCATTAAAGACTTGAGTAAATGAAGTAGTCGCTCAGGGAGGTCAATACACTGAAGAGACTTCAGAATCCATTCGTGAGGGACAGAGTCATATGCCTTTTTGTAGTCTATCCAGCACATGGAGAGGTTGCGGTGGTATGTCTTAGCCTCTTACAAAATCATTTTCTGTACAAGAAGTTGATCCTTGCACCCCCAACATCCCTTTCTCGCCCCCTTCTGCTCTCTGTAAATTATCTCATTGGACGAGCAGTAAGATGACACGAGGTTTGTCAAACACCCTGTGAATAATTTATATTGAGTATTCAAACACGTGATAGGGCGGAAGTTTTTGGGATCAGTCAAGTCTCCCTTTTTGGGGAGGAGTATTGTGCGACCTTTGCAGAACCATGGAGGAACATCACCTGTGTCCACAAGAAAATTGAAACAGTGAAGTAATGGTGCTTGGACACAGGGAAACAATATGGTTTCCAATACAGGTTTCGAATGCCATCAGGCCCTGGAGCTGTATTAGATTTGGACTTCTTTATAACAGTCTTCAGGCAATCTGGTGAGATGTAACAGACAAACGACCTGGTTAATTTCTCATGCATTGCATGGTCATAATCATCGACCCATGGTGCCTCCAGGTTACAGTCGTCGGGTACAGACCACAACTGTTTCCAGAACCTTTCATTGGCAGCCATGGTAGGCCGTTTATCATGCTCATCAACACAACGTGTCTTGAGTTGCCTGTAAAATTGCTTTTCAGTATTTCTAAATAGTTTATTTTCTTTGATAAATTTGTTTCTCTTTTCCCATTTTTTCTTTCTTTCAGTCCAAATTTTTATTTTTGCCTTAAGGGAATCGACAATTTGGAGAAGTACCTTTTCTTTTGTTGTTTTGTACTGTAATTTTAATTTTTTCCAAATTGTCTTTTGTCGTTTAGACATGGGATTCCCTATCATTATTATTATTATATTTTACAGATTAGAATTAAAATGCAGCAGAGAGGGTTCGGGTGTTCCTGGCACAGTCAGGCTGGTCAAGCTCATCATCAGCTCAGGGCCCTCGCCCCCTCTACACGCAGCCCAGACAGCGAATGGGACTTCTCCCAGGAAACACTGCCTAGTCGAACCCACCAAGAACTTTCCGGAGAATATGGAGGCTCCCCAACACTGCAGCCTTCTGCATTACCCAGATTGTCAGAAGGGCTGTGCTCCCAGTGGAGAACCCGGGCACTCTCCTCATCTGCGCCAAGAGATCAGGAGGTACCAAACCAAGGGCACCGAGAACAATGGGGAGCCTGACGACAGTGTACTTGGGATGCAAGCGAGACATTTCAAAGGCGAGGTCCGCATATTTATCATGCTTTTCCTGAATCTTGCCAATCACATTGCTGTCAAAAGGGACAGAAAATTCTATGATATAAATAATTTCATTGGTTTTATCAAAAAGGACAAGATCAGGTTTGTTGGCTGGAATTCGTCTCAGGCTGTATATTGGCCTATTCCAGAGAAGTTTGAAAGCATCATTTTCCAGGACGCCCTGGACATGTTCAGGGTCGTACCATGGATGGACCTCAGAGTCAAAGCCACAGGCATGGCGGAGACGATAATAAAAGCAGCGAGCCATGCCATCATGTCTTTTAAGATATGCTGTTTGTGCCAAGGAAGGGCATCCACTGACAAGGTGTTGGACAGTCTCTGTAAAGTGATTGCAAAGACGACATTTCATATTGATGTTTTCTTTAAGAATCACATTCTGGCGATTGCGAGTGGGAAGTGACTGGTCCTGAGCAGCAAAAAGGAAGCCCTCAGTTTCACATTTAAGACCAGCCGACTTCATCCAAGCGAAGGAGTCGGTTGGATTGCTGTTCTGTTCCACACACTGCATATACACACGATGCAATGGCTTCTCAGACAGCTTCTCCACAAAGGACCGACTCTGGGCAGACTTGGTGAAAGACTTCACCTGGTTTACTCCCATCACTGTACCGTCCAGCAGTACATCGCCATCAACAAAATCAACGTCAAATTTCAAATTGTGTCCAACAACCTTGGCACGCTTAAAGTAGCTGTGGAATTCCTTGCTTTCATCATGAATCTTGACGTGCATCACCAGAGAATCATCTGACAAATAAATATGTGCAAAAGTACACAATAAAATTCTGTCATGAAGAGCTTCCACATTAATCAAACCCCGACCTCCCGAATTGGTACTTGCATTCCAAGATAGGTGTAGGCCTGATCTTCCACAAGATGCTCAATAACTCCTCCCCCTTGTAACTTGACCGATCCATCATTAGTTACCTTGCCACGTTTCAGATGAAGAGTATTACATTTGTCGAGTCCAAATGTCATGCCAATATCATTAGAGAAGGACTCGACAAGGAGAACCTGTTCTTTCAAATTGGTCTCTCCTTTGGCAAGGAGCTCGATGTCATCCATATAGAGGAGATGAGTGAGAGGTGTTGGGGATCTGTGCTGAGGAGGTCCGGGATGGTACCCTTCCTCCCCGTTGAGCAGGAAACTCAAAGGATTTAGAGACAGACAAAAAAGCAATGGACTGAAGGAGTCCCCCTGAAATATTCCCCTTCTGATTGGAATAGATTCCGATGTCTGCACCTCTCCTTGCGAGTACATCTCAAGTTGAGTCGACCAGCAACTCATTAAAGACTTGAGTAAATGAAGTAGTCGCTCAGGGAGGTAAATACACTGAAGAGACTTCAGAATCCATTCGTGAGGGACAGAGTCGTATGCCTTTTTGTAGTCTATCCAGCACATGGAGAGGTTGCGGTGATAGGTTTTAGCCTCTTCCAAAATCATTTTCTGTACAAGAAGTTGATCCTTGCACCCCCAACATCCCTTTCTCGCCCCCTTCTGCTCTCTGTAAATTATCTCATTGGAAGAGCAGTAACATGACACGAGGTTTGACAAACACCCTGTGAATAATTTATATTGAGTATTTAGACATGTGATAGGGCGGAAGTTTTTCGGATCAGTCAAGTCTCCCTTTTTGGGAAGGAGTATGGTGCGACCTTTGCAGAACCATGGAGGAACATCACCTGTATCCACAAGAGAATTGAAACAGTGAAGGAGTGGTGCTTGGACACAGGGAAACAGTTTCCAATACCGGTTTCGAATGCCATCAGGCCCTGGAGCTGTATTAGATTTGGACTTCTTTATAACAGTCTTCAGGCAATCTTGTGAGATGTAACAGACAAATGACCTTGTTACTTTCTCATGCATTGCATGGTCATAATCACTGACCCATGGTGCCTCCAGGTTACAGTTGCCGGGTACAGACCACAACTGTTTCCAGAACCTTTCACTGGCAGCCATGGGAGGCCGTTTATCATGCTCATCAACACCACTTGTCTTGAGTTGCCTGTAAAATTGCTTTTCATTATTTTTGAAAAGCTTATTTTGTTTGATAAATTTGTTTCTCTTCTCCCATTTTTTCTTTCTTTCAGTCCAAATTTTTATTTTTGCCTTAAGGGAATCGACTATTTGGAGAAGTACCTTTTCTTTTGTTGTCTTGTACTGTAATTTTATTTTTCTCCAAATTGCCTTTTGTCGTTTAGACATGGGATTCCCTGGTGATCTTAATTTCAGGCACAGCTCTATCCAGGAAATATATTTCCTAGTTTCTGTTAATTTGACTTGATTATTATGTTTTACAGATTAAAAATTGAAATGCAGCAGAGAGGGTTCGGGTGATCCTGGCACAGTCAGGCTGGTCAAGCTCATCATCAGCTCAGGGCCCTCGCCCCCTCTACACGCAGCCCAGACAGCGAATGGGACTTCTCCCAGGAAACACTGCCTAGTCGAACCCACCAAGAACTTTCCGAAGAATATGAAGGCTCCCCAACACTGCAGCCTTCTGCATTACCCAGATTGTCAGAAGGGCTGTGCTCCCGGTGGAGAACCCGGGCACTCTCCTCATCTGCGCCAAGAGATCAGGAGGTACCAAACCAAGGGCACCGAGAACAATGGGGAGCCTGACGACAGTGTACTTGGGATGCAAGCGAGACATTTCAAAGGCGAGGTCCGCATATTTATCATGCTTTTCCTGAATCTTGCCAATCACATTGCTGTCAAAAGGGACAGAAAATTCTATGATATAAATAATTTCATTGGCTTTATCAAAAAGGACAAGATCAGGTTTGTTGGCTGGAATTCGTCTCAGGCTGTATATTGGCCTATTCCAGAGAAGTTTAAAAGCATCATTTTCCAGGACGCCCTGGACATGTTCAGGGTCGTACCATGGATGGACCTCGGAGTCAAAGCCACAGGCATGGCGGAGACGATAATAAAAGCAGCGAGCCATGCCATCATGTCTTTTAAGATATGCTGTTTGTGCCAAGGAAGGGCATCCACTGACAAGGTGTTGGACAGTCTCTGTAAATTGATTGCAAAGACGACATTTCATATTGATGTTTTCTTTAAGAATCACATTCTGGCGATTGCGAGTGGGAAGTGACTGGTCCTGAGCAGCAAAAAGGAAGCCCTCAGTTTCACATTTGAGACCAGCCGACTTCATCCAGGCGAAGGAGTCGGTTGGATTGCTGTTCTGTTCCACACACTGCATATACACACGATGCAATGGCTTCTCAGACAGCTTCTCCACAAAGGACCGACTCTGGGCAGACTTGGTGAAAGACTTCACCTGGTTTACTCCCATCACTGTACCGTCCAGCAGTACATCGCCATCAACAAAATCAACGTCAAATTTCAAATTGTGTCCAACAACCTTGGCACGCTTAAAGTAGCTGTGGAATTCCTTGCTTTCATCATGAATCTTGACGTGCATCACCAGAGGATCATGTGACAAATAAATATGTGCAAAAGTACACAATAACATTCTGTCATGAAGAGCTTCCACATTAATCAAACCCCGACCTCCAGAATTGATTGGCATATATAAACGATTAAGAGAGGAACGAGGGTGGTGTGCTCTGTTATCAGACATGATCCTTCTGGTCAGGCGGTCAAGATTCTGGATGTCTTGTTTTGTCCAATCAACTACTCCAAAGGAATAGGAGAGGACTGGCACAGCAAAGGTATTGGTGGCTTTGACTTTGTTTCGAGCATTTAGCTCTGAACTCCAGATTTTCTTTAAGCGAGATTTATACTCGGCCCGAAGTTTATCTTGAATCTGGGCATTCTGGAGCTTGTCTCGAACTTGCATTCCAAGATAGGTGTAGGCCCGATCTTCCACAAGATGCTCAATAACTCCTCCCCCTTGTAACTTGACCGATCCATCATTAGTTACCTTGCCACGTTTCAGATGAAGAGTATTACATTTGTCAAGTCCAAATGTCATGCCAATATCCTTAGAGAAGGACTCGACAAGGAGAACCTGTTCTTTCAAATTGGTCTCTCCTTTGGCAAGGAGCTCGATGTCATCCATATAGAGGAGATGAGTGAGAGGTGTTGGGGATCTGTGCTGAGGAGGTCCGGGATGGTACCCTTCCTCCCCGTTGAGCAGGAAACTCAAAGGATTTAGAGACAGACAAAAAAGCAATGGACTGAAGGAGTCCCCCTGAAATATTCCCCTTCTGATTGGAATAGATTCCGAAGTCTGCACCTCTCCTTGCGAGTACATCTCAAGTTGAGTCGACCAGCAACTCATTAAAGACTTGAGTAAATGAAGTAGTCGCTCAGGGAGGTAAATACACTGAAGAGACTTCAGAATCCATTCGTGAGGGACAGAGTCGTATGCCTTTTTGTAGTCTATCCAGCACATGGAGAGGTTGCGGTGGTATGTCTTAGCCTCTTACAAAATCATTTTCTGTACAAGAAGTTGATCCTTGCACCCCCAACATGCCTTTCTCGCCCCCTTCTGCTCTCTGTAAATGATCTCATTGGACGAGCAGTAAGATGACACGAGGTTTGTTAAACACCCTGTGAATAATTTATATTGAGTATTCAAACACGTGATAGGGCGGAAGTTTTTGGGATCAGTCAAGTCTCCTTTTTTGGGAAGGAGTATTGTGCGACCTTTGCAGAACCATGGAGGAACATCACCTGTGTCCACAAGAGAGTTAAAACAGTGAAGTAATGGTGTTTGGACACAAGGGAACAGTTTCCAATACCGGTTTCGAATGCCATCAGGCCCTGGAGCTGTATTATTATTATTATTGTTATTATTATTATTATTATCATTGCTCACTTACAGTAAAATCATCACTTTACAAATTTCCAAACAATGTCATCCAGAAAGTGTTTGGTAAAACCACAGAGGGCTATCAAAGCCACTTGGTCAGAGTATAATATGGAGTATACGGCGAGACCACCATGAGCATTGATAACAGATCAATAGAAGAAAGGAGATGCTGAATGTAGCTTTGAGGAATGTTTTGACTGTTGCTGAGGTGCTGATTGCATTTTTTGTAGTATCTGAGGTGGTGGCGGATTACACTGACACAAGCCTCGATCAAGAGTATCCCATTGATGCTCAATGGGAGACAAATTGGGTAACAGAGACGGCCAAAGTAACACCTGAACATTCTTTTGCTGGAGGAAGTCCTCCAAAACACTTGCAATGTGATGTTGAGCATTATCATGCTCCAATTTTGGATCAACCGTTGATGTTGATGAAGGGAACAGCATGATGATGAACTGGTTGTCTGGCAAAACGTCTAGCCTAGCCAATTGTGTACTGTCTTGGTCAAAGATTTGCCACAGCCCAGGGATTTGGATTGTTATGGATGATGAGGCCGTGGTGTTTGAACAAAGATGTCTCAATGGATGTAGCAATCCTGAGCAGAGGTTGTAACTCTAAGTTGACCTCACTTGGGTCGGTCATTAACACTCCCATTATAATTTTATTGAGTCCATAGATTTGAGATGGTCTGTCTGGACATGCTGAAGTGCCTTGCCATCTCATGCTGACATGCCCATCCTTGTAAATGGCCGATGATGTTGTGTCGTTGAGCTTCTGTTAGTGTTTTCATTCTTTTGTCGTCTATAGTGACACATATAGTGACAGCATTTCATGCTGGGTGTAAACTTTTGTTTTTGCTCAATGTTTCTCTTTTTCAAAGTCTTGTCATCGGCAACCATTCCCCCACATGTTGGGATTCTGCATCGATTAATATTTTCCGAAAATTGAAATTGTTCCTACATCAAGTTTCTTCTTTCAAAAAATGTATATGGAGCAATAGAATTTGGGTGTTTCTTCAGTTAGAACCTTTGATAAAATTACATTTTGGGAACACAAAAACAATTGAATTCAGTCTCCAGTGTACCCGTGGCGCGGAGACGACGACTTTCTATGTGCAGTGGCATAACTTAACGCGTAGTTTAGGTTGAAATTGCCGTGTTTTCCGCAACATTCAGATGTGAGAGAATAATTAACCGTTCCTCAGTTTTCACTACCAGATAGATGTGACAACTTCAAAGTAAGGGGTTACACATCTGCAGGTTGGCAGGTTATGTATGTTGTTAAATAATTTCCTGGATGGGTGATTGGTGTCACTTCCCAACCGTTGAATTTACCATGAGATCTGTTATTTGTGTCTTCATGTAATATTCGATATATCGGTTTCATTATGATATGTTCATAAAAATAATTAAATTGAAGATCAAATGAACATTTTAAATCTGATTTTATTTCATTCTTTACTGGAAAATGCTCTGATTTGACGTTTCTATTATTTTTAGACTCGTGAAGACTCGTGAATCAGTCAAACCCACATTTACAGGCACACCTTTTTCGAACGCATTTAAAGAAAAGGAAAACATTATTTGTATGCTTCATGCAGGGTAGTGATTAACAACGAGATTTACTCATTAGCCTCCTCTAGAACTCTGAATTTAACATTATAAATGACATTGTCACTATTTTCATAACTGAATTGAGTGAGTGAGCATGAATGAGTTACAATTTAAGGTCACACAGGCAATATTACAGCCATATCGTGACAAAAACAATATATACTTCAATAATAAATAAAGTTATTTAGTAAAACCTGTTAGCTAAGGACAGTGAAATAACCACGTTATCACAGTCAGAAAGTTAAAAACTAGCATGTTAGCACTAATCATTTATTACAATACAGGATAGTGCAATATAGCAAGTGAGTTTAGTTTTACTGCGTTTGTATCAATATTCTAGCAGTATCGCCGCAGGGGACACCAGAAATGTGCTTTAGACAATGCGACAAAAAAGTCCGGGCTATTGCTCACCCAAAAAAGTATTGATATTCATTGTGCAGAGTTGCTTCCCTTGTTTATGCCACGATCCTGTGAGCTCCAATGCCAAATTAGCCTGATTATGACCACTGATTCTACTATTCTTGTATAGTGTATAAATATGAAATATTTCCTGACATTAGAGATTAACTTTAGTGTTATGAAAGACTGTCCACTTTTGTTTGTAGGTAACCTTAAGCGAAAAAATAGATAAAAACAATTAATACCTCATATAAATGTTTAGATATATATAATCAAATATTTATAACAAGTACTATATCTGTCTGTAATTTGGCGACAAAATCTACAAGATGATCATTTTTTTCAAATTCAGCCCTAGATATCAGTCTGCTTTAAAAAAAAATAAAAGAATTATTTTCTAACTGAATTCTGCTTATGAATCAGCTTTATCCAAACCGCCATCTAATTGCTGAACTTCATGTGCAAACAGTGTTAATACAAATGATTAAAAATGTTTTTAGATTAATCTACTGGACATAAAAATAGTAAATAATGATAACAATTCTGCTCTCTGCCATTTATTATCACAATATTTTTCGTTTGGAACTATCTGGAAGCATTAGATTTTCTCATTTCGGAAAAGATTTCCCGTCCGTCTCTCAAGCCATGTGCGATTACAAGTGACATGTTATCAGGCTCAGGGGTTTGTTCATCTAAACTTAATATATTTCTCGTTTGTTGTTAAACGTTGAGAACAGCACAGCTGGAAGGCAGGATGTCCTACTGCAGACAGGAAGGTATGTGTCACAACAACAGTCCAGTGAATGCAGTTAAAATGTACTGGTGATGGTTCCACTGCAGTGCAGTCATGGAACGAGTCATCTCTCCGCACTCGGCGTGTCTTGTCTTTGGAACGCTTTCCCGTAGAACGGAATCCATTCGATTTAGTTGTGTTTTGTTCGGACACAGGTTTAGGTCACACATGTTGTAAATATTTTATTAATGTAGTGTCACCTTTTCAGTATTTCATCAGCCATGAGTTTACATAACATTGAGCGATACGTAAATTGCGGGTGGTTTATCAAAAAGTTGGATTGGTAATTTTGTTTGAGGTCGAAGACTTCGTCAATACACGCACATTCACTCAATGGCATTGCCCTTGCCTTGCGCAGAATAACGGAAACATGTTACTTGATGAATGCGAGGTGGGATAAACACCGCATAGTTTGTCCTTGAATACATGTGAAGGGATGGTAGTGACCTTTTACATGGCGGCTGGCATAGAGTCAGACTAATGCTTAACAAACCTATTATCAACTGAAAAGAAGCCGCAGGAAGGACAGGGATTCAAAAGAACCTGAAGAAATCTAGACTTGCCTCATTTAAGGCATACCACTGCAGAGAAGGCTTGGCAGTAGACAATATCATGCGGATCAGGGACTACTAGACAGACACCCACTGGCATAGAGCATGCTTGCATTGTGTTTTCGGTCTGTAGTTATCTGGCTAATCACATAACCACATCCATAACTTGTAGAAAACACATGTATCGTAAACAACATTCTACAGAAGGAATGTTTGATTTTAAGGGACCATTCGTAATTAATGGCTGGGTTGGGGAGAGGTGTTGATTTTTAAGGAGTTGCATGTACAAAAATGTCCTTAAATTTATGTACAAAGTAAGTGACACCACCACCACCCCAGTTTGTCATACACAAAATCAATGAGGCCCCCACCCCCTACTCCAGAACATGTTTATGAAATTGCTGACCACCCCTAGAAGTCTTGAATGACATCATGAAGGGGTTACCTTTAATGTTCACACTGTGCCACGGCTTGCAGAAACATATGTTCCAAATCTCTGCATTTCACGTAAATACACTAAACCAAATTGTCCAGGACAGAGATAAATAGCCCAAGATCACTAATGCCACTAATACCATTTTGTGTTTACTCAAAATGACAAGTAAAAAAGATATCATTAGCACCAGCCTCCTCACATCTCATCATCTGCTCTCCTAGTGTCAATACTTGCTGAAATGGGCTGTCTTTGTTAAACAGACATATCATTAACAACTGAAATATTAGGCTTTTTCTATTTGCTGAATCCATGGAAAAAATATGCAAAATGAAATTTTGCATGGAAGTTTGATTTTCACTGCACTTCCCTTGTGTCCACGAATCAATAGTGTCATATAATTGTCTGAGACTGTCAGAAGTCTTACTGATTTTATTATGTTAATGAACTTTTACATGCACCTCTGCTTGCTTTGAAGTAATGAAAGACTGAAAGATGTGCTAAATGGTAACAAAACTTTATCTTTTATCTGTCCAGCCAGCTCAGCCTAGTTAGCCTTTGTAATCACATCACTGGATGGCAGTAACTTCAGCTACCCATCAAACAAGTTCCATTAGTGTTGACAGCACTCGCAATACCAGGTCTGAGCAAAAGACTTCAGGAAAGTTCACTCCTGCATCTGAGGGTGTGAAGGATATTTGGCAGTCATTGGTTCACATTTGGCATTTCTCATGTCTTGAGTAATTGTTCAGTCCATTACTAGGCTGTTTATTGATGCTGTTGATATATTTTACCTTATGTAGTTTGCGAATGGACGTTCAGCAAGACAGAAAAGGCCAAATGGATTGCAAAAAACTTCGATCGAACAATTAACTGATAATTATGTTACTTAATTACCGGGTAATCAGTGTTTTCTTGCATAATGTATTTGTGGAAAGTGTTTATGAATGGAGGTTGACTAAAGCAGATGGAACACACCCTTGTCTAGGCGTTGGTGTAAAAGCAAATTATTTGGTTCAAAGCATTAGCTCATAATATGTTGATTGAATGTTCGTTGTTGTGTAGCTAGCTTGAACTTCTGAAGAACTGTCGATATGAATGTAGACACATGTGCTCCCTCATCTGAGACTTGACTCTAATGTGAATCAGCTGTAATCAGTTGACAGGAGAACACTGTTTAAAACATTCCATTGTTAAATGTTAGATACAAAGACACATGGTATTGAAACAGGTTTCTTTGTACAGGTTTATATTATTCCTTTATGTGGATACTAAAGATATATTCATCAAATGAGCTAAGTGCATTTTGTAAAAAATTATTCAGCAGTATCAATTAGTTATTCCAAAGACCTATTGTATTATTCAAATATGTTAAGAAGAACTTCAATCTCTATATCTACCTTCGTATTCCATGTTTGCTTGTCACTTCGATTTCTTATAAGTGTACAATGTGTGAAGCCCATTTCTGGTGTACCCTGCCGTGATATTGCTTAAATAGTGCTAAAAGTGGCATAAAACTAAACTCACTCACTCACTCAGTGTCTGTCAGGATGAAGCAGCCAATCCTTATGTCAACACTTTCAAAATTTGAGTTTTGTTTAAAGGATTATAAAGGATTATATAAACTTGGTATTATGCAGCTGATGAGACTTTTATAGGTGCCATAATTCGTATGATCAATGCATTTGCACTTAATCTTTAAACAAGCTTTATTATTCATACTGGAAAAATCATTTAAGTCTGACATAATCAGTGCTTATTTGAGACCTTGAATGGGGTACAGAGAGTCAAATGGAGGTTAACTGGTACCTTCTAGACAGGTGGTTCTGACGGAAAATTCAGCATTTTTAATATAATGGATTGATCGTTAGTAAATGCTGTTGAAATTTCATGATGAGTCTGGACTGGGCAAATGGTACTGCTCTGTTTGTGTCTGTAACCATAGTAACATGTATCCACTCTTCGGTTTATGTGTGTTTCAGGAAAGGACCAGATTATCTTTGCCACTAAGGAAGATCTGGATCAGCCAAGCTCGGCGTTGATCCAAGTAGAGGAAGAAGAGGAACCAGGTACATCACACATCCACATATACCTGTTACCATGGTTACGTACAGACAAGCAGACATATCCATGCAGATGTACCTTTATGCAGACATACGGTAGTCATAAAATAGAGATACTGTTATAATAGCAAACATCTAGGACTGTTCAGCTAATTCCAGACTCATGAAGTATCTGATACCACAGCTGTGAAGTTTGATTGTTATCTGGTCAGGCCTCTTGATGTTAATGAGTGATGAAAACCCAGGTCTAACACTATTCCTGTGATACATTGCACCAGTGTTATGTGGGAGGAAAACCCAAAGTGATGCACATCTCACAACCATGGGTATTATGCCGAAAAAAACTAGAAATATACTGAGAGTGAAGCAGGATGTGAACCTGCTTTCATAGGTCGCTGATGCAGCCAAGGGAGGCAACTCTACTGCTCCCTACATTGTTTGCTCCTTCGTCACACTAACATTGTTAACATGCTACACATAGGGCTTTGTGAGGAGTTGAAGCGTTATGCCGGATCTTATCATGCTTTCTGTTTGTGTCATATTTGCCTTTTTGAGAATGATGTTTAACATGACTGAAGCTGATGTAAAAAAATATACCGTATTTTTCTGACATCATGACAACTAAATTACATTTTCTTGTAATTGGGTGGAAGAAAAATAAGTTACTGGTTTTGCAGATTTAATGGTCAATAACTACTATGAATATGTGTTGCAGGTATGATAGTTGGGCCTTAGACAGTGTATGTGTGTATTTAATGTGTACGTCGTGGTCCCTAACCAGTATATGCATGCATTACATGTTTAATAGTTGGTCACTAACAAGTCCATGCTTAGTAATTGGTCCTGAACTTTTATGTCTATTACATGTTTAGTCGTTAGTTCTTGACCAGGATATGTGTGCACCAACGGTTTAATAGTTTGTTCATAACTACCCTATGCGTGCATTGATGTTCTAATAGTTGGTCCGTAACCACTGCAGGTTTGATGGTCCATCCTTAACTAACATTTGTGTGTATTGCAGGTTTGAGGGTTGGTGCCTAACCAATATTTGTGTGTATTGCAGGTTTAATAATCCATCATTATTAAACTTTGTCCTTACCTTACTTTGTATGTATTGCAGGTCTAATCCTCCCCAATGGCGACATCAACTGGAACTGCCCATGTCTCGGGGGGATGGCCAGTGGGCCATGCGGCGTGTCCTTCAGGGAGGCCTTCTCCTGCTTCCACTACAGTGAGGCGGAACCCAAGGGGTCCGACTGCTACCAACAGTTCCGCGCCATGCAGGATTGTATGACCAATTACCCAGAACTTTACCCCTCCAAGGATGACGAGGAGGAGGCAGATAAGGAGAACAAACTTAACAATGACGAAACTAAAACCGAGTCTTTAGAATCTCTTACAGTAGCCAGTACTGATAAGAAAACAGAAAAGGCCTCATCTTGACATTGCTAAAGATTTGTATAGGTCAATTATTGCATTTACTGTTCTGGTGATAATTTTTCCAATTTGATTTTGGAAATAATATGTGTATAAAAAACGTAAAAACGGTGGGTCCAGTATTTGGGAGGGGATCAGGTTCCTCATGGTTTATTTATACACGAATCTACATTTGATCATCGCAACCCTCCCTGCTGAGCATAATTCATTAAAGGAAGGTAGTACTACAGAATGAGAACTACCCCCTTCCCCCATTTCACCAATTAATTTTGACAAATCATGGATTTTATTCAAGCCCATATTCATTGAAAAAATATTGGATCCACCCGTGATTTGTTCTGATAATTGTGATTGATTGATGGGTCACTTTACTTCTGTTATCACTCTAGGAGTGGTTCTGATGGAACATTAGAAGGTGGGTCTAGTTGTGTATGAAAAGGTGTGTGTGTGTGTGTGTGTGTGTGTGTGTGTGTGATGTTCATGAGGGCTACATCTTCTCAAGACACATGTTAGCTGGTCTATTGAAAAGGTTTGTGTAGTGTGTGAGCTAATTTTTGGGTGTCACCTGATATTGCTGGAATATTGCTCAAAGTGACATGGAACTAAAACTCACTTACTCATTCCTCTCAAATTTACTACAGAAGAACTTATATATGAAATGTGAAACTTTGGTCTGATACTGATGAGTGAACATTCTTGTCTTGTGTAGATGTGCCGCATGTAAAGTATAGATGATGGAGTCACTGTAGCCGCTCACATACAAAATTATTAGGTTGGAGCTTTATATGTAACCATTTTCTTTTTTATACTGCATTTTTTCAAAACTATGTCATCTTGACCTCAATATCCAAGAGTATTGAAGTATACATCTGTTGTGTGTAGAACATTAGCTGTATTGTTTAGATGACAAATAAAATGTGTTGAATGATTCGTCCATGTTTGTTTGCGGTTAGGAGATACTCAACATCTCTGGTTCTGTGGCCAATAAATAAACAAGTCAGAACCAGACACTCCAGTGACTGAAATAACAAGCACTGATTCACAGGCAGTGGGGTGGCCTAATTATTCTTACAGCGCGTTTAGCAGGAAGCCGGTGATATAGTGTTAAACTCTGTTCATCCATACGAATTGGAATATATGGAGAACCGTTGACTAGATTCTTTTTATATATGGTTTGATTCATCCCAGTTTGGTTTGGTGACCTTGACCTTCATTTCAAGGTCAAAAGAGGACTTTCACTTTTATACCTGATCGTGGCGCAGTTGCTTGTGTCACTGTCATTGGATCCAGAACAGTATCTTCTAGATTGCCAAGTAACCGCTCTATTTTCACAGCAGAAGCTGACGCCATCTTAGCATCTCTTAAATGTATTAATAAATACTGTAAATACAAACAATCCATAGTCTCTCTTCCATGTCTTCCGGACATTAAAGTCTTTCTTGTAAACATCCACTTTTAACAGAAATTATTGAATCATAAAATGTTCTTGCAACTAGGCAATGCAACATCGTGTTTTGTTGGTTTCCCAGTCATGTTGGTAATTTTGGGAACACAGTGGCCGATTTTGCTGCTAAGGCAGCACTTAACAAATCAATGACACCATGTCCTATTCCACACGCTGATTATAGAGCTACTATTAGATCTTATATTCGTGATCTGTTGCAAAAGAAGTGGGACAACCAATTAGGCATCCACAAATTACATGAAATAAACTCCAGATTTGAAGAGGCCATGCGACGGTGTCGCCTTGGCCATGCTAGATATACTCACGAATATTTATTCACAGGCGAAGATCCTCCATTCTGTATCCCTTATGATGAAAGAATCACGGTCACGCATGTTTTGCTTGACCGTGTTGAATATTCCATCACAAGGGACAGCTATTTCAAATCCCGAACTATGAAGAGTCTTTTCAACAATGTAAGTTCTCACTTGATTTTTGCATTTTAAAAAGAATTTGATTTGTTAAATGATTTCTAAATAGATTTAATTTTTATTTTTTTATATTTTATTATTAGTTGTTCAGAGTAGTATCTGAAATTGTTCATGGCTGTGCCCTCGATGGGGGTTGAAGTATTGTAAAATTATTGTACCCCTGAGAGGGTGCGTAATTCCCGAGACATTCAAAGGAAAGTTATATGTACGAGCTGTCTTAAATGTAGCATTTTTATCATTTTAATGGGACTAAATTTGACCACATTCACCAGCAGCTGTAGAGCTGATATAAATCCAGCTAGGGTCCATGCAGGTAGCAAAGGTACTGTAAGTATGGTGATCTACTGATCTACTTTTATAATTGCTGGCGATCTATGGCCAGTTTTTATATTTTACTGTCCAACTGACCCAGCTACCTATAATGCGCACTGATGCATCTACTTTTAAAACACATTTCAAAAACTTATTTCTGTAACGCAACCTAGTGCTTCAACATAATATTTTTTAAAATAAAAATTGAGGTTTTACGTCAGTTTTAGCAATATTGCAGCAATATCACAGAGAGGGGCGCCAGAAATTGTCTTCACACATTGAACTTTTCCGCATAATGCACACTTCTCTACATAGCTGTATTTTGTGGATGCCGTTGAGGCTATAATACCTGTACGGCTGACATTCTTCTCGAAATTATCAAGGGAATTACACGGACATTTTAGATTTTTGGTTGTCCTGTCCTTATCTCTAACGTCCACGGGCAACGGGCTATTTTCCCAGTTAAACGCAGTTCTAGATGTGCCAGTGCATAGATAAGATAAGTTATGTAGAATCACGCACCTGTCTCCTGCCCTTCATACGGAGACCATCTCACTTGCTCAGGTAACTCACGATATAATCATGTTTTACGCAGAAACTTGACAATTTTATTATTCATCAAGAAAATCAGGTATGGTTCCGTTATATGGGAAGGAACATTACGCAGTCTGGTTATTCTACCAAAACGTATATATAGGCCAACCTGTGGCTTCATGTTCACCGAAATACTGTCCTACAAACGCCGTTCATGTGTGTTTTCAAATACGAGTTTCATAGCGATTATTTCGTTTGTTCTTATTTGTTTGAAATATAATATTTATATAGTACATGTATGTATGTATGTATGTATGTATGTATGAGTGTGTGTTTTTTTTTTGTGTGTGTGTGTCCAGCCGACTCCCCATCCTTTTCTCTGTCTGTCTGTCTGTCTGTCTTCATCTTGTTTGAGCTAAGCATGGAGTAGGTTAGTTAGTTTATTTTGACGGCTCTGTTAGCAGCATTTCAAATATAAGCAATATCACGGCAGGGGACACCAGAAATGACCGTCACACATGAATTAACTGCAAGTGGGGAATCGAACCCGGTCCCACGACGTGACGAGAGAGTGCTTTAACCACTAGGCTATTCCACCGTCCCTGATTGTTCAGATAGTACTTAAAAGACATAAAATCTTTTCCAAAACATGCCAACCAAACCTTGTGAACAGAAATATCTCCCAGTAACAACTTCCTAACATGAGCAGACTCATACTTATATTCAGTGAGTGAGTTTAGTTTTACGCCGCTTTTAGCAATATTCCAGCAATATCACGGCGGGGGACACCAGAAAATGAGCTATACACATTGTACCCATGTGGGGAATCGAACCCGGGTCTTCGGCATGACGAGCGAACACCTTAACCACTAGGCTACCCCACCGCCCCATATGTATTTATATTCAGCAACAGACAGTTGGTGTATAAACGTTCTTTATAAACTTTGAAGTGATATCATGGTGAGACCCTACTACGCTTGTTCAGGGCCTTGATGGCAATGTCTACCATCATGTATTCCGAAATGTTTTAGTACTTGAATCTACAGTTGTTGAAATGAATTGTTTATTCTATGTTGGTGTCAAGGTTGTTGCCCTGTGGGTGTTGTTGACTTCAATTCCTACAGGCGCTTGGTCTGTCATGCTTATCGTGAACCCGTAGATCTGGACAAGGATTAGCGTTGGTCGGACTAGGAGACTAACCGATTACATGACACTCCATAGCGTGGTCCCACAGTGATAACGGCTGGAAGAATATATACCGGTGTCTTCAGTCTCATCAACAGGATACTTGACACAGACCGACTTGACGATGTCCACACTGAAAGAACTGTGTATGGGACTACCCCTACACCCTCTCCCTGCCCGCCGCGACAGGGACGACTCTGTACCCCACGCACCTGTCCTGACCCCCAGTCTCACACTGGAGGATCAGAGGGTATGTATCGTCACGTGCTGCCTCATATATGTCTCAGATATGTTCCAATTCATACTGTGTTTTTCTGGTTATAAATACCTGACCTCGTTAGAGACGTATTGTTCCTTCTTTCCTTTTCATCACACACACAGTTTGGTGATTGATTGAGTTTCAGTTTTACGTCGCTTTTAGCAATATTCTAGCAATATCACGACAGGGAACACCGGAAATTCACACACTGTACCCATGTGGGGAATCGAACCCGGGTCTTCTATATAACAAGCGAAAGCTTTAATTACTAGGCTACCACACAGCCCCCGAAGTTGATCACATACTCGCAGGCCATTCCAATGACTTGAATCCGGTAAAGTTGCAGAACCGATTTGTTCAGGCTTGTCAAATAATTATACTATTTACAATATTATGTTCAGTAATTATTCGTTTAGAATGTCCCCGATTGAAATCTCTGCAAGTAGTGCACAACACAAGCAGTTAAATTACCATGTGGACGCTATGTTTGGTTGGACAGTAAGCACTGACACTGAAAAATATGGGGAAAATATGTTCAAACTGGTTTATATTGGCTATTATAATAGCATAATGGCCCTTCAGATTTATGGTTTGATGAGATTAATATATTGTTCATTGTCCTATTTCCATCAGAGTCCAATGTGCAAATCATAAACATGTTTGACATCTTGAGTAAACATTAGGCTTCTGATAGCTGATTCTGTATATGTCCTGATAACAGATTGCATAAAAGCCCCGATAACTGACACTGTACAAGGAGTAATAACTGATGATATGCAATTCTCGACAACTGCTTATGTACAATTTCTGACAACTGATTATGCAAAATTCCTGATAACTGATTATGTACAATTTCTGACAACCGAATATAAACAATTTCTGACAACTGATCATGTACAATTTCTGACAACTGATCATGTACAATTTCTGACAACTGATTATGTACAATTCTCGACAACCGATTATGTAGAATTCCTGATGACTGATTATGTGCAATTTCTGACAACTGATCATGTACAGTTTCTGACAACTGATTATGTACAATTCTCGACAACCGATTATGTAGAATTCCTGATGACTGATTATGTACAATTTCTGACAAGTGATCATGTACAATTCTCGACAACTGATTATGTATGTACAATTTCTGACAACTAATTATGTAGGAGTACCGATAACTGATTATGTACAATTTCTGATAACTGATTATGTACAATTTCTGACAACCGAATATAAACAATTTCTGACAACTGATCATGTACAATTTCTGACAACTGACCATGTACAATTTCTGACAACTGATTATGTACAATTCTCGACAACCGATTATGTAGAATTCCTGATGACTGATTATGTGCAATTTCTGACAACTGATCATGTACAGTTTCTGACAACTGATTATGTACAATTCTCGACAACCGATTATGTAGAATTCCTGATGACTGATTATGTACAATTTCTGACAAGTGATCATGTACAATTCTCGACAACTGATTATGTATGTACAATTTCTGACAACTAATTATGTAGGAGTACCGATAACTGATTATGTACAATTTCTGATAACTGATTATGTACAATTTCTGATAACTGATCATGTACCATTTCTGAAAACGGATTATGTAGAAGTCAACAAGCGTTACCTCCGGTAACATTTTGTGATCAATACAAACATGTGTGAGGGGTTATATTATTCAGTGAAGCCTCAAGGTTTTTTAGTCTGACTGAACTTGGACAGAGAATTACTTTTTGTGAACAGCCAACAGTAGAGTGAGTAACGGTGTTCGCTGCCATTAACATTATTCTATCAATATCATGGCGATGCAGCCATTATATGAATACATCACACATCATATGAATACACAAGACCTTAGTAAGTTGTCTAATGTACATTAATTAGGGGTTGCACATTCTCAGTAACGTACGGACAAAAAAGTACGTTTTGGGGTTGACTTCCATCGGAGATTTGGACCCACGTTCAGCGGGACTCCCACAATCACCCGCCATATGGGATAGAACTCGTATTTTTGTAGTTAACAGTATATCCGTTTTCCTGAAGAATGTATAGCGTTTCCGACCTCAGATATTTGTTTGTTCCGTGGCTTCAGTTGGCTCTGGAGAACGCTCTGCGTTACTTCCCCCCTGGCCTTCATGATGTGCTCGCCCCGGAGTTCGCCCAGGAGCTTCGAGAGTATGGACACATCTACATGTACCGCTTCAGGCCTGATGTGGAGATGAGGTGAGTTCGTACGAGGATGTCGGATATTTATCGAATGCTTCCGTAGAACCAGATTTGGGTCATGTACTACTCTCTTCCCCCGTGAAGATCCGCTTAGAATTGATCTTCATTAACCCATGCTTGTCCTAAGAGGCAACCAGGGCTCGCTGACTTGGTTGACTTGGTTGACATATGTCATCATATCCTAGTTGAGTAGACAATGCTCATGCTGTTGATCACTGGACTGATCCAGACTCCATTATGCAGAGACTACGGCCATATAGCTGGAATATTTATGAGTACGACATTAAACTAAACTCACTCACTAGATCTCGCTCTTCCAACGTTTGGATATATACCTATGTCAGATACTAGTAATCATCAAAACATGAAGTCAGATGAGTAAATGCGAAAAACGCTGATTGGAAACATTTAATAGTACAACATGGACGAGGCGGTTCATAGTACAACATGGACGAGACGTGACCTGATCCTGTGATTGTTCAATTTGTCTATGCGTGTGCGTGTCTGCTACATTTGTTTTGTTTTGTTTAAATTCAAATTTCATTTCGCACCGAATTTCTCAGCTGGGACACAAGAAATGGGTTCCACACATTGTGGAGAATCAAATCCGGGTCTTCGGCGTGACGAGCGAACGCTTTAACCACTAGACTACCCCACCACCCCGCGGGGATTCATCGTGCCCCATCGCATCGAGTGTTAAATGCACGGTTGTATGTTTCAGAGCCTACCCTGTCGACGAGTACCCGTCTAGGAGTCGCCATGCCGCCTCCATAATGCATATGATCATGAATAACCTTGACCCTCACGTGGCACAGTTTCCTCACGAACTCATCACATATGGTGGAAATGGACAAGTATTTTCTAACTGGGCCCAGGTATAGTTGATATGTTATTGCGTAATATATCTCGTTATGTCAGGTCTGGCTTTCTTGGTGTTTGATTGAGTTCAAATGCGGGGCATCTTTCATTTCCAACAACTTAAGCCCAAGTCAAAGTTATAATTCCTTCTACGATATTCAACTCCGTTCGTAGTTATTCTTCATTCCTTATCTGTTAAACCCAGTTTGTAATTATCCTCCGACTCCTGGACATTAAACTGAGCCCTTGCTTTACCTTCCTTTAATAGACGTAAACCTAGGCCATAGTTTACCTTCCTTCGTTAAACATAAAACCTAGGCCTTAATTTCACCTTCCTTTTTGAGGTAAAACCCAGCCTGTATGTCCCCTTCTTTCGTTAAACGTAAAACCTAGGCCATGGTGCACCTTCCGTTTTTAGACGTAAAACCCTGGTGTCAAGCTTCACGATCCTCTGAAGTGTTAACTCCAGAGTATTGAATTCTCTGTCGACTCCAGTAGTTAGTGCAGTTCCGTTGTATAAATACCCAATGTAGGTTACCATATTTGGTCCCTGTAACTACTTTTCTTCAGTGCGAAAGTCTGTGGATTGTGGACAGTTTTCTATCCGAAAAGTTTGGCCTACTGGTCTCGTCACCCACTGTAATGACAGTTAAATATATTTGCCATTGCAGTTCTGGATCGTGATGAGCTACCTGTCTAAGATGACAGATGACCAGACGCTGGTGCTGTACTCCGGACACCCCATGGGGCTCTTCCCCAGCAGCCCCTCCTCCCCCCGACTCGTCGTGTCGAATGGAATGGTGAGTCTACACCACCACACTGGCTGAAGCACTTGGCCCAATCGACATTAATTAATCTTCTTCAATTTCAGTGTCTAAAGTAAAGTTCATGTCTTTTTTCGACTTCATGTCTACAGTCAATCGGACACATGCAAGGTCTCTGTGCACCAAGTCACTGTGTGTGCTTTTGTATCTATGATATACTCTTAGAAAAGCAGACGAACTGTACTTTCAATGTCCGATTGTCAATTTTCAGGTTTACAATTTTCAGTCAGTAGTGTGTGATTTTACCCTGAAAAACCCCTGACCATGCACAGATGCAAGAAAATTATCAGAAAAAATGGTCTACAGTGATTTATTGACTTGTCTGAAAAACGTCAAGATTCATAATGACACCCCATGCACGTGTAGGAGGCTCCCACGTTGTGCACGTGCTTCCCATGCGTTGTGTTTGCGTGTAGTGATAACGTGAAATGATGCTGCACAAACAATGTGTCTCAATAGGTTTTTTTCTACCAGACTTCAAAGTTCAGGTTCCCCTACTTTTGTAAGAGTATAATATAGACACTGGTGGCAAAATATTCCATACCCTACACCTCCAATCCCAAAATTACCACATCCCAAACACCACTTCCCACGGGGGTTGATCCCGTACAACAGTGCCATTTACTATTACAGTTATAGTCTGTTTGCAGTGAAAACGTACCGATGAATTTCACTTTAAACATAAAAGTAAATCGAACGAAGTGAAATTTAAATTGCGAATCCTCAGAATTTTAGTCAGTTTAGGATAAACATTGGTTAACAAACGATCCTAGTTTCAAATCGCTGTTTTTGGTTTGTATAACAAGGGGGTATGCTCATTAAATGAAACACCGAGAGCAAGTAGGGTTTGTCAAAATTTACGCCCAACAAGTACCGAACGTGGATTAGTTTCACCCTTTCATCTACTTCGCTTACCCTCATGTAATACAAACCATATAAAGATACGAAAAAACAATTATTCCCACCCGTACCCGTCCAATATCAAATGACCTGGCATTACAAACCCAGCTTCACAGTGAGCGCATTGTTCCAACACACCAGTTCTCTGTACAATCTCATCTGTAGGAACATTTCAACAATAAGCAATAACATTATAATCTCATCCCTACCCCTGCAATATCGAATGGCCATTTCCTTGAAAACACTCATACACTTATGAAACTTCATTTGTTTGATTCAGGTGGTGCCCAACTACTCGTCTCGAGATATGTATGAAAAGATGTTTGCACTTGGTGTTACAATGTGAGTACAGAACAGTCGGTGTTTAGTCCTGGGAGATAAAAACAAAACATCCCTAATGTATTTAGATATACTAGTAAACAACAAAACATTCTTATTGGACTCATTGTGAAGCCGCTTGAGCTAGTATAGGGATTAAAGTCTGTTACATAAATCACCGATTTGTATCCTTGAGAGGTGAGTGAGTATGGTTTTACGCCGCGTTTGGTAATATTCCCGTATTATCACGAGGTCACCAGAAATGGGCTTCACACAGGGTACAAATGTAAGGAATCGAACCCGGGTGCTCCTAGATTGGAATCCCTGCAACGATGAATGATGGACAAATACCCAGCCACCGATCATGACATGTTTTATGATATTTCCACTTGGCGTGACACCCGGTGTTTTAGGTACGGGCAAATGACGGCAGGGAGTTTCTGCTACATAGGACCGCAGGGCATCGTTCACGGTACCACGGTGAGTTCTTCACATTCTACAAGATGGATATCTGCACGTGCAGGTGGTGCCACACGTCACTTGTGTTTGTGTGTGACTGAGATAAAGGTACAAGTTTAGACAACTTGTAACATTGAAATATTGTGGTCATGCTTATTCTGAATGAAAAAAAACCCCGAAACATCACTCAACGTCGAAAAGAAGTTAGATAAACTTACTACAGTCATCAACAAAGACAAAATGAAAATTGTTTCTGTAACGCTGAAATTGCACAGGAAGTTTAGGGTTTTAATTTGCGAACTGACAAAGATTTAAAGATAGTATACTATATACCTCACTTCACTCTTAATGATTAACGGAATCGGGTGGTCAGGCTCGTTGACACGTATCCCAATTGCGTAGACTGTCATGCTGCAGAGCACTAGACTGTCTGGTCCAGACTTGATTATTTACAGACCGCCGTCGTATAGCTGAAATGCTGCTGAGTGTGGTGTTAAACAACAAACCAACCAACCAGCTAATGTTAATGTTCCTAGACTCTTGGTTGTGACACATATGTTTGCAGCTGACTGTGCTGAACGCGGCCCGGAAGCACATGGGCACCAACAATCTGGCTGGCAAGGTGTTTGTGACGTCAGGCCTGGGGGGAATGAGTGGCGCTCAGGCGAAGGCCGCCGTCATCTGTGGCTGTGTCGGAGTTGTGGCAGAGGTATGATGTCCATATGTATAAGTTAATTTTATACATAAACTTTACAATTTATTTGTGTGTAAACCTTCTTAGTAAATTCTTGTACTTTGGGGGTTGTCCGCCATGTAGCTGGAATATTGCTCAGTTCGGCGCAAAACTGAACTCACTCACTTTTGGGTTGTGTCCTATCTGGGATTAGAACCGCGATGGCTGAGTGGGTAAGTGCTGGTGTCACCCGAAGTGGTGTGCTGAAACAAATGCTAAAAGTGGCGTAAAACTAAACTCACTCACTCACTGTTTGTCCAGGTGAGTCTGGAGGCGATACGGAAGCGCTACAATCAGGGCTGGCTCATGAGGATCACTGATGACCTGGACGACTGTATCGCCATGATACGTCATGCGCGGAAAAAGAAGGAGGCGTTTAGTCTTGGTTACCATGGCAACATTGTCAGTCTCTGGTAAGGTTTGTAAACGACTGCGATATAAGTCAAAGCCGCAATATTTTAGCTATAAAGTGACGAATGTTTTTTTACGATGGTTTAAATAATTATCAGGTCTTATGTTGTCGCTGTGACTATATCGCTGTGACTATGCATAAAGTAAACTTCTACTAGAACTTCTTCATACAACGATTTCAAGAAATGACATTCAAAGCATGTTCAATGCTTATCCTCATTCCAAGTATATCGCGTATGAATGTAACAGGTCCATTGATTTTATTCTTAATGCACCTGTTAAGATGTGGGTTAGATTGGGTCTTCAGCAACCCAAACTTATCTGAAGCCACAAAGATACGGATTACACTTGTTCTTCAGCAGCCCATGCTTGTTTCCACCCGTGATGTTCAGGGTTAGACTTGCTCTTCAGTCAGTCTAAGTAAACTTATCCTCAGTACTTTTCGTTACACTCCACTACTCCAGTGGTGGAGTGTAACGAAATACACTGAGACTAAGTTTACTTACACTGTGTCTTCAGCAGCCCATGCTTGTTTCCACTCGTGAACATATGGGCTAGAATTGATCTTCAGCAACCCACGTTTGTCACGCTAGTCAATATCTGGGTTAGACTTGATTCTTTCTGCAACCCTTCTTGCCGCGAGAGGCGACTAACTTGATCGGGTGGACACATGTCATCGTGACCCAATTGCATGGATCGATGCACATGTTATTGATCACTGGATTGTCTGGCCTGGACTCAATCATTTACACATCGCCGCCATATACCCGGAATATCTAGTCATCGAACCTGGCCGCCCAATCCCGTTAGTCGCCTCTTACGACAAGCCTGGCTTGCTTAAGATCAGTTCTAACCAGGATCTTCACGGGTCTCAGATGGAGTTCCATGTATTTCAGGGAAAGACTGGCAGAAGAATATGAACAGACAGGCGACCTACTGGTGGAGCTGGGGTCAGACCAGACGTCGTGTCACAATCCCTTTTTGGGAGGGTACTACCCTGTGCAGGTAACTACTACCCCGTGCAGGTAACTACTACCCCGTGCAGGTAACTACTACCCGTGCAGGTAACTACTACCCGTGCAGGTACCTACTACCCGTGCAGGTACCTACTACCCGTGCAGGTAACTACTACCCCGTGCAGGTAACTACTACCCTTGCAGGTAACTACTACCCGTGCAGTTAACTACTACCCCGTGCAGGTAACTACTACCCTTGCAGGTAACTACTACCCGTGCAGTTAACTACTACCCCGTGCAGGTAACTACTACCCCGTGCAGGTAACTACTACCCGTGCAGGTAACTACTACCCGTGCAGGTAACTACTACCCGTGCAGGTAACTACTACCCGTGCAGGGTACTCGTAGACATGGCAGGAAGTTCATACGAGTAATACGAGAGAGAGCAATGGCGTTTATCAACATCACTTACCTGTAACACATAAATATACTGAACAATACAATTAATATTTCGGAGGTATTGTATGCTTGCAAATATTTAACCTTACTTTCCTGTTCAGTGTACATTCTTATTTGGGGCGATGGGTAGCCTAGTTATAATTCTGTGCGATCGGAAAGCTTGTGTTCGATTCTCTGCATGTGAGATGTCAATGCGGTACTCCCGGCGTTGTACATGTACTGATATGACATCGTTACAAGCGACTGAAAATACACTTTTAGACCACCGGAGGTGTATGTATGTATTCCCATAACGTTAACTGTAGTCATTGTAAAATGTTAGTATGTTGCTGGGCTTAGATTATCGAAGCTCTCTTAGCGCTAAGATAGTCGTAAGTTATGTTAATGTGTGGCACTTACCACAATCTTGACGCTAAGACAGCTTCGAAAATCTAGGCCCTGGAGAACATGCTTGCTGAAAGTACATGGTATGCGGATGTATAGTATATCATTAAGGATGTGTAGTGAGTGAATGAGTTCAGTTGTACACTGCTTTATGCAATATCCCAGCAATATCACTTTGGGGGACACCAGGAATGGGCTTCATACATTGGACTCTTAGATAGTTCGGTAAACTGCGTACACAACGAATAACACACTTATACCGAAGTTACAAAGAAGTGTTAGGGTGTCCCCGCAGCTACCGTTATTGCGAAACAGAATGTATGGTCTATTTGAGTATGTTACATCCGCAGTTAAATGTATTTCTCCAGACTATCAGCATATATGTCCTTGACCTTTAGCTTCGTTTCGTTTCGGAAGTGACGTCACCAATTACTTACTGATCATATAATTTCTAGGGTGGTTGTCATAGCGGTACGAAGATCCCCTGGTTTATCGAGGATTAGATGACATGAAATGTATGTTGTGTTTCTTAGGTGGGGTATGACGAGGCTAGAGAGATTATGCACACGGACCCAGGAAGATTCAAGATCTTAGTCCAAGAGAGGTAATTATTACTCGCCCGTTGAAGATACTGCAGTGTAATATTTTTACTTCAATATTACACGAGTGTAATTAGGAGATAAACATACTGTGTTGGGAAATCAGAGGTATATTACGAAATTATAATAGCTCTAAATTTGATTTAAAACCGAACGCGTAAACACAATACGTTTATCTCCACTCTACCATTACCGTGTTATTCTGATTTTAAACAAATACTTAACATGTTAAAAAATCAGACGTATATAACGTGATTATATAACTCTGGATGACTTTGATTAACCAATCACAATCCAGTATTTACTGAAGTCATGGTAGAATACCGCCTGACGTATGACGTTGTGACGTCACAATGCTAATGTTGATGTCGCGATTTTACTAGACCTTGCTTGACTTGAAAGCTGAGAATCCCCACACTGCAGGCAATTTCGCTGCAGTTTCTGTCAATTAATGTTGGCGAGTAATAAACAGAATACTAAACTCACTTTCGTGAAATACCATTTTCATTAACTCGTTTAATAAAAATGGAATTACACGGAAGGTCGTTTAGTATCCTATATTTACTACCATAGTTGAACAGGTTTATGTCTAAGAGGACTAGCTTCATGTGGTGCTGGCTAAAACCGAGCATAAAACTGGATTCGAACCTATGTGTATCCGGACACGACCAAGGGATTCAGTATGGCGCGTCTCAAACCCATGTCTCTTTAAGTGTCCACAAATGCAGAAATTCGTCAAAATGATTGTGTGAAATATGTCTGCAAATACATACAGCTGAGCGGTCGGTGTGTTGGTGGGTGAATGACTTCAGGCTTCAGGTCTCTTTCAAGCAATATTTCAGCATAACCACGGCTGGTAACACCAGAAACGGGCTGAACATAGTGGGGCATCGAACTCGGGTCTTCGGCGTGCCCTGCGAATGTTTTTACCACTGGGCTGTCCGAACCGGTGGGCGATGCGCTGTAAATGTCAATTCTATGAATGTCTTAATGTCCTCTAAAATGTTGGGTTTGTTATATTTTGCTGAAGTCAACAAGAAATATCGTGTTACCCAAGTGGATGTAGCCAGCCATTGATACATGTCTGTTTCTTTTTAGTCTCCGGCGTCAGGTAGCGGCCATCAACCGGCTGGCAGATAGGGGAATGTCATTTTGGGACTACGGCAACGCTTTCCTACTTGAGGCCAGCAGAGCAGGTAACGACATCAGTGACATTGTGTTCTCCATCGTCAACACTTACATGCGTATCAGCTACATAGTCTTCCCTTATCTTCATCCTCGTCAGCACATTCATCCACATTTCGAAACAAAATCTAGCTAGATATCAATTTTTAATATTTTCCTGCCATTAACAGCAAAAACATTATAATTTGAGATAATAGTTGGTGTATCATCAGTTATTCCTTCGCACATACAAAGGGTTGCAAACAATTTGGCTGGTTAACTGACATAGCTCATGCTTGTTATATATGTCTCCTTCTGGTCCGGGTTAGAACTGATCTTCAGGAACCCATGCTTGTCGTAAAAGGCGCGTATCGGGATCGGTTTGTTAGGTTCACTGACTTGGTACTCCAATTGCATCGTAGTCCAACTGCATCGTAGTCCAACTGCATCGTAGTCCAACTGCATCGTAGTCCAATTGCATCGTAGTCCAACTGCATCGTAGTCCAATTGCATCGTAGTCCAATTGCATCGTAGTCCAACTGCGTCGTAGTCCAACTGCATCGTAGTCCAATTGCATCGTAGTCCAACTGCATCGTAGTCCAATTGCATCGTAGTCCAACTGCGTCGTAGTCCAACTGCGTCGTAGTCCAACTGCATCGTAGTCCAACTGCGTAGACCGATGCTCATGATGTTGATCGCTGGATTGTCTGGTTCACGCTCAATTATTTATAGGCCGCCTCCACACAGCTGGAGTAATACTGAGTGCGGCGTAAAACAAAACTGACTCACTCACCTTTTAGCCGAAGTGGTGGAACAGGTGACTGTGGCTCGATGAAGTCAATATGTAGACCTACCTCTCCGATGTCTGCCATGAACCTATAAACCGTAGATTTGAATGTCATGTTTGCCTAATCAGTCATCATTTAAGGATTTTCTCCCCAGCGACAAGACGTAAACGATATACAGTTTAAAGTGTCGTGAAGTTAACCTCACAGAGCATTCCCTCAGTTTGATAGGCACATGTCAGAATATCCTTTCATAACAGATACATTAAATGGGTTCTCCCCGCACAGTTTCTTTGTAACAGAATGACGATGTTGCACAGGTGCCGACGTTGGACGCTGCGACAACATGCACGGCACCGCCTTCAGATTCCCGTCGTATGTACAAGACATCATGGGCGACATCTTCTCGCTGGGCTTTGGCCCGTTCAGGTAACCATTTTATCCCATAGCAGGAACTCATATCCACAACAGACATCCATTTTGGCCAACCGATCCCCACTGTTGTCTCTGTATCAGTATCACTGGTTTAGTGGGGTTGCCTACTGGTGAAACGGTTCGCTATTAACGTTTAAGACCGGGTTCGATTTCCCACATGGGTACTTTGTGTGCAGCTCATTCCTCGTCACCCCTCCATGCTGCTGCTGAATTATTGCTGAAATATTGCTGAAAGTGGCGTAAAATTATACTTTACATACCTCGATCGATCCGTATTTATCTAAGAATAGGCCTGTAGAATATACCTGAGGTCTTTCGGGCTATTGGCGTGCCCAAATAAGTGTCCAGTGGTATAGCTGAATGTCTAGGTTCAGGGTGTGTTCACGTATCTGTGTAGATGGTGCGATTTACCATACGGCTTAGTACAGATGGTGAGGTCAGGTGAGGTGAACTGTGCTCTGAAGTCGTACTTAAGAATATTTCTCACATTTAACGACGTTATACAGATGGAATCGAAACATGAGGAAGCCAATCTTCCTCCTGTAAATGAGACTGACACTAAACCCTGACAACAGGTGACACAACAGATGCAATGGATTACAACGTATTTCAGTAGAATAAGGAGGTTTGGGTGTAGACCTCGATATCGTTGTTATCCAAGACTAAATCATGAATGTAGTATACAATGTATAAGAGGTAACTGAAGAACAGTCGCACGAACTGAAGGCATGAGTGAGATGACAAGGGAAGCAAATAGCATTGAGTGAGTGAGTTTTGAGCAATATTCTTGTTATAATTGAGTCTGGACCAGATAATCCAGTGATCAGGAGCATGAACATCGACCTGCGCATTTGAGATAACATGTCAAGCCAACGAGCTTGACCACCCGATACCGGGAGTCGCCTCTTACGACGAACATGGGTTGCTGAAGGTCAACTCTAACCCGGGTTTTCACGGGTTGAGGTAATGACAAAAGGGTAATATCGAAACAATATGGTGGACAAGGAACACTTGATGAGGAAATCGATGTGTCAGGGTTAAGTATGCAAAGTAGGGTGAGCTTGTCGCTTAATGAGACCTTGCATATTAGGCAATCGGAAGGATGAAACAGCCTTGATGTCTGCAAATGTTGAAGAAGATTTGAACCCTTTGATATTGTGATGGTATACCGATATGGTCGGACATAGGCGATTTATTGACTGATTTGATTGGTAAAGTTTTGAGTTCGTTGGTCAGGACGAGCTGGTTCCACAGAACGATTCTAGCGCGAGAACTGTTGCAAGCCTATTGTTCAAGAGTTTCAATCCTTGATCCTTGTCTTGCATGTCTGGACAGTACGGTCTTAGTATATCCTATATTGTAGCTGGTACCCGACCAGCTATACCCTTCCTTACAGTATATGTGTACAATGTGTATGTATAGAATCCCTGTCTTCGTCCTCCAGGTGGGTTTGTGCATCCGGGGACTCCGAGGACCTTGACAGGACGGACGACATCGCCGCCAATGTCCTGGAAGACATCCTCAAGGAGGAAGGTAGGTAGTCGGCATAGATGGATGACGGGGAATCCACAATAGCATAGCATCTTCTTTGTGGCTCCTGGTCACCTCGATGTGACCTGGCCAAAATAGTACTAGAAGGGGCGTTATATTCCTCATTCACTCATTCACTTACTGGCCCAAACTAACCCTACTCACTCACTGGCCTAACCTCAACCCTACTCGCTCGCTCACTCACTCACTTGCCCAAGCCCAACTCTACTCGCTCACTCACTCACTCACTTGCCCAAGCCCAACTCTACTCGCTCACTCACTCGCCCAAACCCAGCTCTTCTCACTCACTCGCTCACACCCAACCCTACACGCTCATTCATTCAATTTCCCAAACCCAACTCTACCTAATCACTTGTCCTAATCCAACTGTACTCACTCACTCACTCGCCCAAACCCAACTCTACTTGCTCACTCACTCGCTCACACCCAACCCTACTCGCTCACTCACTCGCCCACACCCAACCCTACTCGCCCACTCGTATAAATCATAGCTACTCACTGATCTAGTGTTGTGAGTGCGGCCGCGTGTTTCCTTTGTCAGGTAAACGGAAAGATGTAATATATATACGGTATAACACTCCGTGTCTTCAGTATCTATATATCTGCATACACTATTCCAGTGCCTGAAACAGTTAAACAGTTGTACCAAGACAATCTCCGCTGGATCAGAGAAGCCTCTCAACACAAGCTGGTGAGTTGTCCGTCTACCTGAGGTTTGTTTTGGTAATGCTTCAACACTAGCTAGTGACTTGCAAATCTTCTTGGCGTTTGTTGAGGGTAACACTGTCAAAGGTGCCTCAATACAAGCTGGTGGAATAAATGTTACCGGGGGAATGCAATATTGCATCATTTAAAGATATACAGGTTATTTGATTTGATATATATTACACTGTTTTACGAAAAAAATCTTTTCACATCCATACTTTATTTTGCTCAGAAGAGTGAGACAGCATGACATTCTCTACATATGGTCGCTGTGTGAATTGGAAGGCATGTTCTTTCGTTCATAAATATCATCAATATATCGTGTATGTTTATAACGGTGGCATGACGGTAACCATAGAAAATATTTTTTTCATTATTTTTAATTGTAAAGATCATTATTTTTTATGTAAACTACAATAAATGGCAAGTGAAACATGAAACCGTATCCGCGACAGAATGAACACGTGTGTTGATCAATTTGTTTTTAGTTTACGCAGGTGGTACTGACAGAACCTGTAGCTGTAGACACTGTACACGTTGGAAGGTATACTATTTGCGTGGTGTATTGTTATTATGTTAGGATCCTATTAACCCTGAAGAAATGAACCTGTGAAACAGCCATCAATGTAGATGAATGTAAATCATTTGTCCTACGTCTGTTGTGGCAGTCAACAACAGACTGTCACGTCGTGCGTGACACCCATGCTTCGTCATCGCCTGTACATACTAGGGCTGGTCAAAATGTTCTAAGTCTACATAACTTCTAGATTGGTGACACCAACTAATCTTAGGAGTGCAGTATTCACGAATAGCGTCTGACTCTCTGACAAATCTGGCAGATTCTCCAGAATCATCAACCCACCAGCCCCAGTGTCTGACTGAATATTTCACAATGTCTTTGTGTGAAGTTGTTAATTGTGGCATGTGACACTTGTTTGCTGTATATAAATCATATAATGTTAAAAATTACAATGTCAGTTATAAGAAATGGTAAATCTAAAATGTTTAACTTAATTCTGTGGGTCCTGTGAATATTCAGTGGGTCAGACAGACATCTGAAACTTACAGGACCCAATGTCCTGTTACTCTGAAACACCATCGTGAACACTGGGAGTGTTGTTGGACAGCGTTCGTCATCAGCTCCAACAACAGCGTTCGTCATCAGCTCCAACAACAGCGTTCGTCATCAGCTCCAACAACAGCGTTCGTCATCAGCTCCAACAACAGCGTTGTCATCAGCTCCAACAACAGCGTTCGTCATCAGCTCCAACAACAGCGTTGTCATCAGCTCCAACAACAGCGTTCGTCATCAGCTCCAACAACAGCGTTCGTCATCAGCATTTCGAGTTATTTTACTCAAATAGATCAGCTAGCTCGAATGCAACAGGTCCTTGAAGCATTCTGGGGTATACATACGACTAGAGCAGATTTGAGCTCGTCATTACCGCCGTAGCGTTTTCCACGGAGATGTTCCTTCAATTTTTGAGACAGGTGAAAGTCGTTTTGGGTCAGGTGAGTATGGAGGATGAGGAAGTTCTTGGAAGCCGCATTGATGTACTGCAGACTTTGCCAATCGAGAGATGTGAGACGAAGCATTTTCATATAAATATAACCCCAGCCCTCAACATCTCTCATGTTGTACTCATATGTATACCCCAGTATGCTTCAAGGACCTGTTACTTTCGAACTAGTTGATCTATTTGAGTAAATTAACTTGAAATACCGATGAAGAACACTGTTCAACAACACTTCTAGGATTAGTAGGTGTCACTAATATAGAAGTTATGTAGGCTTAGAATTTTTTGGCCAACCTTCGTATGATCTAAAGGGTAGTCAAAACTGAGACAGAATATCATTATGACATGTTTCGGTCGTAGGTTGTTCATGATATCAGTCATTCGATTGCCTTGCATCGAAAAGTCTACCCAGTGACTGATATTATGAACAACGGCCACTTACAGACCAGTGTCGCCGTGAACGACGTCAAAGAACAACACGTGCCTCCTGTCATCAGAGTATCTGATCAGAGTATCATTATTCTGGTTGCAGGTCGTGGGGTCACAAGCTCGGATATTGTATTCGGAGCAGATGGGGCGGATTAAGATTGCACTGGCTTTCAACAAAGCGATTGCAGAAGGGCAGATAAAGGTAGGCAATTATATATGCAAATGAGATGGATAGATATAATGAGTAGTGAGTGTATTGGTGAGATGGATCGATGTATTGACTATTGTATTGATGAGATGGAGAGATGTAATGACTATTGTATTGATGAGATGGAGAGATGCAATGACCGTTGTATTGGTGAGATGGAGAGATGTAATGACAATTGCATTGATGAGATGGAGAGATGCAATGACTATTGTATTGATGAGATGGATGGTTGTATTGACTATTGTATTGGTGAGATGGAGAGATGTAATGACTATTGTATTGATGAGATGGAGAGATGTAATGACTATTGTATTGATGTAATGACTATTGTATTGATGAGATGGAGAGATGTAATGACTATTGTATTGATGAGATGGATGGTTATAGATAGTGTTCCCGGGTTAAGATTGAGGATGGTCATACATGTTCTACATGCTTGCAGGGCCCGGTAGTATTGAGCCGTGACCACCACGACGTCAGTGGTACAGACAGCCCCTTCAGGGAGACGTCCAACATCTACGACGGGTCATCCGTCTGTGCGGGTACGTCATGTCTATGTGTGGACATTGTTGGTTTATTGTTTATCGCCGCACTCAGCATTATCCCAGCTATGTGGCGGCGGTCTGGACCAGACAATCCAGTGAGCAACAGCATGAGCATTAATCTACGCAATTATGATCATAGAGGAGGACAAGGTTAGATTCCCTAGTGAGTACATTGTGTGAAACCAGTGCTACCACTTTCTCCAAAAATAGGTGTGACCAGGGCCCAGTGCTAAGACATTACTACCATGGTTTAACTGACTTACGATAGACCCTGTGCCGGTATCGCATGTAGAACGATGACCACGGTGCCCTTGCATATAAAATGAAACCTTAGTGCTACGCCTGTTTTAAGTCTATATAAGGCATGGGATTGACGATCACTAAGATCGCGACCACTAAGATTGCTTTGCGCAGTGACACCCTTCGCGCTCCGTCAGCGGAGATCAAACACTCATTGTTGTTACTAACAGTGTATCTGCTTCAGGATTTTCAGTGGATAAACTCACTTTATTCTTGACTATACAGATATGGCAATCCAAAACGTCATCGGCGACAGCTTCCGTGGAGCGACGTGGGTGGCGATACACAACGGCGGTGGTGTTGGCTGGTGAGTCGCTTCACATTTTCTCCGTCAAGCCAACCGGTGTATATGGAGTCAGAAAACAGTTAACCTATATCACACGTCAGTACGGCTTTGGCGTATAATAATATATGTACAGGTCTTTTATAAATCCAATTTTGGTCATGCATCCTCAAGGCAAGCTAGTAATGACACATGGCCTAACACCTCACTATCTCACTATCTACCGTGAGTAAGTGACAAACCCTGTTGGTTTTAACGCTGTCTAGAACTGGTATTTCCAGCTATATCACAGCGTTCTAATTTGATGTGAGAGGAAAGTCACTGTAGAAGTTTGATAGTTTAGTAAAACCGCCGAGTTATTGTTGGGTGCTGAATCCAAATCAGGGATGCAACTAGCAGAAGGATTTAAAGGAAACCGCAGTTCAGCGGATCCTGACATAACCAAGGCCGCTAATTGTGTGTGGGCTATATGTGACCCCTTTGCCATGAGATAACTGAATTGTGTGATCCTTCTGTTCCTAGGGGAGAAGTCATCAACGGCGGGTTTGGTCTCGTCCTCGATGGCAGCCTGGTAGGTATCTTTTTGTTATATACATGGATGAATTGTATACTAGTATACAACGTTGATTTGGAATACAATTTTGCGGCAAGCGGCACCACGGAGGAAGGTGACGTACTGATCGGGGTTTTGTTTGATACAATATTTATGTGGATACTTCTGTCGCCCTGTCCTCACACAAATGTTCTTGTTCCAGGACTCGGCCTTGAGAGCCAAGCGGATGTTATCTTGGGACGTCAGTAACGGGGTAAGAAGGGTAAACAGGGTTAAAATGGGATTAGCGTCGAAAAATTATATCCTACTTATCGATTGCTCATTATCTACGAATATTTGGGCCAATCAGAGACATACTTATCAACTGCTTAGAAGATAGGCTACTTTCATTTTCAGATATATCATGATCGTGTGTATCTTTACTGGGACAGATACAATGTGTCGTGAAATTAGGACCCTACGTATAAACAAACGTTTGGATATACTAGTAACTTATTCATATATATGGTGTGTGTGTAGGTATGTGTGAGTGCATGGTACATGTGAACTTTGATAGTTTTGTATCGGTTCGTTTGTCTGGGTAGTATTGTTGTGCACTTCTAAACATAACGTGCTTCTCAGTGCACATCGATGTCGTGGCTCGTTCCCCGATTTTTCATCAAGTTTTTTTTTTCATTTTTAGACGGTCATGATAAAGTCACAATCAAAACATTTTTCATTATATTTACACCTTTTTCTACCTCATACTTCCTTCACGTCAGTGTATCGCTAAGCGACGCCATAACATCCGTATGAAGAATGGAGTCATGTTATACCTGTACTTTTCGAATATTCAGTGGAGTTCGTTTTTAGGTGAAAAAAATCTTGTTTTAAAAATCTGTTTTTCAGGTGGCCCGTCGCTGCTGGTCCGGCAACAGCCGTGCTGAGGAGACAATATGTCGGGCAATGGAGTCCGACCCCAAGTTGAAGGTCACGATACCATATCACGTGAAAAACCCAGACATTATCGACAAGGCTCTCAATGGCTAGTGTCAACTCGTGAAACTCGTGAAATCCAAAGATATTTACACTGAAACATACTCCATCCTGCCATATTATATTACATGTCTCATATTACAGCTGACCATTATAGTACACATGTTCCACCGCCATACGTACTTGTATATTGTTTAAAGCCATATTCGGAAATAATCACTTATATGACTGTGATCTGTTATGTGAGCATGGTCGCTTGACCACGAAGCATAGAGATACCTTAAAACGACATGAAGCAGGTCACAAGAACAGTCGATCCATGTAGATTGGCAAACCACGCTTGCTGTGCTTTATTTCTAGAATTGGTAACCCTTGCTTGAAATACAATAATCCTGGAGTTGGTAACCTATGCTTGTAATACACTAGTTCTAGGACTGGCAACCGATGCTTGTAATAGAATAATAATAGAATATTAGCGGCCCAAACTTGTGATGCCCTAATTCCAAAATTGGCAACCATGCTTGTAATGCAATAATTCATGAATTGGCAACCATGCTTGAAATGCAATAATTCAGGTATATCACAGCTTTTTAAACAATCGAGTGTGCACCAAACAACCCAATGATTGATATCATAAGCATCGGTCTACGCAGTCCGGATACAATTACAATATCGATCTAGTCCATGAGAACAGCCCCGCACGAATGTAGGAAGACTGGTAACGTTTCTCTCCGCTGCCCACCCCTGTTTGTGCTACAGTTTGCCTGTGTTGAGAACAACCGCCACGTACTGCTAGTCGCCCCTTACTGGTATGGGTGGCTGGATTCTTCCCCAGATTTTCACTGGTTGGTTGTATGTATTGACGGATGGTGGAGGAGCGTGGTGTATCCACACAAATATTGACCAGGTCAGCTTGTTTCTTGTGTTCATCGGCGGTAATGTCAAATCCTTTACTGTAATAAAGTAAACATGCGCGAAGCCAATGTTGTTTTTGCAATGTACATCAAAGGCGGATCCAGAGGGTAGAGAAGGGATGCTCACCACTGACTCATACTCCGGCCATAGTGTTAACATAGAAAAGCGGGTAGTGTACTTTACTACTCACCAGTTGAAGTTATCACTGTTTAATAATTTTACAAATTTATTACACATTGTACCATAACATCGCGTGATGCCGTACGTATGAAGTATTTTGCATTTATGATGTCACAATGCTAATACCTCTGTCACAATAGTTTACACCTTGCGGAAAGCTGAGTCATCACACTTGCTAAATTCTTAGGAAGGACGTACTTTGCTCGATATTATTTTGCTAATATTGGATGTGTGATAAATGAAATACTAAACTATGTCCAGTGTAACACCATATTTATGAAACTCGCGAATGGTAACCGTATCACCCTAACGTGATGGAGGTTTTGATAAAGACTGGGATAACTTGAGATCAAGTGTTCAACAACTTGGGGCATAACTAATTAAGACAGAACCATATGTAGGTCTTAAGTTCTTTTCCTTGCTAAAGTGACAAAAACTTGTCTGGGATCCTATAAACAAAGCTAAAAATTCATGTAAATAACTTGTGTCACGTTTAGTAATTCTCTCCAAATTATGTTTGGTATGACCAGGTTGATTACTTATAATTAAGCACTGGCAATATGACAGCAGCCTGTCAAAATACTCATATACTTCAGCATGTAATAAGTCTAACCGTAGAATTTCTTGAAATCTTTCTTTCTGCGCCAATTTTGTTCAAATCTGAAATGTATGTTAAACAATACATGATTGCCAAAGTTTAGATTTTTATTTTTCAAACTTACTGGCCAAACAGTGCTTCGAATCCCAGGGAGTGAAATAACCAAAGCACTGTCATACTGACAAAGCATTTACTGTGCATGACAGACAAACGTAAACATATTCATCAGAATATAACATATCCAGATGCACCAGTAAACTAATTTGCTAAAGTCTGTCCACCTGCAGGGCCATCAGACATATCCACACACTGTGAGTGATCCCACCCCATAATGTTTTCATATACTGAACAAAACATACCAGTAATTGTGATATTGAATGTTTTTGTAGTGTATACTAAGCACAAAACTTCATCAACATATCCACACATTAATGATCCATGACAAGATTTGTTGAGTGCACATTTATAAATCACACCAGAATTCAGCCTCAAACATTCCTGTTTTCATAGGGCATGTCCTGAAGACAAGCACACCATATTTCACTAGTCCTCATTTTACAGCTAGCCCTACTAGAACATGACAGCAATGTTTACTTTATGAACATTTTGTCAGTTTTATTCAGTTCAAACTGGTACCAAAACTGCAGTATTGTTGGGTGCTTCCAAATTTAAGAATTCAAATACTACATGATTATCATTTAACTGTGAGGTTTCTTTGTTTGTGGGGTAACACAGCTCTCAGCAATATTCCACCTGTAGGAGTCTAAGACAATCCAGTGATCAACATCTCGAACATTGATATATCCAATTTGGAAATGATGACTTGTGTCAACCAAGTCAGTGGGCCTGACCACCTGATCCCATTAGTTGCCCTTTATGACAAGCATGGATTCCTGTAGACCAATTCTAACCCTGACATTCACAGATTTTGTCTGTAAGGAAGACCATGAAAGGATTCTTTCTTATCCTCAGTAGAGTTCAATTAGCTGTCCAGTATCAGTACCAATGCCGGCAATACTTATTCATCGTACATGTTATGACTATCTGAACACTGAACAGAGTTGGAATATGTACAGATGGAATACGCTATCACAGTTACTGTAGAGTGGTTGAGTGAGTGAGTTTAGTTTTATGCGGCACTCTGCAATATTTCAGCTATATAGTGACAGTCTGTAAATAACCGAGTCTGGACCAGAAAATCCAATGATCACCAGCATGAACACTGATCTGCACAAATGAGAACCAATGTCAACTAATGTTGCGTTATTAAGCTGCTGATGTGATGAACATACTTATCAGGCCATTATCTCTCTTGATTCAAGAAATGTTACAACTTAACAAGTCGGAGAGAGTGATAAAATTACAAAATGACCCCATGATAATTCACTATCCAGTTGGGCCAGTGACTGTGGAGATTTACTGGCTAGTGGCTATATCGCACACTGCCCCAGATCTTCATGGGTCCTGTGACAAAAACAAATGTAACCACTGCACAAGTTGTCACATGTTTATACACAACATGTACATCACAGATCTTGCACACACATGAATTCAGATTGTTCTACAATGCAGGCGTTGCCTCTCGATACAGTCTCTCGCCAGTAATGTCACAGAATTACAACTGAAACAGAAATTGGCGTATGAATGATATTGGCAGTAGTAGTGGCAGTAGTAGTGGTATCATCAAGATGAACAACAAATTCATCCTTAATTACAGTGGGTATTGTATCATCATCCTATTCTAATGGTTACCATGCACGGTTTCAGATGTTGATGACCACCTCCACTGTTCAAATTGCTATAAACTTTACATTTTCCCGCTTGTGCGATTCATTTTCACCTTGTGCTATATGAAATCAGCTAGGCAGGGTCTATGATAGGAAAACAACCTTGATCAAAGACATTAGCAAAAATGATTCTAAAAACTTAAACTCAAATCGTATCTCAGACTAACAGTGATTTTCCAACAGACAAATGGCACTACTCATAAAGCTTTAATTCTTATGTGCCACTGACATGTTACAAATTTGTATAACACTTCTTACTGACCTTTTGTAAAACAACCATTATGCAAGAAAATGAACCATGCTTAAAACTCTAACCCCAAATCATGCAATTCCTGAAAATCAAATTAGGATTCATAGCAACATTTCTTATGGAATCTGTGATGCTTAGTTTTAGTGGGCAACTGGACAAACCTGCTTCAACATGTTTCAAGACGTTGGCAACACCTCTGCAGCTTCTACTGCAGCTACCTCCCTTGCAATATAAACAGCGCCACAGAACACGACGACACTCTTCACAAGGGACCTGCAACAGTTATTGTGTTATTAGATGTGGAGGAATACACTTGAGTCACATTAAAACGAGGCAGAAGCAATGATGTGGAAAATCATCTTTCAATTTGAACATAAACTGTTAATAACTAAATAAGTAAATGATAAAGTGTCCGCAGCTTATTCCATGGCAATGTGTACAGAGATAACAGTACACTGAGAAGAGAGTGGGCACAATCGATAATCTACTAAAGTCTGATGACACAAGGCACTGTTTCGCCAATGCTTTTGTTAGCAAAGTTTCACACAGTATGTCATGAGGTATTGTGTTCTAATTTGTTAAGTTTGTGCTGAAATTCTAATGAAACCTAATTCAAAGATCACATGCTAATCACGTGATGACACAAAGACCTCACTGGATTCAAAGTATGTTTTGATCATAACTATAATCTGGCATCAGTAGTGTCTAGTTGTAACAGTGGGTACTTCATAATTAATTCCATCATAAGTAATCCTAATTAAATCACAAATAAGTGAAACCTTCAGTGCAGTCCTAATCTGATTACACTACAGCATTCCTTTGATTCATGCCACACAGAGTTTGACACAGCGGTGCTCGACTGTATTGTCACTAACAATATCTTATCACTTTCCTTTCAATTACAAGCCCCTGTGATACTGGGTACACCAAAAGACATATCATTCTGTCAATGAGTTTATTTGACCCCTGATTTATGATTGATCAAACAGCATCCTTTACCTATTTATCTTTAATTCTGTCAGCTTTAGTTTTCAGCAAACTGGAAAGGTTATTGATGGCACACCTACTACAGATACTTACCCAAAGTATGTATTAGCATACAGAAAAGACCCCAAGCCATAATCAAAATACTGAACAGTTATACTGTTTTATCAGAGACCACATACCGTTATATGGTCTCTGGTTTTATGAAATACATTCCATTACAATATAACAAATGGTTATGAAAAAAATTAGAAACATATGAAGGTAGAGAAAACAAACTTTCACAGTGAAGTACATATCAGTAAATATGTTCATTTCAGAGACTATAGTTGTTAGTCTAACATAACTGTACAGCACACTCATAATTCCAGAACAGAGTATTATCATGTGCAAACTCCGGAAATTAGGTGAACTGGCATGCGGGTTGTGGAATATGGGCTCGTTCAACGTTCAGAATAAAGATACTGTTTGTTCTCATACAGACACTGAAGACTCAACATTTGCTAAAATGGCTGGAATAATCTGTCGTACCCTTGTCGACAACCCCTGCACATCAACCTGAGAAATATGGACAAACATGAATTCAGCTAAATAACCAATATTCAAATAGTGGTTACAACAAACATAGATCTATATGCATGTACTAAGAAACAACAGCACGAAGTTTACTGATCAGCCACTAGCCAGCGATTTCACAGGGGTGAACGAATTCTGAGGCAATGAATAACTTATAAATGAATGGCGATTTAATCCGGCTTTCAGGGAAGGCGTACTTCTCGTGTTGCTCCGAATTCAGTTTGGCTGCTACCGAATCTGTAAAGCAGATACAACACATATTAGATACAAACCATCTGAATGGGTCAGTCCATAAACTCTTTGCGAATGATACAACCGCAGACGCCATGCTTGTGGGATTAGTTAGGCATTCGGAAGCAATCGGTAGTTTTCAACACGTCACCTTATATCGGAACAAATCCGAGTTGCCCTAGCTCATGTGAGATAGCTCCGATTGAGGAGGAAACAAGACTGGACTGAGCGCCCGTCTACACGCACATTGTGCACAATCACAAGACTAGTTTAATATGTGAAGCGTACGTACAAGCAAAGACGCATGAGAATATGCTTCGAGTTGGTCGAGTTTGGACAAATTGCAAAATAATTACGAAATGAGGATTAATAGGCAGGGTTGCTTGGTTGTTTAACGTTAAGCAAAAAGACTGATTGTGAACATTTGTCACATATATGGGTGTATTTCAACAACGACGCCAGGATAAGCAACAACGAAAGTATATAACGCTTTTATTGTACAGATCACATATGCTCTAGGAGGGTACAAATGCATAAATCATCTACTGACATCATTATAAACGAAACCCTGTCATCAAAACTACTCAACCAATGGTAGGGGCGTACCTATTTGGCTTGCTATATTATTCATGTACATTTAGGGGGCTGGATTATCTTGTTTATGGGTTTGTCTAAACCTGCAACCGTGACAATTGTTTGGAAAACTGAAAGCTCTATGTTTTCACAATCTACTGCCATTTAATCTAGTCACCAGCTTAAGAACATTGGAGGGGCAAGGGTGCAGGTGACCCCTAGAATCTTCTCACTGATTTGTTTTGTGCATCAAACTTTTGGTATAACACTGTTTTAACGTGGATGGTGACCACATTATTTTGAAAAGTTAACTGCGGCCCTGGTTCCGGATGAAATCTCTGCATGGTGACACCATCGTCCATCACCCAGGAACATCTGACGGCAACGGAACGATTCGACATGTCTTTGAGTTTGCTGACGTTGAGAAATCAGCAAATTGACGAGCTTGTTACATATTTTATGTACAACTAATCGAAAATCCTTCCTCACATGACGTCACAGTAGTCGCTGCGGTGCTCTGGCGACAGTTACGTACATGGTGATTTCGTTGGCGGGCGGAAGAGAAGCAGACAACTTTTGGGCAACTTTTAATTGCTTGATATTCATTAACCACACGTTCTTTTAAAGAACGAAATTGGCGTTCCGCTTAAGACTACCCACAAGTGTTTCGTATGTTATGGTTAACAGAGTATAAAAAAAGCATGATTTTATTCGTTCATTAAATATACACTTTGTTTAATCGTTTCTTGTGCTTGAACAATTCTGTCAGATTAGAATTCTTGTAGTCGGCGAGTTCATGTGAAATTCAATAACCGTGTAAATAACATTCTGTTTAATTTAACGACGTGTCGATGTGGAGTCTAACACCCGTAGAGCAGAAATGCGCTAAACACAGTTTAGTGAGTGAGTTTTATTTTTACGCCGCATTCAGCAATATTCCAGCAATATGACGGCGGCCTGTAAATAATCATATCTGGATCAGACAATCCAGTGATCAACAGCATAAGCATCGATCTGCGCAATTAGGAACCGATGGCATTTCACTCACTCACTAACTCACTCACTCAAATGGCCAAATGGCTACAACGTGTTACATGAACTGTTCGTGACCAGTCTTTGTTTCTCGACAACCAGTATACGTTTCGGTGTGTAGCCATGACGTGCACAATCAAAGACACTTGTACAAACAATTAGGAAACAAAAGTCATTCTGATAGAAAAATAGACACATTTATTTATGTGCAACACCCGTGCACATCTGGCAGAATGAAAACAAAACAACATAGTATTTTAATCACAAAAGAGGCTGATGGGTAAATTAACGACTTTTGTCGCATGCAGATCCAGATGATCGATATATGTGTGATACTGGTGTCCTCGGAACACAACACTGGAGACGTGATACTGGGATATTTGGAAAAACAACATTTGAGAGGTGACACTGGTGTCTTTGAAACCCAACACTAGATGTGTGATACTGGGATATTTGGAACACAACACTTGAGAGGTGACACTGAGATCTTTGGAACCCAACACTAGAGATGTGATACTGGGATATTTGGAACACAACACTAGAGAGGGACACTGGTGTCGTTGAACAAAAACTATAGAGGTGACATACTAATTAGGGTCACAACACTAGAGATGTGATACTGGGATATTTAGAACACAACACTGGAGAGGTGACATTGGTGTCACAGGAACAGAACACTAGAGATATGTTACTGGGATATTTGGAACATAACAGTAGCGAGGCGACACTGGTGTCTTTAGAACACACAACTAGAGATTGATGCGTGGATATAAGGAACACACGGTGACACTGGAGTCTTTGGAACAAAAACTACAGGGTCGAAACAGGTGTCATGGGGACACAACACTAGAGAGGTGATACTGGGGTCTTTGAAACACAACACCAGAGAGGTGACAATGGTGTCTTTCGAACAAAAACACTACAGAGATGTTGCTGGTGTCTTTGGAATACAGCACGAGAGAAATGACACTGGTGTTTCTTGGAACACAACACTACAGATGTGACACTGGGATATTTGGAACACAACGCTAGAGATGTGACACTGGTGCCTTTGGAACACAACACTAGAGAGGTGATACTGGGGTATTTGGAACACAACACTAGAGAGGCGATACTGGGCTCTTTGGAACACAACACTAGAGATGTGACACTGGTGACTTTAGAACACAACACCATAGAGGTGATACTGGGCTATTTGGAACCCAAGACTAGAGAGGTGACATTGGTGTCTTTGGGATACAACACTAGAGATGTGATACTGGGATATTTGGAACACAACACTAGAGGGGTGACACCGGTGCCTTTGGAATATAACACTAGAGATGTGATACTGGGCTATTTGGAACACAACACTAGAGAGGTGACTCTAGTGTCTTGGGCCCACCGCACTAAAGAGGTGATACTGTTTTCTTGGACAACTGCACTAGAGAGGTGACACTGGTGTCTTGGGAACACCGCACTGGAGACGTGATATTGCTGTCTTAGGAAGACACACAAGAGAGGTAATACTGTGGTACTTTGGAACGCTAGAACACTGGAAGTGACACCAAGAGACCATCACCACGCAAGAAGATGCCTCTCCCATCGAGAATTCTCCGCCAGACTCAAAATAAGCAAGCATGTACTGCCGCCTTCCCTAACACCTCATCTACCTTTTCCATAACACACCACCCACCACTTCCATAACACCTCAACATCCCTCACTTTCATTTCACTTACCACTTCCAAAACACCTCGCCTAACCACTAACACGTCCCTTCCACAACACCTCACACACCCCTCTCTTTTACCTTACCTGCCACTTCCTCGACATCTCACCTACCACTTGCACAACACCTCACTCATCACTTTCCTAACACCTCACACATAGGTCTTTCACCTCACACACCACTTCCCAAACAACTCACACACCACTTCCCAAACAACTCACACACCACTTCCCAAACAACTCACACACCCCTTCAATATCACCTCACCCACCAGTTCCATAACACCCCACACGCCCCTCTCTTTCATAAGTCCGACCTGTACAGTCAGCCTCTCCGACCTTCACGGTAATACCTCAGAATTCAGCTATCTATCATATATAGACCACTACTCTATCACCATGGTAACTTCAGACATTGCTGTGAATCACATGTGATATTAACGATTAGACCTGTCAGACACACATCAAAAAGGTAAAATAAATTGCTCCCGTTAAAAGATGTGAGTGTTCCTGCTGTTCTGGACAAATGGCATTAGTTATAATCACTGAACAGTCCTGAACATGCTAACAGCTAGAGATCTTTGATGCAAATCAACACCTATCTAATGAAATGACACCACTAGTGGGTGTCCAAACAATGTCTCAAAGGCGTTTTTACCCATCAGCCTCGGAATATATGCATCTCATCTAAAGATGACCGGGAGGTTCTTGCAGAGAGAGAAAATGTTCATTCGGTATTACTTCAATCAGGGTCAAGGCCGTTAGTGGAGGACATATGCATGGGTCTTTAAAGGATGAGGGAAACTGCCGATGACCAATAAGGAAAAAACATTTACAGCATGAAGCCAGCCTTCATGCCCCCGAAGATGCCCTTCTTCTTGGCCTTGTCATGTTTGGCTGAAAGAAAATATGAGGATGTGAGCCCCTGACATGATTCAGTTCGGTTAATGGTTAAGTTTCAAGTCCATTAACACCGACACACAAATTATGCTAAAATATCTGGATCGATTTCTAATGGGGTTTAGCTAACATAGCATCCTTATTTCTTACCTTGAACGGTGTCGGCATCGGAGGCTGCAACAGCAGCTGCAGCGTCTTCATCCTTGGGGAGGTCAGTACCAGCTGCAGCAGCCTGTGCCTTCTCCATTGCAAGAGCTGCAGCTGCTCTCTCCTTCTCTAGTGCAGCATACGTATATGCCTTCTCTAATGCTACGTCCTCCAGTCTATGGACTTCCAACGTTGCAGGCAACCCAGCGTTCTTAGAGGAATATGCCGACACTCTCTCGGCTTCCATGGCAGCAAAAAGCAGGGCCTCTTTCCAGGCAGCATATGCAGCGTCTGCTGCAGCAGTAGCAGCCTCGGCCTTCTCCACAGCAGCGGCGACGTACGCCTCGGCGGCTTGCTGATCTGCCTCTCGCTTTACCATCTCTTGTCTCTGATCTGCTGGTGGGAAACGAGCTTTATTATTTCATAGAGAGTGTATTTTCACTGATACAGTAATGGATACATAAAGACGAACAAATGTTTCGTTGGAGGAGTTCCGTGACGACGTTAACAGCACCGATGCCCATGATGTAAATACACGTATTCCACTGTCCAGAACTGACCACAGACCGCCTTCATGTAGTTTGAATATAAACACCACAAACATAAATTGCCTAAGATGTTGAAATAATACCTACCATCGCGGTGTTTGAGGTATCTCTGAAATTCATACACGGCAAGAGCCAGACCGTGAAGGAAGATCATCCTGCTCTTAGTGCTGTGGGAAAACAAAACGAAATATGCATGTTATCATTCCAAAGTGATACATTCTCTTATTTTGGAAATTCAGTGACTTACTTTGGAAATATAAATACTATTTTAATTTTAGGATAATAATGAAACAGAAGAATCACACAAGGATCACACACTATAGCGAAATAAACACCTTTCAATACCTATTCATTGTGTAACGCACTAGAAATTGACATTGAAGCTGGCTGTCTATACTGACGGTGCACAAAGGACAATATTTACTGAAATGAACACACATGCAATATGGGAATGAGTGGGTTAGTTAAGTTTTACGCCACTTTTAGCAACATTCCAGTAACGCCGTGTGGCGCTGGGGTGACACAAGAAATGAGCTTCACACATTGTATCCACGTGGGGAATCGACCTCGGGACTTCAGCGTGACGTGCGAACGCTTAACCACATGGCTACCACACTGCTCTTCATCCATGCATGCAGTAAAACAATGCAATTATCTGTACCAACACACTGATGTACGATATTAACCTTAGAAAAAGACAACTTTTGTGTCAAATCACTGTTTGAAAAATCCGGGTTTAAAAATGACAGAAGCTGTCTTTGCCAGCAGATAGTTAAATGGGTTAACTTGTTCACCACAACTGGTGACGCGTTCGAATCCCTGATTGTAAGTGTAATCTGTAGAGATAAATTTGCTAAAGCTTATGTAAAAATAACCTGAATCGTTTAACCACTGGTATTCTACATAGTACGAAACTTGTTACCTACCTTGCCTCGACCAACTGATATGACGGCGTCTATAACGGCGTGGAACAACGGCGTCAGCAACAAAACGTCCGACTAAGGCGGCGACGCGCTGATAATGAAGGCGTAACTATGCGGGGTTGTTTATGACGTCACTTCCCACATTACGGAGCAACCATTGAATGACGGTGAATATTTTACACCAGTTCGAATTTGGCTAATAAACAACAAAACCCATCCCTTCATCACAAAGTAATGTACTCACGTCAGGGAAATTAGGATCTGAATCGACCGGTACAGCACAAAAGTGAACCTAAACCCGCATTTGACGTATGCAATTGGGAAACACAAACAGCTAATTTTCTTGATTTTTCTGTTATTGTTAGTGAATGAATGAGTGAGTTTAGTTTTACGTCGCTTTTGCTAATATTCCCGCAATATCACGACAGGGGACACCAACATTAAGCTTCAGTTATGGGTCTTCGGTGTGACGGACGAACGCTTTAACGCCCTGAGAGTCAAAACTCGGCATCCAAGGGTTAACCAATTGCTTACCCCACCACCGGCGAATAAAAATATCTACTTATTCATTAATTTATCTTCTGGGATGGGATTGGGAAGGGTAAAGGCAGAAAATATTACACTCAGTATTTAAAGATAGTGTTTTAGAGGTATCGGGTGGTGGGGTAGCCAAGTGGTTAAAGCATTCACTCGCAACGCCGAAGATCCTAGTTCAGTTCCCCTCATGGGTGTAATGTGTAAAGCTAATTCCTGGTGTCCCCCGCCGTGATGTTGCTGGAACACTGCTAAAGGCGGTGTGAAAACCATGCTCACTCACTGTTATACATTGTACCTGGAGATTCAGTAAGGGGCAGTAGGCTAGCATTGGCGGATCCAGCGGTGTGATAAGATGAGGTGACTTATAATCACATTGAAGCATGCATAAGGAGAATTATTGTCACGAGGACACCAACAATGTATTTGATGATCACACTCTGCCTGGCCCCTACTTCTACGTTGTATGACTGATGTTGCAACATTCCAATTCAGTCTTAACTTTCGAATCAAATAAGAGTTACCTTTCCTTTTTGACTGTGTCAAAATGGTGGCAAGCACCTAGCTGCACTCGGCACAGCGAAGACGTGTATATATGTCTTTGGTACAAGTTAAATCATTTTATACAAAGGTTGCCAGGATGCTTTGTTTGATACTTTGAAAATATTTATGTACGTTTACAAATTGTTAACTGTGTCACTTTCATTTTCATATTTTAAGTATAATTTTTTTGGTCATAACTGGACTACCAAACCTTTGTCCCAAATTTGCCACCCTTCTCCAGCTGTGAACGTATAGTGACAAACTGACTTGTTTATACTTTTACTTTGCACGCTTTAATATGTATAGTAAGTGAATAGTTTTTTTAAGTATTAAGAAATGTGCAGCAACTAAATGAAGTTCTTGACAAACGGCTCATATTTTCTCCTTAATACCATTATCATAAGAAGTGAATCCTGACCATCATCTGATGAGGCCAAAGGTTGGAGTGAGTGATTTTAGTTTTACCCAGCTTTTAGAAATATACCCACTGTACCCATATGAGACTGGTGTCTTTACCCACTGTTACCCCTACTGTTGTTTTTGAAGTGTGAAAATGCTCCATGTGTGGTCAATGTGAAAAACTGAACTAATTCTCCTAGGTTTAGTAAATGCTGAGTGCCACTAATCACACCAGGCACTCAGGAATATCCAGTGTTAACTCTCATTATCCTTGAGTTCTGAACACAAAGTGCTTGTCATAGTGCAAATGTACAAAACTGTATACAATAGATCTCAAATAACTCACAAACTTGACATTGTGACCTGGTATTGTTTGATGTAATACTAAGAGTTTACAGACAGGATCTCAAAATACTCTGTTTCGCCTTTTGTATTTAAAGTCTGAATGTCCCGGCAGAAAATACTTACTGCTTAAGTTCACTGAAGAATGTTTCTTAATCTACCTCATGTAGCCTTACCAGCTAACAAGCCCTACTTTTTCAAATCTTTGAGTTGATGACACACATTGCACTTAGAAGTTAAAGAACACTTGATTTTGTAACATTTTATGTAGTTCTAGATCCAGCGCTAGCACATAACACAGACATGCTGAACTTTTTCAAGTCAAGATGTCCAGCTGCTCTTAATCAACAACAAAGACATACTTTTAAATCGACATTCTTTATCTTTCATTAAAAAAAATTACAAGTTCAAGATACGCATCTGAAACAGGTACATTTTGTATCCTGAAATACATGATACAATACCTGAAACAATAAAGACAGGGCAGTGATGTGAAGCCTCGACAAATACACCTCCTTAGTGGTACTTGTACTGATCCACCAGTATAAGAAACACCATCTTGAAACATGCCCTGGTCAATGTTCAACAACAACCCTGGATTCGGTGAAGTTAACTGGTGAAATATTTTAATCATGGAACCTCTTAAATGTTGAACATTTGGGTTATACAATTACCTCCTGACTTTCAGGTTCACTTCCCAACACAGGGCCTGACCACACCCTCAAGGCCAAAATAGATTAATTATTAGACTTTCATGAAATCTTACTGCATAGCAAGTTTTTTATGCTACCAGCAAACATGTAAAACAATACCACTATTTGTGATTATAGCTATTCTTAAATTGTTGGTGGATACAACAAAGCTTTCTTTTTATTCTTCCTATTCTTAACTTTTGAGTAGTATCTACAGTTTTCACAGTCCAAGGCATCTGTGTACTATGACTGTTGATAAATATGCTAGTGAAGCATGAATGTTCAAAGGGATTTGGCCTATTTATCTACTAACAAATGGAAAGAACAAACATGGCATGTTTCCTTTTCTGCATGTGAAATAATTATGTGTGATGACATAGGCAATGACAATCGTCTTAAATAATTCCATACAGCATGATTCACACTGGTTTGAGAAACAATATACATGAAACAAACTAATGATTGATGACAGGCTTTGTCCACACAGTCTTTGTAGAGGTGAACTCCATGAATCGATGTGGATTTAAACACAATGGCAGATGACAAAACCCTGCAGGAATGATTGGTGGCTGGGTCAGTCCAACACCTAGATGGAACATTGTTCCAGACCGGGCACAGTGTTCAAGTCCATTTCATATCCATTCCCTGTTTTATAAATCCTTCATTTCCCCCTCTTCTTCTTCTTCTTCCACTCCCCGGATGTACAACACATTGTTGCATCTGCAAGAAAACACATCAGCTAATTTTTCATTTCTCAATGAAGGGACCTTACTTATCTTAGGAACATAAATTTCCTAGTGCCTTTAAGATAAATTCAATCCTAACAAGCTTGTGCTTATGAAATGCAAACTTAATGACACAGACAAAACTAACCTGGTAAAAATAATGTTACTGGACACAAGCATTAAAAAATTATTTGTGTCTGACTGCTTAGTTGATAAGTCACTGTAACCAAACTTCAATTATTTCAATTAATCAGACAACCACTTCATTATGACCCAAACAGTCTTGTCCATATCTAGGAATGTGTTACCTGATGAGAACCTCTCCCAAGTTGCCAGCTAATGCACCATCAATATATTCTTCTGTGTTGGCCAACTGAAACAAAGGAAAAATGTCTCAGTGACATTTTTATAAATACCAAACTCGTAACTATGTAAACATATTGAAAATGCTGAACATGTGTTGACACAGTCCAATCACTAACGCCAATTCTTTTTTACTGTGACAAGTCATAATTTGCTAATTTAAATTAGCCAACTTGCCAAGTCTCTAAATTATGCGAGCGAGTTCAGTTTTACACCGCACTCAGCAATATTCCAGCTATATGGTAGCGGTCTGTAAATAATTGAGTCTGGACCAGACAATCCAGTGATCAACAACATGAGCATCAATCTGAGCAATTGGAACCAATGACATGTGTCAACCAAGTCAGCGAGCCTGACCACCTGATCTCGTAAGTCGCCTCTTAAGACAAGCATAGTTGTCTTTTATGACAAGCAAGGGTTGCTGAAGGCCTATTCTACCCCGGAACCTTCACGGGTCCAAAATTAGGCATGAAAGCCAAGAGGTCCTTGGCATGCACAAATTCTAGAGCAGTAAACCTGAAGTTCCAACACTTCAATATGCTGGTTACTACGTTAGTATGGATGAATACTGCATCAAAGTTTGCTCTTATAACAAACTCATCTCCTTGTAATTGAAAACCTATACCATGTTGTGAGTAGGTATGGTTGTACACTGCTTTTAGCTGTACTATGCCAAAATCATGACAGGGGACACTAGAATTAGAAATGATTTTCACACATTGTATCCATGTGTGGAAAGGAACCTGACTCTTTGGTATGACAAGCAAACAGTTTAATCCTGGCTAAACTACCACCCTATTATGTGAAGACTGTCTTGGAACATCATGGCCTTTACTGATAACAGACAATAATTACCCTAGTCTTGACGTAAAGTTGCTGGGTACATGTTTTCCTATCACACTCACAGAATTCCACATTTCAAGTTGTATGCAACTTCATATGAATATGTGTGTGTATACCTGTAGGTTCATGTAGCCATCCACTGACACTAAATAGCCCTTGTACTCCATTCCCCATTTGAGTTTCACCATCACTGGCTTGCCTGTTAAACCATTCAGGAAAGGTTTGGGGTTCATAGGAAGAGCCTGCAAAGTAAAAATGTCAGATATGATCTTCTCTCAAAACATGTTTGTGTTCAGTGACATCACAACACAAATCTCTCCAGGATTTCATAAAATTCCCATTTCAGCTGATCACATTTCACACATTTCGGTGCCATGTTCATTAGGACTTGGAGCATTGAAATTAATTGACTACATGGGTGAACAAATTATGACCACTTGAACTGCTTATGACATTTCAACATGAAAAGCCATGTTTACACTCGGCTTACTCATCCATAAATGAAAGCAGAAGTAAAGGATAATTCCCAAAATCTGTGAAACATGGAAGAAGAACCTGATCCTGTGCAAAATGTTCTTTGACGGATCAAAGTTCGACATATGGTTTATTATGTTCATGGAAACTAATAGAAGCCAAAAAGGTCAGGCGTCATTTTCATAAAGAAAAGAATTGCAGCCATGCATATTTCCGGTAAATGGAAATTGTTCTATAAATCAGAAACGAAGGAAATCACGCACATTGTTAGACGGGCGCCTTCCAGTTCTAAATCAATTCAGTCAGACTGGGTGTTTCGAAACAACTCATCACTTAACTAATCATATTTAGTTCAGGATGGATGAAATACATGGAAATGCTTACAGCCATTGTGTGTGTTTTGAGTTGTTTTGCTCAGTTGATAAAGGTCCTCCAAACTCGAAACCAATTTTCTCCCGGCAAAGCGTGGTCTCTACGAAAACGTCATGCGCACTCCTACTTCCGGTTAAATGTATAAACTGAAATGTATATACATTTTCTGAATAAATGCCACTTCTTTAAATATGTGCATGGTTTACAAAGACTTGGTGATAAATAATTATTCGTTTCCCATAATGTCTAAGTAAAGTCCCCAAAGCATACATTCAGTGTATTTGTCAAAGGTTTTACACATTTTCGTTCGTTTCTGTTATCGTATTCCAGTTTGTGATCAATCAACATGGCGCTGCCCTGAAGTCTCCTCACTCAAGTGAAAACAATGGGAGTTGTATGGTGTGTATGTGCGATGTTGAAGGAGTAGATAGAAAGTCAACGATAGTCCTTTTAGTGTATCCCAGTTAATGATTTTCCCCTAATGATTCACTGGCTGGAATGATTAATATCACAAGCTGATAAATGGTGTCTTTCTTTCTCTAATCCAATTTGAATTTGCATCTCTTGCTTCTCATAATCTCAAGTTATTGGGTGAAGACAGAGACCATTTACCGGTATTGGGGCCCCGGTATTTGGTATCTGGTGAAAACAAGGCAGAAATGATAATGATAACAACTTCACTATCATACATGTGTATGACGATTTTTCTCAAGTTATTTACTCATGCTACCCGATGTGACCCGATGTGAGAGGATACAAAGCAATATATGCACTGCATTTTTATAAACATTGTAATGAAGATGTGGTTTTAAACCCAAAGTCACTGTGTCACTTTGACATTTGGTATTTGATTGGCTGAATGGTATTCGATTCACTGAAATTGCAAAGCTATTCGCTGTGTATTGAAATGTTCAAATATCACACATAGTTGTATTATTGCGTTGTCAGTATTGGTGATTTTATTCAAATCATACTGTGATGTAAAATCTGAATGACATCACAAATGAGGAGTTCCTGAGGTTACCTTGGGAACCAGCTGACACTACACTGCTGTACCCATACCTGATGTCAATGAGTGGTGATAGTAAAACCCATGTGGGCCTTTTGGTTTACTTTTGCATTTACAATGTCGATAAACATCATGTGTTGGCCAGTTTCTTGTTGTTTCTCTGAGTATTTGAAGCACAGGAATATGAATTGCAATAACACCCGGAAATTGGCCAACACATGATGTTTATCTCCAAATTGTAAGTGTCTGCTATCACTCTAATTAGGGAAGCCAGAGATGTGCTGGTTTACACAGAAGAGAAGGTTACCTGATGCAGTAGTACAGACAGGAGAGGGCTTTCACAACAGCCTAATGTTTAATGAGTTCACTGTTGGCACTGAGGATAAAAACATTTAAGAAATAGTCAGTAGACATGTCAGTGTTAGTAAGGCTATGATCTGTTTACCATACTTCAAAAAGTATGAATTTGCAGAAACAGACAAAAAATATAATCAAATACCTTTCATAAATTACTTTCATGGGGAACCAGTCAACACCAACCAAGACAAACAACTGGATCACTCATAACTGAAAAAGCCAAACTGTACCCAAAGAAAATATATACTATTTGAAGCGATTGTTTGTACTCTAAACTGCACCAATGACCTAATGAAATCACATGCAATGATAAAGAAATACTGTTTGAGACAGGGCACATGTTGAGGTGGTGTTATTATGAACTAATCGCTGAAAATATTTTTAGTAGTTTCAGTCACATCAGAAAAGTATCTGTTCAACGAATTAGGCGTGTTCTCATGTATAAGATTTTGTTGAAGTGTGTTTGCAAATGTTAGTAATCACTGACCATTTTGACCGTGTCAACATCTTGTTCCTCCAACGGATTCTAGCCCTACTTATTTAATACTAAAATGACAATATATCACCTCAGTCAATTCAGAAATGTTGGAAATGTGATAGTCCAAGGAATAAATTTCTGTTAAAGAGGTTTAATAAGTTTTGTTCTAATATGAGAAAAATAGATGTTTTATCATTAAATACAGTCAAAACTGGTTAAACATTATCTGGTTGTGACCATGAAATGAAAGGGTATGGGTTACATGTCATCTTGGTTTGGGTACAGCTTGAGCAAAAAGGTACCAATGCGCCAAAATAGGTACAGATCTGACAAGAATTTCAAGTCAAGTCAGTTGTATATTGTTAACAAATATCAGTTGCCATGGATCGTGTCTTGACTGTGTCCTGGAACCCTATCATATTATGGCTCTCAACCACTCTCTTCAGTACCATGTTAGGAAATATGTCAACTGACAATTGAGATAAAAATACAGCAAACCCAAATGTAATTAGCAGATCTGACTTCTGAATCTGTGAATTTAGACATTTTACATGGTCAAACAGAAGGTATTGTTGTAAATATGTTTCAAATGCTTCCACATGTGAACTTCATATGATTTGTTTTCCAATGCATGTGTCATGGTGCCAAGTATTGTGATTCATAGTAAGTTTATACCACATAAACCCAATGTCAGCAATAGAGCAGTCAGCTGGAAGTGTGCATTACCAACATGGCAGCAGGTAGATTGCTTGGCGATTATTGCCCTCAAATTAACAGTCTTCCATGTGTATATATTCAAAATTATTTAACACACTGATAAACCTTAATGGTGCAAATACACTGAATGCAATGAATTTGCTTATTAATATCTGTATGTTGGAGTATAGGCATTTTTGATATTGCTCGATTATTTACAGACTGCCACCATATAGCTGGAATATTGCTGAGTGCGGCGTAAAACTAGATTCACTCACTCACTCACAACAGAGACCATGTGTTCCTCTTTACAGCGTGTACCTGTACCCAGTGCCGGAGGGGAAGAGTGGTCAGCAAGTAGTGGACACACTTCAGCGACAGACAGAGCAGCTTGGAGCAGTGAAGGCAGGCAATTTCTGTGTGGACTGTGAAACATTCCAATCTACTTTCCAGCAAGGAGGTATGGTCAAAAGATTAATACATGAAACTTTCTATTAGAGTGAATGTTATGGAACACAGCTCTTTGCATAAGGGGTTGGTATATCATGAAATCGTGATCAGACAAACTAGTGTTTGATTAATTCAGCAACTATCATCACCGTCTGGCTTTAGTGGTGTATTATAACAGAAGGGCCAAGTCTGACAATATGTCTGCTTAGTCCTCACATGAGACATTGTTAAGGCAAGTACAGCTGAACGGGAACTTTATCTGGGCTGCAACATTAGGGTTGCAACAATACATTATGTTTACATTATGTATAACAGGTTTGTATGAGTCCCACTTTGATAAATAATTGGTGATTTGAAGTAGAAAATACACTTTCTTTAATAAATTTGTGAGTCTTTTATTGTAATCACCATAAATAATCAACTGAATTCATGAAGAGATACAGTTCAATTCACTTGATTACACTATAAGTTGTTCACTGGTCAGGATGGGGCACATGTTGAATCTATTATCATCGTAAACCAACTGCGTAGATGGATGTTAATGCAGTATATAACTGGATTGTCTGGTCCAGACTCAATTATCTTCATATCAACGCTATATTGCTGGAATACTGAGTTTTGCATTAGACATCAAACAAACAAATCATATACCAAATAATATACTCTGAAAGTTTGAGCAATCATGGATTATGATTTCAGCCCAACAGAAACAGTTGAGCATCCTTCACAACAGTGAGTATCCAGCCACGTGTTTCGCCATCTTGGATTCAGGGACGAGTCTAGTGGCAGATGATCTGTTTGATGGGCTGGTGCAGAAGCTCAAGAACTACTACCAGCAAAGGAAAGGATTCAAGATTGAATCGAAGGGACAGAGATATGAGTTGGGGGACTTCGTCATAAAGATAGGCTCTGTGACACTGACATCAAATTTCAAAGGAATTTTAGTTGAGGTAAAGTTAGGAACATTTTGTAAGCTGTTTGTTCACTAAAGGTTCAAATTTGTCATGAGATCTATTATTATCTATGAAAGTTGTTCATTTCATTAATTATGAAGACCCATGGGTTAAACAATGGTCAGCATCATATATTTTCCATATGTCGCAGGTTCAGGACAAACCTTATGTCTGAGACAAATAAGAGGAGACAGAGTTGCTTTAGAAGCTGTTTATTTACCTGTAAGGCCAGACCAATTGTATTTCTTGTTTTAGGGATTTTTCTCCTCAGAAAGCCTAAAGGCAGGAGAGAAAAAAAATAACTGAAAAAATCACCGGTCAAAGCAAAACCCACACAAGTCTCTATGTTAGTTTGTTTATTTTGTTTATATCAACTAAAAATAAGTTGAGTTTAGGTTTCATACTGATTTCAAGAGTATTTCACTAATAACACATTAATATAACGATTTAATTTTTTTGAGTGGAGAAAATTAATTTATATTTTTTGTTTTATTCTTGAAAAAAATCTGAAGGGAGGATCTTTCAAAGTAGACATGAAATTGGTCTGGCCTAATTAGAAGAGGTGAAAGTATGAATTGTTGATATCTGTCTGGCACCTTCTGTTGTCCGTCACTGTCAAAAGCCTGTGAATTATAACCCATGTTATTAAAAAGCACACCGATCAATTGCAATCTAACTCGAAAACTAATAAACATGTAATACTCTATGAAATGCCCATCCTAGTCGAAACATCAGACCATCTCTTAGTGTTTTGCGGAATTTATGTCCTTAAGATTCATGGATCTGCTTTTGTGCCAACGGACTATACCTGTGAATCAGATACTGGTAGCACATGCAACTCCTTTTTATTTGATAGCTGAGCGGCAACCGTAGGACAGAATAAAGAAGAAATATGGCTGTCGGTGACACTTACAGTATGGTTCAAAATTATTGAGAATAGCTAAAGCATTTCATATTATTAAACGAGAACAAATCAGATAAAACTGAATGTATTGTGAAAGTGAACTGACCTTTTCATGTTGTGTAGGTAACAATTTAATATTTTATCAAGTCTCCTTGAGCTTCTCGGCACAGTCTAAGACGGGTAGGCATACTTCCTATCAGAGAGGTTAGTGTCTCGTGAGTTATGCTGTCCCACTATCGGACCACTTCTCTCTTCATGTCTTCAATTTTTGTCAACCCCTTTTGATTCACACATTCCTTCATCATCCCCCAAATGTTCTCAATGGGATTTAAGTCAGGACTATATGCAGGAAATGGTAATGCAGTCACATTTTTCTCCTGAAACCACTGCTTGGCATGTTTTGCGGTGTGTTTAGGATCATTATCTTGCTGCAAAATCTAGTCATTTCCATAAAACACATGTGCACTTTGAAGGAGAAAATTATCTAATATGTTAGTGTAGCGTTGACTTGTCAGATTTCCCTCAAACACACACAGCGGGGTCGTTCCTAATAAGGATATCCCTCCCCATACATGAAACTTTGGGCTGTATTTAGGTCGTCCATACAACGGTGCTGACGCAGACTTTGTCCATATTTTCACATTATTGGGATATACCCATATTGAGCTTTCATCAGTAAAAATCACATTTTCCCAGTCAAAGTTTTCATGTGCCAAACACCACTCAACACGCCTGTCTTTATGTTCTTGTTTCATGAGAGGAGAAGGAATTCCAGTCTTTTTCTCCCATCCAAGATCAATCAAATTACTTCTAACTGTAGATTTTGATACAACTGTTGATCCCCTTTCTATCATTTTATACCTGATGTTGGAGATGCTTGCCCTTTGCTTTTTAGACGCTAAAATTCCCAGCCAGACGCGATCTGAGAAGTCCAATTTTCTGGGTCTCCCTGCTCCTTTCTGGTGCCCAAAATCCTTTTCCTCTTTAAAATTGTTCCTAATCCTATACACAGTAGAAAGAGGAGTTCCTGTTCTCTCTGCCAATGTATTTACATCATCAATTCCTTGATTACACAACTCAAAAATCAACCTTCTTTTATCTTCAGCAGAGATTGTTGACAGTGCTGAGGAAAATGACGTCTGCTACAAATTCAGGGGAAGTAACTCTAATTGTACTATACTCAGTAGACCAAGATGAGTTACCTCCCTTATACCATTACTTTGTTTTAAGTATCAGTGAATCAGTTGAGGTGTTAGGATAGCCCAAAGTAAGAAGAAAAATTCTCAATAATTATGAACCAGACTATATGCCTCTGAATAAATTTCCTTTGTGGTATTGGTATTGAACCTATTATTTATACATAGCAAAGAGGGTAAATATAATCTAAATACTGACAGATTTTGAATGCACAGGACTGAGAAGTGAGTTTAGGTTTGGTGCTGTGTGTAGCATATTTCAGTATCATTCTGTGTGGGTTGACTAAGGTTGTGTACTGTGTTGCAGGTGGAGTACTGTCCATGTGTCGTCCCCAACGACTGCTGGAACCTGATGAAAGAGCTGCTACAGAGCATCTTAGGGAGCAGCATTACAGACAACCCACCATCTTACCTCAAGTCCAAGATGGACAGTTTGTACACCACAACCGATACTATGAGTCAGTACCTGGAACACTTCAACAACATCCGGAAGTCAGCATCAACAACAGGGTCGACAACACCGCCGACTATGATATCACGGTAGAATGCCGCACATTTCTGAGGATTTCTGTGCAGTATATGCTTTAAATGGTGTCCACTTTGGTGACTGGTTGGTTAAATACAGTTAATGCAACTATTGCAGGCAAAGCTGGAAGACAAAGAAGATTGAGCCTGTTGTCAAAGCACATCAGCGTTCCCTTATATTGAAGTTAAAAACTGTGGTTAGGACTGTGACCCATTGGATGTCTTGATGTACCCTGTGGCTCATTCAACAACAGATCTACCCGTGAAGGTCGCGGGGTAGAAAAGGCCTTCAGCGATCCATGTTTGCCATAAAAGGCGACTAACTGGATCAGGTGGTCAAACTCCCTGACTTGGTTGACACATGTCATTGGTTCCCAATAGCACAGATCGATGCTCATGTTGTTGATCACTGGATTGTCTGGTCCAGACTCGATTATTTACAGACCGCTGCCAAATAGCTGGAATATTGCTGAGTGCAGCATAAAACTGCACTCACTCACTCACTCACTCAACAACAGATCTCAGGACTACTCTGTGCCTGGGTGAAAGTTACATCATGAGATTTATCATCACCTTGGCAAAGATCGCATGTGGAATGGGTAGAATATATTCAAAACACATCACTTGATGCGAGATTTTCTTAAATTTGTCTTAGTGGGTGGGTAATGCAACACACAACCTTCCATCTTTCAGTTTCTTAACTTCCTTTTGTATTATGTTTGTAACATATTGTTCACGTGACTTTGAGAAGTATCAATTTTGATATCTGTCTGGTTTCCTGTGTATGGAGTTTGTATAAACTGATTTGGCACAGTTTCCATTGCAAAACACACAACCCAAAAAGAGTTGTATTGTGTATATTTGTGAAAAGTGGATTATTGTTGCGATACTATGTGGGGAGCACTATGTGACTTATTTCCCCTATATGGAAGCAGGTTGGATGAATGACATTTATAAGTCTGGTCAGATACAGATGCTGGATAAGTGAAACTCGCTGTCTTGGTATTTGTTAATATCTTGTGAATGAAGAAAGGATCAATGTAGTGGTGAATAAATACTTCTTATGTATTCACAAAAATGTTTGTCTTTTTCATAGTTTTAGAGCTGAATCCATATTGTTGATGAGATTCACTGAAGAATGTGTTTCTACATGATATAAGGAGTGAGTTTGGTTTTACACTGCTTTTAGCAACATTCCAGCAATATCACAACAGGGGCACACCAGAATTGGGCTTCACATTGAGGAATCAAACCCGGATCCTCAAAATGACAAGCCAACGCTTTAATACTAGGCTACCCACCATGGACCCCTATCATATAGCATCTTTCAGTGTCATTTGTAACATTGTGGGAATTAAAAGCTCAATATCCCATACTTTTGACAATTCCTTCCTCTGCCTGACTTACTATGGTGGGTTGTGATAAGGGCTGGCTCACTGACACACTCACTCAGCTCAACATGCTTTGTTGTCCTTTCAAACCAGCTGACCATTATGTGTTTTGAACCCTGAAAAGTGAACCAACGAAAGCTCTCAGAGGTAATAGTAGGTGTTAGGTGTTAGTATGACAATGGAATGGAAGGAGGGACCTTTCAGGGTACTGGATGGAGGCTGTATCTACCAGGTAGGCCAGGAAAAGGGTGACATGAGTGATAACCATGATGCTATAGTTACTGGGGTAGAAAGTGCAGAACATTTAGCCAAGACTTCCATGATCCTGTGTGGGCAGTGGGGTAGTCTAGTGGTTAAAGCGTGAACTTTGTAATGCTGTAGGCCCAGGAACCATTCACCACATGGGTACAATGTGTGAAGCCCATTTCAAGTGTCTCCTGTCATGATATTGCTGGAATATTGCTAAAAGCGTTGTAAAACTAAACTCACTCACTCACTCACTCCATGATCCAGTGGCAATGGCAAGATAACAGGTTGACCTTGAATGTGATAATTTCTTCATCAGAACCATACTCAACATCTTAGCTGCCCAAACCTGCTTCACTTGTTATTATGTACAAATATTGCTATATTGTTAACAGGGCTGATATAAATAGACCTTGAAATGGCAGTACGACTGTAATTGCTTTTTCCTTGTCAGTTGGTGCATTTTATAGAGCATGGGCATTCAGTGAGCATGGATTCACACCCCTTTTAGCAGTATCTGGTGAACACCAGAAATGGACTTCACACATTGTGTGAACCATGTGGGGAATCGAACCGTCGTCTGTGGATGAGGGAATGCTTTTGCCATCTGTTCAACGTCTCAGACCACAACGTTATCATGTGTACATTGAAAAGAGATAGTATACTTATTCTGCCGAACATTGATTGCATCTACCAGATTTCTTGGAAAAAAGCTCTGAAAACGGAGGCTATAGCAGCCTACAAAACGGCGATTAATGACGAACTGAAAAATATCAATATCAACGCCACGACGATGTTCAATCTTACTACAATTTTTTAGTCTACAACATCAATGAAGCTAGTAAAGAAACCTTGCCCAGCAAAGAGTTCTCACCACACTTGAAGCCCTATTGCAGCAAGGTTAAGTCACCATGACATAATGAGACACTTCCGGCACATGTGGTTAGAAGCTGGAAAACCTCGCGACCCTAGCACACCACATACATAGACTATATAAAAAGCTAAGTGTGACTTCAGAAAAGAACTACGTTATGCATCCCAAGAATATATAAAGTCCAAAAATGTTGAAATAGACACTGCATGTGAACTAGGTCAAAACCCATTCTGGCGTCTTGTAAAAGACCGGGGTCGTACTAACAGGGGACCAAGCATAGGACCAAGACATGCACATTATGTGCACACTTCCAGCTGCCAGAGAAAACAGTGACCTGTTATGTCCTGAAGAGAAAGAACAGTTCTCCTTAACAGCTGTCAAATTTTTGACAGCCAAGTGTCGACGGTACCTCGACATATCCGACTATTGCAGTATGAATATTGCGTGACGAATATCGTGAAAAGGACATCTGAATTGTTACTGTGTCTGTCTAACTTCCCGTTTCTCTACGTTGATATCTGCCTGTCATAAATGCCTTTCTTTATTTGTCTCTATCTTACTGAGCTGTCAGGTGAACTATGGGTTAGGTTGCTCGATCGGTGCTTCGGTTTGATTCCCAACAGAAGTACAATGCCTATCCACCCAGTTAGCTGCCTTGCACTCTAACTCTCCGTCCAATTGCTTTTCAAAACGTTTGTGTTTGGTGTACATAATCCATATTCATGATTCATTCTGTTGTAAATCTTCATTACTAGAGGAAATAAGGAAGAATATTTGGGTATTCCACCACCCAAGAGTCATGACGATATAACATTGTTTGCCGTAACCTGTAACCCTGTAAGTAATTTTGGCATGCGGGAAATGCCCAATGTAGAGGCCCAACTTAGTGCCGTCTTAGCTGTTTGTGCAATTTATTGTTCAAAGCCGCACACAACAAAGTTCCAGACGATCTGTAAAGCATCGAGTTGAGACTAAACAATCCAGTGATCAAAAGCACGAGTATCGATCTACTTAACTGGGATATAACGACATGCATCTGCCAAAGCAGCGAACCTGACCACCCGATCCCGTTAGTCGCCTCTGACGACAATCACATGTTACTGAAGACCCAATTCTAACCCGGACCTTCACGGGTCACAGTGGGTGTCCCTGTTTGGCGATCGATATTATCTCCGGAGATATTAAACTCTAGTTATACCCTTCAGCGTGTCTTTTGGCCGCCTGTGCCGCTAGGTTTTTTTTTTGGACAATATCTTCTTAACAACTTGTTTTGGTTTTACATTACATTTAAGACAATGGTCGGAACCGCTCATGTCAAAGGAGGCGTGACGTGACAGTGTCGTGGCAAACACTCTTTTAGCAATAGAATCTGGCGAGATATGTTTTTTTTCAAACCAGTCTGTTTATGACAACAAATTTTGAGAATGTCCTAAAATAAACGGCTATACCAGTACGAATGCTTTACAGGGTGCAAGCGGTGTCCATACGAAATGTGGAGTTGACCCACAAGCAGCTCCAATTCCTCGATGGACAGTGAAAGACCACGCGACACGAGTTTAAAGGTCAGTTTTCAACCATATCAGGCGAATGTAGTTATTTGTGCAATGTTTTTGTCCCTTAAAATGCATTTTCTGAAGCTTTTGAATGGAAGTATCGCGAGTGTCAATTTTGACATCAATCTACAAAGGGACAAAAATCATGTAGATACAGTTAGGGATAGTTCTTCGGATGAGGAACTGCTGCGTGAGTCGGAAAATCTAGAACGGGAATTAATAGTTCAGCAGATGATGAACTGATGCTTACTTCTTAACAGAGAAAAAGAAAGAAAGGAAAGTGAAAAACAACTTCCAAACGTACTGGCAAGTCTCTCTCAGTTTCTGTATATCAAAGTTTTTAAAATCTGGCAAAAATAGCTGTACAGAAAAAAAGGCAATGGACAGTGTGGATTTTCGATTCCTGGCAACGCAAAAGGGATGGGTTTCATTCACTGGCGGATCCGGGGCATGAGGTGGATGGAGGTCCCCCGCCCCCGGTTTCGGCGGTCGGTAGATAATCGATTCTGGAGTAGACAATCCAGTGATCAACGATACGAGCATCGATCTGCGCCACTGGAAACCGATGTGTCAAATAGGTCAACGTGCCTGACCTCATGATCCCGTTAGTCGCCTCTTACAAGCACGGATTACAGAAGGCTAATATTCTAACCCCGACCTTAACGGGTAAGGAACCAAAGGGGAGGCCAGTACAAGGGCAACATAATTTATGAGATTCTCATTTCGATGCAGACATTCTTGAGCCAAAGTGGCCGAGATGTCAACCTAACCACCGATTTTGCATTTTTGATGTTTAAGAACCATGCAATCACTGGCACAGGCTGGCCTGGCGTGCATAGAAGGCTAGGCAAACTAACGTCATCACACCACAGGAGGATTTGAGTTGTGTGAGTCGTGTTCGCTTGGGAATTGCTTGAAACCGCTTTTTATTTGAATGGGCCCGTTGTTCATACAGACTTGAACAAAAAAGCACGTCATTGAGGTGAGTAAATATTACAGTGTTTGCTTAAAAAATATTTTTGGGGTCAAAAATGAAAGGTCATATCATTTACAAATTGCTTGTTTAAGAAAACATGACGACGGCTACAAAGCAGCTTGTATGCAATGTATATACAACTTGACTGCATATCAGTGGGTTGTGATGACGGGTAAATTAAACCCGCGCCGCAGGCACTATCACTATGGGATTCCTGTTCAATCCTTATTGTAGGGATATGTCGTGTAATGGAGGCAGGTTTAGGTTTAATAATCAAGAAAGTCTGTAGAAACAGATGAGACATGACATAGCGTTAATATCAGTAGTTTTGCTGTTATTGTGGATCAGATCAGATTATTGTGTTGAGTTTATAAATCAGTAATCAGTGCTTTGAGGTCTAATCATGTATCTGTTCAGCAACAAGACAGATGAGTAAATACATTTTTTGCCCATTTAAGTCAACATGAAAAGTTGCTACATGATTTCGAAAGATGTTGAACATTGTTTCTTAACCGATGGAGTACATGCAAATCGAACTTATTCTCAAAGTAAAATACTGAGAACATTAATTTTGACTCTTATCGCGTCTGAATGTCCAGTTGTGTGAAAAAGATTACTACTAGGGGCGTAGCTGTTAAGAAAAAGTTCGGGTTTACACATGATTTTTGCTAAAGATTACTAAGAAAGTTGGGCAAGCCCTCAATTCTATCTAATTATTAAGTCTTGCAACCTGTCGGGTTTTGAAATGACTGGTTTCCTGATTACATAAAGTCACTGGGGACCAAAAAACCGCTCACTTATTGTCCAGGTATGTGGTATACACTGTCTTAATCCAATTATTTTGGTGCTTAAAGGTAACAGATTTTGAGAAAGGAAAGTTGTTACATGTTCACAATATCTTGCGGTGTGTACCTTGACGGTAAGGTCGTGAAGGCCGGGGGAACTCAACGCAGCCACAACACAACTGTCTCAGTTCTAAGTTACCGAAAGTGTAGAGTACATTATAACAGTCCCACGAACATGTTTCACAAAAATAACTCTTCCTCCTGATAGATTCGTTACATCTGTTCGGGATGCCCCTCCAGTCTCATGATCCTACAGGTGGATTCAGTAAGCAAACCCCTTTAATATCTCGCTGATGCCCCTGCATAATACAGTCTTGTGTTGTGCCACATGGTCTATTCTCCAAATTCTACTTTAGTATTCCCCGAAATTCAAAGAGTTTTCCTTATATAGAGTGAGTGAGTTATCATTTAACGTCACGTCGGCAATATTGCAGCCATATTGTGACGAGAACATATGTGACATAAAACGGAATATATAATCATATTATGAAGAACCTGTCGACGAAGGACAGTAAAACCACTAGACTATCACAGTTAGTATTTAAAACTAGCGTAGAAACTTAAAAGCTAATATTATCACTATTGGGACAGTACAATATAAAAACAGGCCATAGATCGCCAACAACCGAAGGTAGATCACCATACTAGGGACCATGGGGACTTACAGTACCTCAGCTACCTGCATGGTTCCTAGTTGGATTTACACCATCCCCTCAGCTGCTGGCGACTGTATGCAAGATTAGCCACAATTTAGAATTACACATATTCTACGACTAAAAACGTGGAACATTAAATCTGACTTCAACTGTTTGGGACTTACGTACCCTCTTAGGAGGACAATAATTTTACGGTACTTCAACCCCCTTCGAGGATACAGCCATTAACAATCTCAGTTGCTAATTCAACTTCCAATCATAAAATATTTATCTATTTACAAGTCATGTAACAGGTCTAATTCCTTTAAAAACGCAATGATTAAATGATAACTAACATTACTAAAAAGGTCCTTCATATTTCTTGATTTGAAATACTTATCCCTTGTGATGGAATATTCCACACAGTCAAGCAAGACATGCTTGACTGTGATTCTTTCATCACAAGGGATACAAAAAGGAGGATCCTCACCTTTAAGCACATATTCATGTGTATATCTAGTGTGGCCAATACGACATCGTCGCATAATGACCTCTTCAAATCTTGACTGACAACCCAAGTAGGTGTATCCAATATACGGTTTTATTTCATGTAATTTGTTAATACCTACTTGGCTGTCCCACCTCTTCTGCATCAGATCATGGATGTAAGACCTAATGATTGCTTTATAATCAGTGTATGGAATAGGAAGTGGTGTCACAGATTTGTTGAGTGCTGCTTTTGCAGCAAGGTCAGCCAGCGTGTTCCCAGAAATGCCAACGTGGCTGGGTAACCAACAGAAGACGATGTCGTATTGGCCAGTAGCAAGATCATTATACAATTCAATAATTTCAATTAAAAGTGGATGTTTACAAGAAATATTTTTAATCGCCTGAAGGCAAGAAAGAGAGTCTGAATAGATAATATATTGTTTATGTTTAGGGTGTCTTTGAATATATTTGACAGCCGTTAATATGGCTTTTGCTTCTGCAGTAAAAATAGAACTGTTGTCTGGTAATCTAGGAGATATTGTTCTGGATCCAATGACAGTGGCACAAGCTACTGCACCACCGTCCTTGGAACCATCTGTAAATAAGGGTTTGTAGTGACTGTATTTACTTTTTAATTGATTATATTCTTGTTTATATTGTAATTCATTAGTTTCGGATTTTTTAAAAGAAGATAATGTTAGGTCGACTTGTGGTCTAACTAACTGCCAAGGAGGAGAAGAAAGAAGACGGCAGGGAGCTATGTTTTCCAGCTTAATGCCGGTCGAAGAAAGAAATGGTTTAATTCTGTGTCCGAGAGGTGGAACAAGAGAAGACTTCTTGTCGTACAAATCCTGATAAAGTGGATTGAACACACAGTTGTATGCAGGGTTAGATTCATTAGAGGATAATTTAGTAATGTACTGTAAGGATAATTTTATACGACGTTGTGTAAGAGATGGTTCATCGGCCTCAACGTAAAGACTGTCAACGGGTGAAGTTCGGAAAGATCCAAGACAAAGTCTCAAACCTTGGTGATGGACAGAATCAAGAAGTTTAAGGTTGCTTTTACAGGCTCCACCATATACGATGGAGCCGTAATCAAGCTTCGAACGGATCAATGATCGATAAACTTGTAGGAGGGTAGCTTGGTCTCCTCCCCACTTACAATTAGAAATGACTTTCAACAAGTCAAGTGCCTTCTGGCATTTAGTCTTAAGGGATTTGATATGGGGAAGAAACGTTAAATGTGAGTCAAAAATCAATCCCAAGAACTTGGTCTCTTTAACAACTTTAATAGCAGTGCCATTTAGAAACAATTCAGGGTCTTTATGTGGTTTATATCGTCTACAGAAGTGTATACAATTAGTTTTCGATTTAGAAAATTTGAAACCGTTTTCAAGACACCATTTATTAATTTTATTTAAGCATAACTGCAGTTGCCTCTCAATAGTACGCATATTTTTACCACGACAGGAAATATTAAAATCATCCACAAAAAGTGATCCGTCAATCGAATCATTTAAAACTTTGGATAAACTGTTGATTTTAATGCTAAATAAAGTAACAGACAAAACACTCCCTTGTGGAACACCCTGGTCCTGATTATAATGTTCAGACAGGGTAGAACCCACGCGGACTTGAAATTGCCGGTCTTGTAAAAACTGTGATATAAAAAGAGGTAAACGGCCTTTCAAACCAAAATCATACAAATCCTGTAAAATACCATGCTTCCAGGTCGTATCATAAGCTTTCTCAAGATCAAAGAAAATTGATACAGCATGCTGTTTATTAACTATAGCATTTTTAGCAAAGGATTCTAAACGTACCAAGTGATCAATGGTACTACGATTTTTCCTGAAACCACATTGAATATTTGTTATAATGTTATTGGTTTCAAGATACCAAGTTAATCTATTATTCACCATACGTTCCATGGTTTTACAGACACAACTCGTTAGAGATATTGGTCTGTAATTAGACGGATCAGTATGATCCCGGCCAGGCTTTGGAATAGGGACAACAATGGCATTACGCCATGAAGTTGGGAAATTCCCCGACGTCCATATTTAATCAAAAATTCCTAAAAGGACTTCTAAACATGATTCGGGCAAATGCTTTAGGAGTTGATAGTGAATATTATCGGTTCCTGTTGCTGTATCATGAGCTTGCTCAAGGGCAGTATGGAGCTCATGCAACGAAAATAATTCGTTATAGTCTTCACCATTGTCTGAGTTAAAGTTGATTCTTTTCTTTTCCTCTTGTTTCTGATGCTTTTGGAACTCAGGGACATAATTTGATTAAGATGAATTTTTGGCTAAAGTTGCGCCAAGTTTATTTGCTATGTCAGTTTTATTAGTTAATATGGCATCCCCGTCCTTCAGATGATGCACAGTAGATTTGGAACCCTTGCCCTTTATTCTTTGGACCATATTCCACACCTTTGACATTGGTGTACGTGAATTTATTTTGGAAACATAATTTCGCCAAGACTGACGTTTACCTTGTTTAAAAGCACGTCTAGCCTTTGCGTTAGTAATTTTGACTTTGTCTAGATTATGAACTGTAGGATGTTTGCGAAAATATTTTTCGGCTTTCTTCCTACATTTTCTGGCCTGTTTACACTCGTCATTAAACCATGGTTTACGAATATGTGGAATTGCAGAGGACATAGGAATTGTTTTGTCTGCAATGGCATTTAGTATATCCGAAAAAGACTGTATTGGATCTTCACTGTTCTTAAAAAGATCATGCTTCAAGTGTTCAGCACACAGTGTCTGATATAATGACCAATCAGCCCTAGCAAAGTTCCGTCTTGATACAGGTGGATCATCACCAGGGTTGATGGCTTTCAGCATGGTGGGGAAGTGATCACTCCCACATAGGTCATCATGGACCAGCCATTCAAATTCATTGTATAAGTTGGTATCAGCTAGTGATAAATCCAGGGAAGAGTATTTTCCCGTAGCTGGATGTAAATAAGTAGCTGAGTCATCATTGAAAATACACAAATTATTATCGGAAATGAATTCCTCAAGGATTTTGCCTTTATTATTAGTATTGTCACTTCCCCATAATGGATTGTGTCCGTTGAGGTCCCCCATAATAATACATGGTTTGGGGAGCTGATCATATAGACTTTGAAGATCTGACTGACAAATATTGGAAGATGGAGGGATATACAAACTGCACAATGTCAAAGCAATGTGTAAAGTCAAGCGAACAGCAACTGCTTGAAGGTTTGCTTTTAGAGTAACAGGGCTATGTATTACGCTCTGATGAACGAGAATAGAAGAGCCTCCAGTAGCCCGATCTCCCGGAGGAGAAAAAGAATGATAAGCGCTGTACTGTCTCAAATTCAAGGTATCTGTATTTTTAAGATATGTCTCTTGGAGACATAGCGTTAATGGCTGAAAGTCCTGTATCAGCAATTGTACCTCGTTGAAATTAGTTTTTAGTCCTCTACAATTCCACTGTAATAGATTGGACTGGTTCATGGTGGCTCAATTGGTGATCTTCCACGCGAATGTGTGGAGGGTAAATTCCTCCTGCTGTCCTGTGAGGACAGAGTGATATCCATCTCCAGAGGCCCAAAAGAGTTTTCTACAGGAACTTCTGAAGATGAAGGGATGATGGGAATTGATTTCCTGTTTAATTTTTTTCCTTTCTGTTTTTGACTGTCAGTCTGTTTATCATACGATTGTGATTTGGGCTCAGGCTGTCTCTCAGTCTGTGATCCAGATGTAGATTGAGTTACTGGGGAAGATGGTTTTGCAACTGAGGATAAGGTAATGGGTTTTGCAGACTTAACCCATGTCAAGTCTGTCTGACAACTTACAGGAGATGTCATAACAGCGTGCGTGACGGCAGCAGAGTAGGTCTTATTTAATGGAGGTGTGGTTTCAGCTGTCAACAGTTTTTTTGCGTCAAAGTATGAAATATTCCTTTCACATTTAAGTTTCATTATTTTGGACTCCTTTTGCCAAACAGGACAAGATTTTGATGTAGCAGCATGAGATCCCGAACAGTTTGCGCATTTCAACTCATTGTTGCAGTCTGTATTATCATGTTGTTCACCACAACGATGACATACAGCCGAACCACGACAAGAACTAACCCCATGACCGAACTTCTGACATTTAAAGCAGCGAAGCGGGCTGGGGACATACACGTCCACTCCAATACTGAAATACCCTGCTTTGATTGAAGGTGGTAAGGATGCACGAGCAAACGTCAAGAGATATGTATTGGTATTGACACTGATTCCTTCTTTCTTGACGGTGAACCGTTTTACAGCTGTGACTCCCTGATCATGAAGTTCAGTTACTATGTCTTGTTCTGACATGTCAGACAGGCAGCGAGCCCTGTCCCGAACAATGCCCCGGCAGGAATTTAATGTTCTGTGCACGGACACAGCAACCTCAATATTGGCAAATGTTTTGATAGATAAAAGATTTAGAGATTGCTGTCTCCGTGCACATTCCACCAGAAGTGAACCACTACGAAGACGGGTGACATTGCGAACCTCTCCACAAATACCTGAAACAGCCTTAGAAATGGCAAAGGGGTTTAATTTAATAGGAAGATTGTCTGTTGCCTCAATCACTAAGAAACGTGCCCAGTTATCAGCATTGGAAGAAACACTTCTTGTTGATTCATCAATATTTTCAATTCGTCGCTTTTTTTCATTTCGCCAAGAACCAGATGATTGGGGATCCATGATTGAAAGAAAAAATTCAGCATCCTTACTCCCCACCCACCATGGAGTGTCAACAAGGACGATGTCAAATAGCATCGGATCTCCAAGATGCCGACACCAGGGATACAGGGGTGCTATACTCCGGCAACTATGACACAAATAGCAACATTTGTATACCAAATAAATTGCCAGGGTGGTTCTGCCCGTGACAAATGATTGGATACATATTGAACTTGGAGGTCAACATTGCCAGATTGGCCCATGAGCCACCGCCTTCTGGCATAGGACTCTAGGCATTAAATATGTTAATATTTTGGAAATGAAAACTCGAAATGGCCAAGACCCAATAAGTAGTTGAGTGTGCAAAAAATTTTTACTATGCACAGGGCATGGCGTGACCAGCCGATTGATAGAACCGGGCCAGTTCTACCACCCGTCTAGGCGAAGTCAGGGCCAAAGTGGTGTGTTAGGCAACAGGAACATGGCTTCAAGCTCCTATTGCCCTCAACCACCAGGATCCCTTCCTCCGCCGACACAGGGCCGCAACCCACGGCAAACGGGTTGGTGGACCAAATATCCCCCCGGGTCCACTACGGGGGTGTCGGCGAGCTCTTGGCGTTACCCAGCACCCACCACGAGGAGGTGGCTCGCCACGGGTGCCTTCCTTATATAGAGTGGAAACAAATGTAATTCTCCTGGAGTAGTCTAATAACGCACCGGATCGGTCAAGTACCATCCCTTCTGACGAACGATCCCCTCCACGGGAAGTGACGTCATAGACGACCCCACTTAGTTACGCCTTCATTGTCAGCGCATCGCCGCATTTTTCGGACGTCTAGTTGCTGCCGCTGTTGTTCCACGTCGTTTCAGACGCTTCTGCCTCGACTGGTCTATCCTAGGAAGGTGATAAATCTCGTCATATATGTGTAATGCTTGTGTGCAGACGATGCAGTGTATTTTTACGATGGTTTTAGGGAATTTGCATTCGTAAGGCATGCATAAATCCGGGAGTTCGAAAGCGGACTCTACAGAGAAGAAAAGACTGGTTAAGTAAGCGCATCGCATTAAAGTAATCGTAGCTCCTATACATTAACACAGGGGTACGACAGTCTTAGCGCTTAGGTCATTTTGTACAGCGGCACCCGTTCTGCTATTACATTGTATAAAAGAAGTCAATGTCATCTTGCAGACCGACAGTATCAACGTTGTGTGGACTGCAGCCTGAAGAACGATAAACACCTTGCTTTGATAGATCTTATCACACAGTAAACAAACTACTTCAGTCTAACGAAGATACCTTTCAGTTTCAGTGAACATTATATTCTAATGGAATATCATAGGAATTTCATTGCGGACAGTGACAGATACTTAGGAACTGATATGATACATATCTTATTTTTATGTCTCGACAGCACTGAAAACAAGATGATCTTTCTGCACGGCCTGGCTTTAGCCGTATATGAATTTCAGAGATATCTCAAATACCGCGAAGGTAGGTATTTGTTACATACATGGCTTTTGTAAAGCAGTTATGTTTGTTTTGTCAATCGGTTAACGTCGCAGTCAGCAATGTGTAGCTACATACGGTCGGTTAGTGAGTAAACTGATCCAGTTAGCCTCCACAACAAATATTAGTTACTGGTGTTTCAATTCAAAATGTATCTGACTAAAACGCTTTATGGTTCAACTTCTTTATTATACAAGGTCACAGGAATCATTTTTAGTACTTCTAAATGCCTTTGAAACAACTAAAAGTGTATCTGGTTTTGCTAGTTTGATAAACAAAAGTAAGACTTTTTTTCTAACCCTAACATTCTGAATGAGGGGTCGCCTGACTTTCCCGAACAGATCGGAGACAAGAGATGGTAAAGCGAGAGGCAGATCAGCAAGCCGCCGAGGCGTACGTCGCCGCTGCTGTGGAGAAGGCCGAGGCTGCTACTGCTGCAGCAGACGCTGGATATGCTGCCTGGAAAGAGGCCCTGATTTTTGCTGCCACGGAAGCCGAGAGAGTGTCGGCATATTCCTCTAAGAACGCTGGGTCGCCTGCAACGTTGGAAGTCCATAGATTGGAGGAAGTGGCCTTAGAGAAAGCCTACACGTATGCTGCCCTAGAGAAGGAGAGAGCAGCTGCAGCTCTTGCAATGGAGAAGGCACAGGCTGCTGCAGCTGGTACTGACCTCTCCAAAGATGAAGACGCTGCAGCTGCTGTTGCAGCCTCCAACGCCGACACCGTTCCAGGTAAGAAATAAGGATGCTATGTTAGCTAAACCTCAATAGAAATCGATCAAAATATCTTAACACAATTTGTGTGTCGGTGTTAATGGACATGAAACGTTCAACCAAACTGTATCATGTAAGGGGCTCACATCCTCATATTTACTTGCAGCCAAACATGACAAGGCCAAGAAGAAGGGCATCTTCGGGGGCATGAAGGCTGGCTTCATGCTGTAAATGCTGCTTTCTGATTGGTCCTCGGCAGTTTCCCTCATCCTTTCATGACCCACGAGCGTGTCCTCCACTAACGACCTTGACCCAGATTGAAATCGGAACGTGTGATAAACATTTTGCTCTGTGCATTGATTTTTTTCTAATCTAATTTGTAAGAGCTGCATAAATTTGAGGCTGATGGGTATAAGGTTTTACTATATTTACTTGTAACTGTTATTGTATAGCACAGATTTTTATTTACAGCAAACATCTCAGGACTGAACAATATGCAAACCGACAGGATCACTGATATGTTGTGACGGGTGTGTGCGAGTACGTTGGTTCAGGCCAGATGTGAACATGCGTTTAGTTGTACAGAGCATGTGGCCACGGTCTTGTCAAACAAAGGCGAAACTCAGTGTGGATATGACAGTTGGCCAGGCCAGTAACAGTGTGACAGGGAATGGATGAGTTCTAGGTTGTTGCCATGGAGTTCTAGCCATGGAGGTGGATGGTTGAGGTGCCTCGGTGAGGTGTTAGGGAAGTTGTTTATGTCAGTTTATGTCGAACTCAGTAATACTTACAGCTATATGGCGACAGTCGGTGAGGTGTGAGGGAAGTGTTGAGCAAGGTGGCTACAGTGTCATCTCTCTAGTGTTGTGTTTTAAAGATCCCAGTATCACCTCTCTAGTGTTATGTTTTAAAGATCCCAGTATCACCTCTCTAGTGTTGTGTTTTAAAGATCCCAGTATCACCTCTCTAGTGTTGTGTTTTAAAGATCCTTGTATCACCTCTCTGGTGTTGTGTTCCAAATATCCCATTATCACCTCTCTAGTGTTATGTTCCAAATATCCCAGTATCATCTCTCTAGGGTTGTGTTCCAAAGACACCAGTGGAACCTCTCTAGAGTTGTGTAACAGACACAGTATCCCCTCTGTACAGTCGTGTTCCAAAAATACCAGTATCACCTCTCCAGTGTTGTGACCCAAATACCCCAGTATCACATCACTAGTGTTGTATTCCAAATACCCCACAATCACCTTTTGAGTGTTGTATTTCAAATATCCCAGCATAACCTCTCCGTGATGTTTTCCAAACACACCCCTGTCACCTCTCTAGGGTTGTGATCCAGCTATCCCAGTATCACCTCTCTAGTGATGTTCCAAAGATATCACTGTCACCTCACTAGAGGTGTGTTCCCAAGAAAACACTGTAACTCTTCTACTGTTGTGTTTCAAAGGCCCCGGTGTCACCTCTCTAGTGTTGTGTCCCAAATATCCCAGTATCACTTCCCTAGTGATGTTCCAAAGACACCAGTGTCACCTCTCGAGTATTGTGTTGACCAGTATGACCTCTCTAGTGTTGTGTCCCAAATATCCAAGTATCACCACGCTAGTGTTGTATTCCAAAGACAATAGTGTCACCTCTCTAGTGTTGTGTAACAGACACCAGTCACCTCTCTAGTGTTGTATTCTAAAGACAAAATATCGCCTCTCTAGTGTTGTGCTCCAAATATCCTAGCATAACCTCTCTGTTGGTGCGTTCCAAACACACCGATGTCACCTCTCTAGGGTTGTGATCCAACTATCCCAGTATCACTTCCCTAGTGATGTTCCAAAGATACCAGTGTCACCTCTCGAGTATTGTGTTGACCAGTATGACCTCTCTTATGTTGTGTTCGAAACATATCAGTATGACCTCTTCGTTGCTGTGTTCCAAATAACCAAGTGTCACTTCTCTAGTGTTGTGTTCCAAATACCCCAGTATCACCTCTCTAGCGTTGTGTTCCAGAGACACCATGCGATGTCACCTCTCCTGTGTTGTGTTGAACACACTAGAGTCACTTCTTTGTTGATGTGTTCCAAATACCCCAGTGTCCATTCTCTATTGTTGTGTTACAAATACCCCAGTATCACATATCTACAGTTGAGTTCAACTCACACTGGCGCCTCTTTAGTGTTGTCTTCCAAATTCCCGAGTATCACTTCTGTAGTGTTGTGTTCTAAAGACACCAGTGTCACGTCTCCAGTGTTGTGTTCCAAACACAACAGTGTCACCTCTGTAGTATTGCAAAATTAAGAAACAAATTTGGTTAAGAAAAAAACTCTGTTTACACATCCAGGGTATACCAAAATTGCTTCTATACAAACTATAATTGTTCCTAAATTCATCTGGGCTGAACTCATACCATCATTGTTCGAACCCCTACCAAAACCTGACTAGCATGAGCACACCTTTCTCTTCTAGTCATGTCACATGCGATACCTGTCAGATTACGTCACATATGTCACACATTTATTTTAGTGTGGTTGGCATGTACCTGGTTAAATGATACTTTTGATATTTTTAAAAAAAATAAATGTGTCAGGCAATACATTTTTTTTACCCATCAGCCTCTTTTGTGATTATCATATGCTGTGTTATTTTCACTCTGTTGGATGCATTTGTGGCTGTAAAACATGTAAAATAAATGTCAGTATTTATCTGTCTGTGTGAGTCTAGTTTTCTTGTTTCCCTGACTCCGTCTAGTGCCCATCACACCAAAATATTGTAATATTCATTACTTATTTTCCTTAGACTCTGCCACGCTGAACGCTACATCATGGAAATTATAGAAGTTAGATGTAATTATTTCACTCTTGAACGCTAGACAAGTATTCATAATCACTTTAAAGTATCACCGTACCACTACCATAACTTTTATCGGGATGATTCCCAACAAATTTTGTGCTCGGTCGTAATGTGGTAATATCGTCACCTATTTTCGTGACATGTATACTCGCACCTCGTTGTATCGCGGCAATCATTGTATCGTGGCAAGCAGTATTTCCGGTTTTCCGCTAGAGACATGTCTTCTAGCGATCAATTGCATATGTAAATCGGCAGTCAGACGTCTGGCTTGTTGACATTTTGGAAACAAGCACGACGTATCAAATCTTCGTAAGTATTATCCAGGAGAATTATTAACATTACATTCAGGAATCTTTTGGAACCTGTTTCAACCCCATGCATGAAATACCTGCAATACTATTAATTTACGTGTCGTTTATGACCCTTCCCACTTGATCTGAACTAGGTCGCCTGCATCTTATTGATGCCATATAAGGTAACCGAAGTGACGTTAGGAGCTATATTTATCTACCGGTGGATGCCAAAAGTAAGGAAAGAAAATGTAAAATGATCCCTGATCAATGAAAACGAATTTGCACACTCAAACAAAATAGAAATTAAGAAAGAATTTTATTGTACCTTTGTACACATGGTTATTTATTCATATTCTATTATTTAACATCATATTTTGCATTGAAATATGGTTGAAATTATGTATAAAGTCAAACAATTTGTGACATATACAAGAACATTAAAATGAAAATGAAATACTTTTATGATACTAAATTTTCTCAAATATTCTCTTCTCTTTTGTATTCAAATATTTTTAAAAAGAAATCATTTTGGAAATAATAATTTCAATTTACAAAATAATATTTTTTCAGGATTTTCGCAAAGATAAGAGAAAACTCAATTTTCCTGCTAAGGCAAGACAACAGTATGATCCTGTTAGTTTGCAACAAGCATTTGCTGCCACCCAGACTGGGATGTCAGTTTATGGTGCTGCACACCAGTATGGTGTTCCGGAGTCAACTCTCCGGGACAGAACAAGGGTTAATGTCAGCCGGGTGGAGATACCCTTCTCTCCCATGAAGAGGAGAAACCGTTAGTTGAACATGTTAAATACATGTCTTCTATAGGCTATGGGTACACCAAACCTTTGTACAATATCTTGCTGCAGACCTCTTAGTCACTCAAGGTAAAAGATGAGTTATTAACAAGTGCTCCATCAGGTTCCTGTGGTTGCATGTCAATGAGTGGCTGGTCCAACACAAATATATTTCAGGACTCTCAGACCAAACACTTAATTAAGTATTCTGGTATTTTGGCATATCCGTCAGGACCCAAGACTCTCCTTCTCTTTGACGGCCATAGATCACGTGTCTTCGACGCTTGTGGAATGGGCGAAAATGCACAACATCATTTTATTCGTGCTGCCACCTCACACCACATGAAAACATCATGAAATAAACAAAAAAAAAAAAAAAAAAACTGAGAAGAAAAAAATGTTCCTCCAGTAAAGAAAACCAAACCTTCAATAGCTGTACCAAACACTTCTACTTACAGTCCACAGCCTGGTCCATCGGCATACCTTGTAGATGCTTCGGACAACAGCAATTCTTCCCATGCATCTAATGATGACTATGAACATTGTTGTCTTTGTGGTACGAACAGTCCTCCAGCCATGAGGTCCCTCCCCTATCTTGTCATAGTGAAGTGGGCTCAGTGTGACAAGTGTCAGCACTGGACCCATTTGTCATTTTGCAGTGACATCACTTGTGTGAGGCGCCACAGTGAATTTCTCTGTCCACATTGTGAATAAATTCTCTAAATGACAGTGAAACTAATTTGATTGAACATTTGCGCATTCTGTTTTGGAAGTCTGGTGGTTTCCCGGGATAGTGTTTCGTTATGGAGACAGTTTTGTTCAACTTTGATAGCAAAAAATATCTCGACCGTTTACACATTGAGGTGAGTAAAGAAATTTCATTTTTCCCCTATTTCACCTTGCAATCCGAGTTTTAGTGTTTACCGCGGTACGATGAAGTCATCTCCTTTCGTAAATATTAACCGACTTCGTTCGTCTAATGGCTCTCGCTGAAACACTATCAAAGTTAAAATAATATTTTCTTCACAAATGTACTGATAAAATGTTATGTTAATCGGATTTCATGATGAAACAGGCCACATAAGTTCCAAATTCTATTGACGATTACGGATAAGTACCGCGATACAACGAGGTCGCAGGCTAATTTCTATTTTTGCTTCGGCACATTAGCTTACAAACGGACATGTTTTCCCTGAGGTTGTATAATGTTGTGGAAGTTAAAAGGATCATTACTATGGATGTGTTTTACCTTTTAAGTCCAGTGTTCTTCGGGAATTGTCCCAAACAGTCCATTGCAAATTCAAGAGTTCGCGGTGTTGTCGCTGCATCGTGATGCGTTGCACTTGATCACTACTCATGTTTACCTTCTATATTTAATAACTATTTGGGGGAAAAGTGTTTAGAAATATCTCTTTTCCTTATGACCAGCATAACTGTGTTATTCATGCGCATGAACAATGGTTATTTATGCTACCACAATGGAACTAGTTTCTTGCTCCTTAGTCCATTGCAATTCTATTGTTATTACGGTAAGTTTGTTAAAATCAAACCAAACTTAATATTTGGGCATAAATTGGTATAAATTATCGTTGTAAACATTTTATTCCAACAGGACACAGTAAGAGTGTTTCCTGATATTTTCAATGCATTTTATTGTTCGATCTGATCAATCGATTGCGTCGAGTGACGTTTTGACATGTTACCATGACGTCACTAGCGTAATGGTGTAGGTCGCTTTGACATTAGTGTCTTGTCCCTTTCTTTTATATTTACAGTTAGATCCTAGTTGCGATGAATTCAGTTCTTAAAACCATTTCGGACACTAAATCAATTTCATGGAAACTCTGTGATTAAGTTTTCTACAGAATAATGGCTACAGAAAAGTAACATCAAAGAAAGCCTCCATCACGGTAATATAACTTTGACTCCAACAATTCTTGTCCGATTTCTGAATGTTTGTCTTATGAAATATTTAACTCCATAATTATTTTCTGCGATAAAAACGGACTTATATAAATTAATACGGACAACTTAAGATCATCTGGATAAATATATTTTCATGTATTTACCTTACCTATGTGAGGTCATCATTACCGGCATGTCACGGCATCGACTCAGTAAACATTTTGCTTGTCCGTTTTGTAATGTTACTGTCTATTATAAAACAAACCATGCCACAATTTTCCTTGTAAAATTCGGACAAAACGGACATTGAAAGGACAACCTCATGTACATTTGTAATGTTGTAAATTTGATTTGTTTATTTCCATTGTAAACAAAAGCCAGTCATCCACGTCGATTCTGATTGGCTAATATCTAGTCACATGACATGTCAGGAATCTATATATGCTCGGCGCGAATTTCGAACAGTTACGTGATCAGACGTCCTCAGAGGCACTACTTGTGATCAGACAGCTGATCTTGTCGACACCTTTAGGCCCAAACACAAATTCATAGAATATTAAGGACTATACAGGAATATTAATATAGGTGAATACATTATCATATATACCATTCTCCTTGCACGTGGTTGAAAAGTCTGTATAAGCGTTGATGGAGGTGGATCACGCGTCGACGGAGGCAATACAGACGTTGGGTTAAACGTAGATGGATGTGGTACAGGCATTTGTGCAGGTGTAACTGGCGTCGGGTGAAGTAACGATGAAAATGATTTGGAATACGGTCAGTTTGTACCAGGAGATGAGAGTCCAGAAAGACGCACTTTAGAGTCATTTCAATTATCAAAACATGAAACCATACCAAGGATGGAATCCTTAGATTTATCAGAAGTGCCTGTGCCCAAGAAAAGGACACCCTCTCCAAGTCTTGCTAATCAGCTGGTCTTTAGTCAAAGGCAGGAAGTACCAGGTCCAAGCATCATCTATGGGCACCCAGACCCTGATTACAGGAGACATAACAGTATCTGTTTTCACGGGTGATCGTAACTGAAGTGAGCATGGCGGAACTGTATTTACGTGAAGATTCCATTACAACTGACACTGTCAAAAAAGGTCCAATGGATAGGACTATCGTTTTGACGAATATCAAAATCTTCTGATTTAACTTTGGCAGATATTCTGCATTTTCTTGGAGACCCATGTGATATCAATGCATTCAGAGGCAAAGTACATAGACTGCAGATACAAAGAAATAAAAAGACCGGAAAACATTTCAAGACATTTCTGTTACAAGCCTTCAACAAACCAACAGTAGCTGGCCAAGGAGCACCAAATCTGGGAAGAGTTTTTTCATCGGATACAAAACCCCTAGTTAAGACAGAAACTAAAAGTAGCCATCCGGTGAAGTCAAAGACATTACCAGAAGTTGATATACGCACGCAAACAGCTGCAAAAGAGCGCGATTTTGAAGAAAAGAAGAACTGATTATTGGAAGGAATCCAAAACAAAGGAATCCAAATCAATGTCAAAGGCTAAAGTACCTGGAAAGAAGGAAAATTAAAATTTATGTGTTGGAGCAAAAATTAAAGGAAAAGCGTATTCACGACCAGGCTTTCAAAGATTTCTGTTTAACTGTCCCTAACTTCACTAAACAACTGAAGGACAAAGAAGGGAGTGTAAAAGAGTACAAAAGGAAACCGGAAATGCTGAAAGAAAGAAATGTAGTGTATGTGGAAACTTTGCTGAAAGGTGATCAGAGCTCAAGTTTGTACTTATATGACCTGCAGCATAAGAGCTGCAAAACTGAAGCAGTGATGTGTGTTTATGGAATACTCAACCACAATGTAGCTTCAGAAAATGTCCCAAAGGTCATAAAGGAAGCGGCAGAGTTATGTGGCAAAACATCGATTGACAAAAGGAGACTTTCACTGTCACATACTGGGCAGCTGAGCAGGCTTCTTCTAGGGACAATTTTATGTTAGCTACGTGAAAAAACTCCAGACCGAGGTACCACTGTCGAGGGCTTCCATGCGAGTGATGAGTGTGGAAACACATATGTTCTTGAATTGCGTGAAATGACCAACAAATCATCTGCATCAACACTGGATACCCTGAAGGAGATCCTTTCAGGTATACCCTTGGTTGAGGAAACCATTTGGCACAGAAGCAGGAAAGAAAATATTATTTTATATTATTAACATATTATAAGAGGAAAGAATGAAATTAACCAAAAGGGCTAGGAAATTCAGTTAAAGAATGCATCGCAAGGTTCAAGTTTAGGAAGGGTGTCCTCAAACGAAAACGAGCCCTGAATAAGGCAGCCCTAAAACAGGCAGTCCCTTGTTGGTTGAAAAGAAAATGGTTCATACCCTCGAAGAAGATGGAGAACAAGTTACACACAGGGGACGAGTAATAGACATAGTCAGGGGGTTTCCCACAATGGTACAATATCATCTGTGACAGCGAAGAAGTGGTGTACACGGACATGTTCCAGGATGACTTTGAGAAAGGGGATTTGGAACTTGTTTGTGAGTCTCAAGTTGGAAAGCGCCTCGCAAAGATGGGATTGGAATGTTACATGAACATTTACACCTTGATTGGCATCGTCTACATGTGATTTATTAACATGAATCCAACCAAAACTGATCAACATATTTCTGCATCATGCATGTAAAGGGAGACCATATGTCCATAAGACGATGCTGTTGGTTGTTTCATTCCACTATTGAACCTGATCCTGGTTTCTGATGACATGGAAGTGTAGACTATTTACAGATGCACACAGGTAGTCCACTACTACAGCTATACTGAAAATGGGCTGGTCAGCATAGTATCTTTTTAATGCAATTATTTATCTGTGTGATTTGAGGAGAACATCCTTTTGAAAACGTTACGAAATGTTCTCTTAAATATGTACTAAAATTCTGTGCCGGAGAAATATTGGCAAACATACTGTACTGTACAAAATTTTGCATGGATGTAAATAGGGTTGCTTACTAACCGGTTCATCACTAACAAATCAGTTTTTAGAATAGATATACAGTTTTTTTATTTGTTGTATTGTTGGTAAGTGTAAATTTTGTGTCATATACGACTTGCTTCCATTAACTCAAACATTTGTCTGCTATTTCAGTTCTACACTGCACATACTTTTGAAGTGGAACTCTCATCCATATGAATGGTGTATCAATAAAAACAGATTTACAAGTCCAAATTTGGTTAATTAAGTACAATGTTCTGCAAACATTACGCAGTCATTTTTTTAAACAACGTATGGTATTCTCCTTAAAACTAATTGTTTTCTACTATTTCTACTACAGTTGAAACCTCACCCAGTCGTAACTCCGAATAGATGAATACGAAGGCAGTCAGGTATTACTTTAGTAATTTATTAGGACATTTAAAATATGTTCTTAAAATTATTGGATTTTAAAATGATCACATGTCCTTCGGTATGACTTGCGGACTAATATTTCACTGAAATATTTCCTGATAACACTGCAAAGACTTTACTATTGTCCAATTATACTGTTTTTCTCCATTTGTTTGTCTTCCAGATGATCCTAGAAATGTGTTCGGAGACCAACCATAGCAACAACTATGGAATATTCGTGGTAATTTTCGTTCTTGTCGAAATTCAGCTGTCGGCGTCATTATAGTTGGTGTTATGTTCTTATTTATATTTGACTTTTATTTTTAACTGGAGAAACCTTGTACTTGCATTGTAATAAAAATGTAAAGAAGTTGATAAGTACTGCATAATAATTTTCTTCTTCCAGATGATCGGGGTATTCACATCTCTCCAGGAGCTCCTGAATGGGCACCAACAGGAATGCTTTAAATGCATAAAATATATGAAAAAAAGTATTAAATTGGCATTTACTTGTGTTCTTGAATCCAAGCTGTCTTTCCATCTTCATGTCGCTGACCTACCATAGTATAAATGACTTGCTGTGGCAAAAACAAATTTCTGAGGTTATAAATTTTGTCTGAAATAGTAATGAAGACTTTTAAGAGTTCATTATTTTGTGGTTGTTCTTCCTCTATATTTCAGGTATATTGCTGATGCCATTATTGACAACCTGAAACAGAACACACAGATTGACTGGATGAAAGGCTGAAAGGTGTATAGTTTTATAAGCATTATGGATAATGCGGTGCCTAACTGTTGATTGTTTATGCGCCAATATGAAAACCACAAGTTGGTCACAAATGACGTGTTATTGCATTGGAATAAATATTACGTTATTACAATAATGACGACAGATAAGATGAATAATCTTCAACAGTTAAATGGTAGACAATATACTATTGCCATTTAATTTCTGTAATAAGACAAGAGATACGCATTTTATTGGGAAATGCATCCGGCGACACGTACCTCGATTACAGAACTGTAACTAGATCTTACATACCTGATCTCACACAGAAGAGTGAGAGAGTTAACTGTAATGTCACATCGACAGTATTTCATCCACATCGTGACTAAAAGTATTGAATTATTAAAATAAAACTGTCAGTAAAAGGCAGTAACACCAATGGAAGATCACGGATATGAATATAAGTCTAATTTGTAAATCTAAACCTTTCTTACTATCAATACTACACAATAGCATGTCCTACTTTATAGATGTTACATTTACAAGGGATTAATATTTACGTTTTTAAAAGAATTCGATTTGTTGAAAAACTACAATCATGACAGGTTTAGGGACACGAGAGGTCGTTATTGATATTTTTTTCCAAAAGAGGTTTGAATTGCTCATAGGAGTAAGAATTATGGAGCTACTGAGTGAAAATGTAATGCACAGATACAGTTATCTTTTTAAAAGCAATTGCAAACTGTTTTGAAAAAAATATCATCAATGACCTCTCATGTTCTAAAAGTTGTCATAATGTTATATGCAATGTGACGTGTAATATCAGCATCCATATGTATCTGTAGAAATGTTAACTTTCATAGTGGTGTCTTGTGCCTTAACATGATTGGTAAAATTGAGGTGTGGCCCATTATCGCCGGCTTCAAGTATATATGTTGCCAGGTCAATTTGTCCTGTGCAGTTAAACTGTATTAGATCGATTTACTAATTTTACATTCTTTTCTGTAATATTCTAGTTAGGTTTACTGTCCTTCTTTGACATGTTTTTACAATATACCATTAATTAATATGTATTTTTATAATTAATTGTTCTCATCACGATGTGGCTGACCAATTGCCGATGTGACGATAAATTTTAACTCACTCACTCACACACAAATAGTTCACAATACGTTACTACAATACGTTTAATTGCACACATGATAAAATATACTGTGTTCATGCACTGTGGGTGACACCAGCGTGTGTCTATATGCCCACACCATTATTCTGGGTTAATGCATTCCTAAAACAAGTAATAAATACAATATTTTACAATGACTACATTACTAAATGTAGAAAGAAACTTCTTGTTTAACATTGCATTCAAACTACCAATCAAGTCCTGCTCTCACACATACGTACATGTGGACATTTTATATTGATAATTACAAAGTACAATGACTACATAAATTAACATAATATAAAATATTTAATATTTACAACACTTTATGTCATTTATAACATATTAAATGGGTAATTTGAGATTCTACTTAGGAGAATGTAAAGTTAGTGTCTAACCAGGTCTGTGCTGAGTGGCTTGTGTTGAGTAGAGTTGTTAGCTGTGTGAAAATACTAGAAAAATGTGCAAATGCTATGGAGGAAAGCTAAAGTAATGTAATGTTAAGCAAATGGGCTCCTGAGGGCTATTGTATTGAAAGGTAGACGGTTGAGACCCTAAGCAGGCCAACTGCCTGAACACGTAACCCAAGCACATAAACTAATAAACACAAGAACAACTTGAAAGGATAATTATAAAACTTTTAACTATAAAGTTTAACACAATCTCCTGTTACATACTTTTTTATATTAATGAGCCTTCCAGAAAGCTATGCTATATTCTGAGAACGGTCACATCGTGCTCAAACTGTAGAGAGTTGTCTGAAGAGTTCTGACATATTCTGAGGCTGTGATCAACTTGAGCGGTAGAATCGGTGAGACGATGCCACAGCTGGTTCCGTCCTCACGGACAGTTAGCAGAACAAGAAGTAGAGTATGGTGTTGGAATCAAGCTTTGCAACTTTTCATGTATCCAGAGACGTTCGTGTATCAGTTTTACATATGACATCGACAGATTAGTGTGCCATCTTTCCGACAAGGATATAAGACATTGGAGTATGGGGAGATCCGTTATATACCCGAAGAAAAACTACTGAGTAAGTTGTTGTTTATTGATACAGTAAAACCCATACCTTTCAAATACACTTGTCGCAATATAAGAGTACGTAAACTTATTTGTCCATTCTAGCAAATTAAAATTCCCTACTTATTACAATACATTTCAGAATTTTTCGTTTCTCCGGCCAATACTGAACCCGAAAATGTATCTACTTCCCCCTTTCATTCGTCTTTGGACAAGTGGTGAACTGAACTCAAGTGACTGAACTCAAACCACATTTAAGAAATCAGAAAGAATCAGTTTTAAAAAAACGTTAATCGACTGAAATCATACATATCAAATATATTTAGCAGTGTTTCCAGACACAAATGCTTCAAGAGCCGATGACGATCATCACCTCCTGTTGCTGTAGCCTGAACTTGCTTGAGGGCAAAATGTAGCTTATGAAATAAAAATATACTAACTGAAAAAAGTAACTGTTTAATAACATAAAATTGCATAAGATAAACGTTATTTGAAAATCACCCTAAATGAACATTTAGCAAAACACTTTGATGTCACGGATGGCACGTGTGCCTTTGTGCACAATGAAGTTACTCACCTTTTGCGTGGCTTTTGACACCTGTAGTTCACGCAAGATGTATTGAAAATTGAAATTGAATCGATTATTCTGTATCCTTTGCATTTTGTGGAAAACAGGTTAACTTCACCTTGAACTGCGTGGACGCCATGCAACGACTTACAGAAAATTTAAAAAGACAACTGTATCTACCTCATACTCTCAGTGAAACCAATTCCCCATAATTCTTGCTCCAATATCATGGACAGATACAGCTGGCTTTTAAAAAGCAATTGAAAACTGCTTTGAAAAAATATTATCAATAAAGGCCTCCTTGGTTTGCTTAAAGCTGTGGCAAACATAATTGCCATGTAATATCAGATCCATAACGTAATTGGTGTAGTTGTGCTAAGACCCATTATCGTCGGCTTGGGGTATATATTGTTTCTAATGAGCCATCCAGAGAACAATGATATATTCTGAAAACAGAGGCGTCGTGCTGAAACTGAAGAGAGTTGCCTGAAGAGTCCTGCATTGAACGGTAGAGTCGCTGAGACGATGCCACTGCTGGTTCTACTGGTCATGTACATGTTCCTTCCACAAGGACAGTTAGCAGAACTAAAAGTAGTGTATGGTGTTGGAATCAAGCTTTGCAACGTTTTATGTATACAGCGAGGCTCGTGTATCAGCTTTGCATACGACATTGACAGACTAGCGTGCCATCTATCTCACATGGATGCTAGGCATTGGACTATGGGGAGGTCCATTATATACCCGAAGCAAAAGGACCAAGTAAGTTTTTTCATACTGCAAACCCGTACCCTTCAGGTAAAGTTGTCTTTACATAAAACACTGTTCATTACCAGTATACCAGCCATGTCGTGACTAACATATGTCCTCACCAGTGAAGGTCTGAGGTGGAATAGGGCTTCAGCAACCCATACTTGCCGTAAAAGGAGACTATGCTTGTCGTAAGAGTCGACTCACGGGATCGGGTGATCAGGCTCGCTGACCTGGTTGACACATGTCATTGGTTCTCAATTGCGCAGATCGACGCTCATGCTGTTGATCACTGGTTTGTCTGGTCCAGACTCGATTATTTACGGACCGCCACCATATAGCTGAAATATTGCTGAGTGTGGCGTAAAACTAAACCCACTCACTAAAACATGTTCTAAATGAATGAACACATTTTCAGATCATTAAAATTCGGTCACAGAAGCGGAATTAAGAACTAAAGTACTGCCGGAAATGCTAGAAAAATCCTTTTTAGCCTTAATCTAGGTAATAAATGTTGCCTATATATCAACTCGCCTTTTGTGTTCCTAATTTTTGTTTCAACCAATTAACATTTCCATGCATGTAATGGACAGGTTACAGGAGAGACTTTGGTATCAAAACAACAATTCTTTCAGAGTTTATAACGTGAAATCTGAAATCGTAGTAACATTTATGGGATAAAACAAGTGATGTAAAAATATGAATTACGTTTTTCACAAACAAATAAATGTTGAATGCTGTGCTACTTTACCTCAGTGTCGTTCTTTACTGAAACTGTATTAATAGAAATCTTAAGTCTTAATAAATACGTTTTCTGTCATGCATGCATATTTTTACCACAGCGTTTACTTTGGTCAATAATTTGCAGTCGATTGTTGAAAGGGTTTATATCTTTTTTGTGTTGCTTGAAAAAGACAGCGGTAAGCCTTCCATTGGGTTTATTACAGAATTTGTAGTGCAGGTATGTCTGGAGTTTGGAGTTTGGAGTCTGTAGTTTGGAGTTTGGAGTCTGTAGTTTGGAGTGGAAGGACTTGATCCATGGATCGTTTGGCAGGATAACCCCTGAAATATGACAGGAGGCACAGGACAACGTCCTGCACATTGAACGTCAACACCGTCAACATGGCGGAGTAGGCATCACGGTTGTGACACTATTGGGAGGACACGGAATCAGCCGTTGCCATATAGCTGGAATATTGCTGAGTGCAACGTAAAACTGAACTCACTCACACGGAATCAGACTCCTGAGATTCGGACTAAGTGTTCTACTGGTTTTTATTCAAAAGTCTTAAATAGTTGAATATTGTTTTTGTAATTGCATCAAGGTTAAGTGTCTTTCACACATTTTACTTTATGCACATCCGGCAATAATAAATTTACTTTTATTAATTGATTGTTTTCATTCAGTGATTCTTCAGCCAAGAAACACCACGATTTTATTGATCATCCGTTCTACTTCGCCATATTTCGTTATACTAGTGACTTCGTTAAATTTTTGGCGAATGTTCAGAACTAGATGGAATTGACCAAATTGCATCCATGTTTCTGCGCAAAGCATTTATTAAAGGGTTGTGCATTTCCACAATAAGTCGTCAAAGTAACTCAAGTGATGGACTTTTTTATAATGCACAATAATTTCTTATGTTTATTTCAAAACAATATGTATGTGTTCATGGTGTGCGAAATGGATTATCCTAATTTTGATATCACATGACCCCTTACATAACCAATACGTATACTATTATATGTACATATATTCAACATTATGAAGACAAAACTCTATTGTGATGACTCCTCACCTGAGCGTGCTGTCAGGTGTAAATGTCACCTGACGATAGACCGTACATGTTGATGACATAATAAAGACATTTAATGTTTGTATCACATAAGGTTCCATTACCCTTAGTTTTTATTTCACAATTTGTTCCCTCGGTCTACATTAAGGAAACTTCTTAAAGTGATATTTGCTATTTAAGTAGCCGTAACACTTCTGAATGTTACAGAAATTATTGAATTATGTTATGATCTTGCTACTGGCCAATTCGACATGGTCTTTTGTTGGTGACCCAGCCACGTCGCCTTTTCTTGGGAACATGATGGCCGATTTTGCTGCTGAGGCAGCACTCACCAAATCCGTGCCACCACCTTTTTTTCATAGTTCGATTATAAAGCTACAATTAGATTTTCTATCCGTGATCCGACGCAGAAGGAGTCGGACACCCAGGTAGGTATTAATAAATAGCATGAAATAAAACCCGATATTGGTTACACCTACTTGGGTTGTCAGGCCAGATTTGGAAGAAGAGGTCATACTACGACGATGTTGTATTGGTCATTCAACATACACCCATTCAAGATCACGTTCAAGCATATCTTGCTTGAAGATTAAATCACGAACTATGAAGGATCTTATCAGGAATAACAGTCTTCATTAAATTTTGTTCATTGCATTTTAAAAAGAATTAGATTTGTTCCGTGAGTTGTAATTAAAATTAAAGTGAATTTGAACTTTCAACTTTTTTTTAATCGTAGCATATCTGTACTTTTAATGTATGGCTAAATGTTTCTAAATTGCTATAGTAGCTGAAGGGATGGTGTAAACCCAGTTTGGCCCCATGCAGGAAGCAAATGTACTAAAATTGTTAGTGGCTGTATCCTCGAGGGAGTTAAAGTTCTGTAAAATTCTCCTCCTATTGAGAGGGTTTGTAAGTCCCAAAACATTCAAAGTCAGTTAAAACTTTGCACTTTTTTTAAACTTTCCACTGTTTTTTAAGAATGTGTGGCTTTCAATCTATCACTCTATTTGTGTCCAATCACAAATGACTGAAGTGATGATGCAAATACAGCTAGGATCCATGCAGGCAACAAAGGTACTGTAAGCCCCTTGTGGTCCCTAGTATGGTGATCTACATTCAGTTGTTGGTGATCCTTAGCCTGTTTCTATTATGAATTGACCATACCAGTCATACCATCAAATTGTACAGTTTCCTGCTACTCTGAATTCTCATTATGTGATAATTCAGTTATTTTATTGCTCTTCGTTGGCAGTTTTTTATAAATCTAATTGTGTCTATACTGAATGTATAACTTTCAAGTCACGATATGGATGGAATATTGACAATGTGACAAAATTTTAACTCACTGACCTGTTTCAAATCACGAACTATGGAGGATCTTTTTACAGATGTCAGTTCTCATTTTACTATTACATTTTCAAAGCTTTCCACTGTTTTAAGTCGTAGCATACGTGCATTTTTAATATTTGGCTAGATGTGACTAAATTGCTAATAGCTGAAGGGATGGTGTAAACCTAGCAAGGCACCATGTAGGAAGCAAGTGTACTGTGAGACCCCATGGTCCCTAGTATGGTGTTCTGTCCTTCGTAGACAGGTTTTTACACTTTATGTGTATATATGGTAATTTTGCAACTTGTTTCAGTCACAACATGGCTGAAATATTGCCGATGCGACTTCAAATTTTAAATCACTCACACACACCCTTGACAAGAGTAACCTTTGGGTATGTTTGTTAGATGTCAGGAGATGCATGCTCCGCGATGAATTGTGAATTGAACACACGTTGTGTGGAAAGGCGTGGCGGTGATGCAGTCTGTGTGGAAGGTAAGGCTCCTTTTGTGGATTCATGCAGCCGAGACAAGACATTGTTTTGTGATTGCTACATAAGATATAGCATTGATGTATGAGGTATGAGGTGTACATGTAGATGAGGATGTTGATGATGATGTAGGGGGGGAGGGTGGTGGGGTGGCTGAAGATGTAGACGGGGTGGACGTGTGGACATAAGCGCCAAGTACTATCGGCGATGGTGGAATGGTACCAGGTCCATCTCAGAGCTTTAATTTTAAATAAAATAAGACTCTGGGAAGGCCCTTAACCCATTCCACCATCGTCTATACTGCTTCGTGCGTGTGTGCGTGCGTGCGAGCGTGCGTGTCCCTCGGTTGGCTATTCATCTACAGCTCTCTGGGCTGTCTGATAAAATCATGATAAGAACTATGATACAGTGGGCGATGTGAAAAGGACTGTGTTGTGAGGTGCGATCCTCAACTCCTGTCTGACGAACGCACTCAAGTCTTTCAAGTAGTACAAGTTCAGTTCGCCTTCTTTAATGTCTACCATGTCTTTGTTGTACGTTTTCATGGACCATGGTCGGTGGCGCATAATCTGCTGTTTCCCTTGTATTTGCCAGGCTGGTGCAAGTACCTGACCCTGGTAATGGTTTCCCTATTTAATCACACCATGTCGCTGCAGGTGACGATTCCATAAATTTCATATTGAAGGCTACGAGGGGTCTCTTGTCCACGAGGCTGATGCCATCCATCATTTGTAGTAAGCGTGCAACCCATTCCTTGTTTATGGAATATTTGCAACCCATATGGGTTTTAAAGCCTTGGCGACTTCGTTTGAATTTTTTATTCCCAACAATAAATAGAGCTGCAGGTTGCAACAGTGGACGATGTGTTTCGTCTTGTTCATCAAGATCGGTACGAGTTTGGCCATCAGCTTGTCTTGTGACAGTAAGTTTCGATGATATTGGGACATCCGTTCCAATTTCACTGTCAATCGTTCGGGAGCCAGAGTATAACTGTTGTGCAATTCGTGTAATCGTCAACAATTTTAGCTCCATGCCTGTCTTTTTCAACAAGGCGTCCCAAGAGAGACTAGAAGAAATACCATGTCAGGTCCAGCTGCAAAGTCAAATCTTTAATGGGACGTTCGTTGCTATGCTTCAGATGCTAAGTGAGATCTCTAATACGTTTGTTGATCTATGAAGTATATCTTACTGATAAATGTTAGCCTTCGACAGACCTTTCCTTAAAAAGTGATTATTTCCTAAACTGTTCTTGAAAATTTTTGTGACATATTTTTATTCTGAACAGTCGGTTGCATTTGTTGATGAAAAGAGCAGTATTTGCAGTGAAACAGGGCTACCCATCGCATCTGCTCCCTCAAATCTTTGAGGACCGAGTTGAATTTCTGCATCAGCACCCAAACGCTGACGCTAGAAGGTCAGGTACGACAGTGCATCTAAATTTTTAACCATTTCCTGTTGTTGTTGTAGTAGTGCAGGATGATCAGCATCGACACCCCTTTGAGCTTGTCATGATAATCTGTCAACCAGTCCTGCAGACACGTTCCTTGATTGACTCCGTGCAAATCTGAGTCTGTCATCACCCACAATCTCTCTGCATACATCTTGTTGAAGCTCAAAGTTTACCATCGAGTGAACAGATGCCTTGGTATGCGTTATCATTCTTTCTCCGTTCTCCAGAGATCTGTGTAACGGTAGACCACGTAGCTGTCTATGCAATGGATGACGACGACGACGATGAGATCAGCAGACATATCGAGGAGAGATTAAATGAAAAAGAAAAGATCAGCTCGAATGGAAGTGGCTTCCACCAACTGAGAAGCCCTTCATTCCTAAATCAGTCTCATGCGTGAAAACATAGACTGAGTCTTGAATGAGGACATAATGTTGGCTGACAGGATTGGCACTCTGATCCGCGAGCAAGGCATCACCATCACCAGCATTCTGATGGCACTGGGCTTCATCATATCGACCTTGGTCATTTCGCCGACAAGAGGAGGAGGAAGTGCTATGCTGCCGCCAGTGGACCTTTGTCAACACTGTGGTTGGTTCGGCTTACGTCCCCGCTACGATCCCACCGACTACCAGCACTGTTTTATGATCAACGTGTGCTGATTATTTGCCTGCACGTATGGAGGATGAGGCTGCCACTGCTGACGTTGTGGGACTTCTGATGTCAGGGGTGGTGCCACAGTCCCCATTTTACTGGTACTCACCAGCGGCATGATGTTTAGGATGTTGATAACTTTTGATTGCTGGTCGCGATGATAGCATTTGATTGTCCACGGCAGACTGACAGGAGCCACGATAGCATCCTCGACGTTGGACACAACTATTTCTGCACGTCATAAGCCATCCCTTCATCCAGGTTGTTGGACCTCATTTGCACTGCCGCCCTCAGCAGTGCCCACAAGTACGTTTGATCTGGTAGCACACGTGAAACAAAAACAACTCAGTTCATCATGATGAGTGTCACACAGTGAGATTGAATTGATTTTGTCAGAAGTCAGAATTGCATTCGGTTTGTTAAACCAAGGGTGCACCGTTTTTGCATGCATGACCGAAAGCCTATACCTATTTATCGATACATCAAGCTTGAAAGTGTTTATCTAACATGTACATGACGCTCCCCGGACTCACGAGTGGCAAACCTGTTCCACTGTTGCATACAATCAGTAGGGCATCAGGTCAGCACGTGATATGTGCATGCTGAACGATGAAAGTTTTAAACCCTTCTGAGCGAGTCTTAAATACTTCTTTTCATTATTCCAAAGGAATGATTGTAAATCTCCCTTTGTTTTTTCTAGCACACTTTTTCCCTCGAGGTACTCCTTTTCAAAATCATCATAATGAGATGATATTGTCCATGCACCTCCGTAAGTAGTATACACAATGGTGGAAAGGGATTAGGATCTTCCCAGAGCATTAATTTCTTAAAATAAACGTCTGGGAAGGGCCTAGTCCCGTTCCACCAATGTGTATACTACTGGTCATGATGTACAAGAGGGTCATGCCTCAGCTGAATATGAAGTTGTAAAGTTGTACGTGGATGGATGGACGGGTGGGTGGGTGTTTGAGTGATTGTTTTACGCCGCATTTTGCAAAAATCCAGCATACTGTGGCAGAGGACACCAGGAATGGGTTTAACACTTTTACCATTAGGCTACCCCGCCACACCCAGGTGTAAAGGTTGCAGATGAAGGTGAAAGTTTACATGACGGCGAGTAGGTAAGCAATTTTAATGAAAGGATGGGTATGTTGAAAATGGTGTTGAATTCATACGTGTTCCATATTGACGTTACAAAACGCACTGAATAGACGACAATAAAGGTTTTACTGCAAAATTATAATCAAGTCACAAAACTGTTTACACTATAGCCATGTCATGTACAACTTTATGATAAAATATAGGGCGACATTCACAGGTTCCACTGTCGGCAGTACCCTGGAGTCAGGCTGCTTAACGGACTCTGACTGTTCAGCAGACAGGAAGTTTGTGTGCTTCATGAAGACCTGCAAGTGTATACCAGGGTACAGCTTCAACCCCGCCAACAACAGCTGTGTAAGACGTAAGTATGTTTCTAAGCAACATACTTTAAACAGATCTCTGTAGCTGCAGCCTTAACGAAACCATGTTGTGGATATTGTCTCTACAAGGGGAATGAGGTAGAGTAAGGTTACTGTCCTCGTCAGAGGGTACGCCAGTCATAAAACTTCAAGGTCAGTCTATCTCTACCACACTTTTAATCGGAGAATACCTGTTCTTATTAATACTGGCTAAAACTAAAGCACAATCGCCAGCAGTTGAAGGACGGTGTAAATCCCGTTAGGGTCCATGCAGGTAGCAAAAATACTGTAAGTCCCCATGGATCTTAGTGTGTCGATCTACCTTCAGTTGTTGGTGATGGTCTATAGCCCGTTTTTATTTTGTACTGTCCATAGTGATTACATTTTACGATAGAGTACTAGTTTTAAATTTATATCTGTGATACTCAAGGATTTTTACTGCCATTCGATGACAGGTTTTTGCATTCTAAATTTATTGATTGCAATATTGATATAAAATACATTGTTCTCGTCACCATATGACTGAAATATTGCCGATGTGACGTGAAATATTAACTCACTCACTCACTGCATTGTCATGCTCTAGTCCACAATGCTGGAGACATGGAGTAAGTAATAAAAGTGACTTTAGTTTTACGCCGCACTCAGCAATATTCCAGCTATATGTAAATAACTGAGTTTGGATCAGACAATCCAGTGGACATCGATCTGCGCAAATGGGAACCGATGACATGTGTCAACAAGTCAGCGAGCCTGACCACCCGATCCCATTAGTCGCCTCTTACGACAAGCATAGTCGCCTTTACTGACAAGCATGGGCTACTGAATCCCTGTTCTACCCCGGACCTTCACGGGTCCTTGTGGCAAGACCTGTAGATGTCGCAGCGCACGTAGCGTGACAAACATAATGTTTTAGTTTTAGTGACACTTAACTCACTGAATTACTGAGTATTTCTGAAATGTTGGGCTAAATTTCCTGATAATTGCAGTTTACTTACAATCTAACAAGGAAAATTTCACAGCAAGAGAGCGTGTATGTCCTACGAACAAAATCCCATTTCATTTATTTTTTTCAATCTATTCCGTAGGTTGCAATGTGTATGGTGCTGGATTCACGATATACCAAGGTCTCGCTATGAGTGGAAACAATGACATAGTAAAACAGGTTAGAAATGTAAAGGAATGTGAGGAAATGTGCTCTAGAGTGAAGAGGTTTACTTGTGTGACCTGTGAGACAAAAATCGGAACGACATGGTGCCACCTTTCAAAATCCGGGTTCCTAGACGTACCACTATCCATGAGATTTACGCAGTACCCAAACTGGATCCTTTCTATGAGGAACTGTGCATGACACAGATGTCACCTTCAAGGAAATTGCTTCAGTGACTGAATAGTGAGTTGGGTATTAGCAACATTCAAGCAATGACATGGCTGGGGACACCAGAAATGGACCTCACGTATTATACCGATGCTGGGAATCGAGACGAGCCTACGTTGTAACCTCGAGGCTGCCACACTGGAAAACGTTTTCACAATGGAGAAGATACGGAAATCATAAACAAATGTTTGTTTGTTGCAAAAAGTAAAGTACACTCTCATGATATTTTACCTCTTGATATTTTGACACAAAATTGCGAATATTTATTATTAGAGTGTTTATATGCCAGTTTCCAGAGAAAATACGAGAATGTAGTATGAACTGATGTGTAAAACGACATGCTTAACGATAGAAAGTTTATGATCGCCATAACTCAAATATGCGATTCTTTTCCACACGCCTTTCCAAGGAAATATGCCTTGAACCATTATTATTTTCTATTTTGATGAGTAATCTTGAATCATGCTTATTAGGAAATTGTTGAGTCGATTTGAAACTTTGAAATGCATTGCAAATGACGATGGCATTTACCTTCGGTTTTCATTTGATAATCTTATCATATGCCAATGACACTGCCATGTTCAGTGAATATCCTAGGGAGTTACAGAAATCAGTATATCACGTCCATGAATATTGTTCAAAATTGAAACTTAATGTCAAACTATCTGAAGCCACGATTGTAATCTTTGGTGGTGGGTCTTCGAAAACAGTCGAATCAAAAGTCTCCTTTTCAGTGTGGGGTAGTAAAATTGGAATAGTAGATTATATATTTATCTTGATAAGCCTAATTATAATTCATGGTTGTGAAATATTGGGATTTTAAACATGAACATTATTGGAAAGTAGATTTATTGCATTTGTTGTTGGCCGTCAAAGCTTACTTTACTTTCTACTCCAAACTTACTTTCAAATACTCCATACATACTTAAATGTGATGTCCAATATTACAACGTTTATAATGCCTTTCAGAATATATATATATATGTATATATATATAATATTTGTGTTTATCGATATAAATATGGTCAGTTTACTATATATGTTTGTTTATCGATATAAATATGGTCAGTTTACTATCTTTCCGTTTTATCAGTTGTTTAACAATGATAAAAATACAGGTTGAGAAAGAACAACATTACTTATGTTCTACCACTTCACTGTCACTATGTAGCAAACAATCTGGTAAAGCCTTGGTAGTTTTCACATAACCAGAAAGTGTACTACACGCATATGTGATGATGTTTACGAACTTCACAGATGGTCCTGCTTTCTCCAAGGAATTTAAGAGAACCCATGTCAAAGCGTGTCAAATGCTTTATACAGGAGTCTTTCTGTATAATACAAATGTAGCTTGCATCACAAAAAGTGTGATTTATTGTGGAACAGATTTTCCTGAAAACAGCTTGAGCTTCACTAACGATATTGTTTGTTTCACACCAGTCTTTTAGCCTTTCATGTAGAATGGAGACACAATATCTTATAGGGTGTCAATAAATGATATGCCTCTTTAATTATTTGGGCCAGCATTGTCACCAGATTTATACGAGGGACATATGTTACTGTTACCCCAAATGGAAGAATAGCCATTATCGTAGATTCTGTTAAAGACAATAGCACGGATTGGTACAGTGAATTAGTTGGATGATTTGGGAACTGCAATGTCATCTGGTCCAGGGGTATTATTATTGGGTCAGGATGAGATGCTTGATAGCACGTCTTATTGGGAGATGGGCCCGGGTGTTCTGAATGTTCTTTGTAGTAGGTGAGAGAGACTGAACCTATGCGCTGGCTGTGTTATTCTTTAATATATTGACTGTTAAGGCTGCATACAGAATTAAACGTTTCTCGGACACGTTGTTTTGTTTATAAAAGTGACGAGGGCGGTAGGACTTTTTTTAATAAATTGTGATAGAAAAAACAGTGATGAGGTAGGAACACATGTTTTCTCTCAGAAATACAGCTTGGAAAGTTTAGCGCGTATTAATGAGTTGTAGATTCAGTCACTCTCGCTCTTACAGACACTCATTCTTATAGTGGACAACTGAATGATCTGGACGCGTCCAAGTCACGATTATTTTTTTAAAAAAACGGCAATTACGCGCACAAATATAAGTGACGCACCATTTTTTCAGCCTAATAACTATGACCTGTTAAGAGCTTCGCAAATTGAATTATTGATGAACTTTATTTGACACACACACACGCACGCGAATACACAACCCTTCCAGCTACCTAGGGCCATGTACTTTTCTGAATCATATCACATGTGGCTGACGGAAAATGCACGCACTAGATTATTTTAGAAATTAGAAAAGATCTGTTGCACATGTAATACAATTCCATATGATGAATTAACAGGTTTCTATTGTTTTCACTTGAATAAATATTGTTTTACTAAAATCTTTCTATATACATATGAGCATTAATTTAGCACCATCCATTTTCATGCTGTAAGATTGTGTTTAACACAACACACTGTTCATTCATGATATGGAAACCAAACACATGGTTATAATTACGTTAACTGAACCATCTAAGTGTCAATCCATCAACTACCAGCACTGCTGCTGGTCCAACGTACACAAAGTTCTCAAAATAAAAATGAAAAAAACAAACAAAACAAAACAAAAACAACAAAAAACGGTCACTGTTCAATCCTAAGCCAACAGTAATGGTGGCATCAGTATTTGGTGTATCTTCCCCTCGCATGGATAACTACTGCAACCCACCTCCTCATGCTGGAGATCATACGCCGAATGGGCATCACTGGAATCCTCTACCATTCCTCACGAGGAGCCTGTAGATTTTGAACAGGTGGATCCCTTACTTGAACTTGATCTTACTTGACGCCCCAGATGGTCCCGTAACTGCTCTAATGGGTTGAGATCAGGGCTTCTCCCACACCAAGGTATTATGTCAGCTGCGTTGTTCTGCAAATATGCAATAACAGCTCTGGAACGATGGGGCCTAGCATTATCGTCCATAAATACTGGCTGACGGGAGGGGGTGGTTATCAAAATGCGGGACAACAGCATCTTTCAGTACTTCCGGTTGGTATCTCTGACCATCTAGTGTCCCTTAAATAGTGGTAAGATTCAGCTTACTGTCATAGGAGACACCATTACAGAGCCACCACCAAAGGGTTCATCTGCGTGGATCGTCTGCTGTTGATAAGTCTCATTACTCCTTCTTCAAACTCGCCAACGGCCATCAGTAACACGCAGAAGAAAACTTTCATCGGACCAATGGATCCTGCGCCATGTCCTCAGATTGTGGTTTTGCCCTTGATTACTCCTTGTGTCTATCAGTGAGTAGGGGACGTCTGATTCGTTGACGTGCACGGAGTCCAGCGGACCTGAGCATCCATCGGATGGTGCTGGTTTAGAGACGAACACCCACTCCCCATTGTTCTCTGAGATCTTTGGCATTGGTCATGGGCCTGCGTCTCACTACGCGAACTAGGGCACGGTCATGACCGGGAGTGGTCTTTCTCGGCCTTCCTCATCGTGGACGATCCTTGGCGTAACCAGTGGCCGCATGTTTCCTTACAAGACGACTAATGACAGTGTGACTGATATTCAATCTGGACCCAATGCTGCGACAGGACAAACCAGCATACCAGTAATCTGCCATCTGGTATTTTCAGAAAGCCTACACCTCGGTATGTCTAAAAAAGTTCATTTTCAGTACTGTTCACTTATGGATGCGTCGATAAGAAAGCAGTGAGAATATTTCATTTCACCTTTTGTACCCCTCAGTCGCTTGTACCATGACAGAACTTTAGCATGAAAAGCATGCACTTGAGTCAGCACGTGAATTTCATGCTAAATGCATCTGTATTTAGTTACAATCGACAATTATTTTTGGTGGTGCCTAATTGATACTCATGTGTATATATTGTTTCTGACAAAGATGAGCTTTCCAGTGTTTTTCCATGTGTCTTTCAAAGAAGGTGGCTGTCATGAAAGGTGTCTGCCGTGCAAGGTGTCCAACATAAAAGGTGTCTGTTATACAAGGCGCCTGTCATACAAGATGTCCATCATACCAGGTATCCGTCATTCACTGTGTGTTTACAAGATGTCCATCATACATGACGTGTTCTTCATTCACGGTGTCTGTCGTACAAGGTGTCCGCCATACAGTGTCGCTCATGCACGTTGCCCACCATACAACCTGTCAGTTATACAAACTGCCCATCACACACGTCAGTGTCACACAAGATGTCCATCATACACGGTGTCGGATGTTCACCTCGGTGGCTGTCAGCAAGGGATGAATGTTGTAGTGTTTCTGGTAGTTATGATGCTACCTGTTACAGCTCACGAACATATTCTGGAAAAGTAAATATACACAAAAAACACATTAGTTTACAATGCATGCCAAGAACTATTCTGAATAACCCTGATAAACCTACATGTTCTTGGGGCATTGAACATACCAGTGTTCTTATTGGCCTAGAAATGATCACATGCCAGTGTACTGAAATGCGTTTGGCACCATGCCAGGTTCGGTAATGTATGGCATAAATTTCAGCTCTTGGAGACACATAATATGGTATTTAATAAGTCCACAAATGCATCTTCCGGAAAATACCTGGACTGGCATGAAGAAGCTCTCTATCTCCCTGTGTGCCTGAAGTGAGTGCGTTGGATTTATGCTGCTGTAATCAATATTCCAGCAATATCATGGTGGAACTCTTGAAGTGGGCTCCACACATTGTACCCATGGGGGGATGCACACGTTATTCCTTCATTTTAACCCGAAATCAAAATTTGGAGACATCGGGTGGGAGAGGGGTGGGTGCGCACCCCTGCAGACCTGTTATCGTACTTTGCAGGCTGCTCTGGTGTCACAACGAATTTATGCTGTAAATTGTACGGTAGTGGTGACCTTGAACCAAGTATTAATTAGTAATTTTCCGTAATTCGAAACTGTGAAGTGTATTTGTGTGTGTGATATATATTGAACATGCTTGCCACAAAAGGAAACTGACGGGATTTGGGTTGACCCAAGACGTATATTTGGGTCTTTGGGTTAACACGTGTCATCGGTTCCCAATTCCGCAGATCGATGTTCATGCTATTGATCACTGTATTGTCTGGTCCAGACTCAATGATTTATACATCGCCTCCATGTAGCAGGGATATTGATGAGAGCGACGCAAAACTAAACTGTCTCACTCACTCACTACTAACTTTTGCGCCCAACATACTAATTTGTGCGCTCAAGATAACTAGCTTGTCCACTCAACATAATAACTCGTGCGCTGCAAATAAATTATATTTTATCAGGTCCCTTCAGCGTTTCGTACGTCTTGGAAATGCTGAAAGATGGCATTGTTGGAAAGATAATACACACGTAGGAAGGTATACAATTTGTTACACTGTATGCAGAAATAAGAACACTTGTTTAACACTTGTGTACAATCTGTACGTTATTAACACCATGACGTCTTCACAGTGTGGCGCAGAACGGTACTGTAAGCCAGGTCCACGTTCCCCAAGGCTATCGTAGCACTAGGGCAGTCGTAAGTCTATGTTAAAGTATGGGAGTTACGACAGTCGTAAGTCAATGTTAAAGTATGGGAGTTACGACAGACGTAAGTCAATGTTAAAATATGGGAGTTACGAATTTCGTAGTGCTACGATCGCTTTGAGGATCGTGACTGGAATTTCGAAGTTCTCTTAGCGCTAAGATAGTCTTAAGTTATGTTAATGCACGCCATTTATGACTATGTTTGCGTCCAGGGAGCTCCGAAAGTCTGGGCCCATCTGGCGGCCAGACACCATGAGGGTTAACCTCCTGTTGCTGAAATACAACCAAGTTTGCTTTTCAGTCTAAATGTCACGTGATTCCATAGATATCAAATCATCGTCAAATCAATACCTCAGGTCGCCTTTTTTCTTTACACCGAATGTTTTGGTTAATGTGCTGGATATCTTCCGCACGCTACTTTTACGTGCAATGATAAATCTACCGCAAAAACTACCATCCGTCGCTACAGCTGACTATGTTTTCCTTAAAGTTCCCGTTGGTATGGTATGTTCCTAACAAGTGAAACTTGGTGCGACTAACGAATCCGCGAAAACATGTTTCTTACTAAACTCATCGAAATGCAATTACGGTCACCCTAAAGAGCAGAGCGTTATGTCACATTGTTCGACGAAAGGATTGTTGTATGTATACATCATACATTCGTAACAACATTACTCTCATATAGTGGTTATCAATGCGTATACAACACTTTCATAGTTGGTGTACCGACCCCTTCATAAACAACTGACCGCGCGAGAACGCAGCGTTTTCGTTTTTTCTCTAAATGATTTCCAGCGTCATGTTTGATCCTACCTGGAATGACGTAAGACCCTTCCACGGGAAGTGACGTCATAAACAACCCCGCATAGTTACGCCTTCATTGTCAGCGCATCGCCGCCTTGTTCGGACGTTTTGTTGCTGCCGCTGTTGTTACACGCCGTTTTAGACGCTGCTATCTCAATTGCTGTTTCTAGGTAGGTGACAACTCTCGAAATAAATGTGTAATTGCCTGTGGGAACATAATTCAGATTATTTTTACGCAAGTTTTACAATTATGCAGCCGCAGGTTACGCATTAAGTCGGGAGTCGAACATGGACCCTGTGACGTACTATTCTACTAGGATATCTATATAGCGACTAATTGTTAGTATGAAATTACTGAACCAAAGTATCGAGAAGCTTAAAGAATATCAAAGAAACAAGAATCACTGAAAACGTGTCTGAATTGATGGTGGACGGTGACAGATACAGTGCATCAATTTGGAAATGATTATATACATGTTTTGTTTTATTTCTCGACAGCACCGAAAGCAAGATGATCTTTCTACACGGCCTGGCTTTAGCCGTATATGAATTTCAGAGATATCTGAAATACCGCGATGGTAGGTATTGTTTGAACATGCAAGACATATATAAATGTGTAAGTATTTTTGGTTGCGTTTGTTTTGTCACATTTTATGGTTTGTTTGTTCGATTGTTTTAGTTTTAGCATAAATTTACACACAGCAATAATCAAGCTACATGGTATACTTCTATATTTTGAGGAACACTAAGTTTTGGAGTATACCCTTACTCCTTCATCTTTTCACTTTCAATATTTATGATCCTATTTTATTTAAAAATATACCTGGATTTGCAAATTTGATAAATACCCCGCAGACTTACGATTTTATTAGGTTGTTAAGAATCTGTGTAAGTGCTCGCCTGACCTGCAGTTGTTTCCCCAACAGATCAGAGACAAGAGATGGTAAAGCGAGAGGCAGATCAGCAAGCCGCCGAGGCGTACGTCGCCGCTGCTGTGGACAAGGCCGAGGCTGCTACTGCTGCAGCAGACGCCGGATATGCCGCCTGGAAAGAGGCCCTGATTTTTGCTGCCATGGAAGCCGAGAGAGTGTCGGCATATTCCTCTAAGAACGCTGGGTCACCTGCAACGTTGGAAGTCCATAGACTGGAGGACGTAGCATTAGAGAAGGCATATACGTATGCTGCACTGGAGAAGGAGAGAGCAGCTGCAGCTCTTGCAATGGAGAAGGCACAGGCTGCTGCAGCTGGTACTGACCTCCCCAAGGATGAAGACGCTGCAGCTGCTGTTGCAGCCTCCGATGCCGACACCGTTCAAGGTAGGAAATAAGGACGCTAAGTTAGCTAAACCTCAATAGAAATCGATAAAAATATCTTGCATGATTTGAATGTCTGTGTTAATGGACTGGAAACTTTCAACCAAACTGCATCATGTAAGGGGCTCACATCCTCATTTTTTCTTTCAGCCAAACATGACAAGGCCAAGAAGAAGGGCATCTTCGGGGGCATGAAGGCTGGCTTCATGCTGTAAATGCTGCTTTCTGATTGGTCATCGGCAGTTTCCCTCATCCTTTAAAGACCCATGCACATGTCCTCCACTAACGACCTTGACCCTGATTAATCTATCCCGATGAATTGTTTTGCTGTACATACAGTGGTCTAATCAACTTCTGCAGAAAAGCGTAAATTAGGGACTGATGGGTAATGAGTTTAATGTATATTTGGATATTTTTGTGTGTATAATTATTGTTTCAATGGGACTTTGCGGAGTAACACGCAGGTACCAATCTTGGTGATGACGTATGTCCAGAACAGCAAGCACGCTGACATAGTTATTATGGAGGGCAAGTGCGGATGTGTTGTTTCACGATATTGACGTGTTGTTGACTGGTCGGACTTACTGCCGCTAAAGTCAAAGCAACCCTAACGGTGTGTTTCAACACCACTGGCAAACAGATAAAGTTTGTGGCAGGGTGGGCGGTAGCAGTTGGCCAGACTGGTTGATGGTGGATGGGGATGGTAATGGCTCACGTTCATTGGGTAGGTGATACAGAGGTGATTGTGCTGCAGTAGTCGTCGGGGAAGGTGTAGTGTCCTGTAACACCATCAGTGTCACCTCTCTAGGGTTGTGTCCCAAACAGCCAGTCTTACCTCTTTAGTACTAGTATTATGTCCCAAATCCCCAGTGTCGCTTCTCAAGCGTTGTCGTCCGAACCCATCTTTTTTAGTGTTCCAAACCCCAGATTATAACATTTCTGCTGCTGTGTTCGAGAACAGTGTCACCTCTCTCATGCTGTATCCTAAACACCCCTGTGTCACCGTTCTAGTATTGTGCTCCACATACCCCAGTGTCACTGTGTCACTGGCACTTACAACCAGAACAGTATCACCTCTCTAGTGCTGCGTTCCAAGGACACCAGTGTGGCCTCTCTAGTGTTGCATCCCAAATACCCCAGTGTCACCTCTCTAGTGCTGTGTTCCAAATACCCCAGTGTTACCTCTCTAGTGTTGTGATCCAACTATCCCAGTATCACCTCTCTAGGGTTGTGTTCCAAGGACAATAGTGCCACCTCACTAATGTTGTGTTCTAAATGCACCAGTGTCACATTTCTAGTGCTGTGTTCCAAAGACACCATTGTCATCTCTCTAGTGTTGTATGCCAAATACCCTAGTGTTACCTCTCTAGTGTTGTGCCATAAACACAGCAGTGTCACATCTCTATTGTTGTGTTCCGAATACCCCAGCGTCACCTCTCTAGGGTTGTGTCCCAAATACCCCAGTGTCACTTCTCTAGTGTTGTACTGCAACCAGAACAGTGTCATCTCTCTAGTGGTATGTTCCAAAGATACCAGTGTGGCCCCTCTATAGTTGTGGTCCAAATACCCCAGTGTCACCTCTCTAGTGTTGTGTTGCAAAGACAACAATGTCATCTCTCTGGTGTTCTGTTCCAAATATCCCAGAGTCACTTTTCTAGGGTTGATTCCCAAATACCCCAGTGTCTCTTCTCTCGTATTGTGTTCCAAATACCCACGTGTCACCTCTCTAGGGTTGTGTTCCAAATTCCGCAGTGTCAGCTCTCTAGTGTTGTGTTCCAAATACCCCAGTATCACCTCTCTAGAGTTGTGTTCAACTCACCAGTGTCAACTCTTTAGTGTTATGTTCCTAATTTCCTAGCATCACCTGTCTAGTGTTGTGATCCAACTATCCCAGTATCACCTCTCTAGGGTTTTGTCCCAAATGCACCACTATCACCTCTCTAGTGCTGCGTTCCAAAGACAACAATGTCATCTCTCTGGTGTTCTGTTCGAAATACCCCAGTGTCACCTCTCTAGTGTTGTGATCCAACTATCCCAGTATCACCTCTCTCGTATTGTGTTCCAAGGACCACAGTGCCACCTCACTAATGTTGTGTTCCAAATGCACCAGTGTCACATTTCTAGTGCTGCGTTCCAACGACACCAATGTCATCTCTCTAGTGTTGATTTCCAAAGATGTCAATAGAGCCTCTTCAGTGTTGTGTCTCAAATACCAAAGTGTCACCTCTATAGGGTCGTGTCCCAAATATCCCAGTTTCACCTTTCTAGCGCTGTGTTCCAAAGACAATAGTGTCACGTGTCTAGTGTTGTGTTATAAAGACACCATTCATTATCAACACTGACATGAGGTTTCAATCTCGACCTTGGGGAATCTCAAGAGCTGAGCTGTTTCTCTTTTTATTCTGATGTGTTCCAGCGCCTGGTATTGCGGTCCAAAGACAGGAATTCACATTTAGTGATGGGTTTCATAGACACTGGTCCTACCCTGCAATCCAAATACACCTGTGTGCGTTCGACAGCATTAGAGCTACCTCTCTGGGAACCAAAGACACAGAAGCCATATCTCTGCTTCTTGTCCAGAGGCGTCATGAGGCAGTGTGTCTGTCGACACTAGCTCCAAAGGAGGATCGCAGAGACGTTCCTTTGTAGCAGACAGCATATTGGGTTAACCTTATGGAGTTTCAAAGTCCCAATGTCGACTCACTTGCGTTGTGCATTAAAGACACAATTCCTTGATCTCCAGCTTTTTCGATCCCCTAAAAATCAAGCATAAGTTCCCGCAAAAGCTTCCACTGAAACATCTTTACCACAACAAAGACAATTACCTGGATAGTACTCATACCGCCTGAGAAAATATTGGTTTACTTACCCATCAGTATCTATTGTGATTATAATATTGAATTGATTTTGATCTGTTAGTTCGGTTTGTGTGGTTGTAATTTGTGAAATAAATGTGGACATTTTTTCAACTGCATGTTGTTTGTCTGTTCTGGTCCATCGCAAAATTACTGTCACGCACTCACTCACTCACTCACTCACTCACTCACTCACAACTCAAACAACCACCCACCAAAACTGCACTTCAGATTCGGTATCATTTTGTCTCAAACGGACTGTATAGTGGACCGACTCGAAAACTCGAAAACTAATGAACATGGATACGAAATGAAACGAAAACGAAAACGAACGAAATGGTCATCACAACATCAGACCAACATCAGACATTGTGGCAGAATTAATGTGCTAAAAATAGAAAAGGTGTTTAGCAAACTACCATTGACACAATTCACTATTTGTTACTAGAGAGAAGTGCAGGGAAAGGGGCAGCCAGGTGTTTGAGAAGTACTTGGACAGGTGCCGACAAAGCTATTTTTCATTAACCTGTACTGTGGTCTCCATCCTTTCTCGCACACCTGGCTGTCCCTTTCTCTGCACCCCCCCCCCCCTCTCCCCCCATCCCACGTAGCAAATCATAAACTTTGAGTTGGTCTGATGTTGAGATTCATCCAATGATCGAGGGAAAAACAAAGTGCCTATGAGCAGCGAAGCCAGATGTTGGCGTTATACAAATATTAACATAATAATAATAACTCCAACCATGCTGAATGTTCACTGTAGCATGTGAACAGAGCAAAACAACTGCTCAAGGCGACATTAAAACGCAAACGGCTCACGTGTATGGTGTCTGATGAAGTCCTTTGTCTCCTCCACGTTCATGGAAGGTGTTTAAGGCTACACGAGAACACAGTCAGTCAGGACCTGACAACCCATCACACTAGACAAAACGCCCACAATTTCCACTTTATTACAAAACTTACGACACCTGTCACCATCATGTGCGTTAACGTTTGTATCAGTATTATCCAGTTACTTCTTTAGTTGTGAACATGAGAGTGATTAAACTGATACTCGACCTTGTGTATGAGAAGGTCATCTGTCTGCCCTATATCAAACAGTGTTAACGAGGGGTATAATTGTTTTGGGTTGTTGTATCTGGGAGTTAGTTCACTGTCTTGCTGTTGTATCTGAGAGTTATGTCACGGTCTTGCTGTTGTATCTGGAAGATATTTCACGGTCTTGCTGTTGTATCTGGAAGATATTTCACGATCTTGCTGTTGTATCTGGAAGATATTTCACGGTCTTGCTGTTGTATCTGGGAGCTATTTCACGGTTTTGCTGTTGTATCTGGGAGCTATTTCACGGTTTTGCTGTTGTATCTGGGAGCTATTTCACGGTTTTGCTGTTGTATCTGGGAGCTATTTTACGGTTTTGCTGTTGTATCTGGGAGCTATTTCACGGTCTTGCTGTTGTATCTGGGAGCTATTTCACGGTTTTGCTGTTGTATCTCCGGCGTTTGGGGGCTGGTCCGTCCAGTCTGGCGGTGGTGGGAGAGAACACCCTGGTCTCGATGGTCTGTACGGAATGGTAGTTGTCCATCATCGGCTTCACCTTCCTCCAGATCTGGAACAACGCAGGTATCTATATCACTGGTGTCACCGGCCACTAGCACCACATGGGCCGTCTCTACCTGGACTACCAAGCATTAGAAGACCAAAATCGTATACCTAGAATACTGCAGAGTGAGGCTTTAGAAAACCTACCACGGCTTCCACGGTTACAACTACCACCACCAAACAACTCTGTTCCTGGAGTCAAAAAAAATATCATCTGGCCACAACCGCTGCTGATGACTACAGGTTTTGTACCCATGGAAAAGGTTTCATTAATCGAATTAGTTAGTAACACAAAAAATATACTTCAGAAGGTGTGTCTTTGCGTGCTCCTGTGTGTGTGTGTGTTGGGGGATGGGAAGTGGCACCCCTACATCCCCACACCCTTACAATCCTACACCCCTAGACCCTTACACCCCTACACCCATACATCCCTACACCCCTACACCCCTAGACCCCTACACCATCGAACTATCCTACCTTCTCCTCCTGCAGAAGCTTGGTGACTGCCTCGATGTCAGGAGCCATAAACCTGTCTTTGTTCCAGGGGCTGCAGACAGAATACATCGCCATGTTAATGTGTAAGTACAAGACAACTTAACACCTGACCTCAACTTGTGTTGCAGACCTTAAACCTCCCAAACACCCTCCATTAAGACAATTAATCAATATTAAAGACATATATCCAACTGGGAACAATGTTCGGGAGTTCTAATCTGAGATTCGCCTTGATTAGTGTTTGTCTACATCACACCTGTGAAATACAAGAAAATGGTTGAATATAATCCATGTGATATCTTGGCCTACCCGTTTTCAGTGAGGTGTATTCTTGTACTTTGGCTGGGTTGAGTTAGGTGGCTGACTTTGTGTGCTGTCGATTAGGTGCCTGACTGTGGGTTCGAATCCAGAATGGGATTCAACCCAACAACAGTACTAGAATCTGTACTTTACTGAGAACGTGTAATCCCAAATATAACACGTGTTACATCACAGCTATCCGAATGTTTTAACCGCCTTAACCATCATCATTGTGGTATTTCCTCCCGGGTTAGAATTGATCTTCAGTATCCCACCCATGCTTGTCGTAAGAGGCTACTAACAGGATCGAGTGATGAGACTCGCTGACATCTCATCATATCCCAAATGTGCAGATCGATGCTCATGCTACTGATCACCGGATTGTCGGGTTCAGACTCGAGTATTTACAGACCGCCGCCATGTAGTTAGCGCATTGCTGAGTGCGGCGTAACAATAAACTCACTCACTCACTCATTCACTCACTCACTCACTCACTCACATAAAAAGCTTGCATGGAGCTTAAACGCTCACTGAAATCATGTTCTATAAATATATCTTGGAGATGACTCCAAACACAGACATTTACCCGACGACTGATCGGACCAACTTGTGCACCTCTTCCAGGGGCGGCGTCGTTGTCAGGGGTCGCAGAAACTCCATCGCCTGGCAGGCTGCCAGTAACTCGATTGCCAAGACTGGAATAATGTTAACATTTGATTGGTAAGCAACTCTGTAATGGATGTTTATTCCAACAAATTCCAACAATTCTTGATGGGAGTCCTTCCTCCGTATCGTAACGACATGGTTGAAAGATTGACGACAGACGTGACGACAGATTTCAACTTACCCATTCCTCTTATGACAAACGTGACGACAGATTTCAACTCACACATTCCTCTTATCTTATATATCTTATATAAAAACACCAAAACATAAAGACACCGAAACATTTTGACCATTAACAGAGCTGTGAATAAATAGTACGTGACTTTTACCAAAGGGCGGCAAGCGACAATGAAACACAAATCTAAACGTCACAATGGCCCTTCCAGGATTTCATAGTTTTGCGTTTTCGACTACATACACAAGTTGTAGCTATTACATATGTAATCCATGGTGGTTTGTACGGTTACATGATACATTTATCATAGTACGTAATTGCTATTCTGGGTATAGCTGGGTGAAACTACGGAGTTTTGAAAATTTGAGCAGGTCTAACTGTACATTGGACACTTCGTTTAAAATTGGGAGTCGTGCGCTTCAACGCTAAATGAAAAAAAATGTAATGGGGTGATTACATATACAACAATTATAGTATTTTTAAGTTTAATTTAAAACGTACCTAGTTCGACTTATCTTACTGTTATTACATTGCTCCCACCTTCCTCCACGTGTTCCACGACTCTGAGACACTTCCTGGCGGAGAAGGCCCCCATAGACACGTGGTCCTCCGTCCCGGCGCTGGTGGTCAGGGAGTCCACTGACGACGGGTGGCACAGGACCTTGTTCTCGGACACTGTCCAAACACAGAATACCATTAACACCAAACACTCAAACACGCCTCAAGGCAACGTTAAGACTGATCTCCAGTAACCTGGATGCTCATATGAGACTCGATGACTTGGTCGACACATCGTCGTATCCCAATTGCGTAGATTAATGCTCATACTATTGCTGGATTGTTTAGTCCAGACCCGATTATTCACAGACCGCCAAGTGCTGAGTTACACAACAAACAACTGATTAAGCTATTTCCAAGGGCATACAGAGGATGCCGGGTGTATGACGGGTGCAAGGGCATAGAGATGATGCCGGGTGTATTACGGGTGCAAGGGCATAGAGAGGATGCCGGGTGTATGACGGGTAAAGGTTGAGGAGAGGAGACCGAACGTACCTAGAGAGGCGGCTGTGCAGTGGGCGATCATGAACCCCGAGTTGAGTCCGCCCTCTTTGGTCAGGAAGGCTGGGAGTTCACTCAGAGCTGAAACGTTACAGGAATTCATGCAATGAGGTGTCCGTGTTGATACAGTGCAATGAATGCTTATATGTAAATTAATGTAGTCAAGTGACAAAGTTTATAAAACCATCAAATGTTAGAAGCTCAACCCTATGGCCACAAGAAAGCTATTTTCTCCATGGAATGAGTGAGTGAGTGCGTTGAGTTTTACGCCGCTCTTAGCAAGCACTCCAGCAACATCACGACAGGGAATCTGCAGATATGACTCCACAGACTGTGACAATGTTGAGTATCGAACTCGGTATTTTTGAATGACGGTTAACTCTCACTTTGATAGCAACGATCTATAGCCAGTTTTTATATTGTACTGTCCCAATTAGTTTTACATTTCCATACTAGCTTTAGTTGTCATTGTGATATTCTAGCTGTTTTACTGTCCTTTGACGACAGTATTTTTCTCTTCTACACATATTCCATTTCAACGTCAAACATGTTCTCGTCACGATATGGCTAAAATATTGCCGATGTGACGTTAAATTTTAACTCACTCACTCACTCACTCCGTGATAACAAGACTGTCAAGTCTCCACCCTGATAGAACACCTCTTCTTCATCTTTATATCTGTAGACGGAATCTTTCACCTACCCGGATTAACAAGTCTCTCTATCCGTCGCTCGCTCATATTGGCCAGCTCGTGCACTCCGATAGCCAGGTAGTCGAGAGCCTGGGTAGACAATCATATATTTAGGCGTGGACCAAACTCTTGCGTCTTCTATCGATTGTGGAGGTAACTTTCCCTCCTTTCCGGAGATGATATCAGTTGCAGTTTACTCTCCTAAACATGGGCATATCTTGCTTGATTGTGTTCACGCTTTGTCACTGGGGATACGCATTTCAGTGGAACAACCGATGAAGGGGATGGGGTGGCGGATGAGGAGTGGGGTGGAATATACTATATTTTATTTATTTCGTATTTACAGACCACGGCCACGCAGATGGAATATTTCCGAGTGTGGCGTTGAACAACAAACAACATAGGTTTGCGATGGTGGTAACGCAAAGAGAGCTCTGCGCTTTGTGCAAGTGGTACTTAAGGAGACAGGTTTCTGTTTAGGATCTGATATTATTGCAAGTGCAAGGCGAATCCCCTCACAGCGACTTACAATTGTAATGAATGAATATCGTGGCTCAACAGGAATGGTATTCTTTAGTTTTCAAAAACAGACATTGAGCTGACCCCAGTGTTACTGGGCTGACCCCATGTCTCACCTTGGCTGGATACTCCCCGTGGAAGTTTCCCCCTGACAAAATCTCGCCAGTCTCAGCAAACACCATCTTTGTCGGGTTGAGGAACATTCGTACGATCAGTTGCTATGGTGATTGTTGGTCTTCAACGTCCGTTATTGTGGCGTTGTTGAAGGATTCAAGCATGTTTTAGTATAGTGTGATATTGCTGAAGTTTACGTCACACTATTATAGCAGCGCACGTGCGCGTGTGCAAAAGAATGCCGATTTTATTGCGATAACCCACTGAGGTACCAGACAGCAGTTTCAACGACGAAATATGATCATTTACAGCGTCTCATTCTTTAACCACGTGGGTGGGTGGGTGCGTGCGTGCCTGCGTGCCTGCCTTAATATAGTCCTTTTTATGTAGTTTTGTTTGAGGTGGCCACTGACCTCCGCTTTCCGCTATCCGAGAGACCACGGGGTCTTGTCGAGAAAGAGCTTATAGCAATAATTACGCTGTTATAGGGTACTACAACGGGCCAGATGTCTACAACGCCGGATTAACTGCCCCTTAGTACTGCACTGATCGTAACAAGGAGTTTGAATCTCTGATTTGTCCTGGTTTATTTTTACTGTTCAGGACCACTCACGATCGTTTGGTTTCATAAAGGGATGACTGCTTCACTTTGGGCTCTTCGCCCACACTAGCACGTCGTAATATAGCTGAATAACTGGTGAAATCGGCGTAACAGCGACTCACTCACTCACTCATACTTGTGAAGGATACTGGGTTGTCTGTGGCGCTGTTCATTTCTGTGACCAGGATCCCTTTGACGAAGGCCACAGTGTCGTTCACGATGCCGTGTACCTGTAATCACAAACATTGGTTTCTGTACAGGGCATCTGTTTTCATGTTTGGTTAGAAACCTATTTGTAGGCGCACCCTTCTTGAATAAGGGACTTATTTTAAATGTGCGTTTACGATTTTAACAGCACCATTACCACCCCATTGCCATACAAAGATGTTTGTCATGTCAGTATTAATCTTGTAGAAATGACACCACGAAAGAGTCTTGTTGATAAAACCATTCGCAGAACATTATAACAAAGAATGGAAAATACAGACATAATATATCTGAGTTTATGCCAGTTGTTGAACGATTACTGTTATGTTTTGTTTTGTGTTTTTTGTTACAGTTATTTCGTGTCTTGGAATGAACATACACGTTAAGACGTTGTCTGACGTTCGGTGTCCGGGTCTCACTGTATTATAATTAAGTCTCACATGGCTTAGCCACATAGTTTTTCGTCCTTAGAAATATTTGGAGGGTGGCTGTCCTGAATTAGACGCTATGACACATATATTCTACATCATGGCGACCATTAAGTAACAGTCAGGGACAAAACACGACAGTGACTGAAAGCAAGAGCATCAATTCAGTATGATAGGATCTGGGACAGATGACACCTACAGGTCAAGTCACTGAATCTGTCCATCTAAACTACGTTGTCATACAGCCTTCTGACAAATCCTGCAGTCACATCTTACCTGCGGACAGCACCTGAGCGTGTACGCGTCTTGTACCCGGTCACAGAACCTGTGGCTCTCTACAACAGACAGAGCTCAGTTTAAACAGTTAAGAAAAACACTCTTGATGATATATGTATATATAAGCATAGCTCTGGTGCAGTTGGCAATGTATGTAAACAACCGTATGATTTACATTGTTCTTGTAGCCGATCTGGGACGTGTTAACCTTCTTGGTAATCTTTCTTCTGAAGCAGGAATCAGCTCCTACCTGCTATCTGAGATGGATGTGTTTCTGAATGAAGAAGTGACCGTAGTCGCCTAGCAACCTGGCCTTGACCTTTGTGTGGTCGCACTTTCTGAATACCTGAAAACAGAAAATTGGGAAAATGACCACAGCTGTTTTAGTCAGACTTTAAAGTAAAGAATTCACTGAAACAAGAGCAAAATAGTTCTCACCGTTATTGATCTAAACAAACCTTAAAAAATAATACTCAAAAGATTTCATTTGGGAAGTAAATACCATGCGTTAGAGGTAAAATACTCACTAACACCCAGAAATAGGCCAACACATGATGTTTATCGACATTGTAAACACAAAAGTATACCAAAAGGTCCACATGAGTTTTAATGTCTGCTCTCATTTACATCGAGTGCAGGTGTGTGATGTTTCTCTGTGTCAATACGCAGAGAATAGTTTTGCCATTTTCAGGAATCGAATACATTTCAATCAGGTTTCTCAACCAATCACATTAAACAACACAGTGACATTTGGTTTACAATATTTTTCATAGTTTTCTGAATGTGCAGTTGATCCTAAGGCAATACTGGTTATAATGCCAGCAAATAATTATTTCTATTCTATATTCCACACTATATTCTAGTTACCAGACATCTGTGAGAAAGTGTGATAATTATGATCGAAACTATGTACGTGGTTGGTCTTTATCATACAGACTCCCAGAAACACATAACCAGCAACATTCCACAATGGTCGGGAAAAGTACTCCCCACATTCAATTAATGAAATTGAGTCTTTCGTAAGTTTGTGTGTAAACCTGTTTATAGTATGTACGATACCCATTATAGCTAATATGGATAGAATTATCATTAAAACGACCATACGTTATCAGAAATGGGCGGGCCACTGTAACTTGATAATGCCGGCAAAATGCTTGACGACGTGCCATTATGAAACCCGTTGTTAGGTGACGTCATAAGTAGCTCAGCTGTTGAAGTTCAGTCACCTACGGCTCGATTGAACTTGGGTTTGTTATTGACATATATCTGGCTCACATTCGTCACATGTGCCTGTGCCATTATGCACTTTCCTGCCTGGGCCAACCATAACAATTGTACCATAAATGACAACATACAGCAATGCAAATATCGACTTGGAAGTCAAACGTTGTTGATCACTGAAAACAATGGTGACTGGTAGTGTGAGCAAAGGTCAAGGTCGAATGTCGTCACTCTCAATAGTGACGTCATTTGTGTTGTTCTATGACGTGTCTATATTTGTAAAATGTGTGTCAGTGACCTCCGTCGTTCTGTTGTTGGCAGTAAATGCTGCTAAACCGATGCCGCTGTTTCTATTCTCATTTTATTGAAAATTCTATTCATTTCAGCTATAATAACGGTAACGCTATTTTTCAGGGCATTATCATTTGCAGAAGCCCGAGGTCTTTCATTAACTGCCCGACGAAGGAGGTTAGGGTTAGCCTTCTGCAAATGATAATGCCCTGAAAAATAGCGTTACCCTTATAGTATAAAACGGTGGGATAAAACATCTTATTACTTGCCCGTTGAAGATACTGCAGTGTAATATTTTCACTTCAATATTACACTAGTGTAATACCGCCTGACGCATGACGTCACAATGCTAATATTGATGTCGCGATTTTACTAGACCTTGCTTGACTTGAAAGCTGAGTGTCCTCACGCTGTAGGCAATTTCGCCGCAGTTTCTGTCAGTTTATGTTGGCGAGTAATAAACAGAATACTAAACTCGCTTCCGCGAAATACCATTCTCATTAAACTCGTTAACGATTTAGTATCAATCTCGCTTTCGCTCGTCTGATACCAAATCATTAACTCGTTTAATAAAAATGGTATTACACGGAAGGTCGTTTAGTGTCCTCTATATACTATTCCATTGAAATATATGACGTCATCTGATTATATGACGTGACGGCATCTGATTATGTGACGTGACGCCAGTACTTACTGCTATCGAACGCCCTTGTTGAACCCTTCAGCACCTCCAAGGTCATGGCTGCAACAATGTCTGCCTGTCTGGCGATGGATTCTGACCTTTCGCAAGCTGGTAGAACAATCATCGATTTACGTATAACGCGAAGAAACGTTACACAGTTCTGTGTCAGTTGGTCAATAGTTTGTTCACATTGGTATACTATTCAACAAAAATTAAGGAACACGGGATTGTTTTATGATATGACTATACTGAAGCTACTGCTGGGTATTGCTACATGCAGCCTTTGTGTTCTTTATCTTGTTTCGAGTAGTAGTTATCCCAGTTTGTCTTGCCGAACCTCTTATATCCGTGGACATTAATAAGATTCGGAGTGCATCCTTCGTTTAAATACCGGTCTTTGTGAACAACTTACTTATAAGATGAATAACGTCAGGATATTTCCACACGTCGAATTTAATTTGAATAGACTAAATCATACTTTCTGTGTCCTGGTTTCTGGGACTCTATATAATCATAATCCGTGGCACACCCTAACTCTCCTTGCGTCCAAAATATTAAAGGGTTCGCTCTTAACATCCGGAGGCCTGGGTTCGGTTCCCTACGTGTCTGTATTGTGAAAAGACATCATCTGCTATTCCCAGTGGTTAAACTGTCGATATAGGCAAGAGTCGTTAAACCATTCTTACTTACGCAATAACATTTCCTAACTCATTCAGTCATACTGAATCGCAGTAAGTTAAGACACCTACCTTCAACTCCTAAAGATGTTATAAGCTGAGTTCCATTTATCATTGCAAGGCCCTGCAAAATATAGCAAACATAACGCACTGTCTATGGCATTCATGCCATGAATATTCTGTCGGATTAAAGGAGCTTTACGTAACATACAAAAACACTATGTACGCCTATCAATTCTGTTACCTCTTTCGGCTTGGGTTTTATCGGAGTGAGGTTATGAGACTCGAGTACCTGCAACACAAAGGACAAAGGTACGAGATGGTGATTTTAAGAGCACTTCGGTTTGTGACGATTTCGCAGTCGCCGTAAATCTTCTAAACTATGAGATCTTCTATACTATGAGATCTAACACATACATCCTTGGAACGAATGAACATGCACTGACAGTTCCGAACCAAGACAGGCCCCTAGGGATCCTTTCACGAAGCAGCCTTAACCGAGGATTAGCCTACCTCCCATCCTCTAACATTATACTAAGGTTACTTCAATGACTTACGGACCCGTGAAGGTCACGGGGTAGAATAGGCCTTCAGCAACCCATGCTTGCCATAAAAGGTGACTGTGCTTGTCGTAAGAGGCGACTAACGGGATCGGGTAGTCAGACTCGCTCACTTGGTTGACATATGTCATCGGTTCCCAGTTGCGCAGATCGATGCTCATTTGTTGATCACTGGATTGTCTGGTCCAGACTCGATTATTTACAGACCGCCGCCATTTGTTGTTGTTGTTTTCTTTTGTTTTTGTTGTTGTTGTTGTTGTTGTTGTATTTCTGGCCCGTACCACTATCAAGACGTGTGTGTACATCTATTTTATTCGATTGGAATATTTCCTAGTACTGTAACGAGGGCCATCAGCCGATAACATTCTTTTATGTATGTTTTATACTTTCTACTGCTCGTGTTGAACGACACACGTGGTGATATTGACCCATGAAGGTCCGGGATAGAATAAACCTTCAGCAATCAAAGCTTGCCATAAAAGGTGACTCTGCTTGTAGAGGCGACTAACGGGATTGGTTATTGGTTGGTAAGACTTGGTTCGGTTCCCTATGGCGCAGATCGATGCTCATGCGGTTAATCCACTGAATTGTCAGGTCCAGACTCGATTATTTAAAGACCGCTGCCAAATATTGCAGAGTGTGGCGTAAAACTAAACTCACTCAGAAGGCTGTATTGTTTGTTTGTTCTTTAATACCGCACTCAGAAGTATTCAAGCTGTCTTGGTCTGTAAAATGATCGATCCAGATGGTACAGTAACTGATAAGAATAACATGGATCTACGCCGATCCATTTTTAGGCTCATGCAACCAACATCTCGATGAGATATTCTTACATTTAATTCCCAACGGGTTGCAACATATACTGAACAGCAAAAGAAACGCAATTTTCGAAAAAAATGAAATCTAAAAAAAGTTAGCATAGGTAAGAAGTGTAAACTTCTGTCCGGATCGCATCAGTTTCATTTTACGCCGCTTTTAGCAATATTCCAGCAGAATCAGCCCGGATCTTCGGCGCGATGAGCGAGCGTTTTAACCACTAGGCTACAGCCCTTCACCCATATGGCGAATCGGACACGGGTGACATGGTGCACTAAAACGAAGGAAATTAATGCGAGGGATTGGATTGGACACACTAGTGTTAATGAGAGGGATCCCGAAGATTACAGCGAAGGAACGCCAAAAATGTATGTTTACGGTAGCAGATGGAAGACTCTAAGTTAATCTACCTATAATTATGTTCTTACATATTTAGCATCTGCCCATCCACTCTTCGGCGACCACATTTTCCCTTCTCCCATCATGCCTAGCGCGAGGTGAGCGAGTGGTGCAAGGTCACCGCTGGCCCCCACTGATCCCTTCTGAGGAACCCATGGAAGACAGGATGCTGAAAGATTGGGAGAAGTCATGCTAGCAAACAGACTAACACATATTCGTAAATACAACAAGAATTGCCGTTTTCTACGTTCTTAAAAACAATAATGTTACTGACACATTTGCAAATGATTTGTGCAATATAAATGTAAACAAATTAAATATTCATTCTAAACGAATAATACACTGATTTGCTGTGCGCTTACCATTAAACGCTGCCATGTACTGTCCCAGAGTTTCCAAGGAGATGCCACTGTAGCCCTTGGCGAGGACATTAATACGCAGCGCCAGCAACATCCGGGTCCTCTCGGGGGACAGCGGGGGACCGACACCTGAGGGTATAAAAGCCAAAAGCTGTAAACTCATTTAAATATACTTGGTACAATGTTTTTGGACACTTGTCTGCAAGTACTTGTGACTTTATGCTTTTCCTGCAATACGACCATATATAAAGTAACCCTAACCGTCATATGGTTGTTCCCTAAAGCTCAGTTAGAAGGTACGATTCCTGGATCGTGATCCGAGCGTCTGAGGCACAACATTTCTGTGTGAAGGATTGCCTACCTTTGGTGTTCCAGGGACAATCTAATTCATACCCAAGATTAATTGTGGGTTTCATAACAGGTAAACGTCAATTCATGCGTACCTTTGGAATTTTCTTACCCCATCTGGGACGTTGGGGTAGCGTAGTGGTTAAAGCGTTCGCTCGTCAGACCGAAGACCTGGGCCAATTCCCCACATGGGTACAGAGTGTGAAACCCAGTCCTGGTGTCCCCATCAATGATATTGCTTTAATCATGCTCAGGGCGCCGTAAAACTACATCCACTCACATATTTTAAATTCTTACTTTTGAAGAAAAGCTTAAAAGACTTATACCTGCTGCATGGGAGCGGATGAGGTTTTCTTGGAGTTCTCTAAAACACACAGTCCAAACATAGGTCGTTATGTAGCATATATTAGCATATTTAAACATTGCACATTGGTGTTGAACATTGGTATCGAAATCTATTTTGAACTGTTTGGGAGTTACTATAAACTGTTATTGTGCAAGTGCGACGTGTCGGTGTAATGAAGCATGCCCAATAAAGAAGTTGATCATCCATGAATCACTGTCATTCCCACAGTTCTGACTGTTGTTTTTGTAAAGCTTAACACTCGGGGTGAAATATGCAATCATTTCTTAAATGCAAAATGAACATTTGCTTTTACACCGCTTTTGGAAGTATTTCAGCTACTTCGCAAAATGTCAGCTGGACCATTTATGGAAGTATGTACACATCGTCAATCAACGCTTTCTTTCAAATGCGTCAGAAGCGTCATCACGATTTGAAGATTGTTTAGGATCCTGAAAAAGCACAGTTATGACTATAACCTGCGTTCTGCAAGTGACACGAGGGATAGGCTCAGTCCATTATCTCATGGGTAACGGGTTTGAAGCAGGCGCCTATTTCACGCATTTGGTGTATTTTATCAGAATAACTGTATGCACTCAAAACTATTATCGACACATGTCAAGTCTGTGTTTACAGTTGTCAGGATCTGTAGCAGATCCCACAAACATATGTTTGTAAATGAGTATGATGTTTTCACTTTTGTGTTGTAGCAGTGCAAACATCATGTGCAAACCTTCATATGTGTAATAACTAAATTACTACACTCGTTCCTATGATATACACACTGGTGTATGCCAAATGTTGCTAGTTTGTGTGTTGAACTCAACAATATTCCACTTATATGTCTGTAAATAATCGGGCCTGGACGAGACGATTTCGTGATCAACATCATGAGCATCGATCTACACAATTGGAATACCATAACATGTGTCAACCAAGTCTGCGAGCCTGACCACCCGGCCACGTTAGTCTCCCCTTACAACAAGTTACCTCAGATGCAACTAATCTACTTTCAGCTACAATCTGAAATACAGAGGCGATGGGTGGCCGAATGGTTCCAGCTAAGGCATAAGTTTGATTCCCCACGTGGGTACAATATGTGAAGCCCATTTCTTATGCCCCCCTCCGTGATATTGCAGTGGTATTGCTAATACGGCATAAAACAACCTTCGGTAATTTGAAATATACACCCTCCGAAAGGTGTTTACTATTTGTTCACTTTCTCTTTATATACATACACACTTTAGGTGAAAAAAGATTTGTTGTTGTACTTACACTAGTTTATCTTTAGGTATGGAAGTCCGAGCAAAGTTACCAAATCCTGTTGTGATTCCATAGACAACTGGAAAAATAGTAAAATCAGTCTGTGATCTAAATGAAAAACCAGATTGATAGACACCAGCGGTAGCTACGCGTACTTCAAGACGACGTACGTACACCGATCTCGACGCTACCAGCATACGTTGGAAGGTCAAGATCTGAAGGTCATCCATGATGTTTGCCTGTTTCACGTCCCGCTTCTCCTTTCACGAAGCAACCTTTACTAAGGGTAACCTTAACTCCCTTTCTTTAACACTGCACTAAGATTACCTTAGTAACTCACGGTCACATTAGTGCTTTGTGAAGGAGACCCAGGGCGATTCTCAAGGCGATCGCAGCGTTGATGATGATCTTAAGACCCATAGTCTAACATAGACTTGCGACTGTCGTAGAGATATGATCGCTCTGAGGGGGGCCTGAGCCTAGTTTTCTAAGCTCCCTTAACGCTAAGATAGTCGTGAGTGCCATCAATGAACATTTAACTTACGACTATCTTAGCTCAAAGAGAGCATCAAATATCTAGGCCCTCGACCCCATCTCACAATGCGGTCATGGCGCTGAGTGGTCCTAACTCACATACTTTGACATGGTCTTACGACAGTTATTGCGTTGCGATCGCATGGTGGAACGGGCCATTGGTCATCAGTTGGCCAATTTCAACATTTATGTAAAATTCATTGGAATTTCTCGAATAATGTCGAATTTTCTAGTTTTTATTAGCCGAAAAGTCATGATATGACGGTGATATCGGTCAATATTGTTCATCTTAGGTCCATGAATACAGATACCGACTTTTTGATACATCTACAATCATGTAAAATGCGATGAGCGCATTGAACACATTCGCACAAAGTAAGTGCTACATGCCGACATTCTTTTCTTTTCCGGCAATTTTGGGAAAAAAATATCGCTTTACTAATCAGGGCGACCGTATCTTCATATTTTTACAAATTGCGAAAACGATCTTGCGTTTTAATACCCATCAATAATAATTATATGTCCGCTGTAATTGATAATGCCACATCACTTTACTTTGATACATTTTGCAGTGACCGCGATGAGCTGTGATAAATTACCTTTATTACTAGCGAGTATTTCTTCCACAAGGTCACGTGACTTCTGTACGTTTTGTTCGGCCTCGGTAGTTAACTGGAGAAAAAGGAATTTCATTAACTATAGTCTTTAGGACTTTAATCGACAATGTGTCGACATTATGTTAAACAATATTTATCTTTAAACACGTATGCAGGAACTATACTGTGAAATGCCAAGAGATCAACATTTTCTGAAGTCGTCTACTACTACTACTACTACTGCTGCTGCTGCTGCTGCTGCTGCTGCTACTACTACTACTACTACTACTATTCCACTACTGCTACGACTCCTTCCACTACCACGCCCACAAGCACGACTCCGCTACCCGTCCCGTATGCGACTGTCTCACCTTCACCAGAAACTCTCCTTTCCCAAGTCTCACGAGATCGTCCGTGGCTAAGCTGTTTCCATCCAAGGAGATATACTGAAGTTATTAAAAACGTTGCATGTTACGAGGTGTACCGCCACATTAATGTCCAGGCTGCGGATGTAGTGCGATACGGTCATTTGTAGTTGACATGTAGTAGATAGAATTCAAACATTACATGCATATGTCTATTGACCTTAAAAGAAATTGTGATTGGCCAAGTCGCTTTATGCGCCACTACTTCAAGGGGTGTGCCGCGGTACTCTTCAACACTGACTCTGGCATTGACTACCGAAATGGCAGCCGATGGAGATCAGCACTACCGGGAGACACGCCGTATATTTACTTACAAAATCCGAGCACGGGTGGTAAGATTTTTTCACAGTACTTTCATCGATACTATGACGAAGTATACGTCACCAGTTCAGTACTTATCGTTACTTTTAGTGCATGTAAACGTTAAGTAAGGAGTTTCGACACACGTTGATTAATTATATCTAGCATCAAAGCCAAAACGTATCATACTAATTTCATTCAGATTTATGACTGTAACAATCATGGTGAATCAGAATGAGTATGCAAAAATATACACAAATACACTGCCTAATACAATGAATTTGACTCATTATTTAACTGAATATATAGAAATACACAGTTTGTTCAGCATGTTAATACATTGCCATACTTAGCATATACATTACCATATGCATATAAAATAACGTTAATCGACAGATGTACATTATTTGTGAATTGGTGAGTTAAAGGGGATTTTTACCAATGAAACCTGTCCTTAGTAGTGCATTTTTTTATGTTACCAATCCATTATTAGATCCATTTGCTATATACAGAGGTCATCATGAATTGATCTGGCTGTTAGGCAACATCTGCTACAAGTCCATAAACATGTAATTTGATACCAACAATTATCATACAATGGACAGTGTTCCCGTCAGGATAAAACCAACAGATATTTTCGGTATTCGTTGGGTCTTATACGGTTATCGCTACAAAATAGAGATCGTATGCATTAGGGACTACTTTCACAGCGTAAACAAACGCGGAGTCAAGGGTCAGCGATGCGATGTACTGTCAGTTCTGTGATCACAAAAAATGCCTGGTTATGACAGATGGAGTAGATTACAAACCGAATATAGAAATGCATACTTTTTGGCTTCCGAACATAGCAACATCTAAACCCCCGTCGACTGTTAAGTGTCAATGTTCCGATTATCGGAAATTGCAAGACTATTCTCTGCGTATTGACCTTAACAATTATCTTACCTCACATTTAAATGTCGTTTTCTGATTGGCTAAGCGTTCTTCTGTTATTTTCAATGTACCTCTATGTTCTCTTTCCTATTACTGGGCATTCAATTTCAATTTGTTCCAGTATACAGGAGAAATGGACTCAAATCATCGAAATGTGCGTAACCGACTTTGCTAAAATAAAGATGCTAATTTTATCTAACCAACGTGGTCGTTCAGATACATCTTTCATGTGTACGATGTCGTGACAACAGCGAGCTGACACCAAATATCAACGCAAATGTCGGTATTGAAAATGGGGTGTGAGCCATTGTTTACATTTCGCCCGTGCAACGAGGACATTTTAGTCCTGCTTGATTAACTTTATTCCTTCACAGAAATTGACGATGGGTGTTGTTCTGATGATGTGTACTTTGACACAGTGTCGAAGTAAATGCTGTGAAAAAATTCAAACAACCCGTTCTCAGATAGTTCTGTAGTAAATATATGACTTGTCGGCCAGTAATGATGGCCGTTTTGGACGCCATTTTGGTAGTCATTGCTGGGGTTAGTGTAGAAGCGTAGCGCAGCAGACCCCAAGAGCCAGGCTGTACTGATTGTTCTACATAATTGCGTCCCTTAGAAACCTATGATAGTTCGTCCTCATTTCTTTTCGAGCTGATTTTGTTACTAGGTGTGCCAGATCAACCGTTTCACAACATCGTGTAGGTTGTCCTCACTCACTCACTCACTCACTCACTCACTCACTCACGTAGTAAGAATCTACTCACATCTGATGCCGTCTTCACACTGGCTTTAGGTCTGGATGTACAGGTCAAGGAGTCAACAGAAGTTTAAACAATATAGTGTTGCCCAGTCATACATACAGACTCATTCGTAACTACTCGCCAGTTTCCTTGACCTACCGTGCCGGAAAGACACGGGGAGTTACGAATTTCACCGTCTTATGAAACGTCGCATCGGTTATCGCATTCGTAACTGCTCGTGTCAGCAAGCCGGATGGCGTCTCGTATCCCTCTCGTGGCCATGTTTACGACTGGGTCCTGTCTAAGCGCAAACGGGCATGGAGATGAAAATAGTCTAGTATCATTATCCAGGAAAGACAACGCTGAAATACCAAACATGGCTCTGAGAATATCTTACATCCCGTGGACAAAGCAACAACACAGTGATTCCTTTTGCAAATAAGTTTCAGCATTGAAAGTTGTTCATCCTTTCGATCAAAGTTTATGCTTAAATTGTGCTATGTATAGAGTAGCAAAGTTTCAGAATTCAACGGTTCCGCTATTTTCAAAATTTGAAATGCGTTTTACTACGCGCGATTTGATTGGTTTGCCATGACTTTTGGCAATAATGGCGTTCGAGGGGGGTACGAGTCTTCTTGCAGGTCACGGAAAGAGACGAGTAGTTACGAATGCGGTTATCGCATGATGAAATTGGATAAAATGAATTTATGGAGATTAGGGAGCATATCCCATCATTCGTGACATAACTGGTACGATTCATCTTCTGTGGTGGTTATGTAGATATTAGATTTACTTCCTGTTCGTGAGCAAAGGGAGCACTAAAATACCTACTGATATTAAGTCTTATGACGGAAACCCGTGAAGATCCGGATTAGAATTGATCTTCAGTAACCCAATCTTATCGTAAGAGGCGACTAAGAGGATCGGGTGGTCAGACTCGCCGACTTGGTTGACACATGTCACCGTATCCCAATTGCGTAGATCTATATTCGTGATGTTGGCCACTAAATTGTCTGGTCTAAAAGATTATATTCCGCCGTATAGGTGGAATATACAAGCAGATGTGTCATGGCGTAATCTGATGCATAATCATTTAGGTGGGTGGTCGAAAGGGGGGATTTCCCATATTATTGCACTTGTGCATCAATGTGCATGTGGGTACATGTGTGATTCCGTTTCACTGGTGGACGCCCACGGAGATGCTATGCCAGAGATATATACCGACCAGACCAGCTTGACTTATATTCTATACACCATGTTGGATCTAAGCAAAGGATACACCTTCTCCTCCATGTACACTATCTCAGCAGGGCCAGTCACCGGACTAGACATGTCGCTGTCCAGAACTGCAACAGAGAATACACAGTGGAATAGTTCAGACAATTTGGATACCAGGTGTCACGAAAAGGGAAGCATCTGTATTGGTAAACGTAAACGTTATGACTGTGTGCTGTTTCTTTGTTTGTTTGGTTTTGTCTATTTGGTTTTCATGTATAATTCTTTATTTTATTTATTTTTTGTGTTTTTTTTAAATTATTTTTGCCGGTTTTCTATTTTTTTAATTTTTTTTGGAGGCGTGTTTCTGTTTCGCATTTCTCTTTTGTTTCATTTGATTTTGATTTTGCTTTTTGTTTTGTTTCTTGTTTTTTGCTTGTTTGTTGTTTTTTTCTGTTTTTTTTCTCTGTTTTTGTTTTGCTTTGTTTGGTTTTTTTTTGTTTTGTTTTGTTTGTTTCAGTTACAAGATGAAAATGTAATAGGTTGCCTCCCTAGGTTGTCCCTCACTGGGACAAACGTTAAAATACGCAGTAATGCTTATCACGACGACTGAGGTGAGACTGGGATGTTCCCGCTGTGACATACATTGGGAGACACCTGACGTCGTCGTGGGAGAATCACACATGGCTTCTAGCCTGACCTAGGCTCGAGGAAATTTTGACATATAAGATTTATAAGATATGTTATCTTTGCCAAACACTGATTTAGTAGAAGAAATGTTTTCCAAGAAGATCTGATTTCATAGCTGTTAATCCAACTGTTGCTGTAAAGAATTACCAAAACTTTAACGGATGCAGCTCTGTGCAAGATTGATAAAACAGTGCGTAATAGATCAATGTTTTTAAATCCGACTTACACACAGCAAGTGTCCTCCGCCAATGTTATGAATTATTAATCATATTATTTTCATTACTAAATCATCTACATGTACTGGTATGTACAAATTATAATGTACTCACTAATATGCAACTGTAATTAACGCTAAAATATGAAGTAAGTCAGATCAATATAAGATACGCCCCTACTCAAACAGATTTTCTGCGACACCTCATCCTGCAGAACTATTACTAATAAAACACAAGACGACATCGGCACATTTGACTAATGGACAAGTCGTTAAGGCCATTGTCAAACGTGGATCACATTCCAGCAAACCCCAACAACAGCGTTACACACCCCTCTTATTCCCATTTATATCAAGACATGAACACCTGGATCGGCGGATGGATGAAGCCCAGCTGAACCTTCTTCATCCGGGTGGGCGGAATGAGGAAAACGTGTGGTCAGAACATGTAGTTGACAGTACCGTGTGCCCAATTTCCCTTAGAACCATTTGAGGATTAACGTGTATTTGACTTCATCTTATGACTGCCGGAAAGGTTTGATGAAATGATAATATTCAAAAGCATCTGTTGGACGGTGATATACCAGATAGGGGCATCCACGACAACAGCATCGTATGCTCGCTAGACACACTCCGCTTGTCCCATCTAGATCAAGACATAAAAGGGTCTTAGTCGGGTGAAGGGTGAAGAAGAACCTTCTTCGTCTAGTTGGGCGGAAGTGAAGAACTCTTGTGGACAGAACAGCTTCAAAGAACCGTTTGAGGTTTGACATTCAGTTGGCTTCACGTCCTGACTTCCGGAAAGGTCTCAAGAAGAAGTCACGCGTATCCTCCCATGGCGATATCAAACCTGCTCTCCTTTAGTACCATAACGTGCCCTTAAGGAACACATTTCTATGCTTTCGGAATTAATAAACTTTTTGTGGCCGTTGAAAGTATTTGCCCTGATTGTCCTAACGATGAAGACATCGTGCATGCTGTCGTTACGACTGTAGTGTATTGCTGTGCAATATGGATGATTTTCTACATAATATGTAATCGTGGTGATGATTGTGAGTGGGAAAACGATACGGAATAGGGTCAAGTAAACGGGACTCGAAGTGATGATGACAGTAGTGATGATGACAGTAGTGATGATGACAGTAGTGATGATGACAGTAGTGATGATGATCGTCATGACCATGATGATGAAGAAGAAGAACCGGTAAACGTTTGGCTTACAAGTTATCTGGACTCAAGGTTTCTTCTTAATAGAGATCATGTGAAACACAAGCCCCAAGTCTGTAGAGAACAAGGAAAACGACATATTTATTGAAAAAAGGAAGAACACGTGGAACACTAATGTTGGCTCCGTGTTAAAGACTACCATCCAAATCACCAGTTATTTCCTTTTTTTCAAAGATACTTCATCAGCTGAAGCGATGGCTCATCGACAGACCGAAAAGGTCGTCAAAGAGTGAGTGTGAGTTAAGTTTTACGCCGCTTTTAGCAATATCCCAGCAATATCACGGCGGGGGACACCAGAAAATGTGCTTCACACATGCGGGGAATCGAACCCGGGTCTTCGACGTGACGAGCGAACACCTTAACCACTACGCTAACCCACTGCCCCAGGTCGTCATAGACAAAATTCAAACGTTCATCAAACGGTCATTGATGACAGGGATTATAATTCAAGTTCCAAGAAACCGGGCGTAAATAGACAACATTGAGACTCAGTTTACTGATCAAGAGTGAAAGGACATATGAGTTTACCTGGGATGGTTCATTTCGGTACAATGATATGGAACTAGAAATAATACTAATTTAAGACCTGACAACTGAACGAAAGGGTACCATTGCAACCATTGCAGAATGATGGAGTGTGTTATTATGTTTAGGGTATGTATAGGATAATCACCCTTATGAGGTACTTTAAATAAACTCTGCGAGGGCTTTGTCCGAGTTTATTTAAATAATTTCCGAAGTGAGGGTGACACGTATTTCATACGCGTGTGTGTGTTAGGTAGGACGAATATCATAACAATGAGCACAATTTTATGCTGTTAAATAGAAATAATTGCCCTGGATCGGTTAATCTGTTGTGCTAGTAAGATACTCCCAAGAACAATGGACATTACCTTCCCTGGTTTAATATCAAACATGGTCCACTCAGTTTTAAAAACACGTGCGGAGAACAGGAGGACACGAGGCCAAATATATTGGCTTAATTAATATGTTCAGACAAATGAAAATGTAGAATATATTTGCAGTATATTTTTTGCTATTGTGTTTTACGTGAAGGCAATGATTCAGACTACATTCGATATTGACAATTCATTATGTTTAGTGTGATATTGATAAGCATCAAGATAAAGAGATAAAATTATAGCTCTTCACAATAATTTGCTTCATAATTATAACAGCATTGATATTTCCAAACGAAAATATAATTATTTCTGAAAACAAAGATGAATAAGTGCATTTATTACAGAGTTCGAGTTCATTTTATTCGCGTGTATAGTGATATAAAGTACAGGTTAGCCCTCAGCTATTACATACCGTTAAAAAAGGAAACTTCCTTCACATGCTGTTTTGGAGTTTACATACTGAGTGCATAGAGTTGATTAAAACATGACATCAATGCTCATTTACAGTAAATCATGTAAGTAAGATGCCAGTAACTGGTGTCACCACCGTTAGTATCGATAACAGTTTGGCTGAGGAAGAAAGGAGATGATATGCAGGTTTTCAGCGTCAAGGGGTACCGTGCCAAGCGTCGTTGAAGAGTACCCGATAGATGTTCAGTTGGGGTACAATCGGTGATCGAGAAGACCAAGGTTACACCTGAGCATTGTTTTGTTGGAGGAAGTCCTGTCATACACGTACAAAGCGAGGATGAAGGGAACGATGTGACGTTGAACTGATCTTCTCCCAAAATGTCTGACTTCACAAAGCTAGCTGCTAGCTTCGTGTTGTCAAGACCCATGAAGGTCCTGGGGTAGAATAGGCCTTCAGCAACCCATGCTTGCCATAAAAGGCGACTATGCTTGTCGTAAGAGGCGACTAACGGGATCGGGAGGTTAGGCTCGCAGTCTTGGTTGACACATGTCATCGGTTCCCAAATGCGCAGATCGATGCTGATGTTGTTGATCACCGGATTGTCTGGTCCAGACACGATTATTTACAGACCGCCGCCATATCGCTGGAATATTGCTGAGTGCGGCGTAAAACTAAACTCACTCACTCACTCACTCGTGTTGTCAAGCTTCTGTCAACATTTTCATTCGCTTGTCATCTATAGTGGCTTAAACCGATGCATGTGGAGAACAATGGAGGTGGCCTTTTACAGCCTACAGTCACTGACTTCAGCTCTGGTCGATACATAGTTTCATGATGCACGTGCATTATAAGTGGGGTGCGTTTTAGCGATTCACTGCAAACGTGGGGCACGTTACGTTTTTGTTCAACGTTCTTTGTTTTGTTCTTTTTTCAAACGCTATGTCGTCCCCACATTCCCCACATGCTGGAATTCAGCATGGACGGAGTTATGTCGAATAGTTTCCTAAAATTTAAATTGTTCCCATATCAAGTTTCTTTTCTTTCTCTTTTCCTTTTTACTTACTTATTTACTTATTTTTCGAAGAGTTTAGTTAATACACGAGGGCATTAAACATTTTACAATTCAAAAGTTAAATATTTACATGAAAATATATCAATGGAATAGTTGTTCACATTAAATTTACTCTGACAAAATGCTTTGAAGGATTGAAAACTGTTCGAGGAGGCTCACTCCGCCGTATGTATAGATATATACTCGAGATACACATTACCTCAATTATCGATGTATCGATTTCAGTCTCCCATTAATCATATAAGACTGTAAAACATCAAAATAGTTTCGGTCTACCGTTGTTACCTACCAACAGTGACGAAGTCGTTGTCGTCTAGAACGTCCCTCACGGCATCGTCGGGGTCCAATATAGCCCCACCCTTTGCTTTGCGAATCTCATACACAGTCTCCTCTGCATGACCAACATTGCTCTTCGTCTTGTAATACCTCTTCAGCCCCTCGTCCCCGAGCCAAGAGATCTTCTCTTTGCCGTTACAAGGAAGTGCCAGCCACTCACCCCTAATCCTCAGGGAAAGCTTCATCGTCAACTACGGGTGTCTGACGCAAGAGTATATTGATGATCAGTATTCAAACAACAGTTCTGTTAATGGCTGACATCAGCAAGATGTTGTCTTATAAAGCCTATAGACAATGCCTACGTCACAGTTGTGGGCAGATAAGGACCGTGCTGGAAACACTGCACGGACGTGAACAAGTACCAGCCATAATAAGCTTTGTAAGTATGTGTATGTCGGTCACAATTTACATTGTATATGTTTGGTAGTGGAATTACAACAAACGCTTGGGATTTGTGCACAGTTTCATATCCCTCAGTGGTATTTGATTACGATGAGTATGGTTTTACACCCCTTTACCAATATTCCAGTAATACCACGGCGGAGGACACCAGAAATGGGCTTCACATATTGTACCCATGTGGAGAATCGAACACGGGTCTTCAGCGTAAGGAGCGGACGCTTAACCATTAGGGTTCCTACCGTCCCTAATTCGAAATGAAACAGACCGATCAAAGTTACAACAGGTGAAGTCTGAACACTGAACGGGGACAGTACTCTTAGTTGAAAACTATTACACGATATATAACGGTGTCACGCTGAATGAACATTGCTCTAATGTGTCATTACGGACTGGTAGGACTGGGGTCGGTTCAACTTCATTAAATATATGTCAGAACGGCTTTATAAAGTTTGTGACAATGAACGCACGGTGAGTAATTCTTAATTCCGCCAAATAGATTATAAATGTAAAGTAGAAATGATAAATAAGTAATCTACATTTTTTAAGTTCGTAATGACCGAGGGATGTAACGATCCATTGGAGGTCAGACGTTTTGTATTGGTTGTAGAGCCATTACTGACCTGTGACCTTGACCTAGTATCATTACCTGGAACGAATATGGCCAAAAGATGATGACAATAGCTACAGCTTACGTTGCCTGACAGTAATTGTCGATTTCTGCCATGAATGAGTGGGTGAGTGAGTGAGTATAGTTTTTCGTCGATTCCAGCAATATGACGGCAGGGGATACCAGTAATCTGGCCTCACAAGTTGTATCCAGGTGGGGAATCGAACCCGTGTCTTCGGCGTGATGATCGAACGCCTTAACCACAAAGCCACTCCACCGCAAAGTTTCCGGGTATGAAGACATACTCAGCATCTCGTGTTTCTAAGAGTCGACTATAATAAAGAGCAGATTAGAGGTTTGTACACTGACTGCATTTTTGAAGATGAGGGTTGGAAGTGATGTTCAGCTGTCCATACTTGTGACATCGGACTGGTGGGACGGACAGGCTCGCTGACTTAGCTGATTCACATCATCGTGTTAGGAATGAGTACATCGATGGTACCAGTCACTGGTTTATCTCGTCCAGACTTGACTGCTAACACACCGCCGTCATAAAACAGGAATATTTCAGATTGTGCCATTAAACAAACAAAACATACATGATCACGTGTCACCATGCACCGATGACATGATCGTTGGTCATGATTTCTTCAGCCCCTGTTTTCTGTCATCATGACTTGCCGATTTTCTGTCGACGGCGATAACGCTGGGGAGCGTTGTTACTGTTCGCGGCGCTAACCAGTCTCACTGTAGTACTGTCGGAAATGGAAAAATATCTTGTGTTTTCACATTTATATCGACAATTTATGTAGTTAATATGTGAAGGTGTGAAATATCTGTTAAACAAAGTTGGGCCTAACTACAGTCTGTGGTAGGGATATCCGAAAAGTAGAAAAGGGAGAAATTAGTGCAGAAATCATCCATACAAAGCAACATAGAACAGACCATGGTTTTATGTAAATGATATTGTGCCATGATATTTTATTTCAAAGGACACTTTTTAAATGCCCATTTTAAAATCATACTTAGCTTCATTATAAGCTCTAGCTGACGTAATAAATAATATCTTTAATACTGAAACTATTAACGGGGTAGCAGCCATAGAGCCTCACTATCACTATAAAAAGAAACGGGTAGGAAGGCACACCCAGGACGGGTGTCAACAACGGTGGTTGGGGTCGGACTGAGGAGTGGAATCAGCTAAGATAAAATATTCCCTTTGGGAACTAAGCTGGTGGAAGTAAACGGCATGTCATAATGTTCACAAACAACATCCAGTCCTTTCGATCTTGTTGTGGTCTTGCCACCTACATGTTTTGAGACATTTAATACGATGGTTGATTTCAGATTTTCTGTGGGTACTATATTCTTTTACACATCTCAACATAAACGTTAGGAAAGACACGTAAGGTGGTAATCAATAGATCAGACATATTTAATACACATGCAAAAAGCATATTAAATTCTTTGAGATGACCCGTTGTGCCTGTAGGCAGCACGTGCATTTCAAGCCAAGTGAGTCGACGGTCCGTCGCCATACCTGGCTGAAGCATTTTCGTGATATCCTGTTATACATCCCAATGAACGCACAGTTGAGCCGAAGTGGGTTATTTCGACATATGTTATTTGCAATCGTGTATTTTTTAGGGACAATGAGTAACTGCCCCAAAACTTTTTCCCCTCCTTCCGACAAAACTGTACACAAAGCAACCCATTTCGTCATCATGGACGCAAATGGGATCATTAATATTTAAATAAACGGTTAAATATTATAAGCAGATAATCCAGAGGTAACCCATGTTTGACACAGTCATGTCAGAGTTATAATCCCACCCCTCCTTTAAGGGGTGTTGCTCGGCCTCCTCCGGGCAGGTGCGGATTTTATACGAGGGCAGTCTTGAGCGTGCGGGCAAAATAAAGGAGATAGATCTACCGGAAGTATAGCAAGATTTGGTACCGTCGTAAATTTCCGATTCTCTAGTTTTTCCATTTCTTTTTTACGGCGCCTCCATGCTATTTTTCCGAAAGTATGGATATACATAGACAACACAAGGTAAACAGATTTAGAGGTATCTCCCTTCCATCGATTTTCAATCGCAAAACATCGGTAATTTCCGTGCTTCATGCGTGATTCAATGGTATTCGAGAGAAAGAAGTAATACCGTGAAGCACCAGAAGGGTTCGGAATTCCCAACGGTGTACATTGAAAATAATACATCGCCTGTAAGCGGGGTACATTGAAAATAATAGAATAGCGCTGTGAAAAGTGATTTTGTATTTTTTAGAATACATGCGCTGATCCAGGTACTGTTCCACCGGACCATCTATAGCTATGAGGTTGTTATTTCCTGCTTGAAATTCTACGCTTTACTTCGCATCCTTCGTACATGCTGAGTATGGTGTAAGTACAGGACCATGTACTTTTGTATCATAAGATACCTCACAATTTCAGCTTTCTAACAAAATACATTTAAGACCAGTAACTTTTACGACACGTGGGACTCACGGTGTTTCCATGGTTAGCATGTATTTTTAATTGTATCCCGGAAATGCATTTTATTATGTAGTATATATGGCTTTTCAAGAGTGTTTACAGGAGTTCGCGACATCAGGTTCTCTGGATGATATAATAATTTATACATGTGAACAAAACACCTTCAAGGTCAAAGTCACATTCATCAAGTTTGTAATAAATTTGAACTAAAATTTAATATTTCCTCATTAAATGTTGGTATGTCAACGCAAACAAGACCAATTACTTTGGTTCAGACCTCAGTCACTATTTTGTTAACCAAAGATGTCAAACAATATGATTTGAGGTGACATCAGGACTTCCAATGACACTCTATGTGTAAATGAATCAAAGATCACATTTACATTTTGCTTTATGCAAGAGTCTCAGTGATTGTGTGTGAAACAGGAACGTGACAAAGCGTATTATCAATGTCTGAGTTCTTTACGAATGGAATAAGCCGTTATAACATTTCAAAATAGATGTGTAGTTGAAGTCAGGATGTTTGTTTGCGTGGTAATATTCCAGCTGTATGACGACGTTCTAAAACGAGTGGGAGCCAAACAATCATATTTGTAGATGACACATATTTCTAGGTGATACTAAATTTTAGGTATGTGATATGAAGTACTCAGGGGGAGGTAACTACTGTGGAAATATTTATGGCCGTAGCATACCATACTATGTCAACATATTTGCTTGAGTTACCATCTGTAGTTCCGAGTCTACTTTGATAACATTCCTGTTATGAAATACATCTTAAATGAGTCGTAGTTTGATAAATGATTTCTTTCGGTTTTCGTTTCATTTTGATGCAGGCAGTGCGAAATTTGAAAAAAAAATTAAGAAAGTTGTGAAACTACAGAATTTAGGCCAACAGACGACTTAAATATTATATACTGAGGGTAAACATAAGGGATCACATGAAAGGACAAATGCTCCTTTATTTTTATCCCAGTCTAAGTAAACTTGGCCTCAGTTCTTTTCGTTACACTCCACTACTGAGTCTAACAAAATCTTATGGGAGGTCGCGTCAGGTAACCTTTGAGATTGACCAATCAGAACACAGCTTACCAAATCGCTAAAATGCACATTCGCACATACCTTTTGATTTTTTTATCTCGAAAAGGTTCGCACCCGAACGTATCCGAATGCTATTTAGCGTACGCCCGCTTCTGGGGGATGCACACGGCGTACGTACAACCATGACAATGGTGAGTAAACAGTCACTGAAAATAGTGTTTATGGCAATATTCAATTATGTTATCTTGCGGAAATATTAGCTAATGGTAACCATGTCTACAGAAACCCCAATGCGTATATACTACAGGTTAACTGCTATATGCAGATGTTTGTTTGTGGCGAGATCTGTGTCAGTGACCTGAATATTTTGAAAGTCCCTCCGATCGCTGAATAGTAGCCGTTGTCTGATTGGTGAAATCTATTTAACCGTCTCGCGTTTGATTGGACGGTCATTGGTCGCACCAAGGTTACCTGACGCGACCTTCTACTAGGTTTTGTTAGACTCAGTTGTGCAGTGTAACGAAATACACTGCGACTAAGTTTACTGCGTAGGCTTTGTATCGCATTCCTTGTGAAAAAAAACTGGATCAGAAATAAAGGAACACCTGTGTTTTCATGTGATCCCATATTTTTCCCTCAGTATATAAATATATATATATGTAACCGTGATGTTGCTGGAATATTGCTAGAAGCGGGTTAAAACTATACTCACTCTGAAGGTTTTCTGTCGTGAAGTATATGTACATAAATACCTTTGTCTTTTTGTCATGTCACATTACTTCCATTATTTCCAGAAGCGTTTAAAAAGCATACTTATGTATATTTTACCACCGCTCGTGCCATTTTGGTGAGTTTTTATAAAACTGTTTATGACCATATTGTGAGAGACGCAGTAGAATCTGACAAACACAATAGATAATCTATGGTTGGGTGTAATCTGTGCCTCTGGAGTCTGTACCCTTTGTGAGTCTGGGACGGGCACAGCTGGAGATAACCTACTTCAGGTCAAAATACGATGCCGTAAATCCTGCAATAGACGCACCGGCCTCTTCTTTCAAATTACGGTAAACATTTTTAGTTTCCATGAGGATGAGACATCAAATTTTATTAAAACTCGCGTGATTTGCATTTTTTTCAGAAGGCGCTTTCATTTCCATTATTCCAACGGAGTACTGAATGTTTTTTGTGGCATTGCGGGTCAAAGTGGTCTATATGTTGTGCCGCTAGAGGTGGTCATTGGCGATTCTTGCACTGGTATTGTCGTCGACCAACACGCCTCGCAAGCGACACAACACCGGGTGCTCTGTCTAAGGACCATTCCTTGCACAACACCTTTAATACTTCCACTATCTTGAGGTCTCAGGTAAACGACAGCCACATCCAAGCCTAACAATCTGACAGGGGAGAGGAACATCAGTGGGTTCTCATCTGAAAACGTGACAGGTTACGCCATTTTCACCGCTCACACAGGGCCTTGCTCAACCGGAAGTCGACCGTCATCAACTGCCATTTCCACGATAGACAATCGATACTGGCAGACACTGTGTCACAAACTTCGTTAGATTTTGCCATTTCCAAGTAGTATACTTTTATAAAATTGATTTGTCTTATAAGCGAAAATCATGACAACATGATCATGTTGTAGAGACGTCGACAGTGGTCGATTTGGGTCGAGCACAACAGGCGTCATTTCATGGCGGACATCTGTTTCAGCTCTTACGGTAGGTCATTTGGAAATCTCACTCACTTATATTGTGAGAATGTCGCCAGTCACAGATATATGTACATCTCGTTGAAACTGGTTTATCCCTAATTAGAAATCTTAACGTACTTATAAAGCTCGCATCAGAAACCTATACTTAAGCTCACGGTAAACTGTAACTGGAGGTCATGACCTATAGTAATAACAATGGAGGTCTGACCTGTAGGAATAATATGCGTAGTCATATATCTGAGTCGGCACGTCCTGACTGGGAGATAAATCTAACGTGTTGTCTGTTATAGTAGTGGCGTGTTTCGTAAACCTACAGGTCGGCGTGAGGAATGGCGAAGTACAAACTCCTAATCAGGTCAGCTCGACAGGTCGTGCAGGTCACAGACACGGGTGCACGTGCACTCTATGGCTCAGGCATGCAACACGTGGCGGTGCTGGAAGGAGGCCATAGCATCGTGGTTGGGCTGTAAGTGTGCCAAGTCACTCATCTGGGTTCAGCTGTAATGCTAAATGTGCTATAACAACTCCGAATCTCCATACATGGAACCAGAAATTACCAGTTACCAAAGTTTGTTTCCGAAACTGGCTTAGTAGTGAATGAGTGAAGCGGTAGTAAAATACCCGGCTAAAGGTGAGAGGTGAAAAGATAGAGTTACCTCCCCTATACTGTACGATCCGCCATCGACTGACACTCAAACGGTTTTTTCCTGAGACATTGTGGTCGTATTCTGTACTATTTATGCATGAATACTGAATGTTTAATATGATACTGTTGAGTTCCTCAAACTATATATGAATATGTAATGTATTGCCCCAAAAATTAAGTATTCACTTTTTTGAAAGAGATATCTTTTTTTATAAGTATCAAGACTGTCGATAGATAATGACTTGAAGATGCTGGTGTTTACCATGAAATACATTCTCGAATGTATAATACCTTTTCAGAAACCATCAAAGTTTCTATAAGTAATCAAGCATCCAAACTATGTAGTTATAAAGTACATGCATACATTCTGTCATTGTGATGTCCGCTGTTTTGGTTCTTCAGTTAAACCAATTTGTCTCTATACTTATGTGTTATCTAGGGTTTTGAGGAGACTTGGAAAAAATCCAGAACAATTTGCAAGGCAAATCGTTACAGTTGCAAAGATACTCCCGTTTTCATCATATTTTGGTTGTAGAAAATACAGGATATTTAAACGAAGATGATTGTGTTCGGGTCCAAAGTCGTATCTGGGAAATATTCCTAACCTTGCCATACAGTGTACAATCTATGATGCTTAAAGATGGAATCGATCATGGTAGAAGTTGTTATTGGCTGTCATTTTTTGAGTAACATTCTAACACATCAGCCAAATCTATTTGGACTTCTCAGATCACTTCCTGGTCAAAATAGACTGTTTCTATGTGCACATTTGAATTTTATTTAAAAGCATTATTTTACTAATCATCTGCTAATCACTAAAACTGGAGTAATACTTATTGTGCTTGTCCTCTAGGCTAGTAATCAAACTTGTCTGTTTCCAGTATCATTGAAGCAAGAAGGTTAAATAACAGTCACCCAATTCCATGAGCGATTCTGGAACTTGTGTGGTGTTAAATTATCACACATCAAAGCGGTGTACGTCTAGACATGTGCTGCTGTCCAGTACGGTTTCGTTGCATTGGTTCCTGACAATGATATGGTTTTGTTCTCTTATACTTTTATAAATAAACTCAGCAAATATAAAAACTTGACACTTATTATTTTTCAAATAGTGTTTTGAAACTTTTCTTGAAAGAGTTCTTGTAGTGATTATGGTTAAATGCATTGTCAAGGGCATTACGTCACACTTTCATCCTACTGGTCTGGCCTAAGTAGCAAGGGGGAGAACACTGTACGCTAAAATCACGTTTCTACGTGCCACAAGTCACGTGACCTATTGATACATGTGCAATTGATCTCACGGTAGCAGAGTAGAGTGTCATCTCAGAAAAACACGGTTTTATGGTTAATTATTTGTTAATTTGCAATGCTCCGTCCTGGTCGACCACGTATGACGTCACACGCTGAAGACCGGTTTGTCACTGCCACGTCCACTGGGAATGTATTGTTTGGAGGCCGAGTGACTGCCCAAATCATTCGAAATTGCCTTCACTCTGCGACCATATCGTGCACCAATTCTGCGCACGACGGCTCCTGAGATGGACCCAGCGAGATAGGAAAAGGGTTGTGGTTAGTGATGAATCAAGGTTCACATTAACCTTTGCTGATGGAAGGGTTAGAGTTTGGAGAAGACAAGGAGAACGCAATGCCCAGTGTTCAGGAAGTGGATCGATTTGAGGGCAGCGTTATGGTTTGGGGTGTTATCGACGGTCATGCTTGATCCCGACTCATTTCATCCAGGGAAACCTTAATGCGGCAGCATACAGGGATCAGGTACTCGTTCCACAGCTTTTGCCATTCCTGGCAGCTCATGGCCCAGGACTGACTTTCCAACAGGATAACGCCAGACCTCATACGGCCAATTTAAGAACGAATTTCCTCAGGAACGCTGGTATTAGTTTCATGGAGTGGCCCTCAAGATCTCCCGACCTCAACCCCATAGAGCATGTGTGGGATGTGTTCGGCAGGTGGCTCCGTCAAGTAAGGAACCCTCCACAGAACTTGCAGGAGCATGGTGCCATGTTGGTACAAATATGGCGGCGTATTCCCCAAGCTGTGTTCAGACGCATCATGTAATCCATGAGGAGACGTTGTATCGCAGTTGTGAACGCCCATGGAGGACACACCCGATATTGATATGATTTCATTAAGTTGTGACTCACAGTTTTTTAATCATGGACATTGTAGTCGCATTTCCGGTGGAACCGATTCCATGACAAACATGATCTGTATGCTATAGCGTCTTGTAATGACAAGAGAATTGAATACAATCGTTATTTCAAACCCATTTTCCAAAATGTTCAAGTTATGGACTTTGAAACGAGTGTAAAGTTTGTATTTTTGTTGAGTTTATGTCAATTTTTTTATTTTATTTTTTTGCGTTTGACGTTGAAACATTTGTGCAGATTTTACTTAAATGCTGTTGCCTCGGTAACACTAAAGACTTACAGTGTGTCAACCACACCTTCATGCTTTTTTTCAGTGACGGTAAAATCACCGACATCGGGCCCGACAGTGAGATACTAGACAAGTACAGGGAGGGGGATTTCACCAGCGTCATCAACGCCAGCGGGAGATGTGTAATGCCCGGTAACAAGTCACAGTTGTGTTATGTAGTAGTGGTGGTGGTGTTGTTGTGCGAGTTACTGACTGAATGAATGAATGACCAAGGGCATGGCGACAGAGTGAAAGTTACATGGTATTCGGGTGGGCGGAGTAGAACAGTGTTGTACTTTCCGTACGATTTAACTGTACAAGAAGTCTGATGCACACTGCACAGATGTTGGCAGCGATTAAATCCACCAAATGAGCCACGGGTTCTCGAGCTCGTGTGGAGGAGCGCAGATCTATTATAAAAGTCGTGCGAAGCCCATTCTGGTGTCCCTCTCCGTGATATTGCTGTGATATTTGGCAAAAGCAACTCACTCAATTTCTCTTTTATCAAACGGGTTTAACGGTCAAGCTATCTCAATTAAATGAGGACCTCCTTTGTTTAAACTATGTTGTCACCACGACATATGCTTTCGTCTTAACGACTACATCTGTGTATTTAGCTTCTGTACCCCCTGTTCCAGGTTTAGTGGACGCTCACACCCACCCTGTGTGGGCCGGGGACCGGGTGCACGAGTTTGCTATGAAGGTAACAATACTTACGTCTGCGTGATGGGTTAAACAGGAGGAGTGGCAGTCACAGCTCAACAACTGTTCTCGTTTACAATCAAGGCCCCTTTAGACAGGACGCGAATAGTTGATCACTGGCTTGTCTGGTCCAACTCGATTATTTACAGATCGCCGCAAAATACGCTGGGATATTGAGTGCGACGTAAAATTTAACTCACTCAACAATACGGAGTTTTATTAATTCAGATCCCGCTTCTATGCTCCCTAACCACGACTCCCTTGTGCAAATATACATACATTTTGTCCGGATGGTGTAAGATAGGACGTTTTCACAGGACGAACTGACGATATACTCATCATAAATAGTTTATTATTTAATTCTAATTCTATTTCGAAAGCTAACATGCCTGTTTCCATGGTTTTACAATGGCGGCTCCTGATCAGTAACAGGTTCAGGATGGTCAGTGTCACTTCTCACAAACTTCTTGTCGCCACCTGCGGATTGTGTTATTCTTCTCAAAACTGTGTATTTTCATATGTTCCCCAAGTTGACGCAAAATTGTTTCTTTATCTGTGGATGTTTCTTGAAAATGACAAAGGTGCTTGCTGGTGAAGCCGCCGGGATCACAATATGAATATCTCGTTCGATGGGCTTAATGCGATAGTGAGTGAGTGAGTGAGTGAGTGAGTGAGTGTTATGTGCCCTCGTCTCCCTCCTCACTGTCCCTGGTGAGGTGTGGTAGCCTAGTGCTTAAAGCGTTCACTTGTCACGCCTAAGACCAGGGTTCGATCCCCCACATCGATACAATCTATGAAGCCCATTTCTGGTGTCCGCCCTAATATTGCTGTAATAATGCTAAAAAGCGGCGTAAAACTAAACTCGCTCACTCACTCCACGCTGCCCGTGGGGTGGTTCTTTTAATTGTACGCCGTCGACAACAGTCATTCTGTGTGTTAGACAAAGCATAAAATCGCCTTTGAACTGTTTTATCTTTTATATGGAACCTAGGGTATCACACGCAGATTCGGTATACATGTTACAGATTGGGTTACAGGCACGCCTCTTTAAATTTAACTTTTATAGTGTGTTTTCATACACCCGTCCATCCCAGTCCTAATGAGTGCATCACGCCGTTCACTGAAAAATTGAACGTGCAGTTTATTTTAATACTTAAGAAAATACTTGTTCCCGTCTGTGCTAACGCTGCGTCACTTTTGTGAACTCTCAGTTCCCCTTTCGATCCATATGTTATTAGTTGCCCCTGAACTCACTTCATGATAGAACAAAATACGAAAAGCGTTTGGGGGATATCTATTGTTTGTTTGTCTTTGATGGAACATTTATGTCATGTGTTTATAGTTGGCCGGGGCGTCCTACATGGATGTGCACAACGCCGGCGGTGGCATCCACTACACCGTGGACCACACCAGGCGGGCAACACAGGAGGAGTTGCTGGAGTCGTTCTGTGGTCGGCTCCGGGCCATGGTCCGGTTTGGTACCACGCTGGTTGAATGTAAAAGTGGATATGGTCTTGACACGGACAACGAATTGAAGATGCTGAAAGTGATTGACGAGGGAAGAAAGAGCGTCAGTATTGACGTGTCCAGTACGTACTGTGGCGCACACGCTGTTCCGAAGTAAGACCATCTATATAGTAAAACCACACGTTGTCCCGAAGTAACACCATCTATACAGTCCCATAGTAAATGCACCCACTGTCCCGTAGTGAGGCCATGTACATAGTCCCACAGTAAATGTACACACTGTCCCGTCGTGAGGCCATGTACATAGTCCCACAGTAAATGCACCCACTGTCCCGAAGTGAGACCATCTATACAGTCCCGCACTAAATGCACCCACTGTCCCGAAGTAACACCATCTATACAGTCCCACAGTAAATGCACCCACTGTCCCGTAGTGAGGCCATGTACATAGTCCCACAGTAAATGCACCCACTGTCCCGTAGTGAGGCCATGTACATAGTCCCACAGTAAATGCACCCACTGTCCCGAAGTAACACCATCTATACAGTCCCACAGTAAATGCACCCACTGTCCCGTAGTGAGGCCATGTACATAGTCCCACAGTAAATGCACCCACTGTCCCGTAGTGAGGCCATGTACATAGTCCCACAGTAAATGTACACACTGTCCCGTCGTGAGGCCATGTACATAGTCCCACAGTAAATGCACCCACTGTCCCGAAGTGAGACCACGTACATAGTCTCATAGTAAAAGCACATTTTGTCACGAAGATAGTGAAGTAAAGGCAGACGATGTTTAATGTTTTTCAGTGGCATTTAGAAGGATGTATGTTGAACAGAAACGATGTTTTTGTGGATAAACAGCTTCCTTGCTGCTTTGGATGTGGCGTTTTGTGGTAGGAGCTAACACCTTCATCACTTGATGACGGCCTTAGCATCTACACCTAAACGTCGCACCCACTGGGATAAAGAAATTGTCCGTAAAAAAACTGTAGACGATGTTTAATCAAAGCAGACGTAGAAAGGGAGACTCTCAAGTGAAAACAAACAATGTCTAAACTGAGAGGAGAAATTCTAAAATAGGCAAAATAAAAACACCATGCTCTAAGGTATGGCAGGTGTGTACTGTCGTAAAAGGAGACGATCTTTCAAAGTGAACGCCCGAGTTGTAACTTTTTAACAACTCCTTAGTTGATTGATGAATAGTAGAATGATAGAACTACCTCGTAATCGGGCGCTATTGGATCAGTCGTAGTGACGTTTCTTCTGTGTCATTCAATCTTTGCACTACTGTCTTCCAGCAGGTTTCTTTGGTCAACATGTATTGTTACTCCCCTTCTAAACTAGTTATCATGACGTGAAATGTTGTAAGCAACTGACAGCCGTATTGGGAATACTTCAGAAAGCTGTCCAGAAGCTGACGCGCCAGGTGTAACTGACACACTGACAGAGGCATTCCAAAGCGAGCTATCAGATGTTTCTCAAACTCATCTCCTTCTTAGGTTTTGATTGTTCAGACCATGTACGTATGTTGTGATCTCCTTAAAATGTAATTGGTTGTTTTTACCGACAGAGGTCTCACGGCGGCCGAGGCCACGGATGACGTCATCAAGAGGCAGCTCCCTGCCTTACAGAATCTGATGGCGTCAGGCGAGCTGCATGTGGATAACATCGACGTGTTCTGTGAGAAAGGGGTGTTTGACGTCAAACAGTCACGTGATATACTCTTAGCGGGGAAAGCTGCGGGGTTGCAGATCAACTTCCATGGTGATGAGTTGCACTGCCTCAACTCCGCTGAGGTACTGACCTCTTCACTTTGACCACTGGGTCATCAGTGTAGCACTTTTGTCTTATAAGCGCTTTGGTATTTGTGTGGATACAATGGCTACTATTATGGACAAAATAGTTAGGGATATTTGTAAAGTTTGAAATTATGAATAATGATGTATTTATTCATTGACATGCTGATAAATTATCAGTCATAAAATACCAGTATCCTTAATTTATTTTGTCAAGTATAGCTTGTAGGAGTGAGTGAGGGTGCTCTTGTGCCACTTTTTGTCGCTGTCGTTAGTAGTCTGGCACCAGCCCGGAATGTCGTTCATTATGTAGGTGGAATTGGAAGTTATAGGGTCCTCATGTTATATTTCTCACTCCACTTACCAATAACCGTCTCCTGCAAATATACCCATTACATGGCTGTAGAAGTGGGGATTCGGTAAGTAAGAGTGTCCCCCATACCGCCATTTAGCAGAATGTAGACTTCAGAATAGTACCAGGTGTACACTTTGTGTCAAATACATATTAGTCGTCCGGAAGTTACAGATGGAATACGGCATTGTGTGAAAGGTAAGGCTTTCATCAACAAAACCAATCTCGTTCAAATGTGTTGTAGATGGGGGCTGACATTGGCGCCCTTGCCATCAGCCATCTTGAGGAGGTGTCACGTGACGGCATCGAAGCCATGACCAGAAGCGGTACTGTGGCAGTTATTCTGCCTACGACAGCCTATATACTGCGTTTATCTCCCCCTCCCGTCCGTCAGATGATCACGGAAGGCGTGGCAGTGGCACTGGGGTCGGATTTCAACCCCAATGCATATTGCTTATCAATGGTAGGAGCAGAAACACTCGAGTCAGTTCGTAAGATGTTGCATTGAGAAAAATACAATCACTGAAGAACAGAATACCAAAAGGTTCTGTTACTGGTCGTACATTACTTATTTTGACAAAAGCGATATGGCCATTTTACGAAAGTGTACAAAGCACGGATCTCGGCTGTTTATAGTTTTTTTCATAATAATGTACACAATGGCAAAGATCACTTTTCAGATTACAATGTTTGTGGGGATTATTTTAGATGTGGTCAGAACAAGGTAGCCTTAAAGAGACTCGACCTCGAGTGTTTGTGATAAGCAATGCCATGACATACTTACATCTGTGTTACGGAGACGATTTGGTTCCTGTCTTGCAGCCGATGGTAATGCATCTTGCTTGTGTCAATCTGCGCATGTCCATGCCGGAAGTGCTATGCGCCAGTACCATCAACTCGGCTGCAGCTTTGGGCATGTCGTCCAGCCACGGGTCAATAGAAGTGGGGAAAGTGGCCAATCTCCTCATCTTGGACGCACACAGGTACGGTGGGGTGAGATGAACACTGCGTGACATAGCAGCCAGCTAAAAACAAGATATACCAAGGCGACGAAGCATTAAATAACTGGTCAAAGTTAGGCCGTGGTTTATACTACGAGCAACCAGCTACACGGGCACGACACAATCACTGTATCTTTTCAGATTTTCCCATAGGGGGAAGTTATTGAAAAAGTTGTTGCTTCCAATGAAAGTAGACAAATGGCTCCTATGTCAGCTTATAAAGTTCGCTGAATTATTAAACGTCCCACCCTCACGAAATACAATGGGACCTATTTCAAGGAATGTTTTTGAAGAAGATAATTCAGGCACACCTAACAGCCCAGTGTTCTTTATCAACACAGAGATAAGAATTTCGCTACCGTATGTTTTATATCAATCCTATAACTCCGATTTGTTTTGTTCTATTCGATATCAAACGACACCACGGTAAGATTCAGTCATTATGTTTCGCTCTCACTTCCAGTCGTATATGTTAGTAAAGACGGTCCAGGTTTTGTCTTAACTGCAGGAGTAAGTGAGTTTATTTTTACGTTGCTTTTATCAATATTCCTGCAAATTCTGGGAGGGAGACACCAGAAATGGGCTTCACGCATTGTACCCATGTGGAGAACCTTCGTAACAAGCGAACGCTGTAACCACTGGGCTACCAGCAGGATTTTGATAGGGACGTCATGGTTTACAGATCCAGACTGTGATTCCGACATGTTTCATACTTCCTTTCCAGATGGGAACATCTGATCTATCAGTTCGGTTGTAGTGACGTCATTCAACACGTCATCTGGCACGGTGACGTGGTCCATAGCAAGTCAACGTCTGCAACATCATCATAATCCTTCAACACGGCGACGTTTTGTCCGTTAATGTATTGTCTGCCATGCCATGGATTTGCTTACGTTCACCATGTATTGAAGACTTCTTACGGAACTGAGTTTGAATGTCGTAACTGATTTAACCTTACACATATGCTTGGCCTCGAAGATTCGCTGTGCACAGTAGTTACCCTTAGGTTCTAATCCCGGTAAGGATTCAGGGTCTGCCAGCTCCATACACGCGTTCATGGATTTCACAAAAGTAATACGCGTGATGTATCTCTTCTGGCTTTTCTCCCACATAAAGCAGATCGCCGTGAAATAATTGTAATACGGCGTTGAAACCAGCTCATTGACTCACTCACTCTTCATCCATGAGTAGTTTTATGTCATCAGTTTAACCGATATTCCAATACCATGGGCTTTGAAAACAATACCTATTCCTTTGTGTTTTTGCCGAAAACGCAAAAAATAAAGTATCTTTATTTCTAACGCATCCTGTTGAAGTCCAACCCATTGTATGCTTTCAGTAGTTATAAAAGAGACAAGACCGCCGACAGATAATTAAGACACTTCAGCTATTCGTAATCATTGGTGGGCAACTCGCTCATTTGTCAGTGTCTTTTGAAATCTGAAACATCAAAAAAGCAGCCAGACAATTTGAATCACTTAATGGCCGCTCGATGTCCGGTGATGACCACGGCGGATAGCATAAATCACGGGTATCGTCACCAGCATCGGTGTTGAGACTCCATGAAGGGAGCACGTGCCACGGGCGTCCATAGTCGCCCCGATCTTGTGCCATCCATCATTTTATCACCGCCGATCATAAACTACCTGTCGGCGGATATGTTCAACGCTCAGAATGAAGGCTCGTGGTCTCATTTGTCCCCTCACGTGTACACAAGGCGGAGGCGATATGGGCAAATTAGATCTAATGATGTGTATCAATTCCGTCAATAAATCAGGCTCTATCTTCTATCTTGTTCTCAGTCTTCTCCTTAAGACTAGGGGATAAGGGAGAAGGTCATTTAAATTCCAAGATGTCTTTGAAAGATCAGCTTTTTTCATTACCTTTTCTTCTTTATTTTTGTTATGCAGTGATGTTTTTCTCGGCGAGTGGGCCCTGAGACTCGTTTAGATTCCCAAATGTATCAATATACATGTATTATATAATTTGCACTTCTTTGTGCCCGTGGCTCGTTTGATCTATGATTGATTCTCATATGTGTAATATACAAAGTCGTATTTTTGGGGTATTCTTTCCATAATGTCAGAATTTCGGTTCGGATGGAAGACATAAGTTCCGTTGTGCAGCTGGAAGCTGAAATCCCATAAAAGGACAATGGGGTCGCCACTTTCCGAAGTCGAATAGAACTGTAATGCTGACACCTGAGTCCTGTTCTGAACTTTGGGCTAATATCATCTTGTCCCCCATACTTTAACATTAGCTTACGGTAGTTTTGCGGTCGTTTCGTAGAATGGGGCAAGTCCCATTATTGTGACTTTAGTCAAATACAGTTTTCCACAAAGCGATGTATGTACTTCGATATCTTCGAACTCTTCGTTGAAGCATATTGAAACCTTTTCGAAGACCTTCATTTTCCGAGCCAAAATTCAAATTTCTGTTCATGAAGTTGCAGCTATGGATCATGAAAACAAACTAAAAAGTAATCATCGATAATTTTCTTTTTGCAGTTATGTTTGTCTTTTGATTGTGTTATAGTGGTTATAAATCTACAGACCTCTCGAGCCTGGAGTGGTTTACCTGGATTGGGACTCTCTGTGGTGTAGCACATATAGGGGAAAGCTCTATAAGACTTCAACGTCTACTCGCTTTGTGAGAACGCCCCAGCACTGCCAGACCCCTGCATTTATTTACATATTCACACGTTATAATATGCTTATGATATAGTCAAAACCTCATCAAAATCTTTCGCGGATCAGTTTTCCATTTCAACAATGAACATTTTGTCTAATGGATCAGTAGTTGTATACATGACCTCTGACCAAGACAACCTTCCTCCATTCCAAACCCCGGAATGGTTTCCAGACGATTGAACCTTTGCCCAAATTCCTTACAATACATTGAATCCGTTTTCACGTCATTCTACACGCACCTATAACATGTGTCGCTTTAGGTCAACCAAAGCATCAAAAACGGATGACAACTCGATCTTCTCCTAATCCTGTTTTACCATTTTATTGGACTTATTCTTTCACTTGTAGCAGTTTATGTAAAGCAAATCAAATGACCCATGGTCTTTACATGGTTTTTCACACCGGACGGTGAATAGTTTTCGGCGTCAAAGTCCGCCATATGCACGCTGTCACCCCAGCGGGACTGCCGATCATGGGTTGGCCCCGCGGTGAAGGTCATCGCGCATGATCTGTAGCGATGTATGCCGCCGTCTGCTAGGTATCAAACCTTGGTCAATATTTTCGGCCTGGAAAGAAATGAAATGGCGGCATGGCTGCGTTTATGTGTATTTGGGGCTGTAAGTGCCATTAAACACTTTCCACTAACTGCCACTAATTTCTTTATTCGTCCTCGCTCTCCCTTCAATTTCATTTTCCTTTGATGTAGCGACTGTGAAGCGTAAAGTAGATGTTAATGACCGCCCATTGGCTCTCAATACAAGATGGCGGCGATAAGATACAGCGACACCTAGTGTCGTAGCGACAGCTCAATTACGGTAAAGGGCAATTGTCCAGCTATACGGTGGTCAGTGGAGCAGCACGTGCCCTCGTACAAAGTAGATGTGCACCCTGACCTGTCCGAAAGACAAGGTCGCGGAGGATATTCACAGATTTCATCATCTGAACAAATCACACCTCGTCCGTTGGCCATAAAACGCCACAAAGATGGACGTTCCCTCGTTTATAAAGTAGCTATATCCTCGCTTTCAGTTTGGGTTTTAATAAAACGGCTGTAAATAAAAGGCTATGCGAGCGTCACGCCTCATATATCATACGTGGGTATTGAAAATGGATGTCTTAATTTAGTAGGCTCGCCCAAACTGACGTGAGGACTTAAGGTAATATTGAAACGTTGCTCTTACCATAGACGTCGCTCCATGATATCAAAGTCTGACGAAATGTGTATTGTCCGTGTCAAATGAGTGCGTAGCGTTTAACAGTGAATAAAATGATTTGGAGACAACTTGAAAGTCCTCGTGATAGCTTAACAGGTTTTGTTCCGACTGAAATATTGTTTGAGACCGTTGAGAAAATAGTTTTGTTAATCTTTATGTATGATGTATTGATGGCGTAGACAGTTTTCGTTTTATTCCAAGCCCATTACTGCCTAATGGTGATCAGAGGAGTCACGATCTCTCAGCACCGTGTGTCGGGGATGGGTTTAGTATTGTAGGAGGAATACCGCGGCATTATAGATAGATACTTACATTAGAATTTAAAATGTACAGCTAGTAAATCCGTGGCAGAACAGATCCCCAGTACGAACGAAGTGAAGTAGGCGTGTTGTTAAACAGTTGTTTGATTCTAAGGGCTAGCACTGGGTCAATCGTTCATTGAGTGCTCGGTGAATGTGATCGTAACATTGCTAAAAGACCGTGCATTTATATTTACTCGCTGTCTGTGCGTTATTTGTCTTTGAAAATGTAGTCGACGTGCATCGTAAACGTCACTGATCAATTTCTGATTTATCTCCAGTTGTTCAGTCTACCTCTTACTACTGGTATTCGAACGGCGGTGGGTAGCCCAGTGGTTAAAGCGTTCGCTCCTCACAAACCCGGGTTCTATTCCCTATATGGGTACAATGTGTGAAGCCCATTTAAGGTATCCCACGATGTGATATTGCTGGAACATTGCTAAAGGCGGCGTAAAACCACACTCACTCACTCTTTACTTGTGCTATGTGATATGGATGTTGGTACGGCATGCAGAACACGTGTAGCTCCGTGAATCGAGTCGTCGAAGTCTCCATGCCTACTTCTACCCATTGGGCGTGTCAGGATCCGTTAACGTGTGTTTAGATGTCACAAGAAGACGTTTTTTAAGCTGTATTTTGCCACACACCAATGTGAGTAAAAGGGCGTGGGCATGGCGTGAGAATGAACGCTTCAACCAACAAGTAACACAACCATACAGTGACACAACCATACGGTGACACAACCATACATCCACTCAGAGATACAGACCTTAACTGTGTACATCTACACCTGATATCACCAGGGTCAATTATAAATGTGAGCGGGATCAATAGAAAATGAATGGTTCCTAATGTTATTACAGGGACGTTAGGTTAGCGTAGTGGCTACAGCGTTCGCTCGTCACGCCGAAAACCCGGGTTCGATTCCCCACGTGAGTACAATGTGTGAAGCTCAATTCTGGTGTCGCACGCATCACGCGGCCTAAAGCTAAACTCCCTCACTCCTTCATACTATAGAACATACCATATCATCTGAAACCTCTTTGGTCTTAGAGAAACAAAAACGCCACATTTTTAAGACATATAATTTCAAACACTCTACAGAAAAATGAAAGCAAAGAGAAAGGAGAAGTAATAGAGATTAAGATAGAGATGGGAAGAGAATGTAACGAAGGGGAGAACGGAGCGCAAATGGGAGTTGGTTTTACACGGTATGAACCGTTCAACAATTTAGTCCGATCATTTTAGTTCCTGCTAAACATGGGATAAGAGTATACAGAGAACAGCGATATCGTGTTTGAAACTTCCTTCCCGCGCCACACACATCGACCCCCACAGCCATTCCCACCCCTCGTTGAACACTGTACATTTTGCATTGTTAACATATACTTTGAACATGAAAAGACAAACTTGATCTTTGCCTTAACAACCGAAGACCATTGTATAATCTTCAATTTTCTCCAATAAATAACAGTTTAATTTGTGTACCCCATAAACCCTTAAACACCAGACGACTTAAACTGTCGCAATTTATTGCATTAAGTAAGCGCTTTCAGTGTCAAAACTGATTTATTGCAGTAAACCATGAATTTGAATTTTCGCTTTATCTTTGAAATTTCATCAGAATCATTACAGTCGGTTGCTCTTGTACCTGGTTTATGTCACAAGTCAATAGTTCGGTCCAGTGGTCTTGATCCAGCACAGTGGTGTGTTTAGAATACGTATTTGATTAACATTGTGCTCTAACCACCATCGCGCTATAACTAATGGTGGTTTATATTGATGAACAATGCAGAACATGCTCCACAACAGACCTCAGACAAGCCATATACAGCTTGTCTTTTACGTCCAACTTACAAAGATACATCCTTTTGTGCAGTCAGTTTTATGGTTCTATTTCCCTTTGAACTACCTAGTATTTCACATACGTTGTTCGGGAAGCAGGGATCACAATTTCTAGGTATCTGGTTTTATTAACTAAGCGCAGCTCGGGTGGTCTCTGACACAATGGAAGAGGAGGCATGGTTTTCAGGGGGTTGGCATCGAGCGTAGGGATGTTTTGTAATTTGTGTGCCTCGGAGAGCATCGGTACGTGGATGTCGTGTAGATTCGACACATCACCGTCATAACAAAACATCAAAGTCGAAAGGAAAATGATTAAAGAACTGGTCAGATTGTACATCCACATTCCAGAAAGTGTTACGGGTACAGTTACATGCCTCGGTCGGGTCATTGGGTACAATTACATCTTACAGAATGTATGCATGCAGGTACGTGTCTTGGCTACATTTACATCTTACATAGGGTGTGTATGAAGGAACGTGTGATAGGGTACGTTTACATTTTACAGAAGGTATGCATGCAGGTAGGTGTCTTGGGTAAATTTCCATCTAACAGAAAGTATGCATGAAGGTACATGTCTTGGGTACATTTACATTTTACAAAAGGTATACATGCAGGTACATGTCACAGGGTGCGATTACATGTTACAGAAATCATACGTGAAGGTACGTGTCTTGGGGCACATGTGCATCTTACAGACGGCATACGTGCAGGTACGTGTCTTGTGATACATCTACATCTTATAGAAGGCATGCATGCAGGTACACATCAAAGGGTACATTTACATGTTACAGAAGGTATGCATGCAGGTACGTTTCGTGGTTACATTTACATTATACAGATGATTTGTATGCAGGTACATGTCATGGGTACATTTACATGTTACAGAAGGCATGCATGCAGGTTCGTGTCTTGGGGTACATTTACATCTGGCAAGTGGTCACACTCGCTCACTTGAATGATGCATATCATCGTATCCCAAATGCATAGATCGATGTTCGTGATGTCAATCAGTGGATTGTCTGGTTCAACATGATGTCCAGTCAACAACCATGGGATGTCCGGTCAAAAATTAGATGTTTTGGGCCTTTAGCAACATTAAAATAGTTGCATGTATATAGACATACCTTATGAATTGCGGAAATAATATGATTTTCTGAGATGTAGTTTAAGAACAGTAAATATGTAAAGGTGCTGATAAATTATCAGACTTCTTTCTGATTATATGTGTGTTTGAAAATACGCATTCCTGTCGAATTATCTTTTTCTATGTCAGAACTTCAATTTAAAATCGTCACTTCTCAGTATCAGTTTCTTAAATTTTCTGTTATTCAATACAATGTATACCACTCAACTTATGTTAAAGATTTTCTGAGTGTCCAGGAGGGAGTTAAACCTGACAGGTCACATGGATATGAGATGTGGGCTGGTAGTACAGTGGTTGAAGTGTACGCTCGTCACACTGAAGACCCGGGATCAAATCCACGCATAAGTAGAGTGTGTGAAGTCAATTTCTGGTGTTCCCCTCCGTAATATTGCTAAAAGCGACCTGAATATATACTCACTCATTCATATGTTGGATACGTGTGGATGCTATCTGGATTTTATTTTGTGTTATATCATCAAACGATTTTAATCAGTTTTTATGTCGAAGCCGATAGACCGCCATCATTCCCATTTTAGATAAAGTGTTGTTCAAGGTATCAACCAACGGCTCATCTGGCCAGGACATTATTATGCACCAGCGACCATTGTATAGTTGGAAATGGACTACGTCTGTACTTTTCCTTACTTCATCAGTGGTTGAAACCTTCCCTCGTCGCGCCGAAAATCCGGGTTCGATTCCCTTCATGGTTACAATGTGGGAAGGAAATTACTAGTGCCCATGTCGTGATATTGCCATCCTCGATATCTCCAGGGTATACGCTTCGAATAAGTCTCCACTATACCCTGGACGCATCTACGGGGCGGCCCGATAATATTATTACCTCCCTTTCTCACAGTAGCCAATCCGGTACAGTACAGTTATAACCGAGCTTGTCAGTGTCAACAAAGGTAGCGGTCGCAACTGCGAAGGTTTGCTCGCAGTGCGACTCAGATTTTAGGGAAATCATACAAACAACTTGCAACTTTAAAACAACATATGCAAGAACTCCCTCTACCTCTTCCAGAGAACCTCTGCACGGTTTGTGTTACCAAGTTTAATCGGCTAGGTAATTTCAAAAACGAAAGTGGGTTGTGATTGGTTCGCTCAGCTTCCCAGCGCTGACACCTGATTGGATAAAAACACAGCCAAGGGAGGTAATACATTTATCGGGCAGAGCCGTAGATGCGTCCAGGGTATAGTGGAGACGTATCGGAACGTATACCCTGGAGATATCGAGGATGTGGTATTGCTGGAATATTGCTAAAGTGGCGTAAAACCATACTCACTCACTCACCCACCCACACCCATTCATTCATTCATTCATTCATTCGCTCACTCACTTGCACATCCACTTCCAACTCCCTCCTTGTGTCAGCTGGCAACACCAACGTAACTGAAAACAAGAATACACACCTTCAAAGTGATCCACAAAACGGAAATTAAAACGTGACACTAATCAGAGACGCAAAACTAGGCACCGTGACAATGACGACAGAAACGTCTTTACGCCACAAGTACAGCCCCGACTACTCCTAATGCAACTGGCTAACACAGCATGTGTTTTTTTTTTTGGTATCTCTTAATACTTAATGTCCAATCACACAAAAGGGGAACCGGCTAACTCGCCAGAAAGGTGCCAGGGTGACGCTGAGACTTGGACGCACCCGAGCGGGGGAAAATGTCGCGTCCCGACACACAGAGGGAATTACCAGAACGAGAATAAAAACCCCAGGGAGTAGGGTGAGCGAGAAGAATGATTTGTAACACCAATATTTTCCAATTGTGAGTTTTATTCCCGAACCGTGGGAAAAATAACACCCTTAATAAAAGCGACATATATACGCGAGAGTATGTCCCGTAGCGCGCCGTGGGTAGATTGTACTTATCATTGACACGGAAACCTCAAGGACAGTGGATAATGTTATTGCCGCCTGTTTGTGGACGTAAAACCATGATTGTACACACAAATGACTGATCACTTTCACAATGGAGGACAAGTCTGAACTTGAGTACCGACGTGTTTACAAGGGTTGGCGTTTATAGGTCCAAGTGGCAGTAACTTAATTGTTTTTAAGTGTGTATTTCACATATCTACCGTACACTTTTGTATCTTTCAGTCTCCACATCACACACCCTTCCCCATCCAAACCTTTATGCTTAATTAAACCAGATAAATGTTGGGTCGATACTGCCTTTGAAGCTTTTGTACTCCAGACATAGACTTTTCTTCTCTCAATTTACTAAAACCAATTTAAGAAAATTTAAGATAAAACAATCTCACACAGAACATAATCCATAATTTAAATTCTCGTAAATCAAATTATTTTTGAGGAACATAACGTATCCTTTATGTGGGACAATCTTCTTATAAAAAAGCAAGATTTTACCCACGCTTTTCCGGGCACTGGCTTAGCGTTTCCTTATTTGTCGAATGGTTCCGTGTACCGACCTAGAAATAATATGACAAGATGTGCAATTGTGTGAGAAAGAGGTGCCACACGTAATTGCTTCAAAAAGATTTTCAAATGCTCAGCGTCTTCGGGGTAATGTTTAAATAACCGTGATACAAAATTTCAAAAGTAACCAGTATTAAATTTTCACCTGGATTAAAATCTCTTTTACCGGGCTTAGCCCAAGCACTTATAGTCCGCTGACCTTATTCAATTCGCTCAGCCCCCATAGGGTATATTTCCTAAACATTTAAGTTTCTCACCATTGGAAATGTTTAATTTTCGTTAAAATTACTTCCACTTATTTTTCAACTGTAAGGCTGTGTCTGCTGTTCGCAGATGATGGACGTGTACGCTGTGTTGGGACTATCATATATCATGTCGAGTGTTCCCATATATCCCGTATTGCAAGAAGCGGTACTACGGGCAAAGATGTCAAGTAACTGAACCCTGTCTTCGCCAGTGATACTCTACCGTTCAGGGAAGTATTCATGAGAAAACTGAATATGACCAAACATTACAAACATTATCAAAACATTTCAAGACTGAAAAGAGTGCCCGAAATACTCCAAACTATAGTTTCCACACTCATATAAGATGGCAGCAGTAAATGTATCACCAGGGAGGACAACTGTTATTGTATATATTTTTCCATTTTGAGCCACCATTAAACATTGGCGTGGACAGTTTCCAGTTCAGATGGAAATACGGGTGTCGATTATTGAATAGAGTGATATGAAATTTTTTATTTAAAAGATGTCAGCAAAAAATGAACACAATATACTTTTTAATGATTATTCATATGACTATTAATAGTTTCATAAATTATATAATGCTAGAATAATTTCCAGCATCCCGGGAAATACAATACGTACGGTATGGACCATGATACTGGTATACAGTGGCTCTCTTGACTTTCCTTCATTCCGGAGCGTGGGATTGTGGCGAAAAAGAACAAAGCGGTGACGTATCTTAGAAATTTCATATTACGATTTAATGTGAAATGTTTAAACATTTAAACGCTTAGACATTGTCACAGATGAAGATAAAAACTTGTTAATTCAAACAGTTATGACTTCATGTTTATTCGTGAATATTTATCCCTTGCTGTAAATCAGAGCCGTTGCAAAGTGTCGGTATCATTAACAAGCGTATATATAAGCTGTTTTTCATTTCTGTATCAGGAAACATTAAAAAGTCATGGTTAAATATAATAAGCACTTTATAATAAATATAATAAGCACTTTGCCAGAATACCATTGTCGTTCACATATTTAGATAGCACTGGAGTTGAATAATCAATTGTATAAGTATTAACGAGTATTTAAAAAAGTTTAAAGTTTATATTAAACGCTTCGAATAATTATTACACATTCCCCTTACATATCAAATCCTTCTTACAAGCACCATCCGCGATCACAATAAATTACAGACAAAAACATGTCAGTAAAATAGTCAAAAAGCCTAGAGCCCGGAGTCAAACATTCATTTCCATGTGAATCAAGACAAAGTTTATTACTTTCTAAATATAATAAATCGGATCGAATGCTATTAACATAAATACACGACATAAACGGTGTAACATTTGGACCCTTAAACAGTCCCATATTTACCTCACGACTTCCAATTAAGATCTAATACTTCTTTTTTTCAAAACATTATGATTGTTTTCAGTTTGACTGACGTGACCTCTCTTGTCCCTTGCTATCCCATGGGAATACGTATGAATGCCTAACTTTTAGTAATGACAGGCTTTTAGGGGAGCCTGGCGTTTAAGAAACCGTGGTAAGATAATGGTGAATTAACTTCACTCGGTATTGTTAGAATTAAACTAACCCTTTTTAATATCAGTTTTAATCATAACATATGTTAAAATGCACCTAATAATCGGCCACTGAAAAAGTAATTACAGCAGGACTGGTACGCGTCATTGAACATTGCCTTGTGGAAAAAAGCAGCGCTGATCTTAACATATTTGCGCCGCTGGTAGAAACAAATAAGGCTTAAAGTGACAACCCTGCCGTGGCCAAGTGGAAAGGGCACGTGGTGTGCTGACTGTGCCGCTGTGGTCAAGGAGCCGTCGTACAATATGTCGGGGTGGATGCTAGTGTTGTCGTCACGGGTGAGGATGTATTAGTGCCGCGACGTACACATGTCGTGATTTTATAAAACGAAAAATTAATAAGAAACTACAATAGCTGAAATAGCTGATCATGCTGAGATTAATGATATCATATGGCAACCTGTATGAATGGTAGCAGTATGGTGTTGAACTGATAATTGCCAAATTTAAAATTATAGTTTCGAAACTCAGAATCATGGAAAGAACAGAGGCTGTGGTTAAAACAACGATAATAATACTTGTATGCACTATCAATCATCCACGTGTTTCCAGATCCCGAGCAATGTTTCGTCGCGAAAATTGCATATTATGATTTTATTAGGGGTGACTATACAAACGTATTGCATTTTGCGCTGCGCATTTATCAACGGGGTCAATTACTAAACTACTGCTATCCACACATGCTATCGATACATCGATACGTTTTCGCATATACTATCGATTAATTGCTATCAGAGACTCAACAACTGCAATCCATCGATAGTTCGATGCATCGTCACAGTCCTATTATGTATACAGATAGCAGATGTTGGTTTGTATTCAACAGACCATTAGCCACCGTGTTACTCGCCAGTGAGTGAGACGGATTTAACGCCCCTTTCAACACTATTTATAGCGCTTCATGTTAGCAGGGAAACCAAGAAAAGATGCTGTTTGATGAATATATGATTAAAATATCCAAGTTGAAATTTAGTTCTGATCAGAAGAAGAGGTTTTGAAAAAACCAAGGGGCGCAACTCCGCGCAATGCATTGACGTCCATCACTGAAAAAATCGGCTTTTCGGGTATGGTACATTTAATAAATCACTTTAACAGCAGGGAGAATAGAAGAGGCTGTATATTACACCTGTTTACAATAAACCTTTACAGCAACTAAACAACTACTGCCACCACAGCGTCTTCTACTGATAATACTACTCCTGTAGTGGTAACACCTGATACTACTGCTGCTACCATTACGAGCACTTCTTTTTCGTCAACAGAAAGCACAAGCAGTCGTGTCGTCAAAAACAGTTTATTATACAGAGGGACAAAGTTTAGAGAACATTAAACAAATTATATCTACCTTTAAAAGCAAAATATTCAATGCTTTCAAACATTGAGTAAGACAACTAAGGTTGTCACTGATCCCTTGATCATGACATGAATGACTAACCCATTCATTTCTACCACATCTACCACATCGTGTACAACATCTACCACCTTGGGTACTACACCTACCACCTCGGACACAACACCTATCACCTCGGACATAACACCTCCGACCTCGGGTACTACACCTACCATCTCAAGTACTACATCTACCTCCTCGAATACAAAACCTAGCACCTCGGGTACTACATCCACCACCATGGTACAGCAACCACCAGCTCAGGTACTGCATCTTCCATCTAAAGTACAACATCTACCACCTCAGGTACAACATCTACCATCTCAGGTGCAACATCTACCACCTAAGGTACAGCACCTACTTCCTCGAATACAACGTCTACCACCTCAGGTACAACATCTACCATCTCAGGTGCAACATCTGCCACCTCAGGTAAAACACCTACCTCCTCGAATACAACGTGTACCACCTCAGGTAAAACATCTACCATCTCAGGTACATCTATCACCTCAGGTACAGCATCTACAACCTCATGTACAACACTTACCCCCTCGTACACAACATCTACCATCTCAGGTGCAACATCTACCACCCCAGGTACAACGCCTACCACCTCGAATACCACCTATACCGCATCAGGTACAACATCTACCATCGCAGGTGCAACATCTACCACCTCGAATACAACATGTACCATCTCAGATACAACATGTACCATCTCAGATACAACATCTACCACCTGGGGTACAATATCTACAACCTGGAGTTCTACCACCCCAGGTGATCCATCTACAACCTCTGCAGCATCTCCTACAACTACCGCCACAGGTATACCTCCGTAAGTAATGTGTACAAAGCTTTCCATGGATCAAGTCAACAAGCTCGGGCAAGCAATACGTATACAAGGTACACGCATTTCAACAACAATTAACACTTTTAAAGTGAAGAAATAAATATGTTTACGCAGTGTCTAGTCGATTTACATGGATTAAATCTCGAACTTAGAGATCCGAAAGATTGCTTGCCCAGTGTTGTTTATCCTGGCCGCGTCATGTCTGTGTGCTGTTGATACCAAACACTGCACGGCGACGTGGCTTGGGTGGGACAGTCGTCACAAACTTCTCCTGTATTGTAATGGAAATAATGAATTCTGCAGGTAACAAATTGTGTTTGTCACTTCTAGATAACCATCTAGCATGTTAGCAACATAAACTTCGGGATTAATCATGTACAAGGCGGCTAAATTAGGATTACATAGATTTCTATCGATGAGTTAACGCCAGCGCTGAGAGGACGGATCAGCGAGGGTAGTGACGCAGAGATTGTAACGTAACACTTTTCCCCAAACTGTAAGGGGTCCTGCACAAAGGATTTCAATCATCCTCTCACTGGTTCGGGGACACGTTTCAATCTGATTTCAGTAGCTTTTGTTAGAGTTTCAAGAAAAATTAAAAACACAGGTGAAAGGGTGAAGAAATCTCTCTGAACATTTTACGAGAAAAAATGCAAAATGCCTCACCTGCATTGGTGAATGCCCTGTAATTGCTACAGCCACATCCCCTCTTAGTCCTCATCTGAGATTGCTAGTGGCACTGTTTAGAATACAAACATACCCCTTGATTCTTCAACACAACAACAATGCCAGACCACATGACGCCAGAGCGTCCTCGTCGATTTCATGTATGTTTCATTAATCAAATTTTAACGGAATATATCAAGTCTTAATAATTCCTCGTCAATTTCAATCTCGTTAAGTTTACACCACGGAAAGATTTTATCATCAATTTGTAACGTGATGTTGGGATTTGAAAGTGTCTTGTGAAGGCAACGATCTGATGTGATACAACTGGGTGGTACAATCTAGATCGAGTCCAGGATTAATCAAAGAATAATACCCCGAAAGTGTGTGGTAAAAAAAGTAGAAGCGTGTCTTGGATTACCGAGGTGTTACAACACGAATTAATCAGTTCTGATACTTTGTTTTCATCAACATATTAATTGGAAGAAAACACGTTTTTTTAACGAAAAAATATATTTTCTGTGATATGTAATTTAATGTGGCAGTATTGTGTATTCTAATGTGTCCAATGTTAAAATGCCGCTGGTATTTTCACAGGGGTGTCAACATTTTCCATCCTTGAAATACATAATTGTACCACTGAAACTGACTTTTCAATCCCAGGCAATACTATTTCTAGTAACAGATTTAACATTACTACATAGCAACTTACTTACTCTATCACGGCATGATAAATTAACCATTCTTAGATGAACCAACGTGGTGGTACTCGACATCAAATGAGCAGTGTAATTTTTCGTGATTTTCCTATCCTAAATAATAATATTCACATTACAAAAACATTACAACATAATAATGTGAAACTAAATTCCTGCAGCACTTGCTATCAATTACCAATACAAAGGTTTACGTCTATACGAGGCTCAGAGTTCGTACAAATAATGTTTCAGTTGCTATTTGTCTGCATTTCGCGATATAGTCATAGTCAGCCTCGTAAATATGCACACTTGTAAACTGAATCTAACAGAAGATTGCAAACATTATCAAATGGTTTCTAGGATGAAAACAGTCGCCGAGATATTGCATAGTTAAGGTCCAAATTAGAACTATGAAAGTCGTATCTAATGCATTCCAATCGGATAACCATTCCATGTTTGTATATTTGTTTCATTTCAGCACCCACATGGGTGAATACTTTCTTTTTCCCAATAACTTCGTTCCTACAAAGTAGATATCCAGTATTTGCTACTATTAAGAACAGAAAGGAGCTAATTATGCTACGCTCAGGTCGGGGTACTCAGCCTAAAAGGTCAAGATATTTAGAGATGAGCATATAGGATAGCGGGAAGGTGGTATTACAGAATATACATATGATTTTTAAAACGCTTATCTGTTTAACAGTTAAACAATTCGTTGAGTTTTACCACGTGTTTACCATAATGATTAGGGATATAGGTTTTCCGATGATATTTGAATTAAGGCAGACAGGCGCGTAACAAACCATTTTTGTAGTGTAAGCCTGATATGCTTTTTATTCAAATATGTAATGAAACTGATGCCAACATCCCAACGATTACACATTCTCGTTTAAGGTGGAATTTTGTACCACCTACCTACTAATGGATAAACGATGCCGTGGAGTCCTATACAAGGGGAGTTTAAGAAAGAGAAAGGGGTACATGGCAAATATTTTTCAAAGATAAGTTGTTGTTTAATATGCAAACAATAAGTGGTACCGTTAGAAGAATTCGAAATCTCTGCGCGCCATGTTTGAGTGTCCATATTTTGTACCGTTGCGGCATTGTGTATTCATAGTGGATCTGTAATTTGGTTACTAAACATGAAGTAAAACTCGACAAATAGTGTTGTTTCACAAAACCGCAACAAATTATTCGAACTATATGCGCCATCGTATTTTTATGTTACTGATGCCGTAGGTTAATGATTTCAAAGTTTTCATGATTTCAGTTTGGTAAGAGGTAATTCCGGCAAGACCTGACCTATTTCGTTTTCTCCCGAACAAATCTTGACATCACTGATTTTCAGCTATCTGTTCATATCTTGCCAGGACTTATTTCTCTTAGCGCCACGTGGAATCCATGTATGTATCAGATTATACTATGAGCTATTTTTCCCTGGTGTTACATGCTCATAGTTATTCGTTAACACGGAGCTATGTGGAAATTCTTCATGTACCATGTCCAGCGATATTTAGATATTATTACATTTAAATAACTTTTTAAACAACTTTTGCTTGCTCAAGGCGCTGATATTATCATTATTAATTAAAACGTTCACCGCGCACAATAAATTTATGGGCTTGACTGAAAATAGTTCCGTTTAGAGCTTGTGGCAGTCTGGCGTATAGAATGGTTCAATATCTAAACTTACTTTTAGGATTTCAAAACCTTGTGTGAAATTAAACCGGCATTGGAATAGCCAATCAAACTTGTTTCTCAAATTGTATTGAGAAATAGTCTCAGCAGAGGAAGAGAGTACGTCTGTGAGATAATCGGGAACTACAGTACAGTTTATCTTACCTTACACATAAACGTCGCTTTCTGATTGGCTAAGCACTCTTCTATCATTTTCAATGTACCCCGCTTACACGTGAGGTACATTGCAATGTACCCCACTGCCAATGGCAGCTCACTCGGTACTTCTTGGTAGTACGTCTTTATCTCGAACAACATTAAATCACCCATGATGCACGGATACCAGCACTATATACATCACCATTCATCAACCAATCCTTATCTATTTTCAGTTTTTAGAAACTACAAAAAGTTGCATTTTTTGCGGAAGTATTTTGTGTAACATTTGATAACATGACAACCATATGTCGTTTAATGTTGTTTAAAATTAATCATTATGTTTTTAATGCCACACTTTTGATTCATGACGTATTTTCCCATGACATCGCATGGCTTGAGAACTGTTGTGAAGGAGTAAGGCAAATTTTAAGAATGGCGGGTGCTACTAATAGGGAGGGACATCCTTACCTTTTCGCTGATTTTCAGACCTCCCCTTATGTGATTTTCATTGCTATGTTTCCCTTTATAGCAATAGAGTTATTTCTGTTAGTAGTCAAGCATGCGTATTATTTTGCGCTGACGTTCCTAATCTGACAAGTACGAAACCGGCCGTGTTTTATTCCCGTTGGGAAAATTAAATAAGGAGTATCACTTCTTTCAGAGACCCATGAGGATCCGGGTTAGAACCGATCTTCAATAACTGGTGCTTGCGACAAAAACGACTATCGAGATCGGGTGGTCAGGCTCGCTGACTTGGCTGACACATGTCTCATTTGCGCAAATCGATACCTGACATTTCATGATCTCGAGGTTGGTGTCTGGAATTTTAAGAATTCGAGTAGGACAGTTGGTAATGATTTCTTAACAATATTTTTCCAGAAATTTCCTTTATTGGTCTCCAGAAATGCATACGGGCCAAAAAGATGGGCCTGACGGGATCGGGTGATCAGGATCTTTTTATATGCCAATTGCGCCTCTTATGACAAGCGTGTGTTGGCTAGATAATTTGGATCTTCAGGGATCTCAAAATGTCGAAAGCAATGGTTAAAGCATGTAGAAAATATAATCGTCATGGATTTTATTAACAGACTTTCCATTTTTCTACACGATCCAAGATTATGTTTTCTCGATGATATTGACATGATACATCCTTATGTATTTGCCATGTTAGAAGTCAATTGAACCAGGATCACTTCATAGATTATCGATAGTAACATGAAAGAATCGGAAAAGAAAAGTACTAGTTTTTCTTTCAAATTTAACATTTCTAGTGGCCGTAAAAGAGCCAATATCAAAATTCGGGTTTTGTTTGTAAATCGATCTGCTTAGGCAGGGTATTTACTTTACTCTTCAAGCAACTTCACTGCTTAAACCGGTGAGATCTGCGAACCACGCACAGTTTGCAGTGCGGAGCGATATCTTGGAGGTCCGTGCTCAGCTTTACCTTAGATGGTAGCGATTAGCCTTGTCAACATCCGATGTTCTTCTCCATGAGAAACAGACGAAGGAAATGTAGGCCTTTATCAGGCAACCGCGGGGTGAAATTAATGAAAGTGTTACTCGATTAGATCTTGGTTTTGCTTGCCGTTCAATAGTACTAAATTGTATTTGAATTCAAACACAGTCATTAGTGGTGATTACCGATCTAATAGCTCTAGGGCACGTGTACCAAGCAAGGCGATCATGGAGCCCGACTGAGTGATTAATTTCAGGGAGCCCTATCACAGCTCCTTCTTGGCTCCAACACTGCCGAGGTACGGATCACGCCGGTGCACGTGCGAAACGCCAATTCGCTGTCCTCGACAAGAGTACTGTTTAACATTTATTACACCGACGATTACCGCCAAGCCCTCCAGCGATCGAGCAAGAAATAGACGATAGCTTTGATTCTCATTAGAAATTTATGATCTCTCCTAGTCCTGACTTTCACCATTGTTGGCGTTAACAAACAGTGGTTCTCTTCTTTTAAAGAACTCCTTGCTTCAATATTGATAGGTTTTTACGCTGGGTAGCGCACGTGTTCAAATCGCAGGGTAACTTAGGTGTTTCTGATGAGTTCTTAAAGAAAGGGTTTAGTTTAGGCTCTCATGACAATATCACATGATTCCATCAAAGCTAACATTTGAACGTAAATTAATGATGATCACTAATAAAAGTGTTGTTTTTTAGTGTACCATATACTATACTGTAGCAACGAAATGTCAGAACTTGGGTCTGAACTGTGAATAAAAGTGTCATTCCCCTTGTGTATTTTAAGGATTGCAGAAATCGAAAATAATCGAAAATAACCTTCTTGAAGTCCAAACTAAGTTCTTTAAACAAGCAAATATTCCGCGATCAATATGTGATTGAGGTAGATTATACAGCGCGGGTTACTCGTTAAGGAGCGAGTGAGTGAGTTTACCTTTACACCGCACTCAGCTAAATGGCGGCGGTCTGTAAATAATCGAGTCTGAACCAGACAAACCAGTGATCAGCAACATGAGCATTCATCTGCGCAATTGGGATCTGCGCAATTAACATGTGTCAACCAAGTCAGCAAGGCTGACTACCCGATCCCGTTACCACAAGCATAGTCGCCTTTTACGGCAAGCATGGGTTGCTGAAGGCCTATTCTACCCCGGGACTTTCACGGGTCGTTAAGGAGCGAAGTCAGCAAACAGCATAATAGCATAATATGAAACGTCTGATATTTGTTGTAATTTGGGCTTTTACATTATTTATCTATTTTATTTATTTATATATTTATTTATTCATTTATTATTATATTTATTCAATTTATTATTTTTTGAAGGGGGACGGGGTGAGTGTGTGTTGGGGGGTGAGGGGTTAAGAGGGAAAAGAAAAAAAATATTGTTATTATTATTATTAGAAAGAAATGTTAATATAACTGAAACTAAAGTTTACTGACTAAAATCAGGGGTAAGGAGTGGAGCTCTGTCGCAACACTCTCTCCAGCTAACTAGTAACAAGAACAGCCCGGCAGGGTGATGTACAATTACGTTGAAAGTTGATTTCACCATTTTACCGGATTAGATGAGATACAAAATCTTCAGAGACAAATTTGGCGTCAACAACCAAGTGAGTGGCTTTGGTTTTATGCTTACCACTTTCTATGCATATCACTGGAGGTACATCAATTTAGTTCGATGCTAGATGCATAACATGAATCGGTTCAACCTAACACTTATTTTTAATGGTTCATTTTTACTGGTTTCACAATGAGTCTTTTCCTCAGTTTTTCCTCTACCCTCATCCGTAAAGGATTCCCGCTGACGACATATGACGACGTCAAACCTTAACATTTTCAGGGTAGTACAGTCTCCCATACACAGTTTCCCACGTGTACGGAGTAGCTCCCACGGGGTAAGCATATACTTCTTATCACTGACGGATACAGGTGCCACTTGACTCTTTTAATTGCCTCAAGTGTGAATATTTTGTATCGACAAGCTACCTTGAACTACAGCTTGTGACCGACCGAGCATCATGAAGGATGCGACCTGTTTCATCAACACCTGGTGTCTGCTTTGTATTCCTACACGGATTCTTGAGTGGAGACACTTCGAACTTGTATCTCTTTGTTCGAAGTCAAATTCTGTACAAAAAGAGATAAACATTTGGAGAATAGATTCGACCTACGTTACTGGAATTGACCTCAAATCACAAACTTTATCAAACCTTTACTAGAACTGACCCAAAATTACAAACTTTATCAAACCGTTACTGGGATAAATACTTGGACCGGAACACTTAGAGCTCACACACAGCCATTACGGCTTTATCAAATATGTCATCACAGAATAAGAATTTCAAGTTTCATTTAACTACCTAAGGTGCTACACGATTGCTTCCCTCGAAATAGTCTTCCACGTGTACAGATTTATTTAACACACTGATAAACCTTGATGGTGCAATTAAGTTGAATGCACTGAGTCTTAAAGAATAAGCATTTTAACATCGTGCCAGGATGTCGCTAACTCAATCGACATCCAGACTTCCTCGCGCGATTTACCAGCATAACCTTAGGTACAGCGACTATGAAACATGGACGGCGTGGTATATTCTTCAGCAAAACAGTTCATATCATGAATGTACACACCAATGCGAAAATACTGACGGTAAGGGCGTTTTTTATTGTCAGCGATAATGTAGAAGAGAGGGTAACTTTACGATACTTATTTTTAAGTTATGTATCTGCTTAAATCCGTGACTTCTGTATTCTGCGGCATGCTTTTGGCACCAATGATTATTTAACCACGACTATACTTAGAAATATTTACCCCGAAAGAATATTGGTAGGAAAATCGACAGGTGACACTTTAAAATCGGATAAAGACCTGTATTCAGTAATTTGCACGACAGACGGAGTGAGTGAATGAATTTAAAAACAATGACATTATTTCTTACCAACAGGTAAACGAGAGCAAAGTTTGGAATAAACACACATAAGCTATGCATAACGATATATGAAGAAGTTTATGGTGAAACAAATATCACCAAAGTAATGCTTCTTGCAACTGATCCATACATAACAAATATATAACAAGACACTGGACAGCACGATGGGTTCTTGCAACCTGTCATATATTATGTTGTTAGACATAGAGGAGATGGCGAGGTTAACAAGGATGCTGTAGTTATATAGAGCATACAACTGCACCAAAGTCACCTACCACACGCATATGCTAGTATTGTCATCGGAGATAATTTGTGGAACAAACTGATGGTTCACATCTCTAGACTACGCATTGATATGACAGATATTTAATTTACATTTTTAGAAAATTATGTACCCAGCCACCTTTCACTTTTTCACACGCGCGCTGATCTCTGGAGAGCAAATGTGTCGGATAATGTGTGTTCACATGCTCTACGTATAGATGGGATCAGGTTACCGAAAATGATTGGCTTTATGCTCTACGCTCGCTACACATATGCGTTTGAAAATGAATGTATGCTACATACTTAGTAAGGGGAAGGTTTCTTTACAGTCTTAAGAATTTTCTGAGTCATTATTTGACTCATGAAACGTCCTCCCATAATATTATCGCGGTAGGTATTCCAAAATAACGTTTACACAGAAATCATCATGGTCGATTTGCTTCTTTCATACAAGAACCCTTATCTGCCCACAAAGGAATTGACTCGATATGTTAATGCGCGTGAGTGTCACTTTCAGATGAGGTGTTGGCATTCTGTCAAGATATATATCACAATTACAATCCTTACAGTTGATTAACTACTCAATTAAGCACCACAGTTAATTGAACAGGTAGAAGTTTATCTTGATAGTTTTTTATGTCCCCGAGAAGAACAGTTGAAAGAAAATGTTACAATATCAAGTTAATGGTATCCAACTTATTTCACACAAAAATAATTATCAAAAGAATCTGTTCACTGCATTATAATTTCTAGATTTATAGGGGTTAACAGGTTCGTTAGGTGCGAAAAGCGCTCATCGGTGTGTTGTTGCTGAAATCTGGATATGTAGCATAAAAGAGATAACACCAAATATATCACCTTGATTCATTCCTCTGTACAATTAATATTTTGCATCGGCCCTGCGGGGTTTAAAAAGATTAAAGTATCGATGCCATATTTCATTTTTATATACATGGTATAAATAGTAGACATTTTCACTTGAGAAAGCCTGAAATATTACCATATATATCCATTCACCAAGTGGGAAATACCCACTTCGTCCTTCACAGTTGAATATATTTGAGTGTTTGATATAATACTATTCAAGAAGGTATTTTAATGTTGTCCAGGTGTCAGGATGTGTCGACTGTCAAACAAATATACTCATCGTATATCATTTGTTTGGACATGACAAAGTTTACCTATTAACAGTTTAACTATGTTTATTAGAAATCTCTAAATTATCCCACAATTATTTATGGAAACTCATATATTTTATTGTACCAGTCATATTAAAATGTGTGTTTTATGCTTTGTCCCATGTGTCCCAAGTCATCGTGTGACTGTATGTTGAACAATGATATAACAGAATATCATATTATAGTCATATACATTCCTCGTCGTGAGCAACTTTCAACTGTCAAGTGAGACACGCAGAAATTCTGCAAAACCATCACTTGTCAATATTGAATAAAAAAAAATATTCAGAGGATAGTCTATTTATTTACTTCCATATTGCTTGGATGTGAAAAAGGAAAGCAACATGTCTGGATATATTAACAACACAAACAAACTCAATGAGAAATCGTTAGTACCTACATCAACATCGAGTCGGAAACGTCAGGCATTTCGTCTTTGGCTGTCAGACACATAAAATCGTTAAGATGAAAGAATGACCACAGAATTTCATTTAAATAGATACTAGTATTTGTGAACTTTGGTGGTCTTAAAGGTAAAATATGTCATGATATTGTGTTACTTGTTTTTAAGCATTTTCATTATAATAATATTAAAGTAAATGCTTCTCTCCATTAAAGCCGGATGTTCATTACAGTGTACTAACTACTTCAAATGTTCAGATTCACGACGTAAAATTACATATAAACCACTGGAATTACTCCAGATATATTGTCCCTCGGCGTGTTTGATAGGAACGTTAGCTGTTAAATGGAGCCGGTGAATTGGTCGGCACTTTGACTTGTGTCAGCAGTCGCCACCTTGTTAACGTTTACTGAGAAAAGTAGATAAGTTCCCACCGAGAACTTCATCGGTCATTGTTGAAAATATCCACGGCATGACTGGCCCAGAGAGCTATTTGTCTTGTGTCTGTAGTTAAGGTGCTATGGATTCATTATATACCACTGTCAGCAACCATTTACTTTCAGTATTTTAAATGTGGCGAAAACGGACAGCATCATAAATGGTAAAAAGAGTATCGCGCAGTGTAAAGCGAGAGGTCAAATTGAGGATCGCTAATGTAGTGTGAAAAGACAAGGGGAAAAGAGTCGTCCCTTGTCACAGCGGTATCCTTGCTCCGAGCCGCTGTATAAAAGGCAAATAGCTTCGTTCACTCGGGCGTGCAGACTAATGTTTATATGTCAACGATTACGGATTTATAGGTTTAATTGAAAAGTTTGGAAACTGTAACTATTTTCCCTAAATAGTCCCTCGATTGTCTGGCTGCTTGTTCATCTGTGACTTTGCAACACAGATGGTTTTAATGTTGCTCGAATCGCAAACACTTTTGAAGTGTATTTAAGTAGATCGGTTGTATAATTTATGCCGGGACGATGACCCGGGTCTGTCGTATTTGAATCTGCCTTAATCCTTAATGAGATTATGCAGTGACTCCTATCTGACTTTTGACTTCATAACGATCAGGGAAAATGTCGATGCAAACCATTTTTTATGTAATATTAAAAATCGGTGATAATTCAAAGATTTATTTATTAGGTTGAGAATGGCTAGTTCCCGGTTCCGGGTATCGGGTTCAAGACTCAGGGCAGGTGTAATTACGACCTGAGCTCAAACTTCATAAAATTATGGACCATGATCTTCTAGCCTGATTTAACAAATGTTTTTGTTCCTACAGAGACTAAAGCCCCATTGACAATTTTGAGTACACGAGGAAAATTTATGAACATTTCTGACACATTGACGGGATAATGAACTCTCGAATAGCCTCATGTGTTATGTACAATTAACAAGTTTTAACGTCTTTTTCATTTTCACTATATATGCATCATTGTTCGAGGTTAACTACTAGTAAATTTGAATCGATGAAACGAATTCATATTTAATGTTCGTGCTGGCAGTAAAGGGATGAAACTCACGTCGTTTAATTTCAGAACGATTAATGCTTTAATCCTACCCTAGTGCACTGTGCCACCCCATAAAATATTAACAATATCTGTGTAACAAGCATCGGAACCACTGAGTTCATATAAGTCACCGAACCGTTCGACAGTCTATATTGTAGGGGTTTCCCTCAGTAGGAAAGGGAATCACATATCACACTGATAAACCATGCTACTGTCGGTAATGCTAATCTCTTCTTTGTAGTGTTATCGACTGTGTTATACTGAAAACATGTATGTTTTTAGTAGGATATAGATCACAGAAACAAGTGGTCAGAGTTTTATATTAGTTTTACTACCTCGAAAAGCTGTTTTTATTTATGAATATTTTTATTTTCTGATTTAATTTTTAATTAAATTATGAAAAGTACACCGTAATATTTTCATAGTCCGATACAGCATTGAACAAATTTTGACAAATATGTCTAAAGGATCTATATTGCATATAGCTTCTTACCCTGGTGCATTAAAGAGACAGATATAAAAGAAAGAATTAAGACCTTTTGTAGCCTTTCTGTATCAGTTCGTATGGAATACACAGGTATTTTCCTGGTGTGTAAATGGGTAAGTGATTGATGGGGTTTAGTTTTACGCCGCATTTAGCAATATCCCAACAACATCCAGACGGAGGACACTAGAAATAGGCTTCACACATAGTATCTATGAGGGAATCGATCCCGGGCCTTCTGTATGACGAGCGAACGTAGAGTGGGAATGTTTGATGAAGCTTCGATTTAGGGCTTTATCCCTTTTTTATTATTCCAATAGCAAGTGGAGTTTTACGCCGCCTTGAGTAGATCCTAACATGAACGTTAGTATTCCATCAATATCACAGTGTGGATACAAACACTTAACTTAACATTAAACCCATAAAGAGAATCAAACTGGTTCTTAGGCGAGATGAACCAATACCTGAACCACTAAGCAACATCACCACAGACAAAGGCGTGATGCCAAGTTTGGCATTGAAACCACGCCGCTTCAACAATTTTATCCGTTATATCACGACGTTTCAGTTTAATGTTTGAGAAAAGTCACGATAAATACTAGCTGTACATGTTCACACCACTGAATAGGTCCATGGGGTGGCCAAGTAGATAACGTTCGTCGCGGCGAAGACCAGGGTTCGATTCCCTACATGGGTACAAAGTGTGAAGCCCATTTCTTGTGTCTCCTGCCGCGATGCTGCTACGATAAATTCAATTTTACCAGACACATTATACACATTTTAAACTTGAAACTGAAACAAGTTTAAAACAAAAACATTGTGCATATTTGATAACCATATTCAGTCAGAGCCACATTGATGCAAAAGTTCGAAGGCGATGTCAGACGTCTTCAGCACGATGAAAGCTTCCCGTTTACGAGCAGTATAAGCGTGCGGATTTTTTCAGGCTCAGTATTATATTGGACTAAAGCCGTACATTACGATATTTCGAAAAAAACCCATGGCGCTAAAGTTTTATTTTAAACACGAAACGGTACAATGAATTTGTAAGAGGTATCCTAAAAGTTGTCGAGACGTCTTTATTACCCAACTAAATTACAGGAATTATGTGAAGCATTATTTCCTCAATCCATATCGTATGACGGCCACAAGGGGCAGATTTAGAAGCCTTTGTTGAACTAACACTAAAATTATAATGACTTTGTTTTTTATGGGTTGTTTTTGTTTTTGTTTTTAAAGGCCAATTTCAAACCGTTTCATAAACAATGGCTTGAACTTTTCCATGTGAAATCGAGTTTCGACGATGCATGTAATGGCTCGGTGTCTCCACCTGTCTGGACAAACAGCCACCATAGATACAGTTGACACGGACTTTGTCTTCCAAACCGTGGTTAAGAACCCTGTTTGAAAGCGGATGGAGCAGTTGTGAAATGGTGGCGACCCCCGAGTAGACGCTGTTGCCATGACTGACTTTGACTATGGTGCACGTGTCGGTGATGCTGCTCCCGCCGGGAGAAAACCTTTCATACCATGTGAGCTCATACAAGGCATTGATGGCCCATTACTTCGTTCCGCTTTTCAGTTCTACTTTTGTAATCTAGCGATAATCGTTCCGGTATCCAGTTTAAGTTTTAGAATCTTAAGCGGAACATGTTTTTCGAGAAACATATGCCCCGCACCTGCCTCGTACTTCTACTTGGTTTCTGCATGAGGTACTCTACAACAGCCTTAACTCGCTTTATTTTGGTCCAATTCATAAAACCACCTCGATGGAGTGTGCCTTTTGCAAGCCTCGCAAAGAGCAACATGCCCATCATATTGCAGCAGTCGGGGATGCACGTGTCCGGCACGTGTTATGGGAGTTTGATAATGCAAGAAGTCTATGTAAACATAAATATAAAACGTCAACGGCAGAGAATAATCAGTGTCGATTACCTGCCCAAAGAAATTCCATTGGGCGTAAAGGGCTTATTGGCAATGATAATTATGTCAATTGCCCACTGACAGTCGGTACTGACTCCAGGTGTTCTCGGAAAGACTTAACCTGTCCTGCTCACTAGTAGTAACCTCCACTCTTACACTTCGAATTTAAAAATTATCGGTTTTTGTCTGACCCAGCAATGAAAGAGTCCGGTCTCACGAAAGTGGCCTCAAACAGTCCTGACCAGACAATCCCATGGCGCCCAAAGAAAGTCAGTTGAGACGATGATTTGGAAACAAAAACCCACAGTCGTCGACAGCGCAACAGCTTTTGGACTTTTAACAAATACCATACGAGTATTCTAATATCCGAACATCTTGCAAAGCGGGACTATTTTGAGAAAACAAAAGAATACTCATGAAAAAAACAAACACCCAAACACTTACATTCTGGGAAGGTGCAGTTTCTGATTGTCAGCTTACCCCTACCAAAGCCTACTCCACCCGGTTCATCCATGACTCATGTTCATCGTGGCGTATACTGACTACAACCTTCCGAATCACCGCAAACATATTTGTCAAATCAACCCCCAAATAATAGTTAAAATCAACGTAGCCGTTTCAATTCAAACCTTAAGTACAATATCAATCCTGATCCCGACTGTATCAATGTAATCGATCGATCGATCGATCGATTGATCAACCAACAAATCAATCAATCAATCAATCAATCACAACACTCCCAGAGCTCTTTATCTATCCAGTCCTATCTCTATACAGTTTCACTCCAAGTCCCAGACCTCTGTATCTATCGAATCCTGTCAGTATACTGCTTCACTCCAAGTGCAAGCACTCTCAACATAATTTCATAAATACAGCTTCAGTTCAGGTCCCGGTTTTAAGGAATTCATTCCCAACCCTGCAGTTTCGATCCACGTTCCATCTCCATCAACACATTTCCATCCTACAGCTCTATCAATCCTTTCCCGTCCCTACGGGTCCAAACACTACCCATCTATTCCCATTCCTATAGCTTTAATCCAAGTCCTCGATACTATCAATTCAACCCCGACCCAAAAGCTTCAGTCCGAGTCCCAGCATTATCAACACTTTCCCGTTCCTACGGCTTCAATCTACGTTCCAGCACTGTCAATCCTTTCCCGTCCCTACGGCTTCAATCCGAGTCCCAGCACTATCAACTCATTCCCGATCCAACAGCTTCTATCCAAGTCTCGGTTCTATCTATATAATTCCATTACTACAACTTCAGTTCAAGTCTTATTCAAACAATTCAGTCCCACTACAGGTTCACATCCTGCTCCATTACGGATTCTTTCAACAGTCCTGCCCTGAAACAGAAACGATCAAAGCCTTAAACACCTAGGTACCTGGTCCCCCCCGGTGCCCCCCACCCCTTACTTGCCCCCCGCCCCCTCCCCAATCACCCTTCCACTTAGTTCAGGGGTCACCCAGTCCGGTTGGGATCCGGCCGAGCATGTCGTCTTGGCGCAGCGGGCCCAAGAAGGTGTTATTTGGATTAGGAGTCTAACAAGCTACATTTCTGGTGCGTTCTGGAGATAGAACAGGCTAAACAGTGTTTGTATCCTGACAAACGTGCCCATTTTATAGTACAAAAATAGTCTCAAACGAGCGCGAAATAAACTTCGCTTCATTGAGCCCTATTTTTGACTGCTTTCGCCAGTTGCCATAAAACGGCAATAAAGTGATGGCGCGACAATCGGAGCCCCTTCAACGAGTGTATGCTCTCTCGGATCCCCTGTGGCGTTTTCCCGGGGGCGAGGGACCCCAGCCATTCTCAGCCACTTCCCTAGTTGGGGACACAAAGACGTCGCCAAATGCAACCTCATTTACATGGTGAATTTACTCTCTCCTTTCCATGTTCGTGTTCATGGAGTTTCCGTAATGACGGCATGGGGCATATGCTGGAGCCGACCGCTCCATTACATTTTTCCCTAGAGGCTCACACGCTGTATAACGGTATCAACATAACGAGGCTGTAGTTACATGTTAAAACATTCAGATGAGGAATTATATTTCTCGAATAATCATACACTTATACTCGTATACATTTTAATCATACACTTTAATCATACACTGATGGTTTGAATAGGTTCCATTGATGGATTAAATAGGTTTCAATGATGGTTTAAATAGATTGCACTGGTGCGTTAAATAGGTTTCATTGATTGTTAAAATAGATTCTAACGATGGTCCAAACAGATTTTACTGATCGTTTGAATAGATTTCACCAATGGTTTTGAGATATGCCACACTATAAAATCTGTTTTGTGCAGGATTTGCCATCATTTACCGCCAACATTATTACTAAGGGGTTTACGGTTTTATTGTTTTCTTACTAATATGTATTACTACACTTGAAATAAAACACCGGAAGAGTCAACGAAAGTACTACAGGACAAACTAACTGACCAGTCTCGAATATCCAGCGGAAGAGATCCCCCTGGGCTCAAAAGACTAAACAGCTTTGAAAAATATCTGAATGCATCAATGCATGTGAGTGAGTGAGTGAGTGAGTGAGTGAGTGAGTGAGTGAGTGAGTGAGTGAGTGAGTGAGTGAGTGAGTGAGTGAGTGAGTGAGTGAGTGAGTGAGAGTGAGTGGGGCTGGGTTTACGCCGCTTTTGGCAATATTCCAGCAATATCACGGCTCGGACACCAGAAACGGGCTTCTCACATCATGGTCACGTGGAAGATCGAACTCGGGCCTTCGTCGTGACGAGCGAACGCTCAGTAATAACACCAGGTGTTACATGCAAATCACAAATAAACGTCTACGTCTGAACCACTTGGACTCATTTACCACGGTACTCTATAAATTAGACATTAATCTTTTAACATATGACCTCACTTGCACTCTCCAAAACCGATTTTTTGTATTTTTCAATTGGTAGACGATCTCTTTAGACACTCACAGGTTCATGTTAATGAGTGGCCGGGAATGTGTTCGCTATTTGCAAGAGCGGAGCAGCTGCGAAAGGCATGGAAAATCTTATCTCCCTTTCATCTACCATAATATCGGGTTGGCCCGAGACAACACCCTCAGTAAAAGCGTTGTGTGTTACTCATTGCCCAATGTCTCTATTGTTATCTGCCCTCCTCAACCTCTGGGAAGCCTACCATCACTAAGGAACCCTGAGACAAAAACCAAGTCATTGTTTGCCGTGATCGGTAACTGATAATCACGTGATTTTTCACCTGTTTAGACATAACAACTTGTACAAGAACACGCACGTGTAAATGTTTAAGCAGTAAACCTATGAGAGGAGTTGATTGGTAAAAGCTCAACTGCTCTTAAAGACCAATAGCAATCTCTTTGGCAAGTTGGTGTTAAATGCCAGATATAAAATCAATGACGTCCACTGAGTGAAAAGTCGTTAGGGAGCATTGTGGTGTTACAGATTTAGTGCACTCTTAAGATTTTAATCGAACCTCGATCTAGAGAGCGAATTAAACTTTTACGACAAATCACAGGTGTATTAGTATGGCCCCACTGTTTCCCTTCGATCACGGCCGCCTTGTTCTGATCACAAAGGGCATGAGTAGGCAACCGTTCACACGGTGTGACAACCACTTTTGAAGAGTATTCCCCGTGGTTTAAACGCCATTTCATAAAAATATGCTCCTTTTGAAATATTGAATCATCTAGCAGATTTTATGAAGTACTACAGGTACATCTGGTCTTGGATGCGGAAAGATCATACGTTCACGCTCTTCTCTCGACATCAGTATACGTTATTAACATACTGACTAACGTACGTTATTAACATACTCAACATCAGTATGCGTTATTAACATATTGACTAACATACGCCATTAACATACTTAACATCAGTATGTTTATAACGTATACTGATGTTAAATTGACATTTAGTTTTTCTGTCGGGGCTAATGGGTAGCCTAGTTGTTAAACCGTTCGTTCGTTACACCGAAGACCCGGGTTCGATTCCCCACATGGGTTCAATGTGTAAAGCCCATTGCTGGTGTCCCCCGCCGCGATATTGCTGGAATATTACGGAAAGCGACGTGAGAAAAAACTCACTCGATCATTCCTTGGTTCCCCTACTTCATTTTTCGTTCTAGATATTTTTTGTTGCTCTTTGTTTTCGTAACATTTTAATCATTTTATTTTTTTTATACATCTTAAACGTTGTGTTTATTTATTTACTTGTGACTGTCAGAACTACGAATTGTTATGATCATTTCTTACATTTAACTATACAACAGCATGTAATAATCTCGTGCTGATGCTTTGGTTTACTGCCTGTGACTTAAACTTTCGCTTACGTAAGTATCATCTTATCTGTCTTAAGCCTTGATTGAATGTTATAGACTGGATTTTAATAATAAAACAGCAAGAATAAATTGCAGGATAAAGGAAGGCACGAATGCGTGTTGGTGGACTATTATGAAAAAAATAAACGCTTGATCGACATTGATGTCTTCTTCAGTCTGGAGTACATCAGTGACCGTTTTCAAGTTCGTAACGTTTTGATAATATTTATGTGTTCAGGTCAATTTCCGTCACTTTGACCCCCAAAAAATAATAATGATAATAAATAAATAAATAATAATAATAATTAACAAACAAACGAAAAACAGAGTAACTTAAAAAATCATTTCTGTACGCCTGTAGACATATCAGGATCTTATTACTCGCCCATGGAAGATTCTGCAGAGTATATTAATACGGCACCATTATACTAGTGTAATACCGCTAGATGTATGACGTCATAAGGATTCAGAGTTATGACGTCACAATGTTAATGCCGCTGTCATAGTGGTACTGGACCTTGTTTGTCACGAGGAAAACTGGGAGTCCTCACACTGTGGCCGCTGTTTCTATCAATTTGCGTTGGAAGTAATAAACAGAATACTAATCTCGCTTCCGTGAAATACCATTTTCATTAAACTTGTGAAAGATTTAGAATCAAACTAGCTTTCGCTCGTTTCATACAAAATAATTCACTCATTTAATAACAATGGTATTACACGGAAGGTCGTTTAATATCCTCTCTATATTTATCAGTCCAATACCTGTTGGATCAAATCAACTCTGCGACTCTGCTTTAATCCAAACATTGAATCCAAGCATGGAAGACTTTTCGGAAGAGCAAAAATATGCTGTTTATGTCATGAAACTATTAATTACTTTAGGTGTATATGTCAAAGAATTGGAATTTCTAAAGAGAGAGCACAAAACACATTCGGTTAAGTATCATTCTGTATTAGGCACAGGTTGCCATGCAAACCAAAGAATCATCAATGTGTTGCGGAGAAGTGTTCCGCCAACGTTATTTGTTGTCTTTCCAGTATGCGCAAAATGGCCAACACACGCTGTACTAATAGAAAACGTCGAATTCAAAAAGAGTTTATTAAAGTAAAACATATTGTATTAAACAACATCCACGAAACGCCACAAAGGGTTCTCCGACGTTCAAGTGGTAGCTAGCATTCCTATCGGCAGTTAACGACCCGTGGGGTAATTATAAGGAGGTTTGGATATTGTACTGTCGAGAAAGGCTTTTATGGACATAATGTCATGTGCAAGGTATGCCCAGTGTCTATCACCTGTCGGGGACAGGGTAAATGTCCCGATGATTCTGTCCGATGTTATGCCCATTTAACATATACAGTGTTTGGACGTCTGTCATGGTGGAGCAAATGAGAGTGTTCCTCATGAATGCGTGTTGACGGTTGAACTCTGAGATTAAGTGCTGATGAATTGTTGACGACTTAACAATTCAGGGAAACTGTAATATTTTCATATTTGTGTAGGGTTTTTCCCCTTATCAAACTAGGCTGGGACATGAAACAGTTTCATTTTATTTTTTTAAAACTGTAAAGGTGGAATGTCTGTGCAGGTTTGTCCCATATTTTACGCATCAGGGGTCAACCTGACGACAGATGCAATCCCCTATTTTGTCTCCGCCCTTTGTTCTTATGTTATCAAGCGAAAAATTACTTACCTGTGCATGTATTTATGACCTATATCGAACACCCAGTATCTTCATTATTCGATAAGGAGGCGATGGGGTAACCTACTGTTTAAAGCGTTAGGTCGTCGCGATGAAGGTCCGCGTTCGATTCCCCACACGGGCACAATGAGTGAAGCCCATTTCTGGTGTATTGCTAAAAGTGGAGTAAAACCAGACTCACTCACTCATTCACTATTTGATAAAATCACGCTTATTATATACATGTAGTCGGAATTCCAGGCATGAAAATGCACTCTGTCACTCCCATTTCAGTTATACATTGAGTCTATATATTCTGTCAACTAATTGATAGGTATCAGCGTAATTGTACTAGTATATATTTCTCAGTATAAGGAAAACAAAGATTTGTGAATAGCCAAGCTCATAATTTGCAGTAAGTGCGACGTTTCGGTGTAGGTAACGCCGTTTTCAAGCAAACACGCCAAGAAGTTATTTCTCAGTGTATTAAAAACATGATTAAAAGTAAGCTGATCGTTTACCTATACTGGAAATAAGGTCTGTTCGTATTTCAGTTCATATGCGTATAACACAAATATCACGTGTGAAAACTAATAACTAAACAAAAATTGTAATTTTAAGATATTAAATAGGCTATCCCACTTTGCTCTGTGACTATACGATCAGTAAATAACACTGAATTGAAGAAAAAATAGAAGAAAAATAACACATAAAAGAGAAGTGATTCTAACACGCCAGATTCAGACCCAGAAGCAAAAATTAAAAGCCATGTGCAGTATCATTTTAGTCATAATAATCCCCGACAGTTTTGTGCCGACTGAAGTAATTGTCAACATTCTTTGAAGTTCGCGATGCTTTAATTTGAAACTCTTGACTGTGCCCTGCGCAAGTGCATTAATATAGACTGGGCGGTGTCGTCTTTCAAGGAAACACAGTTCAGGTCATATGTATTTGTTCTATAATTGGCATACTGAAAGTTGATGATTACATTTGTTCCCGATTGCATTATATACGTGGAATGAGTAATAGTGCAATTTGAATAATAGCGTAAATAAGTGTAATCCATTTAACAGAATATGAAAAGAGCACAGGCGTAGAACCAATACTCCGCACATCGCGAGTACATGGTGATACCTTTAAGTAGGCTACTGTCGCGTGCAGGTGACACAAACTCCACACAGAGTCGGAGATAATTAGCATCGCGCAGCCCGATCGCCGCGCTGGCAAATTGTCCGTGGCATCAATAGACTCCCGCTAAAAGAGATAGGATCGACACCGATTATCAGATTCCCGGAGCTGCTCTTAGATTGTAATGACACATTAATTTACACCAATTACATCTTCTGGGTGATTTTTCGAAAACACGAAAGAAATTGTTAGAGTATCGATCTGTTAGCAGATAAAATGAAATTAACTATTCATAACATTTTCAGGACATTCGGATTGTTCATTCGTGGGCAAGAAGTCAGATCAACATGCTTGTCAAATGGTTAGAGGTTCATCCTGAATAGTAATTAATGAACTTTTATTGGCTAGGCCGTGAATGAGACTACATAGATGGTTCTTTCAATCTGTCGGCTTCTCACAATAAAATCTGTGATGAAACTCCGGCCTGGCATCCTGCGAGCTTGTCGCTCTTTTATTCATTACCCTCTCAAATTGACAAGTTTCTTTAATATTTCAGTAGGTGGGCTAATATTGGTCGTAAAGATTGAGTATGTTTAAACGATATGATTCAATGGTTTATCAGTCAAAACAAAATTAGTAGTGAAATGAGTTAAGCGTGAACCAGCGAAGCGGGGATTCTTGTCATGATCGTGGATTTGTTGAAACTGTATTTCACCCTTCGCTGGAGTGTGTTGGTCATGAATGTTTGTTTTTACGTGATGGGCATTCAATGAAAAAACATTTCATCGGGAACTCTTCCACCCGAGATACGGCTTTTGTGCATGATCACGTGTTCCTCGTCCCAGTAGTCGGTTGCTGGGATACATTTTCCATGAAATCTGTCAGTCTTTCCTTTGGTACAAAATTATTCCGAATTTATGACCGTAGTAGTGATTAAACATGAATTGAAATGATTTACTTTTAACATTTTAAAATGAAGAATTCAGAGTACACATACAGTAAACTTTAACGTCACATCTGAAATATTTCTGTCGAATCGTGACGATAACCATCCATTTATGACAACAGAATACACTTACAAAATACCTTTCGACAAAGCACAGTAAAACAACTTGCGATTATAGCATTTTTACTTAAAACTAGTATGTTGTCATAGAAAGTATGATCATACCAAACGATATAATATAATAAGGGGTTATATCCAACAACTGGAGGCATCATGAATACAAGACCAGGGAGAACTGGCTGACAGACAGTGCAGGCCCTAAAAACCCAGAACCATACAAAGTTGTGGGCACTGATCAGAATGTGTATGCCCCATTTTCAGCTACAATATAAATATACTGGACAGAATAGTTAGGGATATATGATTGTACATTTTGAAATTATGAATAATGACCGATCTACTCGTCAACACACTAATAATATATCAATCACAAAAATACCAATATCCCAAACTTATTTTGTCCAGAATAATTCCCAACAAACAAAATGACTGACTGATATTTACTGTAAAAATAATACTCCTAGTTATGGGAGGCCTACAGAAAACAAATACTTGTTCCTAGTGGTTTCCAGTCGGATTCGGACCTATGGACCGGCGTTAATTTTAAAAAGACTTTAAGTAGTTGTGAGCATAGTTACCAAACAGTCATATGGCTCGTTTGATAATGCCCTTGCCTCATACTTTGGTGACCTGATGTAATCCGTTGCCATTGTTGCTGTTTATTTCAAAATGGATTAGTGAATGAGTGTTTAGCTGTAACTTAATTCCAGTTGTATAACGGGGACCACGGGTATGCATTGATAAACCGAGAAAGATGGTCAGGGGTTCAGGGATTCGAACCCACAGTAACAGGTTCTCCCTACGAAACGGGCGAAACTCCAGCGAATACCGGAGCCTTAGACGAGTCGACCATCCGCAACCCCTAAAGAGTGAGTGAACATCCGGTATCATCTCTATATCAGAGTGATTCCTAAACACGTCCTCCATCATCGTATCGCATGGTGACAATCAATGGATTGCCTGGTACAGACCCGACTATTTTACAAAGAACATCATGCAGCTGTGATACTGCTGAAGCAGAAATCTGCTCCTGATACAGTCACAGATGGCAGAGATTTGGACAGGGAAAAGGTATTGTCGCTTATACCAATATCCCAGCAATATCACGACGGGCAACAACAGAAATTGGCTTCTCACATCGTACCAATGTGTGGAATCGAACCAGGACATTCGGCGTGACGAGGGTATCCCCCACCCCCCCTTGAAATTTCACTGACATATATCACGATAATAACAGTAAAACATAATAATGGCATATGATTGACACCAGTATAAGCAGTTATGATTGTCGGTGATATCAGCCAAATGAGCTGGTATGATCATTGTCAGTATTTTGATTCGTACGTCTATGTCGGTATTACGACTGACACTTATCTGAAAGAGACAAACGTGAATGATTATGACTGAGACAGATATAAGTGACAATGATTTGCAAAACATTAGCCGTTATGACCGGCAACGATTTCAGAGGTTTTATGTTTGAGACTTGGCAGCATGGCTATCAATGGCACCTATTCTTATCAGGATTGACACATATATCATGATTATAATCGGTAAACATCACTGAATATTACTGAAAGTTATATCATAAACGATTGACACCTATACCTTATATTATGATTGAAATACACAGTCTGATTACGACCGATATCAGCATTTAAAAATGACAATTGTACTGATTATCATTGGTGGTCATACTTAAGCGGACCCGTGAAGATCCGGGTTAGAGTTGATCTTCAGTTACCCATGCTTGTCTTAAGTGGTCACTAACGGAACGGGTTGTCAGGCACATGTCATCGGATCCCATTTAAGTAAATCGATGCTCATGCTGCTGATCACTGGATTGTCTGGTCCAGACTTGATTATTTACACACCGTTGCCATATGGCTGGAAGACTGCCGAGTGTGACGTTACACAAAACTCATTCACGCATGCGTATATCAATGCCTGTGACCGACTCGTAGTGATAATAGCTGTGTCAGCACATATATTAGCGACGATAATTGTTGTTTGCGTTTACGGTTGTTAAATACCTTTAACGGCCGGCTATGGCGATGTATATGCGGTTATCGTCTTTAGGTGTAAAACTGGTTTTCAAGGGCATATCCGTGTTTTTTTTAATAACTGATATGTCAACAACGTTGCAAAACACCCTGCAAGTGTCCTCTACACGCTATCGCTGTCGTATGTGCGTGGTCGACGTGGTCGCAGTAATGGCCGTGTGTGGTTAATTATACTTGTTCAGCGTTCGCGGTGGCGTTACGCGTGCTCACTGTCTGCAGACATCGCCTTTGTAGTCTTGGCCCACACTCGTGAAATTGATTCTCAGACGGATTTGTAGTACTGGAGCCCAGTACCTCATTTCCTGTCAAAATACGAGCCCGTCACACCTGCCGTTATCCTAATCACGCACATACTACACTGGCGACTGTTTAAAGATGACAATAAATATTCACTGAACTGGACAGAATTGTCTCGGCCCACGCAAAGATAACAATATGTCTGTTCTCTAAAGGTAAGCGGGTAGAAGGGGCGGTTGAGTAGCCCAGTGGTTAAAGCGGTCGATCCTCACGCTGCAGGCCCGGGTTCGATTCCCAACATAAGTACCCTGCCTGAAGCCCATTTCTGGGCCATTTTTCACTCACCAAGAAGGGGAACGATCATAACATCAATACGCCAAGCTTGTCTCATTCTCTTGACACCGCCAGTGCCTCAGTAAATAAACACTATCCTTGGCGATTTCAGTTTTAAGCCGTTGAAATTTAATTTATGCAGGATTTTTGTTCCAAACCCCTGTTACTTTGATAATAAATAGAAGTCAATGGTTTATTTCTTTTGAAGAATATGAAATACATCATCGTGTGTTCTGTTTGTTGTTTTTCCATGTCGTGTTATGTATCCGTTTTGTTGTTGTGTGGTGCGTTTTTGTTGTCCACATCGTGTTGTAACTTTGTCTAAACTGTCCCATGCACTTGCTGATTTCAGCATAAACCCAAAGTAAGCTGTTGTTTAAGGCCATGTCACACTGCCTCAGCATACGCCCATGTCGGGATATCCTGGGCTCATACTGTATGAATAATGGTGCAACTTGTTTATAACAGTCCGTCATCAAACATCTGACGGAAGAAAGAATATTTTATGAGCTACTCTGTCGCTAGATGCAAGCTTCTGCCACACTCCACAGGCAGCTCATCAAGCCGCCATGCTTTGTTCGGCGGCGTTAGAAACTTTCACGGAAATACGCTGATAAAACATTCATTCGAAGATGCGCGTTTTTCTCCTGTAATTGATCCCGAGAACGATCATCACCGAAAGCGAATACTATTTTGTCGAACATGATTATAGGGACGTGTGTCGAGAAGATGGAACTAACATAAAATATGCAAGCATAGTTCCGGCGCTGGGGTGTGATGGCGCCAAATGAGAGACCATCGGAGTTGCACTGCCAAACAGAGCCAACCGAATAGGAGAAGGGAGATAACTCGTGTGAGGAGAGAATTTCATCACTGGCTGAAACGGGATCCTGCGCAATATGCCGTGTGATTAAGCCCGGCTTTATGAAGTGTGGCCCCCACTGCAAACTGCTGCGTTAGTAAATCTGATGATGACAATCAAGATGGTATCATTCGTATCCGTTTTCAGAGAAGGTGAGATTATATTGATAAGGATTCCATATAGTTTGCCCCCAAACATTCCACGCCAGAAACCCTATCTCGGCCACCTGAGAGGTGTTTTCTGAAGCGGAAGTATCAACAGTTTTGTAAGTTGATAAGTTCAGTTATTATTAATCATTTAAAATTATAATTACAATATAATTAAAAAATACATTGCAATTTTCAGCTGCTAGGAGAATTACAAACAATTAATGATAACAATTACACTCACGTCTGCAAGACAGACTTTTTTTTGTCTAAGCACAAAACATGAAGCATGCAAGATATTACTGAAGATAGGAGGACTATTTATTTTTCTTTTTTTTCCGGGCTGTAATCAAGATGCTACTTTGTTTGGGAACCGGTGAAGATCCAGGTTATAACTGGTCTTCAGCAGCCCAGCCTTGGAAGAACCGACTGGTCAGACTCGCTGACAAGTCATCAAGTCCCAAATCTATAGATCGATGTTTTTATGTTGATCATTAGATTGTCCTGTCCAGAAACGCGACTATATACAGACCGCTGCCATACTAAATACATGTATTGCTGTGTACAACGTTAAACAACTAACCAACCAGTAATCGGTATTAGAAACATCGCGTTGGTCCAGTAGATACCTAACGCGTGCTCAGTGAGTGGAATGTGTTGGGTTCGATCCACCGCCTCGCTATACCAAAACTTTCAAGGTCTTGCCAGTTCTCCCCGTAGTTGTGGTTCTTTCAGCGGAAACGTGTGTCTGTTTTCAAGTGATGACTCAAACAAACAGTCTATAGTCTCAAACTTATAAACAAAATGGTCGATAAAAATGTTGCCAAAACCATAGTCTAGTGGGTTCGGGTCTTGCGCCAACTGTTTGTTCTGTTCCGTCCTCATGAGCCTTTCTTTCAAAGCGGTAAATATCTGGGACCTGCGTCACCTCGGGCTATGATCTCACAATACGCCGTCAGGCCGTGAAAACACTGAAACACTTTTCTAAACAAAACAACCATCATTCACACCGGGCAGAACATCCGTTATTATTGCTCACACATTGGTATGTGTTAACAGTCATATCGCCGTAACAGCCAGCACGTGGTGAACGTGCGAAACATGCGCCGTGTCATCCACGGCAGACTTAAGCACGTGCGTGCGACATGTTGCACGTGACACGTGGAAAACTAGCCCTTTCACTTCAATACGTGTGACGGCGACGGGGATCGAGTTTCACCACGTAAATGGACGTTTTCAAGAGCCAGTGAATCGATCTTCATGCATATCAGGTTTAATTCAAATTGAAATACGTTAGACGATAAAGTTTATACTGCGATAAACACAAGCTCTGAAAGCAAATCTACAAAAAGTTTCGTTCCTGTTGTCTAGCCAAGCTGCTGAAACCAGATGGTTACAGTTAGTGACTGAGTGTAGTTTCACGCCGCTGTTAGCGATATTCCAGCAATATCACGACAGGAAACGGACTTCACACATTGTATCCATGGGGGGAATCGAACCCGGGTCTTTGGCGTGACGAGGGAACGTTTGAACAATTTGACTAGCTCACTGCTCCAGAAAAATACAGGTCACATGGTTGCAACGTCTAAAAGTTTTGAAACGTGCTATGGATAAGCAGATATCTGATCCAGTGATCGACATTAGGGGCATGGATCTAGCATTTGGGCGTCGAAGAGATGATGTAACTGCGATAAAAGCTGAGCGAGGGTTAACTACAGACTATTCCCTCGCTGGTGCGCTCCTGTTACATCATGTGGTAACATCCGTAAAATAACTACTTTCAGGGAGACATCTTCAGAATATTAGTGAGTGAGTGAATTTAGTTTTACGCCGCACTCAGCAAAATTCCAGCCATATGGCAGCGGTCTGTAAATAATCGAGTCTGGACCAGATAATCCAGTGACCAACAACATGAGCATCGATCTGAGCAATTGGGAAACGATGACATGAGTCAACCAAGTCTGACCACCTGATCCCGTTAGTCGCCTCTTACGACAAGCATAGTCGCCTTTCATGGCAAGCATGGGTTGCTGAAGGCCTATTCTACCCCACCGCCCCAGCATTCCCCATAAGAACCTTTTAACAATATCTTCTAAACTGAAAGCTTCGAACTTGTTATTAGACCATAAATATATTACCTGAACAGTGAAAACTAGCAAAAGCAGTTAAAATGTCTAAGCACAAAGCTGAACACCGTTCACACCCACTTTAGCCAGCAAGTCAACATTCCTGAATGACAACGGTACAAGAATCTGTATCGAAAGTTGCAATCCATAAGACCCTTGAAGGTCCGGGATAGAATAGGCATTCAACAACCCATGCTTGCCATAAAAGGCGACTATGTTTGTCGTAGAGGATCGGGTGCCTCACAGACTTGTTTGACACCTGCGCAGATAGATGCTCATGCTGTTAATCACTGGATAGTCTGGCCCAGACTAGATTATTTACAGACCGCCGCCATATAGCTGTAATGTTGCTGAGTGCGGAGTAAAACTAAACTCGCTCACTCGAAATAAAGAAGTTGCTATCCATAAAGTATGTCTGTATTGTACCTTTCAGCCATCGAGAGTGGGGAACTGATCTTGTAACAAGCAGTATTTCTTGCCTCGTGTATTTAGATACAAATACTCTGATCTTACTGAAAGAATCATAACGCTTATCAATCTCGATCAAAAACATATTTCTTGTTTTCGTGCTAAAATATATAAATTATGTTTCAAAAGGAGCGAACGGTTTTATTGGGCAATAAAACGAAATACAAGCTCCCCCCTTCCGGATGAGCGATTCCGAAGGTGAGGCATAAGTAGAAACAAACGAAATAAATCGTGGACAATCTGTCTCGAAATATGATGCCTGCAATCACTGGATCATAAATAACATGTTGCTGAGAATAACGTCAGCGCCCTTCAAACCCGGCTGGTGGAGCGAGGACGAAATCATTTGAAGTTGGTTGCCTAAGATTGTCGGCTTTCATGACATTGTGACGCTTCGAGTCAACTATTATTTCACGAAACTGACGATACTGTCTTATTGGTCACTAAATGATCATAATTCAAAGGTAGGGTGATGCTTGCAGCTGTGAACATTTTATTTTGAGTATTTTTTTATAAATACAATGGAGAGGTATCTATTCAAGGTTTTGTCATGACACTCTTGTACATGTGGAATTTGATACACACACGTGTGTATTTACAAGGGTAAGCACAATGAAAACGTTTATACCACTTTTAGCAATATTCCAGCAGTATTACGACGGGTGACACAAGAACTGGGCTTCATACACATTACCCATGTGGACGATCGACGTATACGACGTGACGAGCGAAAGCCTTAACCACTGCACTAAGCTCCCCCTTCAGTGCGAGGTAAAATAAAGATATTTTTCAGTAAAAGGGAATGGATTATTTGTAGGTGAACTCCAACTCATTAACTCCGAAATTATTTTCGTATCTAATTACTTCTTAGTAATATCTCAATTACTGCAAAACAATTGTAGACGATGCTGGGCCCAGACATAATAACATCAAGCATGCGTATGTGAAGAAGGTAACGGATTGCGTCATGTCTGTGTAAATACACGGGTTTTTCATATATTCAATTTCCATCACAAAATATTACAATCGTTATTTATAACAAATTCCTTTCGATCGCGTCAAAATATATTTGGATCCCCATGATAATTAACTACAATGCTTTAGAAGTGTCAAAGCAGCTAACTCATGTCGTTACGTTTGTTTCCCAAACACAAAATACGATGAACCGTCTGGTCCCACGGGGGCTCACTGAAACTGCCAGGCGCCTTATTTTCGTGTCATTTAACATTGATTCTTTTCTACGAGTGCACATGAAGAGGTCTGAAGAGGAGGAAACCTGAGAAAATTGCGAAAAAATCAAGACAAACTATTCTTGTCTTTTAAATGCTTGCCACTTGAAAGGTTTGAAGTCGGGTCATAGTTGCATGTACTTGTCAAGTCAAACGCATGTTCTTTACAATGTCGGCAGTGCACGTGCTGCATGTTTTTCCCGTGCAATGATCGCATGCCTGTGACATTAAGTACTACTGCGTGCTGAAGAGTTGTAAACAGGGGGCACAACTACTCCTCGACGTCGAGGACGACTAAGGGGCTATTCGAATAGCTTCCAAAGATTTTCCGTTAAGCGACAAGAAACACATTGTTTTCTGTCCATAACTTCCGACTATGAATTTTTTATTGGAGTTATCATGAATATTTAATATCAAGTACCCATTGTTAGGTCATAATCTATACTGTTTGAATAAGGGCGTAAAGAACGGGTGTATTGGTAGCGTCACCTGGCCTAGTCGGGCCTAACAAGCACGTCATCACAAGCGCTACACGTTTGTCAACGAAATCAAGGGAAAGGCAGACCATTTCAGTAAGGAGTAAGTGCCTTTTCTTTCCAAACAAAATAGAACTGGCCACTTTTCGCTTGCGAACTTCCAGCTGAGCTCCGAGTGCATGTGAACATAAGCCCGGCCCATGACAAACCCAAGGCAGAGTTGTCGATTTTCATTCTGATTTAAGTTTTATTATTTCTAGTTTTCTTTTCAATTATACCTTTCTTGGAACTAAAAGTGTGATCACTCGAGTGACATTCTCCGTAGCCTGTTCCATGTGGGTGGAGCTGAAAGCGCCACTCCAATCCACTCCGCGTTGTGAAGCGAAGCCGAGTGGTCGAGCATTATTGTACAATGTTATAAGTGGCCTTGCAACGGCGAGCCTAGGAATCAATGAACAGAGAGTAGCGATTCATCGTCATAAGCTTTTGTTGGCGGACAGGGAGGAGTTTGCACAGGTAGAAACCATCACGGAAGTTGTGGCTGAAAAAAAACGTCTATGAATGGAAGGAAGCGCCGTAGTTGGTAATGATAATTGTCTGTTTGTGTGGACATTGATGTTCTGATTAAACAAAACCGCACGTCCAATTAACATTTTAAGTGATGAATTGACACGGCGTATTAGTTTAATGATGAATTTACACAAACGTAATGATTTTTATCTTAACTAATTAGAAATGTTTTGACAAATATAGCACAGGACTGAGAACTGAATCGCCAGTGGTGACCGGGTTTTCCGAGAATGAATGACTGGCAAAGGTTTTCCAGTTTTGGGATCAAGGGAAAGGTTTTTCAGCTTTGGGATGGAATTGCGAGTGGCATGGAATTTTTTTGGAATTTTGTAGCATTTTAAGTAAATACTGATTTAATATATATATAATATATATATCATGCAAACACATAATTTCGTTGAGTACGTGTATGCAGCCTCGCAGTGATTGCGGCGCGCCAACTGACGTCATTGTTCAAACCGAATAGCATTGAGTGTAGGCTACATACTTTTAATGCAATATTTCTACATCATGTTTATCACAGGCTGTGTAGAATTGTTTGGTAACATTTACAAAATGAAAACGATAGAAGTGAACATTCCACAACTGAAATGAAAAAATTCAGCCCTGTCTATAAACATAATACCAAATTGTCGGTATCGGGTATACGAAATATAGTGTCTATGGTCTATGTGTCTGAAGCGCTTTTAAACGATACAGAAAATAATAAATTTTAATGATGAAAATGTTTATAATAACAATGATAATTATTTTATTTTTTCATTTTTCATGATCACATGAACCATCTTTGCTCCATAATATATTTGATTTTTGTAAAACACAATAATCATTATTATAAAATCTGCCTTTTCTCAATGAGAAACAATCCTTATTATTAGATTTAGTGACGTCCTAGTAAGCACTTCCTCTGTGAAGCTGAAATACCTCTGCCTGAAACACCTGGCCACAGGAGACACGCACGGTACGAGATTTGATGTATGTGTGAGATATGAACCTCCTCACCCCAGGGATCACTATGGCAGACCCACACCCATTGTCCGTCACCCCACCCACCACTCATACAGTCACGGGCCATCCTGATTTAATGCTTTGTGTCGTCAGTGCAAACAAACTCAACATTTCCTGTCTGTAGGTTTGTAACGAAGCATGTGTGTGCTGTCATATGCCACTGTGACTGAATGGTAGGCTGACAGCAATGTTGATGTGATTGGTTGTGACGTGTCTCACAATGGTATAAATACTCAAGTGTTTACTAAGGGATCGACCCATGCATTTACCAGTGATTTATCATGGTGTTCTGGCTTCAAGGAACACGATTTTGTCCTGACTGCATGCATATTGATAAACTCGATTTTTAAGGGATCCCGACTAAGAATTTCTTAGCTTTCTTACTGAAATTGAACTGTTTTATCACACGACTGCTCTTACTGGACACATGCACTGATTTCAAGGTGAATAAACTGTTTTACATACTTTTCGTGCCACTTGTTATTTATTTCTAATACACCATGAGATATACTAGACAAAAAGAGATAGGGGTGTATGTAAAGTTTGAAATCATTAATAGTGATAATAATTATTTATTGACTTATTTATAAGTTATCAATCATAAAAATACAAATATCCCTAACTTATTTTGTCCGGTATGTAGTTGAATTTGGCATGAATATATGGTTATAACCATACTGGACAGAATATGTTGGTATTTTTTTGTGATTGGTAATCTGTCAATAACATAAATATATCACTATTAATGATTCAAAATTTACACATATCCGTAGATATTTTTGTCCAGTATATTACCTTCCCTTCGGTGATGTAAGCCAACAGTGATTATTGCTCATGTTATCAACCAGCAGATTACAGGTTGCATTGTATGAACTGCCGATGGGACTTTTGTGGAGTTTAAGTGACCGATTTCGTTTCGGCCAGCAGCTGCACGAAACTGCTCGCTCTTTCTGACCCACCCACTCACTTACTCATCCAACCAATCACTCACCCCGCTTTAACACAACGGGGAATTGTGTACGGGATGGTAGTAGTATTTATAAAGAAGGAACTTTCAAAGACGTTCTGCTGGTAGGTATTTCAAGCAGAATACACTGATACACGACTTATGAAGAATTGTTTGGTAACAGTTAAAAATGAAATGTGATGGAAGTAAACATTCCTTAAATGATATTTCAGCCTTGTACTTGACTAATTTTCCGAACTTCATATTTTTACTCTGTACCATCTGGCCCTATGTCAGTTTTGTGTTGTCTTTTTCTGTTTATTTTATTCTGGTGGCTTTTGCTCTTGAATGGAAAGACAGTATCACCTCTCAAGGAACACCTGTTTTTTTAGGATGATTCAGAATTAAATCCACGTTGTTTTGGCGGGATCAGACATGGATGACTGTAGAGATTTTTCCATGATTATGGAAAGGATTTTGTCGTTCTTAGTCCGGGTTGACATTGTTTATGTTCATCTTTTTGACAATTAAGATTCAGTTTTGTTAATATTTAATTTGGATTAATCGTTTTTGTTGTCAAACGCCGCTATATGATGATGTGGACCGGACATTCAAGTGTTTGACATCTACTGATATATGATGGACAACATGAAACAAATTAAAAAGTCTAACCACCCACCCCACCATCTGTTGCCCCTTACAAGTATAGCGACATAAGGCCACTGGCATTTTAAAGTTGTAATACGGGTGATATCTTCCCCTGATGATCTTAGTTTAAATTGGTCTCCAGCATCTCATGCCTAGGAGCTGACTAACGGGATCTTGTGGTCAGGCTCCCAACATCGTTGACACACATATCGTAGCCCAAAGGCGTGGATCGATGCTCATGATGTTGATCACTGGATTGTCTAGTTCGGACTCGAGATTTTCTCAACGCTGTCATATAGTTACAATATTGCTGAGGGCAACATCAGACAATAAACGTAAGATCACTTCTAACCGAATCTTCATCTTTTGAGTACGCGAAAGTTGATTGGGTGGCACCGACTTCGAACATTTTCATTCAAAATAACAAAAACACTTTTTTGTCACATACCTTTGGTGGGAAGTGTCACTTGGGAAACAAATAAATACTGTGACTTTGTGCAGGCGGACATGCTTACCCTCTCACGGACACCTGGTGTCATTGCTGATTTTCAGTTATAAACTCAAACAATTTTCACAGCTTTGTATTTTTTTCGGCCAACAGAACCTGTTCAGTCGAGATAGTCGAGACTGGATTCTGTGGCGTTGATTGTTTGTACCGACAGAAGACAGTGAGAATGTTGTTTCAAGTTGTTTTAAAGGCATTTAGAAGTTGGTGGAATCAAAGTAAAATGCTTTATGGTTCAACTTCTTTATTATACAAGGTCACAACGTTTCGAGACAGTTCCTAGTCTCTTCTTCACCTTCACGAACTGTCTCGAAACGTTGTGACCTTGTATTTATAATAAAGAAGTTGAACCATAGAGCATTTTAGTTTGAGTTAGAGTGAGAATGGTTTTACGTCGCTTGCAGCAATATTCCAGCAATATCAGGACGGGGGACACTAGAAATAGGCTTCACACATTGTACCCATGTGTGGAATCGAACACGAATTTTCGATGCCGACATACTTACGTGATGAGAAGTATATAGCTGGAATATTGTGGAGTGCTGGGTCAAACAACCAACCAACATTAAGAGTTGCGAGTGCACTAACGAGGTTATATACCTAATGGGCCCTTGAGTTGTAAATATGTCAGATCAGCAAATAGTAAAGCGATTAGAGTCTGCAGTCCATCCCAACAAAGGCGATGTCGTGCCTGTATTGGATATCTACCGTAACAACTGTTACAGATCGGACAGTCTGTTACAGTGTTATACTGCGCATGGTGCAGGTATGACGTAATCCCTCACGCAAGCGCTACCAATATGAATAAAATTTACCTGTCTTTTTAATGTTGTTACTTACAGACCAATTACCGTAATAAATGTATAACTTGGAGTGTATTCAAATTCTGCCATGATATTGTAATGTAAGGGTGTTATGTCACGATGCGTGGTATCATTTTCAAAGGTGGGTCTCCCTACTATATTTCTTCTTACCCTGACGAGATTTCTGACAGAGGGACCTTATCTTATCAGAGGGTCTTAGTTTCGCTCATTATGTTGCTCCAACTACCCAACCACCTTTATTGTTTTATCAGATTTGCTCTGTTTGTGGATTCGGATTTGTGAAAATTTGCCCCTTTTTGTAACTTAGTTTTGGAAAAAGTACAGGTGAACTTCTCCAAATTATTAAATAGGTACACGCATCTCTGACTTTTCCTGTAACATCAAGCCACAGTATAATCCCAGCTGACTCGGTGTCATTCTGACATGCTTTGACACTTCCGAAACAAAGTCCAAAGATGCTTTAAGCCCACGTCACTCACTCATTTTCACCTGACGTGTGCAATATATCTTATATGTCATTGTACCAGTCGTAGTCGTCACTGAAACCTCTTATACCCGTGCTAGTTGTTCCTGCACATGCTCAAGGTTCTGCTTTGAGCACTGAGAGCAGAAGCCACAGCCGGAACCTACCTTCAAGCGTTGCTAATGACAAGAGACGTTTCATTTCGTTTTACTGCGTTTGATATATCATCCCTTAAATCGTCGCAGCTGATGCCGAATGTATGTGAGCCAGGCACACTGAGCCTCAAGGCGAGCTGAGACGCCTCCAGCACTTACAACATACATCGCCACTCAGTGGTTCACTGATTCACTGCGAACAGTTCGACTTTATTACCTTCCTCCCCGTGAGAGTCCTGGGGTTCACAATAGCACCGGTAGTCCCTTGCGTTGAGCCTTCATCTTTGTTACGGTTCCACCCGTCTGTTCAGAGCATCTAGCGTGCACTTAACTACATCCTCCCCTTGTTTCAAGCTATTTGATGTCTCACTTAATATATGTTGACAGGTATTTATTGGAGGCAAGTGATGTGGTCGAGTGATTCGCAGGGCTGTACCCCACGCCCCTGGAGTTGACAGCCCCCTCCAACACATGATGTGTAACCTACGTGTTGTCACATGCCCGTGATGACTATAGAGACCCATACCTGTGTCCATTATCTTTCTTGTATATCGACATCTGCTTCTGATCTTGTCACTTGGTATAAATATAAGCCCTTCCCTTTTTGAATATATGGGTATCTACCCGTGTCCTTTTTTCTAGCATGCAGGTATCTATCCGTGTCCGTTTTTCTTGCATACGGATATTTGTGCATGTCCTTCCCTTTTTGTATAAGGGTATCTATCCTAGTCTTTCCTCTCTGGTACACGGACATCTATAAGCGCCTTCCATTTCTGGTAGGTGGATATCTATCCATGTCCTTTCCTTTCTTGTATACCGGCATCTATCCGTGTCCTACCTTTCCTTTATACGGGTATCTATCTGTGCCTTCCCTTTCTTGCATAAGGGTACCTATCCGTGACTGAAAATATCTGTCTGGACGGTCTTTCAATACCAACATCGGTACTCCGGATTTAGAATACGTCCCCAGTAACTTACACTGATTGTTAAAAGGTGCGTAAATTGCTTGGTCAGTCTCTGTGACATGGTTAGTTGATCCATCGGACCCGATGTTCAGATTATCAATCATTGTTTAGCTATTTTGGGGCTGTCTTCCCGTTATATCATGACTTGTCAGGTTGATGTGGGAGTGAGTGAGTTTTAGTTGTAGGTCGCTTTAAGCAATATACCATCAATATCCGGAGGGGGACACAGAAAATGGGTTTTACACATTGTACCCATGTGTGGGGTATCGAACCCGAATCTTCGAAACCCGTGAAGGTCCGGGGTAGAATAGGCCTTCAGCAACCCATGCTTACCATGAAAGGCGACTCAGCTTGTCATAAGAGGCGACTAACGGGATCGGGTGGTCAGGCTCGCTGACTTGGTTGACACATGTCATCGGTTCCCAATTACGCAGATCGGTGCTCATGCTGTTGATCACTGGATTGTCTGGTCCAGACTCGATTATTTACAGACCGCCGTCATACAGCTGGAATATTGCTGATTGCGGCATAAAACTAAAACTCACTCACTCGAATCTTCGACGTGACGAATGAGTTTAGTTTTACGCCACACTCAGCGATATTTCAGTTATATGGTGGCGGTCTCTAAATAATCAGGTCTGGACCAGAGAATCCAATGATCAACAGCATCAATCTGAGCAGTTGGAAACCGATGACATGTGTCAACCAAGTCAGCGAACCTGACCACTCGATCCCATTAGTCGCCTCTTACAACATTCATAGTCACTTTTTGTGGCAACAATGGATTGGCGAAGACCTATTCTACCCCGAACCTTCAAGCGTCTCGACGAGCGAACGCTTTAACTACTCGACTACTCCACGGCCCGAGCGATTGGGGAGGAAGGCCGGACGTTGCCCACTGTGGTAATACTAGGTATGGTGCTGACAAACCTCAGAGACGCCATCACGACCCATCGAGATTCGAACCCACGACGGAGCTGTGGGATAGCTTAATGGTTAAAGAGTTCGCTCGTCCCACCGAAGACCCAAGTTCGATCGCCCACATGGGTACAATGTCTGAGGCCTATTCCTGGTGTGCCCCGCCGTGGTATTGCTGGAATATTGCTACAAGCGACGTAAAACCAAACTCACTCACTCACTCGAACCCACAGCTAATTGTTGTAGAAGGGCGTTGGGGTTGTCTATTGTTTAAATCCTTTGGTCGCACAACGAAGAATCGGGTTCGATTCCTCGCATGGGTACAATATGTGAAGCCCATTTCTGGTGTCCCCGGCCGTGGTATTACTGGAATACTGCTTACAGGGGCGTAAAACCATATTCACTCTCTAAATGTGGCGACCAAAACTAATAGTCACCTGCACCCCATCCAACCTCTGCGTTCATCATGACACCATCGTTAATCATTTCGACAGTCGATACCGTGGAGGTGAGGTAGTCTAGTGGTTAAAGCGTTCGCCGTCACACTTCAGATTCCCCACACGGGTTCAATGCATGAATCCAGTGTCTGGTTACTCCGTCACGGCATTACGGGAATATTGCTAACAGTGGCGTAAAACTATATTTGTTCACTAGAATGCGTATTAATATACATCGCCGCTCCGATACTGAAGATACGTCGTTGATATATCCACTCCAGCGTATGTGCATAATCTTTTAAACGACAGCACAGTTCGAGGTCGCCGATGCTACATAGCTAAGCTACCGGATCTTTCATCGTATCTTCTGTGTAAAATATACTTAACAATTACCCTAAACCCTGACACCTAGAATTTGACAAGACAAGCAATAGCGGCTAAATATGTACACCGCTGTGTCTATTCTTTACCGCAGGATCCCTCCCCTGTCGGTTGTTTATCGTGACAAGCGAAGATGCTTATCAAGGCGCCTTTGTGAGATGGTGAGATACGCTAGGCATATGGTCGTTGGGATGCGGTCCATGACGAAGGGTGTCTAAAAACCGTGTAACTTCAATCTAAAGGCTCGTCAGATGAAAGGCGGGCCCATCCAACACAATCAGAGATCATCCATGCATCTGTAGGGGTTTCATATTTATTTTAGGATTTTTTAAAGAAAAATCTTTTATGTTTATCTCTGAGCCATGGACAAGAGCCTCTTAGACGGTTGAAAGGGGTTGATGTTTAAAAGATGTTACCGGTAATAGGTGTTCACGGAGCTGAACGGTAGGACCTCCGTTTCAGCGTTCGCCAGACTCCTGTTTGGGATTAGACAAGAGCGTGATGCTGAAAGACGTTTCAACTGGATCCATCTACACATCCTATAGAGTGGCAGCATGTGAATAACCAGTCAAAGACGCTGTTCTACCAGGTACACATTAATATAATGCATTATTTTATGGGATTAGGTAAGAGGTCATTTTCTGAGTTTTACAATCATTGGGAGCTCCCTTGAAGCTTCCAAACTTCCAGCTGTTAATCAATGCGTGGTCCGGATTAGGAAGGGTGGTGTATACCAGCCATCAATTGTGTTGTCCGAATTAGGAAGGGTGGTGTATACAAGCCATGAATTGTAGTCCCAGCTACGTATCTTGATTACCGAGGTTTTGTAAAATATGAAACGTTACAACTGTATTAAATAGGGCGATACTACATTATACAACAGGCATTGGAGAGTGTACGCCATGATCCATAATATAAATCCTGAAATATGGCCATGGCGCTGTTTCATACGGGTGTCCCAAGTGTTTTAGGGACTGTTTTCAGACTCTTGACGTTTTGGTAACGTGTGTAATTATTTTGGTAGAATCGGGTTTTCGTGTGTATGATATATTTACCCGGCAGTCTATTGTCCTGCATGCCAATACCGTTAAGAATAACCCCCACCCACCTCATATACGTACATGGGGTGGTATGTGACGTCATCACAATAGAAACAAGTGTAGATTTAAGCTATCAATTAAATGCAAGCACACAAATACATCGTATTAAAATAATATGCACTCTACGTAAGCTACACCCTCTAGCACACCACATGCACTTCACCTCCAACCCATATTCTACCCCGTAAGTGACGTAATTAATAGTCTGTCGGCTGCATTGTCAATTAAAGTGTTAGGTTTCCTCAAAATATGCCGTTCAAAAAAAAGACCCGCCGTCTCTACTCCATAGAATTATAAGCCTGAACAATCCTAAGGTCAACATTTTAATTAATTATGAAATTAATTATTCATCTAAATAATACATTCCCGGTATTAATATGGTGCCGCCGCCTCTCCCTGTTGAGAAGACCAACTGTGTTTACCCTGACTCGCCAGTGACATACCCCCCAAATCTGTGACTTTGATATTATTCCCGTGAAAGACGGACAGCGATAGGTCTCGTACTTTAACGTGATGCACATAAAGCGATTGAAACGAACAGGAAATTTCTCATCCTCGCTCTGTTCTCTCGACCAACACCTCAGACATGTCTTGTCGCCCTAGCTTGAAAGATCCACATAAAAGCGTTGAAAATCCCCTAACTCCGTATTTCCTAGAAAGAAAATAGACAATACAGCTCATTTCCTTTCTCTGATGGTGCCAAGCGGCTGGCCATTTTACTCCCCCTGTTCGCTATTCACTTGGCCACAGTCTCACAGAGTTACATGCAGAAGGCGGGTCTTAATACCACGTCAATCACGATAAATTAAGAGTTTTGTCGAAAAATACTAAACTAGATCTCTGAAAATAAGGAGTTTATCACGCACGAGCGACGCTCGCATATAGACGTATGTGCCATAACCGTGTGTAGTGGAGGGCCAAGGAACCGTCGTGGTTTGTTTAATTCATAGCCCCATTGAATACACCCTCCCTCTCTCCGCTTCGTCTTCTAGTTCGTTGAAATTCATTTCCGCATGAGAGGACAAAACATTCTATCGAAAACAAGAGCGAAGGCAACAGTCGTTCTTCCCTCCTTTAGAATTACGACGCTGGTAATTTGTACCAAACGTTTAAAGTCGGAGCGGTTTTCGTGCCGCTCGCAAATTGACTCCGTCTTGCTGCGACAACGCGACTTGGCGGTCTATCTTCGCTCATACAAATGCAGGGTGTTTTTGAAATCTTCATCAACTTTCTTTTAAAAATTCATGAACATACTACGAGAAGCGTAAGTGCTTAATCTGTCTACGGAAGTCCGGGCAATTTCCGTGGCGATACAAAGACTGTGATTTGATTGGCTGGCGGGCGTGAGCGTGCGCACTGACGGTTGGTAAGTGTGACGGCCACGCGCATCCAAGATACCTTGTCAGTTTCAACCGTGACAGCCATTCGCGACTAGCTCGACTGACACTCGCTGCTCCAATATTTCAGGTAAGTTGTCTCCACAACATAATTTGTACACATTACCAGTCAATGAAGTGTTTTGTGTCAGTTTCTATGTCTTAAACTGTTTCCTACCTTTACGTTTAAAACAACTTTGAACTTTTAAAAAGTTTGAGTATATTGTCATTCTGATATATTTATATATTTTGTAAAAAAAATATTAGTTGCAGGATATATCTGATTATTTATTAAAACATTTCTGCGACAATATATTCCAGTGAACTAAATTTTATACCTGACATGAAATAAAATAGTTATTCAGTATATTTCATCCCGGAGAAGTTCACTGAGACAAAAATTGTTCATATGTCGTATAATTTAAGTGTCAAAATTAAAATAAATATTTGGATACCTTTCTGCATCACAATATTGATGATAATAATAACAATGCAAAAATATATGAATACATAAGCAGCATGTTTGTCATTTTTTAATTAATGACTATTTGTATATTATTGATAACGTTGTTATACATTCCATCTGTTTATACAATGCTTAAAAACTGCTTAGAATTGTATAGGATATTTCATACAACTTTTTCACATGAAAAAAGTTATGTATTGAACGCGTTTGAGATGGGGAATCATACTTTTTATTCTTGTTTTGATACCCTGAACGTGACCATTTAAAGCGACAGAGTACACGTTCTGTTAACGTTATTGCGCGTACACTGACAAAGTTGTATCCTCTGTTTTATGAAGGATGATGACATTAATGAGTTATTGACAGATGTCAGTATTACCGTCTAGAGCTGAGACTGAGCTGATTTGGTTGGTCGCCTTCACGTTCCTCCCAGTCGTTTGGCGGTGCACATCGAAAAAATTGTTATTCCGTTCTATAATTATTTTTTTCAGGTATTTCATAAATGTGCCATCTTAAATCTTTTTTCTGTGGCACGAAATTCTATACCATGTATATCGTTGACGTTAGTGTGTGCAAATTTGAACACTCCTGATAACGGATTATATACAGACATTCTACTGTTTACTCTCATTTCGTTTATGTTGGCACGTGATGATATACCCAAATTGGATGTGTCGATATTCGGATAAGTCGATATTTTTTCCTGGTCCCGCAAATATCGAGACAACGGTGTTCGACAGTAGTCGCATCGTTGACTGGTGGTGGGAAGAAGATATGGACTTAATAAAATAAAAGTTATTAAAAGTTATTAATACGCTAAAGTCATATTTAAAACTTTTAAATGAACTATATTTCACAAAAGAAATCATCAGGTAATTGTAAGTAAACATCCGTGCTAGCAAAGTCGTTTTAAATGCTCATGTTCAAGGTAGCAAAACAAGTATGAAAAGTGTACAAAATACTGATAGTAGCGGTGTGTGTATATTATCTAAAAACATATGATATTCTACAGGTATGTGTATATTATCTACCAAACCCTAACATGATAGGACAATAGCGCCGAGCGGAACGAGACCAGATGGTAAACTCCAGACTAACTTTCAACACAAAACTCCTTCGCATACATCCATCCATCTGTAACCGCAGGCAACGAACACAAAGTTTTCTCTGTTGCTCATCGTTATGCCCGAGGTCCGCCAACTCCGTAAAGAGGAGGGCTGTTACGGTACAATTAAACACTTAACCCGCTAAAACATTAGTACAAAGCTGAAATTACCTGCACTGCTCAATTAAACAATTGCAGATGGCGCACCGCTAATAAGCACCAAACAAAAGCCCACTCGAAAGACTTACGCCGTGGTAAAGTAGTTTCTATAGCAGACACACGGCGCGTATTTACTGGAGAGGATTAAACATAATTCTTCTGAATAGAATCTGTTAATCAGGGATGACAACAGATAAATTGTTTAATCAGTGGTAAAGATTTACTTTCAATATTTTAATATGGGAGGAAGTTGGCCTTGATTTGCGAGGTTTGTTTATATGTGGGATCCCAATGCACGTGATTGTTGAGGGTATATATGGAAGACCAGAGTTTCTTGTCAGACAGTGTAAGTTTCACACAGCACTGCAATAGTCGCACTTCTACCTGTCCCGCTTACCAGGTCCACTGTCCGTCCTTCTACTGCCACAAGGTTATCACAGTATTTTCTTTGCATTCTAACACTACGTTGTGATCGTGCAATTTATGGTCTTATACAGCAAGTCAAATTGCCAAAATTAAGTTAATTTATTTTAATATTTTTGCTTAAATTTTCTATTAATCGCCGGATAAAAAGTCCGAAAATTGTAAGACATGCTACAGAATAATACGACGTGTTGAAAACTCCGTCTTTCATCCCACACATTGTGCTTTCCACGTAAAGTATTGTTATATCTAACCAAAATTAAGGAATACTATCATTCTTTAATAATGCGTTTCAAATAAATACGGGATTGTGCTGACTTCAGTTGTACCTGTTACAAATGGATAAAGGCAGCAGGACCTTCCGTATTCCACCGAGACTGTAAAGTTACCCTTTGTTTTTATGTTTTGTATATATATCGCTGTTGATATAATATTTGTGATTGATTTACTGGTACTCTAAATTAATTTCGAATAGAAAATGAGGGTATCCGTTCATACAAGTGAAGATTGTTTCCATACCTTCAGAGTAATTCGTTGCGTTGTGGATTACTGTATTTATGAAACTATATTACCTTGTCATATTGTTGACAAATTACACCATACCAAATTTCATTCAAGGTGAGAAATGGTTGTATTTTAATCACTGATTATTTTACAGAAAACATCATCCGTTGTTTTGACTTCCTCCGATGCAGACAGATTAAATCACCCGGATGCTGTTTTAGTACTTCATGCAGTTATAGAACATCGTATCTCCCCATTTTTTTCTCGTTTTGCAACCTGTGACCATTTGACTAATCATCTAGAAGTGTTCCTGCAATGTACACTCTGGTATCACAGAACAGATTGGCTTTCGTGGGGTGCCTTTCGCGCAAACCTAAATGACGAGCCCCTTCAATTTCATAGTATCGCTAACAAAACTATCTTGGTTTCAAATCTGTTTGAAATTAGCCATTAAATAGTAGTAAAATGAAAATGGCATAATCAGACACACAAACTCGCGTGGAAACAAATACCGTATTGTTTAATGACACCTTGCATGTAATTAAAATTTCAAGCTGCGAAATAATCTGCCCCGAAAATCTAACAACTTCTCACAGAAATGCAAGTCTTAAAATTGTATACCACTTGTATAATCAGCATTTCGAGCTGCTTGGTAGGAAATCCCTTAACGCGATGGTAAAACAACATGGGTTTATCAACCAGTCTATCTGTAATTTACTCTGCCATGCCAAGTTGGATTATTCCTTATGGAAACAATGTTCCGAACCCGTGTAAGAAGTGGTTATTAAGCCATATTCTGACCAGCATCCCGCTGGAGGAAGCGAGCACGACACCCTCTTAGCTTGTAATAGCTCCCATTGGTCGACAGAGTCTCTCACAGCAGTTCCATCGATTTGTTCGGTAGTGTTAAGGAACACAGGTTTGCAGCAATCTGTTCTCCACTAAACCGGCGTTAATTGAAGATGATTAAGTATTAAACTTGCTCTTATTTTGGTTTAGTAATCCTATGATTCCCTCCTTAAGTAGTAGCGGATCGTATATATTGCTGTCAGGAGAAGATACATTGAGTCATTAAGGAGGGAAACCATTGTCCTAAAGTAACTTTTATATCCTTTTACGACTTAACTGTTTCGGGAGCCTCCTTCGTGATAGGCCTTTGTCCCGGGGTGACTATATTCTTGGACGTCAAGCCGACAAAAGGATGCACCACTCTGCTCTAATAAGACAAATTATCGGATCTGAAATTGTCCTGATTGTTGTACAACAATGGCATATAACGTTTCTTACACCCCAAACAACGCCGCCGGGTATTTGGACACGGCGGGTTTCGCCTCCTGCAGCAGTTCAAATGGTTTCTGGTCATCCCACCAGAAACGGGGGTGGTAACAATTTGTTACAGAGTGCTATCTGTATACGGGAGGGGGTGGGTTCACAAGCTAAAGTGGATGTCCACCGCCACAAAGTTATGTTTTAGTACGGCACCAATCTAGAATACGTATAACCGCTTCTAAACATTTAATCTTAAACATATTAGAACGAATAAGGCTTCACGTGTTGTTCCCATGTTGAATATTGAATTTCTAGATATCTAATTACATCTTAAATGACAATTTTTTTTCATAAGTGAAATATATTTTAAGTTAAACAAAAAATATTTTCTTGTTACTGCTGGTGTAGAAAAGATCTGTCAACGGCTTTTAGCACTACTACCAAACCGAAGAATTTTAAAATTTACACCTTTTTTAACCCGTTTGTTCTGTAAGCGCGACACGTTGTCGCGTAGCTCTGTAGGCGACAACAGCTTTCCTGCGTTTCACAGTTTCAGTCATGGTGCATGAACACAGAAATTATAAAATATAGAAATTCGAAATAATCACTTGTGTCCAAAAGTTTTGAAACTATTCAACCACACTCTTTCAACAAAGCAAACCCATGCGCTTGCTTGAAAACTGATATTCTGATTGTCCAATCTGAAGTCCACTTCTGACCCATTGTGTACTTTTTCATTTTCACATTACTAATCCATTGTTCACTCGCCGATAGCGGTTGTTGGCGTGGTGGTAGTTATATCACATTGCGATATGTCAACAATTGTTTTTGGGTCTGCTCTCTCAGCCAGTTTGTACCATTGGGCACACGTGCTGCTCCCTCTTTCCAGATTTGGATCACCTACAGCAGCCGTTATTATAGAACGTTTGATCTTTTTCACGTACATTGTTTACATGCATGTAGTGTGTTCCGGTAAAAGTCGGGTTGACAAACTGTTACCAAACGTTTGTGGCTTTGCTTTGTTTTTAGTACTAGGAACATGTCGTTTAACAGCCTGTTAACAGGTAGTTTATCATACGACGTTTCTGTTTCACGTTTTATTGCTTCCGTTTTGTTTTAACCGTTTACAATGACTTACTCGGTGTAGAGGTAACAGAGGGGAGATGGCAGCATGTGTCGAAGCTTCCAAAGGTTTTCAAACCAGCTATATTCTTTCATCGTTTCATAATAAAGGCACTCGTCCAGCGACGAGACCGATGAAGCGACATATAATTCACTCAAATGTGTTGATTCTCAAACAGATTATTTCATCTGAGGATTAAGTTGTTCCCATGTAACAAATCCTCCGTTTCACTACAGAAGGACTTGATCTAACGACTTGACAAAAGCAACATGTTCTTTTGAAGGTGATTCACGTAACCTTTTACTGAAATAGTGGTAATTGCTTCAACGAACCTTTTGATCTGACCGCGGCGAAAAAAGGTGATGAGTCGATGAGAGGCTTTTGAGAGGGGTGTCAATTTACGAATGTCCCATACACCACGGACAATAGGACAGTACAAGACCGCCTCAAGCCATGGTCATTTCTTGGCACGTGTAGTCAATCTTTGTCCTTAATCATCCACTCCGGAGTGGAGGATCTCCTTCTGGTTCCCGCGTTAAGTAGATAACACCCTGACTAATCCCCCGTAAGTAGCGTTAGGAAACATACTGCATGAGAGACTCCTCCTTGCTGGTAGACGTCGCGCTGCTTGTAAAGGTAACACTGTTCCTTTTCTCTTAGAGATAATTTTTGCCAGTCGTAAGTTGGCATATGTGTTCCTTGGAGTTATTTTACTTGTGAGTAAATGTTTTTGTTGTTGTATTGCTTGAATTACCCGTGACACAAAATATGTGTATCATTTCACGTACGATTATATTTGCAAGCGTGTCCTCAGGTTTGTAATTGCCCTTTAAAAACTGATATTTTTATTGATAATATATTGAAAAGTCCATAAAAATCGCTTTGCTGTAAGACAGACAGCTGCAGGTACCATGTTGTTGTAGCTGTTTTAACCGAGATAGTGTTACGTCAGTGCGGAGACAAAAGGGCTGACTTCTTCATACCTAGTTTCATCTTGACTCCATAGACAAACAGACAATTGTTTTGTTTACGTCTCACGTCTTTACAACATATACTTCTCCTACTAAATACATATAAACATATACCATATGTTAAAGTAAAGAACCACTCAGTATGAGTTATGAGAGACATTAGTGGTTTCAAAATCTTAAAATTTACAGGCAGAAATAAAATGTACTAAATGCATGGAACTGGTGATCATTTCTGAACATAGAACACGTTATAGATATTTGCAGCGAAATGCACACACACACACACTTGTTTTATCCTTGCTCGTTTCTTTGTAGGTTTACGGCGAAATTAGGAATATACTAGGAATATTAAGCGGTAATGACACTTCACTTATGGATGACATAAACAATTGCAAACTGCTAAGAACTGTCTTTAATTTATTAAACTTACAGATATGTCGAGACTGATATAGTGGAGCCGTACAACGTTGACTAAGATGCAATATGGAAGTTTTGTTACTGGTCTTTGATCAGTTGAATGCCGTAGATAGCCGCGGTTGTGATGATTGATATTGTCTTATACACCATAAAACATACCCCAAATTTTTATCAAGGATTGCCGGTTATAACTCGAACTGCGGTTTGCTTGAATCTATAACGTGAACCGTATACCAATACTGTGTGGATGTATTGATCATGTCGCACCGCCCCCGATGGCTGCTGTAAATACTGTCTGCGATAGTCGCGTTATCTTGGAACCGAAACCTTGTTTCCGTTATTACCATGTGTTTAATACCAATTACCCAAACCGGATAATGTATCGGGTAGCGATGATTCATATACCTATACATCGTACCCGATCATGCTAGAGTATACCTACTTCAACTCACTACATAAACTCAACAAGGCACGAAGTATATACATGGCAGACAGTGCTCCACAACAATGACCGCACTACTGTAGCGTGCAGAATAACACTATATGTGTCAAAATATAAAACCTGCACCCAGTAAACCCCTAAAACTTGTACCCGTTTACCAAAGACATTATCGTCAACTAAAACTCGCATTTATATGCAACAGCTCACAGAAAGAGCTTGTTTGTAGCGCAGTTACCCGTGCATGTGAGAGTAACGATATCTGATAAGGTATTATATTCGCTCCGAGTTTGAACTTAGCTTAGTCATGTGCCCCATGCCTAAGTGCTATCGGCCTGTCTACGTGTACATATTTCCCATCAATATCGTACACGCTCACTAGGATGAGGAGGATGAGAGTGTTACTTGGAGCCGCCTCGCTGCGCGTTAAATCCACCCGTTTTAATAGCTGGGGACCGCACTTATAGCTCCTAACGCTGTGAACCAGGCCTTAAGAATCGCCAAGGCAAGTATCACAGCATCTATGTGAGATGCAATGAAACTACCTTAACGGTTTAGAGGCTGATTTTCGGATGAATATTTTTTTATAGCTTCTTAATTCACGATTTACTTTGTTTTCAGGTGAAGAGAAGTAAATTCTACAACAGTGGAGTCGCCAGGAACCATGCCCCATACAGGTGAAGTTTTGTTCCTTACTTCACGTCAATATTGTCGGTTCCGTTGTGCAACACAAACTTAGCGTTACTTGCCATGATCGTATGTTAAAGTACGGGAATTAGGACTACGCTTCAACAGCACCGTTTGGTTACAAGAGATGGTTCTGGTTTGTGCACAGCATAATACATTTTGTATTGAAATATATCTATCATACCTATTCAATAAGCTGAGTTGTATATTTTATGACTGTTAATTAAGCCAATGCTTTGCAACTGAGATTGCTTTTATAAACATGTGTAATACATAACGCTTTTCTAGCGGTATAGTAGGATAGCAAGTTATGAGTTTTGGCTTATGTTGGGATTTTGAGGTGGAATAATTGTCATGTATTTATGTTTCTTTGAGTCACCCACTAATCGCAATTACCAAGTTACAAGGCGTCTGAGAAGCCCTCAAGTTGAAATATTCGTGTTCAACTCAACGCATACACTATGCGAAGACGTTTCTTTGATGAATCTGATCTGCGTTTAAATCCGACTTAAAACACATTCACCAATTATGATATTCTGGTTTTGTATGTACACTGGAACAGCTACACGTGCTTTAACATGTCTTTAACTATTTTCGTTTTATGTCCACCATAAAACTCTGCGTTGCTTTCACTGCAAAGGAAATTACGAGATTTTATCAGTTACACATTGAACGATTACTTAACTAACTGAAATTCCCCCGTCCATCTGTCACTTGAGTAGATAGCTTCTTATATAGCAGTCGTACAATTCGATGCAGCACTGAACAACAGAATTCACACACACACACCAAACAATACAGAACAATGCCCTTCCTCATTACTCCCGCGCAGCGACGAACGCCATCAAGGATAATGTATCGGGGCAGAGCGTACCGCTGAATTACCCATCACGAAGTGAGAGGAGTTAACCCAGCGTTATTCACGTACCCCTTTGATCACAAAGTGAAAATCACATCCACACTGGCCATAATACTAGACGGCATTTAACATCGAATGCAGAAAATTCCTCAATTGGGCTGCTTCCTACAATTACACCAAACACCCGCAGTAACACTTGCGGTTATTGTATATCTTCAAGAAGGCGGGTATGGTTATTAAAACGAACTCGTCGGAGTGTAAGTCTGAGAAATTAAAAGACATATGATTGTGACGCGGACAAATGACAGGCGGGTTGGGTTCGATGAAGACCGCGTGTTTATGGGCGGAAAACGACGCTCATCTTTCGTCTTGCATCTCTCGCTTCATTAATACATCTTCCGCTGTTCTTCATTGTATATCCCCGGTTTCAAGCTGTGAGTTTGTTGAATACAGTTCTATAAAATAGCATTCCATATAAAGTCCCAAGCTGCAAAAGCTTGTTCCTAGTGTCGAGCGTACGACGATTTGCAGCTTCATTTACCAATGCAGTCATTCGTAATCGACAAATATTATTTAAGGTCGGGGTAAGATATTCTTATTACTACAATAGGCATGGCTAACTGTGTTGGTGTACGCAGAAAATGTCGTCTTTTGTACTTAAGGCGAGGAAAACGTCTGCATGAAATATGCTCTCCCATGTCCCCAGTCGCTGGTCCGGTGGCAGATCCAGTATGCTCTGTAATCAGTGATACCTTTACCACACGAAATTACCTGTTTCTCTTGTGGACAGCACGAACTATCGGGTTGGAATCGGGTGTCGAAAGGGAAATCATTTGTTTCAGAAGAAACTTCAGGCCAACCCCACCCAAAATCGCATGCTCACGCGTCATCGTTGTGGTAAACAGATGCCGGAGTTATTCAAGTCAAATATGGGGCGATGTGACAGTAGCTCTTTGACGATTTTTACGTTCTACTACCAAGCGTGACCATATTTCTTTGAGTAGCATTTTAGAAGCTTTAAGTCAGATAGAGTTAGTATATATGGATGACAACTTGTTTAATTCTAGACCACGACATTTTGATGCAAGTTCTTTTGCAATGTTATTACAATCTTCATCATTTAGTTATATGTGTTATGTTTTGCTCCTCAGGCCAGACCGGGGTTAATCAACTGGGAGGGGTCTTCGTGAACGGCCGTCCGCTACCAGACCATGTACGACGTCGGATCGTGGAACTAGCTCAGATGGGCGTTAGGCCATGTGACATATCTCGACAACTCCTCGTGTCCCATGGGTGTGTCAGCAAGATCCTGACAAGATACTACGAGACGGGTTCCATTAAGCCCGGGTCTATTGGCGGTAGCAAGCCGAAGGTGAGGGTAACTATAGCCCTATTTCTACCCGTAACATATCATTTATTCTGTAAGCCCATACATCGCCATTGTATAAATATATCGAATTAACAATCAATAATTGTCTCTCAAACCTAATCTGTTAATAGTCGATCCTATATTCCCCATTATTCAAATTAAGACATCGCGCAAGGCTAGGTCAAGGGTATCCAACACCCTGCGTCCTGTGATCCGAAGACTATATATGTTCGAATCCCAGATTCACCAGATTATGTTGGCACCTATCCCATGCTCGTGTTATTGCGAGTAAAGATAGTGGGTTAGTCTAGCGTCCGCTTGTTACGCAGAAGATTCGGGTTCGATTCCCCACAATGTTACCATTGCAGTGTGTGATGCCCATTTCTGGTGTCCTCCGTTATGATGTTGCTGGAATATTTGCAGAAGGGACATAAAATCCTTACTAGTGTTTCCGAATTGCTTAGATTGGTGAATATTATGTTAATCACTGGAATGTCTGGTCCCGACTGTATCATATTCATGTTAAGGTTACACATTTCATTGCTAATCTGGGGGCTTAACAAAGACTACCATATGCCGTCCATTAATATCTCCCCTGTCTCTCCACAGCAAGTGGCAACTCCTCTGGTTGTGAGGAAGATCCTGGAGCTAAAGCAGCAGAACCCGTCCATCTTCGCCTGGGAGATCCGCGACCAGTTGCTGGCACAGCGTGTCTGTGACGACACCACCATCCCCAGCGTCAGCTCCATCAACAGAATACTGCGTAACGCCAACGCCTGTGCCTCCGACCAGTCCCCCTTTGCCATGGATCTGGCCACCAGGTTCTCCCCTGCTTGCTCCCCCAACCCCATGCCCTTTGTCTCAATGCCTTCCTACCCCGGGGCCTGGTATCCACTACCCATACCCGGGCTCTCTTACCCTCGCCTGGTCCAGCCCCTTGGGGGTGAGGCAGTTGGGAAGCTTGGGGAAAGGGACGAAGAGAAGGAGAGAGAAAAAGAAAGGGACATTGAAAGAGCGCTGGGGATTAAAAGGAAAGCGGAAGACAGGGTCAAAGGTGAGTAGAGTGTTTTGGGGCATCGTTTCGTCACAAAATCTGAAACAAATAATTACATTTTCAACAAGAACACTATGTCTAATAAAACGACCAGCAAGAAATATGACAAGAAGAACAATTGGTTATCAGTGGAAATGAAGGTACAGTGGTACCCGCTTATAACTAACGAACAGGTGGATTTAACAAACCCTTTCACTTCTTATCAAAAGTAGCTGACTTTATGCATGTGCTGAACAAACACGAAATCAGGAATGTCGTTGTTTTCAATACATAAATGATTTTGGCGATTAATTGTAAATATTGTGATTAACAGAGACCATGGCCGGTATATTGAATTTATAATAAATCAAAGATCTTTGTTTAAATGGAGCAATATATTTTTTCTAAAACATTTCGTTTTCGGGAAGGAAATTTTTTGCCCGGCCTGCTCGGTGTGATGCATTGGTTGTTGCTTTCGAACGTCTGTTCAGCATAAGATCAGGACCTGTCTGAGAAAAAAATATTGTGTTAAAGCCATTTTCAAATAAAATAATTAGTTTAATAAACATTTTGAAAAATGATTCAAAGTATCCAAAGACAGCTTTTGTTAGGTAGTTCTTAATGGTCTCAGGGAACACCTTATGACATAATAATTAAATTTACATTAAAGCTGCTTACAATGTTACAATATTAGTATCAATGCTTTCATAACAGGCCGTTATTAATTTTAACAAGCACTCCTATAAACAAAGAAATCTGCACCTTATGGCAGACACCGGCAAAACTGTCTGTTTTTTCCTGTTTTAAGAAATGACAAAAAAGTCAACTCCGTGTATTGAACGTTAAAGAAGCAGTGTTATGGGTGACCCTAGAAGAGCATGCTTGTTATATTTGCACATAGCACCCTCGCAAATCTGCGAACAGGGCCGCTGAACAGAATGAAGTTATGCACAAAAGACTCTTTACGCGAAAGGGCGATAACTTTTATTCATTTCTACAACTAAACTAAGTGATCAATCAAAACGTTCCCGATCCATCAAGCTAGTATTTCATTACATTATTAGAAATTAATAGACTTAAGGCTAATTTACTTATTAGTTTGACACGAAGCATACGCCGTAATTGAAATAAAACGCCTCATTGATTTAAGTGAAATCCTAGCGAAGAACTCGCGGCATATGGGAAAAGTAGCGGGTAGAGCCACCTTCTAGACTAGTGTTGGGCTAGCAGATTGTTGACCATATTGGCGAATTAGGATGCACAGGATCCTAAAGATCTTACAAGACGCCCAAAAAACACCCTGTTCTCCACAAATGAGAAACATATCAAAGAAAGAGACGGAACAAGAAAGCCGCCCTGCACCACACCAGTGTAGACCGGGAGGGAATTGTTTCCAAATATGAATAAATCATAACAGTAAATGTTCCTTGGCGAACACCTAGAAGCACTTTCAAAGGCTCCTTGCTGGCTGTCATTGTACGATTGCCCGTCAATGTTAACATTGTACCACCGGGCAGTTCGTCTTGAATATAGCAAGATTAAACATCATAAATCCAACCCTTGTCTCACACTCGACCTATCACCCGCTTCACTTTGTCACAGCGAACATAAACAAACGTTCTTTGGAAATAACGAAAAAGGCTTTAAGATGTTATTGATACAAGCAGATGGTAAAACTATGACTTTTTTCAAGTCTACCCTCCCCTTCGCCTAACATTAATCTATATGGCACCTGAAAACGCTTTTCTCATTGACTAGAAAACAATAGGGCATTTTTACCTGATTTTTATCAAATTGCTTATGAATATTTAAAGCTTTGTGACATGCTCTGACGAATCCCTAATATCGCCCTGTTAAGCAGTAACAGCGCTGGGTAAATCTGGTATTAATTAGCCAATTAATGAAGGAATCTTTATAGTGATATTCAGCAGTGCAACAATGAATTCCTCTCAATGGCTAACACCCCTTGTATTCATTGGTCACAAATGATTTGTAGAGGTTGGACCTGAAAGGTTTGTTTCATTGAAAAACCCTGGGTTCGTGATTGAATTAAAACAACTAATTAGTGAACCTGTAGCAATCTTAATTAGCGACATTGATTGTTTATACGTTTCTTGAATTAAGGGTTTTGTGGCATGTCAAATAAATTCAAGAAATTTATAATGAATCTATAAGGGGAAAATGACCCAAAACGTAAATTTCAAAATTGCAATTTCGTTTATTATTCATACAGATTCTACAGTGAATAAAAAAATGAAATAAGATATTCCATGTGCCATAAAAAAACTTAAGCCATCACGGTTCGTTATGCATAGCACCAAGTCCGAACACCGATGTCGTGATCAATTCTTGACTGTTTGTGACGAAATCTCATTGAGGTTTCAGATTTATTGAGAGAAAAAAATAAAACAATCACAACAGAATATTAGAACCAGATGTGTGCGATTTTACAGAAAGTACCTAGTGACAAAGCTGTGACGCTTTAATAAACATTGTAATTGTAACAAGAACTGTGAGTTAAGGACATTAACATTAGACAAAAATATCAATATTACACGGTACCAAGATACATGAATTCCAGTTTGAGACTTTGTATATGAAATAAAATAACACACAAAACGCAGTTCCTCTCTTCGTAAGGTGAAGATGGAATTTACGTCTCGACAAGTCGGTATAGCCATCCTGTAACCAATAACCATTTTCATTTACACCCTGTGCGCTATGCACTTTAATATTCATACCTTTCATATAGTGTGAATGGTAGGGAAGCAATGCTCTCAATTTTCGCGTACCCCAAACAAAGTCATGAATAACACTTTTTGCGCACACCAAACAAAGTTTAGAATCATGAAGTATTTTTTCAAACACTTCAGTGAGGACTTTTTTTGCCAGTTTGTGATGACTGCCTGTTTACTAAATAAAAGCAATTGAATATTATATTTTTTTAATTACATTTTTTATAACATCATCACTTTACATCTTATCTTCAGAGGCTGAACATGTCTCCAGTTTTATCATTTTACCAGTACTTAACAAATTCCAGGCATGAAATATGTACACAAATGAAATACAAAATGTATAATTTTCAACACATATGTCACAGAGTATGTTAGAGAAAGGGTCATAACAAATCAAACATTTCACATAAGATTACGGATTAAACCTATAAATTCACTCATTCAAAAGATATAGATACTGTGACTCGCAAAAATAGGAAGATCCTAAAAATTCACAGGAAACTCGACGTTGATAGCTTGTAGTTTGGGATAAAGCATCGCATATGGCGGACAACTAGTAATTACAAAGGAATAAAAAGTTGGGGCCGTGAGGTGGATAAGGTCAGAATAATGTGGTTGTCAGTTAGAGAGCTGAAAAGAGCCTCCGGGAGATGAAGACGACACCGCAATCATACCAGCAGGTGCTACAGCTCACAAGCACAGAGCAGATTAGGGCTGTGAAAAGATCCAAATGTTTAGCCAAATGATTTGATCGTAAAGGTTATAAATAATTCAAACTGAGAAGCATATTGCTTTTGTGATTGCGAGGTTTTGTAAATAAATGTTGGGGCGAGAGATAGCCACAAAGCCATCGTCACTCGCTGCGGATGTAAGCTCGCGTGAGATTCCGTGAGACTGGACAGAAAGACGTGATGTTGCACAGCGATAATTATGCAGGTTTATTTATCAGTTTGAGTATTTAACGCGAAGCAAAATGAGGAAAATGCAAAATACTGTTTAGAGGAATTTGATCAGGAAATGATGCTTTTAATTCAGGGACAGATTTGCAATAATCAGAAGATATCAAACTAGATATCAAACAAGATATCAAACAAGATATCAAACAAGAAAAGTGGACGAGAACCACATTCAATGTAACTAACCACAGTACTATAAACTTGTGACTACTTTCATGTCAGTTTGACATTTTGCGTGTCTATAGAAAAAGGTAAAATAGTAATGGATCCTCTTTGTGTTCAACGGATTGTGCTACCATGGTTAGTTAATGCACAAACACCCGTGTAAATCATGTGTCATGTCGCCCTACCGCAACATGTGCCTCCACTAACGATATTTGTTGACAGTATCATTTTCTTATCTTCAGCTGAGGACAAACGACGGGAATCGGACGACTACGAAACACCCGAAAAGAAAAGACGGCTAGAAAAGTGTGATTCCGATTCTGAAGAACACACACCGGTGTCCAGTTCTCGGACCGCAAGCAGCGAGACGGTGACAGTAAGCAAACGAGAGAGGGAGAATTCAACACCAGCAAAGTGCACCCCCAGTCGGGCTGAGAGCAAATCTAAAAGTTCTGAGGACTTATGTAGTGTGAGTTCGCTCAGCAACTCAATGGGACTGTGTGCACGTGCGCCGATTTGCTTCTCGCGAATGCTGCCATATCCGTTGATGCGTTCTAGCTTTTCACCTTACCCAGCTCAACATCCGGGTGCCTCAGTAGGCCTATATCCACTACACGTGGCTCCCATGCGGCCTGGTTTCAGCCATGTGCCTGCGTCATGAAAATATCCACTATGAACATATCCCAAAACTCAAATCGCCGGATCAAGTTGGCATGTTGATTGCAAATACTTGTGACTGGTATCCCGTGGAAACTGCCAGCATATCTCCACGGAGCGGACCGTGTAGGAACCGCAGTTCAACCGCCTTCGAACGAAACGCTACTGGTACTGTTCAAAGTGTTCGTAGACTGCTGGACGTTGACGTCAAGTCCCCAGCAGAAACTAAGGCCGATGACCATGCCAGGATCGCCTGCGGAGACCAACTGAAGGGGCACCCCCAAGATCCCGATAGCTTGCTTTTTACAAGGACTGTTAGAGTTACATTTGTATTTATTGAGCTGTATTGTTTCTTAGAACGAAACATGTTTGTTGATTTCTCTCAAACGGCTCCAATGCATTTGCATTATTTAAACACTTACATGAAGTATCTACACTGGTTTACTATTATTAATCTACTACTTTAAATGTGTAGTTACCAGATATTTGAAGTGTAAATAATCCTTGCGAACTTTGCTAATTTATTTTCATTCGTATTTTGCTGTCGAAGCTTACGAAATAAAACGTTAAAGAATTATGTGATATTGTTGTATTTTTTCAAATTTACGAATATATCATGAATCCCCTTGAGCTTCAAAGCATTAGCACTAACGCTGTCGTGTCACTGTACTTTCTGGCTCGTAATTCTGTGCTCATGGGCGCTCGGACGTGAGTACTGCACAGCGTCAAGCAAACACGCTTAATTCGGGAGCTACCGGTAGGGTAGGACACTAATGAAGAACAAATTTTCATTTTCAGTTTCATAACAGATTGTTGCTTGCCCCGAATACCCTTTCATATTTTCCTTTTCGAGATTTTGTTTTGATTCCGAGGTAAGAATCTACACCATAACGTTGCTCTATGCATTATAGATGAGCGAATCAGGGCCCAGACACGTTCATAGCCCTAAGAACGTTTTGTTAATAACTAGCCAGAAACAGTTAACGGACAGTTAGTGAAATGTGACAGTAAGTGCAATGACGACTAGCGATCGTGAAGCATAAGTAAGATTTCAAAGTTCCAGTTTTGGATTCAGTAGTGGGGAATCTCCGCACGAATTCTGAAACATTCATTCACACTACGACTCGAGTCCCCTAATGGCGATTTGAGGGAGTTTGTACTACACCTCGCACAGTTAAGTGTTGTTGGTGGGCTATATTCTAAAATCTAAATCAGTATCAGTCCCACTCGGGTTCAACGTTGGCCATGGCATCCTAGGATGTGTGCAGCTGAAGGTTGGACAAGAACGGAGTCAGTCGTCAGCATATTAGGTTATACTGAGATTTTCTATTGTTCGCTAATCGCAGATTGTGATAGGTCACTGCATGATGCTCTTTTCCCGGTTTCCGGTGCGAATAGCCATTAATGGGGACGCGCACTGCATACTCAATTTCGCTAATTCATACACAAACAATTAACAAAATCAGCTAAATTACACCTTCATGATAAGCAGACTCAACAAGACTGACAACAAGCGTGGATCAAGGGGGTTAATCGACCTCCTTTAAAGTATCAAAATCAGAACCTTAATCACGTGTGTGACCCTCCTGTAGCATGAGCAAACTACCGGATGCCTTTCGGTTTGATGTCTTATATATACACATAAAATGCACTTGATTGGGATTTTTCTCAACACGCAATTCGTTCTAATACTTGCTGTTAACATACATGCCACGACTGCTACATGTTAAGACTAAATAGACAGATGACTGTTTATCAGTCTTGCCTCATTTTGTACATTACATCAGCATACAACATATAAGTAAGAGCATGCATTACATAAAATACCATGAGCCACTCTGCTTGGAAAATATACATGCACAATATTCAAAGATAAAGAAATAGTTAACTGTATAAAATAATCCTACATCAACAAGAGGTCACGTGTGATCTCTATTGTCAGACGTCATTTCACAAACGGATTGCCATGTAAAAGAGCCATTGTCATATGTAATCTCACAGATGGTCATGTGTGACCTCTTGTGCCTTGCAGCATTGGTCCACGTGTACAGTTGAAGGCTTTGGGAAGTACTCTGCATGAATACACAGATATAGCTACAATTTTGGTCCTTGAAAAAGTAAGTGCGCAGAATTTCTGCAGAGTTGCATCTTTACTATAGCGTCTTAAATAGTACGTCTTGGCAAATCCTGCGTTTTGTGGAGATTTAAGTGCTTCATTATCTTATGGAGCATACAAACTGGCATCTGCAACAATATAAACGTATGTCACTCCAATCGTTCCATCGAAAGTCTACAAGATAGTGGGTAAATATGGATAACAAGTATACACAATAAATAGGAAACAGTTCTCAATCAAGTCATACATTTCGGTAAAGGTTAATGTAGTGTTAGCATAGTGAAACCTAACAATAGGCTTCCCGTGTTGAATCCCTTTGACAAACGAGTGTGGACGACGAGACATCTTAGATCTGGCCGCCCCCTACATAATGTGAGGACAAACTGATTGACTAGCGGCTGTGCATGCCGAATGTATTTGGTTTACATTCTAACTTGAACTCTCTTGAACCATGATTTGAGTGAGTGAGTGAGTTTACTTTTACGTCGCACACAGCAATATCCCAGCTATGTCGCGATGGTATGTAAATAATGAAGTCTGGACCAGACAATCTAGTGAGCAACACGATGAGCATCGATCTATGCAACTGGGATAAGGTGACGTGTGTCAACCAAGTCAGTGGACCAGATGACCCGATCCCGTTAGTCGCCTCATACGACAAGCAACTGTTACCAAAGATCATTTATAACCCGCCCTATTTAGAACAGTATGTCAGTGATACTACAGTCCAGTGTTTAACTCTCGTCAAGTTTCCATCATTGGTTTTTGACCCGGAATAAATCCCGCAAAGCGAAAAAAGATCCTGTACATCCTGTAACCTGATCATCACCCAAGACTGGTTCACATTGAAAGCAAAGGTATGTTTTATTTATTCCCGATCATCTAAACTATTTGTGCACTATTACCCCATTTGCCTAAACGCTGGATTCAATATTATCCCCGTTACTTAAGAAGTGTTTAGTATGGGATGTAAACTAAACTATTGGCTTGTTTTTGTTTGTTTTAACTCAGCTATAAGACGGATGTAAATCACTTAGTCCGGATCAGACCATCCAGTGACTTACGTCTCAAAAACGTGTACACCAATACACCAATTTAAGTAGTTAGGACACGATAACATTTGGCTAAGATAACATGGCTAAGGCCTGTTACACCTCTTTAAAGTTAAGGATAGGTAGGATTAATTTTCCATTTTATTTTTAGAAGTGAATTTCAAACTAATAACACATTTATCAATATGGTAATTGCGGCCATCATGAATCTATCCATCTTTCTCTATCAGAATGACCGATGTTCGTCGGTGCCGGCTAAATGGTATCAAAAAAGCTTATTTTATTCTTACCACATGAAAAATACCGCAAGCACAAGAATGCATGGGTCGGTCCAATATCGCAATAAAAACAATTTTTAGGCCTAAGTCGACGATTCTGACCACACGAGCCGTTAGTCTCCTCTTACAACAACAACGAACATCGATTCGCACATGAAAATTTTGTATGAGAAACTCTGTCAGAGATGAGGTCCATTTTATGTTGAATGTAGTGTCTATAATGAAAGAAAACATGAGCTCAGACATAAATGATAGATCCTTCAATGCCTTATCTTAAGTGGATAAATTCATTTACACATTGTCCAAGGAATGCCACATACAATCCATAGTCGCATCGTTTTTGGTCTTTTTTATGTTTTCTTATATTTACACACGCAAACTTAACTTGATCTCACTGGGTCGTGTATTTTGTGTATATTTTATCTTTTGTGATATTTTACAGTTTTAACCTAATGATATATTATTTTTATATGCAACATGTCCTATATGTATTTAGTGGCTCGTAGGTCAATGTTTGCCGGACACTTTTATGAAGTGTGTGACACTCGAATAAAATATTTTTCTTCTTCTCTTCTACTGAAGATCTATTCTTATCCGGATTTTCTTGGGTCCTTTTATCACCACCACGTTCACCTAAATTCATCCTTCAGATTCACTCAGATGATTATCCACCATGAACCTGTTTACATGTTTGCTCTGAGCCGTGTTGCCTACCATATGCACACTCAAAAGGGCTTCCTCTCTCAAATACTCAACTCTATGTTTAATTAGTGCACTGGTTTCGTCCTTTGCGAGATATGAAACGCAGTTGTTTGAATGAAAGGATAATGAAATGTTTTTAATAAATGAATTGCTTCTGACGGAACTTTTCGTTCGAGATAAAATCAAACCAAAAAAAAATTATTTGCAAAAATAGAGAGAGAAAAACCAAACACACGCACGTTCTGGCAGACCCGTTAACACACATTATATGTTCGTGAGAAAAAAAGTTTTAAAAAACACTTTCAATGCTATAGTGCATATAAAGTACGAATTGTCATTTCCGATATTTTCTTCCCCGCCATTTACTTGATATTGACATTAAATATGTCAAACCAAACATACAGGTATATCCACTTAATTATTTATTATTTTCCGGTTGCTTCCACCCATCTCACCTCCATCTTAACCGGCATGGTGTCTAATTATTACTACCAGCCTAATTGTAATTGTAAACATGTATCTCTGAACACGAAGAGCAAGGAGTGAACCAAATAAAAATGGTAAAATCTAATGCTGTTTGAGGGATAGTTAGAATGAAACACAACAGCAGTGTTCGTAGATACAGCGTCGTAAAGTGCTGTGGAACCCATCGAAGGAACCACGACATATCTTGCAGGGACAAATGTTACAAAGAGCTGCTTGTAAAAGTACAATCGTTTCCATAGAAATCTGTAATGAAAATCGGCTTCCTATGTAGCCATTATTTTGTTTATGTGTCTTGCTTCTTTCTTTCCGAAGTGTATGTCAAGGAATTACTTGTTACCACTTGCAATACTTGTCACTATTTATCGTTGTAGAGTAACAATAGGACAACGTTTTCTTTAAAAGCGGAATATTCAATATAAATATTTATTTAACGTTCACAGTATGAGCCAGTAAAGACGCTGGAAGATCATGTCGATGGCGAGACGATCGTATTAAAACAACACGAGCAGCTGATTTAGCACTGATATCCTCTCATCCCGCCTCCTTCCAACACTCAGTGTTAATGACAAGTTAATCAGGGCGGTAGCTTCTCTTGTCGCCTATTAGGATATCACACAGGCACAACCCAATGGAGACGTTCATTGATACTGCCCCTTTAATTAGCTCGCCCTCCGCCGCGATGTCCCCGAGATGACAAAAGAATACACCAAGCCGTGATAGCCTTCATTTATTATTAAAAGCGACTGTGTCACAACTTGAACAGTTAAATGACACAATTAAGATGAAATGGTGAAGTTTGAAAGTTGGAAGCGCTGAGGACGTATCTGTCTGCCCGAGGGTCTCAGAGCTAGGGTCGGTGGGCCTGCACGACAATAGGACCATGAGTAGTAGGGGCTCATCATTCGATACTTTCTAACAGGGGCAGATTGGAATTGATTCGTGGTATTTGTTCACAATTTTATGTCTTGTTTAAGGTGATTTCAAATATTTGCACCCGGTATTTTTCTACACATGTCTGTTTGTCACTGGAACGCCAACACTTTGAGAGTTGATGGCGGTAGCTTCAGAGCTGTGAATGAACCATGCATAACACTAAATTTACACATGAGTTACACAGGGCCTTGAAAAAGTTGTGAATATATATAAATGCAAAATTTGAACATGCATCCACGAAAAAAAACCAAATAAAAGGCATGAACTGTATGTCATTAAATATCGAACCCCACACCATATCCATTTAAAAAAAAATATCTGCTGAAACATAAGTTTGAATACTTAGTACTGTATTTCATAAAATGAATTACTGTTTCTTTTCACTTAATTATATAAACTGAAAATATGTCTACTTTCATGACTGAACAGTGCAAATGTGCATGTGTGTGTAAATGTGGAAATTATTTCGTGCACACACAGTAAGTATAAGTGTCACAGATGTGAAAGAAATTCAGATGAGGCATTGAAACAGTAATTTTTGTGTGAGTAAATCTCGAAGCTCGTGGTGAAAATGGCATACTCTTGCATAGCAAAGCAGTCCAATTCATAGCCATACATTATCTTCTGTCTATTCGAGAAGCATGGCTGTATTGTTTTCTAAACAGTTACCTACTGGCCATAATAACAATGCTGCATAGACAAGAACATGTATACACTAAAAGCGGTAGGATCGTATAGTAAATGTTTCGTCACATGTGCACGAAATATTTATACATTTTATGCTAAAATACTGTATTATTTCACATAATATAATTGATCTCTCAATTGATACTTTCAGTGATACTGAAACTACTTTCAATTTTGCTTCCTGACACTATGATCTTCCAAGAAAGATTGTGAATATCAGTATGAAAAATGCACGATAAATACCACTTTCCTTTCCAGTAACACCTTAACATGTGACGTATTCCAAGAAAAAAGCAAAGAAACACTATGGATCCTGGAGAATATTTGAGGGAGCCGGCAAAATGTAAGTACCTCAAATGGTGATTTGCCTTGCGTGCTTGACTGTACTATTGTACTTACTACACTAATCACTTTTATTTTGCAAATAAGAATGTCCAGAAGAAGTTACTACAACATTAAGGAACTGTTTTGAGTGTCCTCCTAACCACAGGCCCTATTTCCAAACTGCTGTCCGTCTGTGACACAGTATCGAAACGATGATAACTGATTGACACTACACACAAATACACAAGACTCACAACCTTCCACCCCCTATCACTTGCTAGGTCTGTACTTGTATGGTTTGTGTGTACAAAATTGCGTATGAGGAAAGCATTTGAAGCAAATCAATTACGATATTAACTTCCCAACGTCTGGCAAAGAAACATATTTTCCTAAATTATGAGCTAGCATACACGTGTATTTGCTCCGTGAATTGGTCGTAGAGTGTGAATTTACTGTCATTTTGTAAGACACATTCAAACGTATTTTCAACACCGTTTAACACCTAATTCAGAAACAAAATGCGCCAGTGGAAAAGCACATGACGGGCATTACCCTCAAGTATTTAATTAAGGGACAATAGCACTTGCTTCGGGCATGTCCTGTATCTGTAGTAAAATATGGTCAATGAGTTATATAAATCATCTAATATAAGCTTTTGGAGGTTGAGAGCTACAGACAAAGCTTGGGGTCATATAGTTATGTATTATTCATCTCAATTGGGTATCCTAAGGTTCCTGTGAGTAACCACAAATTGTACCCATCTCACTCAAACACAACTGGGTATTTTGCCATTTTTCATTAATCTTAAAAATGTTGCCTTGTATTTACAAAACATCAAGCGTACGTGTACGCAATAGACATAATACGAATTATGTTTTCACAGAAATATTTGTGTAATTTAGGCAGAAACGCAACTTATCTGTACCTCTTTAATCATAAGCATACACCTTGGAGATAGATGCTTAAATTCACAAGTGACTGACGCGCACTACTTTTATCAATTTTTGAAAACTAATAATAAATTTATTTTGATTATTTCTCAAAGTGTTTGTGTTAGCACACGGTACTGGTTGTATTAATGTTTCTCTTGAATCCCTATTGTGGGTACATTGCTGAGACGCAGCAATGAGATTTGCATATCACCATCTCAAATGAGCAAGGTAATGACAGATACTTAATCACTGCTTGAGCAAATGTGTAATATTTGGTGTGCAATGTATTTATTCGGATTGTTAAAGCTTTCAATTTTGATTTAGATTAATGTAAAAAAAACCAACAAATATTATGATTGACAAGTACGCAAGTGGTGATCAATTTCTGCTGAAAGAAATACCTTGAAACTAGTCTATATATTAAAAACAAGGTGATCTGTAATACCTCCTAATCTCAATATATATGTAATAAATAAACATGTGATTAGTTCATAATGTTTCTTCAGAATTTTGACTGGCTGTCAAGTATAATGTTTGCTTCTGATTGGTTTATCACCGTGGACTTTATTTGGGGCACCTTATTCAATTAGTGATGAGAAGTTATTAAACATTACACAGACAACACTTTTCTATCAATTCTTATATTACGATGTTATTCCTGAAAGGGCCATAAAAATACAATCGTCAAAATACATATCACCCCACTGGAGAAGTAATGAATGGATACATCGGTATTTCACCTGTATATCACACTTAGAAGCCTATCAACAAACACGGTCTCTGCAAAAGACATATTGCATTACATTTATAAACTAAATACAATTATTAAATACCTCGAATCATCCTCGCCATGACATAAAGTCAGAAGAACTTCAAATGAGCTGCGCATGAATGTAAACATGAGAACATACTCACCATAAAGTCTAAATTGCCTGCCATAACCATGATATCTTTCAACAGGCAGAAGTTTAACATCCCTCGGTATAATTACCCAATTTACTCTTTGCGAAGAAACAGGGTTTTTTTTTTTTGAAGATTTACATGCAATCATCACACAACTATGATTTAAACTACTTCATTAAATAATGAATTAAAAAGGCTTTGGATTGTTGTTAATCGCTATGCAAATGAATCTATGTGAATCTGTTTGCACAGGGACGGACAGATTAGTTGTCAACTGAAACTGTAAGCGGAAATATTATTTTTTTGTTAAAAGACATCACATGAGTGTGAAATACTCGATGTAAGATTCCCCAATATATTCTTTGCGAAAATGAATTTTTAGAAGGTATTTACATAATCATCACACATGGACTTCAACAACTGCTGTGAATAATGCATAGAAATGACGCGTATGTCGATCTTGTGAATCCACATTTGAGAAAGTATTTCATGCAGATACTTTTAACAAAATCGTCATCTCACTGGTGTATAATTGCACGCTAGACGGTAATAAGTAAGTAAAACACATTGCATAACCAAGGGAAGAAAGTTATCAACAACTAGTGTGAATGATAACACGTGAGCTAAAACTCAGAGACGCTCAAACGCTGATGTCCAGTCGTGATCGTGTCACGATGCGATGCTGTTGTTTCTTTTATGTTTTTTATAGTATTATTTATTAGAAATAAAATCAAAGATATTAAATTGCCTGTACAGTTTCACGTGAGTGGACATACCAGAGTGTTGTGGTTGAAAATGATAGGTAATATTTAGTAATACAGTTGCTAGAAGTGTTAATGACTGCACATAAAGATTTTACTTTTCACTAACATTTTCCCGGTATGTTATGATAGGAAGTTTGCCATGGGCAATTCACACAATCAGTAACAATGTCTGTTTACCTGTCTGTTATTTGGGAAACTTTACCTTCATACATGCAACAGGCCAATCTAACACGCAGGTCCTTTTTCACGAATGTATTAATGTTCAAAACATTGTCAACAAAGTTCAGGTTGACCGTTCTATCTGGAAATTACCATCAGGCGTGGATGTATCTGTCGGTAACGTATGAACATGTGTCTATCGGAAGGTTGCTTCTCACAGCCGCTGTTTTAGACAGTCTGCCATAATTTAGCACAGCGCGCTATATTAGACACGACTGTTTGCGACGAAGGAGCGATATTTTCAAATGGCGTCAACAAAGAAAGTGTTGCGAAGTTTATTAATACTACAGTATATTGTCATACTGAAAGCACATTTCCTGCAAAAAACAGTTGTTCCAAAGATGAATATGTCACTCTGTCATGTGTCTTAAAAATGAAATGAACAGAGCAATCCACGTGGTCCTTCTGTAGGATTTCTATCCATATAACAGTGATTCAGAAGTGTTTCCAAACAACAGCATATCTTCCAATCTACACAAAACACTGTTTACATAGGAACAAGACACACCAATCTTTCTTTCTGTGCTGTATTTCATATGATGCACAGAATCATCACAGAATGTTCGAAGTAATTAACATGGATACATATGAGAGAATGTTGAATAGTTTTGCTAATGTCTAATGTATTTGGACACATGGATGCCACAGTAGCAGCTTCCGAAACGTCTAGCATGTACAGTATGGCGCACGTGTGTTTGCTTAAGGCTTCAACCTGCCATACAGCAAATTGTGTGGTAGATGTGCACAGATCACTCCTTGTGGAAATGAAGCGGTGTCACACTGCTGTACGGTTTTTAGGTGGGTTATAGCGCGGAAGTGATCAAAACAACGTATCTGGTCGGGTTTTTTTAAAAAATGAATAAATGACAAACAAGAAAATAATAAAATAAAAATGATAAAATAAAAATAATAAAATAAAAATGATAAAATAAAAAAGCACCCCCAACCTCTATACTTCCAACTATCATTAAACTATCACATCCGGGTGGTCGCATGGAGGCGAGTGAATTATCATGCTTTTTTCAGAAGTGTTCCAGTAGGAGAATACAACCATATACATGTAATAATCCGTGCAGATATTTCCTCTAAACATTCCAGGTTTTCGTTTTATGCGCTTTGGAGATAACAAAAATTTTGATAGATATGTATCCTCTGAAGCATGACTTCTCTGCACTTGGTCTAACCCTGTGTAATATACCCACATAAACGATGTTGCTGAGACAGAAGCTGGGTTCAAACTGAAGCTAGCGACAAGGTATTTATTCTCCTTCCGTGTGAGATAGCGCGCCTACAGCATTAGTCATACTGCACCTAATGGTGTCAATTTTATGCGATGGACATGATAATTTATCTGCCCAAAATCAATTACAAAGCGTACAGCAAGTCAGAACCAGAACCTGTTTATTGAGTACGTAATGTCAGTGAATAAGTACTATGGATAGGTTCTTATAAGGACTGTATTTCCAAACTGATCAACCAATGATTATTTTGGAGGATTGTGTTTAGAAAGCGGCAATATTTGCACAGCGCACCTATGAACGAAAAATTAGCTTCCACGTGAACAATCTAATGCAATTCGAGTTTTTATGCAGAATATTAATTTGTGCCCAGAATAGTGGGCTAGCGAGCTGATTTTACAGTCGCTTCCCATGACACATATCTCGTCCATTGAGGTTTGCTGCACGCCGTGACTGATTAAAAAAGGCTGCAGTGGGAACCGGTGGGCACCCTTAACCCTTATAGCGTTCTTTCCTTGAACGATGGCCGGTTTGTTTTTCACATTAACCCCTTCGATGCCGAGGGGTATTTTTTTCACTAATAGCTGTATTTTCAAATGTAACGAAATACCTGAAAAATTACACTATATAATGACGTCATGGTTTGTAATATGTATCTTGAAGAAATACGACATTGGTATGTTGATTAGTGTATCTCACCTTATGTCTTACATGTCTCACCTTACATCTTCTTTCGTATTCGACCGGGGATAGAATAGGCCTTCAGCAACTCGTGCTCGCCACAAAAGGTCAGGCTTGCTGACGTGGTTGACACGTCATTGGTTCCCAACTGCGCAGATCGGTGCTCATGCTGTTGATCACTGGATTGTCTGGTCCACAGACCGCCGCCATATGGCTGGAATATTGCTGAGTGCGGCGTAAAACTAAACTCACCCACTCACTCTTTTATTCTGGAGTACAACGCTTCAGGGCTGTTTCTAGTCCCATCATCAGCTAGAACTAAACGGTAACTGTTACATGAGTTGTCTGAGTTAACAGAATTGTCACAGTTACTGTTCAGTTCTACCTGATGATGAGGTTAGAACAGGCCCTGAAACGTTATATTCCAGAATAAAAAAGAAGATGTAACCCAGGATAAGCTCTCTGTTCATCAAATAGCATCTTCTAAAAGCCAATCAAGCATCACGCCCGATTTCTGTTATATTACTACTACTAATAGTATATATATTATATTACTTTTAGTTTAGGATTATGTGGTTATTCTTCTTGGTAGGGACCCGTGCAGGTCCCGGGGTAGAATAGGCCTTCAGCAACCCATGCTTGCCATAAAAGGTGACTGTGCTTGTCGTAAGAGGCGACTAACGGGATCGGGTGGTCAGACTCGCTGACCTGGTTGACATATGTCATCGGTTCCCAATTGCGCAGATCGATGCTCATGTTGTTGATCACTGGATTGTCTGGTCCAGACTCGATTATTTACAGACCGCCGCCATATAGCTGGAATATTGCTGAGTGCGGCGTAAAACTAAACTCACTCACTCCTCTTGGTAGGTTTACGGGCCTATTACAATAATGATGCAAGGTTTGTCCAAATGAAAGCATGACATGGTTTACATATTTCATAACAACTGATGTAGAAATATAGCTTCAAATACAATTTGATATCCTGTCATCACAACATTTTGTAATCGAATACACACACACACACACACACACACACACACACACACACACACACACACATACCTAATCAGAAAGAAGAAAGATTCTGACTGTCTAAGCATTGTTATTGCCTTTTCAATGTAAGTTAGAGAAGAACTCCGAAACGCCGATAACTGCCGCTGTCGTAGGTGTGAGTTAATATCATTTTATTGTATCTATTATTAACAGTGGCGTCAGTTACGATGTAGACACGTTTTTTTTCAGACGCCATTTTTCTTCACTTACTGTACTTAAGATCATAGTGGATAGAATACAAACGGGACAATTAACTGTAGTTGTGTGCGTGATTTATGTTGACGTTTATCTTTCTTCAAAGTGAGTGTTGAAGAGGAGGGACATGTATCATCCTGGCTTCCACCATCAGTAAATAATACGCTCTGGACCACGTAGTTTTTCTCAGTGCCAAAGTCAATGGCTTACGATATATGTGCTGGACACGTTTAGATGTCCTACTTCATCATCAGTGAGGGAGTGACCTTGGTTTAACGCCGTTTTTAACAAACAGATTATTCAAGCAATATGAAGACAGAGGACACCAACAATTGACTTCACACATTGTATCCACACAGGAATATGGGCCCAGATGTTCCGCGTGACGACCCAATGCTTCACCACTAGGCTACCCCACCGCAACACCGCCCCACTTCATCATCAAAGGGATGGTGAATGAACAACGATGTGCACACTGCCGCAGAACGAGGTGCAATCATACTCTTTCCATACACATTGGTGCAATCATACTCTCCCCATACTCATTATTGAAAACAATGGGTGATAGGTAGGATGACACGTGTATATCTCAGAATAATATGGGAAACACAACCATACCCTGTTCTATGCCCTGCAATATCTAAAAACTTACCTGCATTTATACGTTATTATTAATTCCGAACATCCCTCAGGAGTCAAAGCAAGACGAGACGCTGTCTAGAAGTGTAACTGCTTCTTCGGACGGGTCTTTACAATTACTCCACACACACCAAACTAAATTTCATTGAAGATCTTTCAAACGTGTATGTTATGGACACATCAAAAATAATTGTCTTAGCTTTTGTTCTACGCCGGTTAATAGTAACATTCTTACCTGCTTGGTGCCATTATTTCCATTTTCACCAATGCAAACGACACTTCTGCTTCCATAATGTCTAGAAATAACGTGCATGGAAAACTCGTGCATCAGAAGTGAGCTGTGATTGGTTAAACTCGCAACCATGACATCATGATGTGACATCATGCCCGCGAACAGTTGCATGAAATGTACAAGGCTTTCAAAATAATTTGACATTTGTCTAAACAGTCTACAAACCACAAAACCAATGAACACCTGAACATGAGGAACGTTTCTTGGACATTTTCAGGAGGACGAGGTGTACACTGTAATTATTTAGTTTCGGCAATGCTTGTATCTGTGCATCAAGTATTAAGGATGACTGTAGCAATAGAAAGCAAGACACGCATATATCGTTTGTGGTTGGGTGGTTTGTTTAACGTCACACTCAGCATTATTCAAGCTATATCGATTATGTATAATACTCTAACCTGGGCCGGTGACCAACAGCATGAGCATTGATATACACAAGTAGAATATGATGACATGTTTCAACCAAGTCATGTTTCAACCTGACCACCCGATCCCTTTAGTCGCCTCTTTCGACGAGCCTGGGTTGCTGAAGACCAATTCTAACCCGCATCATCAAGATTATATGTGTTTGGAATGACTTATATCAAATCGGCCAATTGTATCATATCAAGTGCATTGATGTCATACTACATTTCTAATTTGTTGTCTGTTTTGTTTATTTTATCCTCGATGGGGGCGCAGGTGGACCATTCGTCAAAGTGACGAAGTTCTTTTTGCATGGTTGCGTCCCTTTGGCATGCTAAGCTCAATGTGGGTTCGAATCCCGATTCGTCCTGGGCTCATGAGTTTCATCAATTCCACTGCCTGATACCTGCATCCTAGATGTAAGGTAACCCCCGGGGTATGACCAAAAGCCTGATACCTGCATCCTAGATGTAAGGTAACCCCCGGGGTATGACCAAAAGCCTGAGACCTGCATCCTAGATGTAAGGTAACCCAAGGTGGTATGACCAAAAGCCTGATACCTGCATCCTAGATGTAAGGTAACCCCCGGGGTATGACCAAAAGCCTGAGACCTGCATCCTAGATGTAAGGTAACCCAAGGTGGTATGACCAAGAACCTGAGACCTGCATCCTAGGTGTAAGGTACCCCCTCCCTCCACCCCGGGGGTAACTGGTTGCATGTTAATTTATCACAGGATCACAGCATCACTTTGGTACTGTAGATGAAGGAATAGGTTCCAATAAATTGACAGATAGAATATAAGGTCCTTTAATTCTCTGAAAATGCCCATCCTTCTTCTAACATCAGAAACTACTGGGATAGTGAAACCAACGTGACCGACTCGTCCCCATGGGTGTTGACATATATATGTTATCATCATATCTAAATCATCCATCAACCCTGGTCATAAGTGTTGAGTAAAATACCCCGAGTATCCTTGAAAACATGATGCATGTCAGGAAAGAAATGTTTGATTTTGTGTTTTGAAGTGGGTTGTAGTCAAGTGGGCCGAAAAAAAAAGACAAAGTACCGAGTCTAAAAGTCAGTTGTTGCTGTTGTTGTTATTTTACATGGAATTAGAACATTGGACCCAAATGCCCCCTCTACCAGGGATAATGTACAACATAGAGTCTCCCTGCTTCTACCCAGCTCCCCCATCATGGAAAACTCACAAGATTTGTGAAGAAATCAGCGTCTGTAGATCAACTGAGATCTTTGCGGCTGGGCGGGTGTACAAAGAAGGATAGCTCAGTCCCAATACGCTCCTGACAATGTGCTCCAACGTATATGCCCCTACTATGTTCGAATGAACTTGTGTGGCATATGAACAAATGTGAACTTATGTAAATATTCAACGAATGTGAACTGAATGTGAACTTGTGTAATTCATGAACGGATATGTAAATTATGCGTGAATGTGTGTAAATTTTGAACGAATGTGACATCGTGTGAATAATGAACGGATGTGAACTAGGGTAAATCATGTGAAGTTATTATTAATGGTATGATGATAGATGGTTTCAATGCTATATGTGTCAATATATAATGTAAAGCCTTTCTATATATTCTAATTACCGTTGTGTTAATGATATGATGATATACATGTTTCGGTGCCATATTTGTCAATAAATAATGTGAAACCTTGTTAAACTTCTTTTTCCTTTTCTGCCCTTTTGACTTTCACCTCGGCCTTTTTCACTTTTTGTCACAGCCCTTTTGACTTTCACCTCAGCCCTTTAGACTGTTTCTAAACGAGCTTTGCTTTTCTCTGGAGTTTTGTCCTTCGGCCCACTTGACTACTTACCTTCTGAAGCAGTGATGCCACTCCGCCAGTTAAACTAGAGTTGTCAAAAATATTGAAATACCATACCGCGGACAAACGAAACTGATCCTTTAAACTGATTACACCTTGAGGCTTAAGCCTTTTTCTTTGTATTCAGCTATTTCAATCATTGTAATCAAAGGGGAGATAACTCTCATTTATTGTTAGCGCTGGAATGTCAAGTTCAAACCTTATGTCAAGATCTTTTCATTTTTTATTTTCATCATTTACTATTTTTTACACTTCAGTTGTATGTTTCGCAAAATTTTATACCATTTTCTGGACTTTTTACATATAGAAAATGTTATTTGGCAAAATGCCATTTTTCATAGTTTTTGCACCCTAAAGGCCACATAGAATGAATCAACGTCCAAGTGAGGACTTTTTATATACAGTCAAGTTTGAGTTGAATCGCTGGGGGCCAAGTTATTGCTTCGACACTATCTATATATTCGAGGTGTAGGTATGTATATGATGGGAGAAAATATGGTTGGACCGACAGGTACTTCGGCGTATGAATAATATTTCGAGACACTGTTAGACTCATTGGGATTTGACGTATTGCATACATAACTATCTAAAATGATTTAAACACAAAACCATTTCTGTACCAATGTTTTTGAGGTTAAGTGATTTTTCCACTAATTTGACTGAACCGCTTTCATTATTTGGGAACTAATCAAATGTTATGATAGGGATTACACTTTCTCACTTTGTGTGCTGGCCATTAGGTGCGTGACTCTGAGGATATGGGTTCAAATCGCAGATGGGGCTCATCCCAACAAAAGTACTAGAATCTGTACTTTACTGAGAAAGTGTAATCCCAATATATTTGTTACATTTTACCGCTTTCTAAATTGCATTGTGTATTAAATGACACTGTGTATGCTTGGAAATAATCATTATAAAACTCTAAACACAATCAATTCTAAATCTGTTTATTTCACACTTTCAAAACGCTTATATAGTCACTCTACAGAAAAAAATATGAAAATGCTTTTACAACCAGCTAAATGTACAGCATCACAATGCACGCGCATTACATGCACACAGACAGCTCACCAGGAACTGGAGAGTAGTATCCTCATTCAAATGTACCCCGACTAATACCCTTTGGACAAGTGAGTAGTTTATACCTTGTCCTGAATAGATTGCAAGGATTGTACACAGCTGCTGTCACGGTGACTATGAGGAAAATACCCTGCATTACCAAGGATGTCTGCCTGTCCACAATGTTAAGCATGCATTCATATTCACTTTTATATCCTGACACTGATATCCACATCTACCATTTAACCGCAGCAGATAAAAAAAATAAGTCTGAACACTAGAAAACAGTATGATAAAAATATCCAAATATCTATTACACCAAATGATTTAAAAGTCTTTACACATATGTAACTACTGATGAGACGAACCCGAAATAATGGCGATACAAACTCTGGAAACTATGGATACAACCACCTGACTATGGATCACTAGCATGTGAATTATGGTGTTAGTGATCCATCCTCACTGTTATAGGGAATATTATTGCCACTCACTCCAGATAATACCATGGGGAAAAAAGATTCCAACGATGTGACAAACAAATCACAGAATGTAACCATTTGTGAAATCAAACCAGTGAACACCTGACCCATTAGGCTACCCTAGTGCTTCTATCACGACATGGTAGCATAAGCCCTTCGAGAGGATGTACAGTGATTCTATGCTACCTGACAACGACAAAAGGTGATGTAACGTGTGCATAACATACACTCAGCAGATACAGGATGAGGGATTCGGGATACGTGAAATCTAGAACAGTGATTAATAGACTGGATGTAAAACGTCCATACAGCTAAAGTTGCTTAAGACAATTGATGGAAAAATCGATGAAAATGACATTACAGTACAAATATGGGTTTTGTTGAAATATGATCAGTCATTGCTCTGATCGTACTTCATGTTTTTGAGAGCTATGTCTCCATCACTTGTAATGACTCATTCAAAAGTGGTCCAGTTATCAACTGATATTGTACGTTTTCACACAAAAAAACCCCAAATACTACCTTGAAGAGATCAGCTGAGGAGATATACCATTAAAAAATAGTAGGGGATACTGGATTTACAAGACTGATGAAATGCAAAAGATGAAGGCGAAAACAGATGTTGAAGAGAAATTAATGTGACAATTTATTCCATTCCTTTGAAAATGTTTCATCTGTATGGATATATATTACTTCTTGTCATTTGCACTGGCATTGGCTAGTGGTATGCTAGCAAAATCGAATATCACCTATCTTTTTTGAATGGTATATGAGATATGCATCATTTCCAAACTCCACTTGAAGACCACTAATAAATGTACAGCGTATCAACTAATCAAGGGAGACAATCAAGTCAATATCAACAGCTAAGGGAAGTAAGTAGTCAAACACCCCAAACCCTGGACTATGAAATGATACTTAAAATGTAGCCATTACAAGTGAGAGAACAGGATGCTTCAAAATTTCAGAAAAGATCATACGATGAATTTATGAAATATACAAAGGAGATAACTAGTCTAGTCTCTCATCACAGACCCACTGATGAGCCAGTCAGTTGCTATGGCAGCAATGACCGAGGTGCCCCAGTGTGCTGACGCACACACCTTGGGTTTATCACAGTCATGCTAAGCTGAAGTGCACTAATTACTGTCTATTACAGGCAGGGAAAATACCAAGCGCTCACCAGGTTTACCTCATATTAACTACACCTAAAGTATTTTTAAATTTGCTAATCATTCCTAAAAGAATTAATGATTTTAAACCTTACATTAACAATCAAATTTATAATGTTATGTGACTTTTGATTCATTAGAGTCGATCTCACTATTTGAAATGGTATGTCCACCTGACAAAGTTGCAAACTATTTACTAAATAATTATGATTTTTTACATTTACTAATATATTTCCTTCCATTGACTAACTACAACCACTGGACAAAATTTACCTTGCTACTTTTAATAATGATAATAATACATTTGTAAAGCACCTACTATCCACCTTAAGGATGTTCACTGGTGCATAAATGATAAGTAATTATGAATATTAAATTACTGAATTACCTTTTCAATAGTAATAATTTTCAAAATTCTGTTACATGATAATTTTCTTTACAAACATCATAACTTGGAAGTTGAATTGACTACTTTCCACTTAAATCCCGTAAAAATCACAAAACTCTCTTGATAATTTCCTTGCCTGTTGAATAAAAACAAAGAGTTTGACCCTGGTCGAGCCGGATATGGAAGAGTGTCTATATCCTCAGTAAAGAGCTACTTGGTGGTGTTGTGTGTAACACTCGGGTTACAGACAGTGAAGCAGACGTCATGTGATGCTGCATACACAGATATTTTGGATGTTGAACTTTTCCAGCTCTCACTCCATCACATAAAATACATACTTACATACACTGGTAACCTTACTCGGGTAACATTTATTTTTTTCCATGACTTTCAGAATCCAAAGATATTTGAATACATTTTTATTTTATGTCTATTTTTAAACTTCATTTTATTACTTCCGATTTGAAAATTAAAACTGGTGATGTTTGAAAGAGGTAAATATTAAAAATATCTTTTTCAGTTTTCAATTCAGAATTAAAAGTGTATGTGAATACAACTACTTTATGGAATCTGAACCAACTACGACTAAATACTAATGAAACAATTATACACCTAGCTACACAAAGGCATACCAACACTACGATAAACTCTGTGTTCTATATATACAAGCATTGTGCGCAGACTGAGAGGAAATATGTCACAGCAGTCTATCTCAGTGTTAACGGCCAAAGTAAAAGCTTTCTCGTCTCACATGGACAACCCCCGATTAATAAAGTGAGGCAAAATTGGGACACTCACATGATCCAGAAAGGGAGATAACTCTGTTTCCAAATGTAAACACTGCTGAAGACATATTTGTTCTCAGATTCTTTGGTGCCTCATCTCAATGCATCCCTTTATTAACCATGATGCCGAATATAAACAGGACATGTGATTTGTAAAATATGTCGAATGAAGTAACTTTGATGCATTGATAAGTTTAATATAATTGCAAACTTTCATACAATATCCTGGGGATGTCTTTGGCATCCATGGTGTTTAAAGGATGCCTTGAGAAAGTGGTGTTGACCCTACAGAGACTATATACACATGCAGATGAATTTACATATATATACAGAAATATGTTTTCAGGCACACAAGCCAAAATTTTCATACACCATTTGCCCTATAAAAACATTTTTCAGGCTGATAAATGCAAAAATAGTGATTGAAAATATGAATGCTTATAGATATGTCATGGTCCTTGATCAATGAGGATGGAACAAAAGTAATTAAAAGAGTCTCTTTATGTCTAATGATTGCAGGAATTGTGCAGTTTGAAGGACAAGTTCTCCATGTTTTATTTCTTGTGATGTAGGACGGTGGGGTAGCCTAATGGTTAAAGTATTTGCTCTTCAGGCCAATGACTGGTTTGATTCTCCACATGTGTTTAATATGTGAAACCCATTTCTGGTGTCACCTGCCGTGATATTGCTGGAGTATAGTGCTAAAAGCTGCGTACAAAACCTACTCACTCTTGTCATGAAATGCAATGGACAACTAATCCACTGCTCAAAGATGGACATCGAGTATGGCGGGTTTCAGGAATGTAACTGCAAGTGACACCAGAAGTAGGCTTCACACAGTGTACCTACATGGGGAATCAAACCCAGGGCTTTGAAGTGACAACTGGGTGCTTTAACTACTACGCTACCCCACAACTCCTGCTAGACAGAGATTATCAGATATGCACAAAATGCACACCTGACACTTAATAACTTTACTCTGTCAGGAGGAAGGTAATATCTTAAAAAACTACTCAAGTTTAAATCAGTCATTTTATGTGATATTACACTCAAAAGGTTTTACATGACCGTAATGCACAAATAAATAAAAGATGCATATTTACTGAATGAACTAATTTCAAAATGATTGTTCTTCACAAAAAAAATGTTATGTTCAACATGTCAGCAACAATATTCCAGTAAAACAAAACGAATATTACAATATTAAGATATATATACAAAAGTAAAAACTAATCAGGACCTGTTTTAATCAACATGAAAAGAAAAACAATCTTTCCTAATCCAAGAAATATATCACAAACTGAAAAAGGGCTGAACAACATTTAAGGGTCTTATTTAGCTGAAAACAAAACCTGCAAAACAAATGCAATAGAGAAAAAGGAAAAAGTTCATATCATTAACAGGTGTAAATAGGAAACTTGCAAAATGAAATATTTTCTTGCATAACAATAAAATAACAAGAACTTGTTATATAAACAATAATCAAATCAAAGTGAAAGAAACAGCACTTGGTTTATGTTCACAACCTGTACAAGAAACTACGCTATAACTACAAGAACATCAACAACGATTTCCTGTTAAAACTATCATAAACTATCTGTATCCCAACACTTACAGTAAAATATATAATAAAATACTAACTTCTATATCAGTTTAAAACACTAACAATATTAATTGTTGACTTACATTTGTTCAATGGGTTTTCTCCTTTGACTTCATTTGTCCTACAAGTTAACAAGTAGACACGGTAAAATTGTCATCAAATATGTGTATCATAACCTTTATCAAGATAACTTTCAATACTTAACATATCAAAACACCTTGTAACATCAAGAATTATTTTTGCAATCTGTATCACTCATTTGTTTCACATCTCAACCCTCAACCCTCAACCAGTAAGAGTGAGTGAGTTACGTTTTATGCTGCTTTTAGCAATATCCCAGCAATATCATGGCAAGGGACACCAGAAATCAACCAGTAATAAAGCAGCCAGGTGGAAAAAAATTTATAAGATATAATAATATAAGAAATATGCTTTTCACTAATTCTGGAAATTTTTTTGATGAAACAAAGATTGCCTGGTAACATTCTACATTTGTCTACATGATGGAGAAGGACATTGTTTTGTTTCATAGAAAGATCAAGAGGACGTTTTTTGTTATGGTTGTGTATGGAATAAATTTGCTAGTGGAGAAAACTCAGACTTCCTATTTAAAAGCAAAAATTCAGGGTGTAGGGAGTTGGGAAACACAGAAATAGGTACAGACTATCTAATGGTGGTAGAAAACCCCCTGTAAGTTAAACTTAAATGCTTTGAGGATGACATATTTTCCGTAGACATAACACTGGGTGTCATGTGTCAACAAATTGAGTAAATATTGATATTAAGCTGGTGATGTTAGAGTTGACGATATGTTGAAGGTAGAGTTGACGATGTTCGGCTGGTGAGGTTTGACTTGAAATACAACTGATGATGATCACTTGGGGACGTTTTAGCTGATATTGATGTTCAGTTTTGAAAGCTAACAATGCTTGATGATGTTTTAACTGATGTTGAAGCAGATGCAAAGGTTGCACCAATGATGAACAGATGATGTTTGCAAGTGTTCTTTAACACAGCCAACAGTGATGTTTGGCAGGTGATGTTAAGCTGATGTTGATGGTGATGTTCAGTAGGAGAACTCCATAAGGAGGAGGTACCGGATCCGGTTCTGGCTCTCCTTGTATACAAGATATTCACTCTGAGAGAAGCTGCTTCCTGCAAACTTGGACTGGTGTACGGGCTTGCCTTGTGGAACTGTCACCTTGTTGCCATCAATTGTAAGGCTTGTGTCAAGCTTGGGGTCTGAAACAAGGGGTAAAAGTCGTTCTCACTAATAGTGATAGCTAAGACAAATCTTGTGCACTTTGGGTTAAAAGCTACAATTTTGGCACCCTTTTTATTGAACCATAATGAACATTTCTGGATATGGATCCACCTCAGCAGTGTCCCCTGGTGGGGGAAAATCAAAGATGGCTGCCAATTTGACTAAAATGTATTCAATGCCTAATATATCATAACTATCATGTCATCTTCAGTATTTCATGACGGATCAATTGTAACAGTGATGTAGATATTCCCAAATTATTACACAGCACCATCTGGTGGTGCTGAAAGTCCATGATGGCCACCAAAATAACTTCGTTTTCAGAAACTGCATTCTTGTACTGCTATTGGCTGTGGATAAATTGATGACATTTAGATAATTGTAATATTGTGAAACATTAGGAGTGAAGGCTCTGACAAGGTCCTTCTCAATATGGTTTCTTTCTGAGTGTGTAACAGCAGCACAATTATCAGAATGTATCTGCAGTTTTGTTGGGGCAATGGGTTTGCCTTGTGGTTACATCATGGCGAATTTCCAGGTTCAATTCCTACATAGGTACAACATGTGAAACCTACTGTAATATTGCAAAAAGCAGTGCAAAACCTCCGTCAACAAGCACAGGTTGTTTAACTATGTAATACTGATAATGAGTCTATTTCTTGGGGGCTTTTTTTAGTCCTCCATGTGGAAGCTCAAAGGGAACTGTATGATCCATGATTGCTAGTAACTGAACTTGACATCCAAAACTGCTGTGCAAGAGTTGCTTCCGTTTGCATAATCCTATCATAATTATTCAAATCCCAGATTTACCCTGATAATAATCCTTTCCTTTCAGCAGTTGCCCATGGATTGTTTTCTTTAGGCCATGCTCTTTCATTAAGCTATATACAGTGATATATACAATTAACTTTCAACTAATGCTCAGTCTTAAAGAATTTAAGTAACTTTGATGGAAACAAACAACTGCTTTTCAACTTGGTAAGAGCTCCAGTGAGAGAGGAGACCCTGAACCTGAGAGAAACTAGTCTTGTTTCATTCAGGGCTTTAGTGCTGCAGTAATCCAGAAGGGAAAATGTGGATCAGGGATTTGTGAGATTACATCCACTCATGTAAAGTTGTTTTGGGTGGTACCCTTGAGAGATTCCAATTTAAAGTGAGTGAGTATGGTCTTACACTACTTTTAGCAATATTCTAACAGTGGGGGGATTACCAGAAATGAGCTTCACATACTGAACCCATGTGGGAAATCAAACTTGGGTCTTCGGTGTGGCACTTCAACTGTTTGGCTACCCAACTATCCCTCCATTTATAAGTGCTCCTCCACTACTTACACTGTTCACTAGAGGTTAGGATGGCCTACTGGCAAACAAGGATAAGTTGTATGAGTGCCACCCACTGGCACTTGCCATTGTGAGAGAAAGGAACCCAGGTTTCTGCGATCTAGTGTGATCATGTGAGAGTCTTATGAGCAAAGTGTGTGTCGCTATGCACAGAATCAACTTCATCATCATGCACTGTACTTGCACTAGCCAACATCTACTCTCCCTTTCACAAACCAAGTGGGTTTACTCATTGCTGTACACTGCCTACTTCTCGTTAATGCATTCTGTGCACTGATGCAACTTATCCTTGTTTGCCAGTAATAGATTGACAGGTAATGTTTGGTGATGATGGTCAAATTGTTTGTGACATCAACAGCATGGATCATTCTATATCAATCACTGGATTGTCTCGAAGAGAGATTTCATTGTACAGCTCATGTATATTTTTTGTACCACTGAAATCATCACTCACCTGGTTCGGTCCTCCCCTTGGCAACAATGGAGTCGAATCCTTTGGGAGCCTCTACAAGGCTGGAGTTATCCCGGTCAATGTGCTTCTCCTTGCCGAGTGCAACTTCATTCAGGAACATTATACCTGTCTTGCCATTGGTGCCAACTGGGGAACAGAAACATGTTGGCTGTACATAAACATTTCTAAACATTTAGTGTCGTAACTCCCATGCTATAACATAGTGTAATGAGAGTCTTTGAGCAACAGTCAAAATACTTGCCTTCCCATCCATCCTGCCCAATCAACATGGACTGTTGGATTCTCAAATTTTCCTATGTCAGAACATAAGGTGATCATGTTCCTCACATTCTGCAGTATTTCAGCTATATGGTGTGTCTGTTAATCATCAAGTCTGGACCAGAGAATTCAGTGATCAAAAGCATAAGCATCAATCTGCACAATTAGGATATGGTGACATGTCAACCAAGCTAGCAAGCCTGACCACCCGATCCTTTTATAGAATCTTATGACATGCATGGGTTACTGAAGATCAATTCTCATCCTCATCTTCAGGGATTGTTCTTCTGTCAGTTGCATATTATTACTGTTACATGACTGGGAATATATTTCCATATTTCAGGATTTCTAGTCCTATAGGACTAGGACACCTGTGGGCTAGTGGATACGCCATAACTATGAGAGCAGGAGGACAATGCTTTGTTACTCGGTTTCTTCGAGACATTCCTCTTTTGCATTACTGCTAGGCACATATTAGATGATCCTACGCACTAAACATATTTGTGACAAGAGAGGCGGTACAACGAATTGGGCGAGTACACTTGGCTGCTGCAGGTAGCCTGCACGTGCAATACATGCTAACCGTGACATGAAATCAACACTGCTACTGATTAACACCTGTGCCGCTACTGTTTTACACCTGTCTCAATACTGTTAAACAGATTTCAGTTGTAGTAAAAAATGTCCAAGTTAGGAAAACATGGGCAAATAGTTCATTCTCAGGCAAAGGACATAGCGTACAATGTTATCATGTATATGGACAAAAATTGTGCAACCAAAGCAGATTCTCTTTTACAAAGTAGCCTTGCTACTGGACTCTCAACGGCAACTTTAAAGCGTATTAAGGCAGAAGGTGGTAGGAGTGCAAGTGGACTTACATTTATCAGCCCCACCAAGTTGCGCAAACCCAAAACTTGCAGTTACAAACTTGATGATTTCGACCGGTGTGCAGTCCGTCAATTTGTACAAAGTTTATATGGTGTAAAGAAACAACTACCCACTCTGGATACGATGCATGATATGGCAAAGTTCCCAAATCGAGTGTGCTATAACAATTCATGCATGAAACGGAAAATGAACTTCTCGATATTTTTCAGACAACCTGTCTCCCTCTTGTTTCAAGTGGATTGTTCTGTGGGGCATTCCCAAGTATGCAAATTGGGGTCATCTGTCAGGTCGTGGATCATCTTATATGTCTTTACCAGTAGATCTGTGAAGCTCCAGGTTAAAATTGCTCTTCAGTAACCCATGCTTGTCGTAAGTGGTGAGTAATGGGATTGTGTGGTCAGACTCGCTGACTTGGTACATGTCATCATATTGCAATTGCTTAGTACAATGCTCACGTTGTTGATTACCTGATTGTCTGGCCCTGACACCACTCTTTACAGAAAACTGACATATAGCTGGAATAATGCAGTTTAGCTTTAAACAACAATGAATCAATAAAACAAAACCTACATAATTCACATAAACCCCATTTCACCTAACATCTTCAGCTTCAGAATTCACTATACATGTAGATCCATGGGATGTGTGTCTCCAACTACTCACCATAGCCAGCAGATTTCCCGTTTTCGGAGGCAAAGTAGATGCCTCTCCCTACTCGGCCCCCACTGTGGGGCATGATGCGCAGTCCGCTTTTCAAGATGGCTGCCACAACGGCCACGTTGGTTCCATGCCACAGCAACTTCCTGTTGTCAACAGTCTTATGACTTGAAAAGCGAGAAGCCTGCAAAGCAAACAATCAAATGAACTCAAGAAAGATATTTTACTCAGACATATGGAAAGTTTATGAACATCTCACATCACTGCTAGGTAAATGTCACAGAAAATTTCATACTGGTAGCATATATTAGGGCATGAAACTAAAAAATGTCAGAAAGACCACAGGGCTCGTTAGATGAAAAACTTGCCAGTCCTGACCAAACCTTAATTTTCAGCAAATAATTCAGGCTTGACAAGGCATACTTTATCATCCATTCTGAATTCATCGCTTATTCTTATGAGAGAGTTAATAAAGATTTGAAGCACGATGCATATCTTCAGGTACTTTGGGCAGGTGAATTTGAGAATCTGGTGGTCTGGTTGAAAATAAACTGTCCAGTTGGGCAGGTATGTATTTGAGACACTGCAGATTAACTACTCATATGAAGTTAAGGACCACTTGATTTTTTCCTATCACTTTTTTTTCTCTCAAATCAAATTCAGGTTCACACAAATCTTCCACATTATTACAGTCAATCTGTGACGAAATGCCACAGACCCAGAATTGATTATTTAGATTGTAAAACCTCTGACTCATCTATACTTGGTTGGATAACTGTCAGCTACACTTAACCTGCACTCTCCCATTTAGAGTTGCTTAATTCCTACAAAAAATACTTGCCCCTCGCTAAACCTAAAAATATACTTTGTAGTACCCATAGTATGCATGTGCCAGAACACAGTATTCTGCTGCATACTGACCTCGCCATCCCTGTTGACCTTCCAGATGTGCTGAATCTTGACCTTCCGGTAACCTTCAGTGGCATCCTTGTACTTGTTGAGAATCTGAAACAAACGGAGAGTGGACTGTGATATTGCTCAGTTGTGTAATAGTAGGAGGGGTGGTACCAATGGACTGTGGATCTAATAGCAATGGGATTTACCACTTTTCCTGTCTACAACCTTGACAGCAGATGACCTCATGACCTATGACCTTGCCGACAAAATACATTCACTGAACTTCAGATGGGGCTCCAGATAATTTTTTAATATCAGGAGTATGTACTCCTGATTTTTATAATTTAGGAGTACTTGAAAGACATAAGAGTACATTTAGGGAACTGTATGGGATTTAATGGCATGCCTGTATTCTATTCATATACTTCATACATGCACCACAACATTGCTACTCTTGTGTAAACAGGTCAATAAATAATAAAACAATACTTTTTCACATAAATACAACTGTAAATGATTCTAAGACCAAACACTAGTGATGTGGAGCACATCTGCTGTGTTTTATAAATCATTTCCTCCCATATTGTGCATATTTTTTATCCGTAGATACGCCATCACAGATGTTATTTACTTCAGTAACTCATGCATGTCCCAAAAGGCAACTAACAGGATCGGGTTGTCAGGCTCACTGAATTGGTCGACACATGTCATCCGTTCCCAGTAGCGCAGATCGATGCTCATGCTGTTTATCACATTGTGGTCCAGACTTGATTATTTCCAGACCGCTGTCATGCAGCTGGAATGCGGCATAAAGCCAAACTCACTCACTCTCTATTCTTCCAGAGATTCAGGCTACAGACATACTCCTCACCTTGAACTCCTCACTTTTAGGGTCAACAAGTTCAAGGCCACACTTGAGAAGGCCATAGTTGACATCAATGGGGTTCGGGAGAGCATCATCCTTTGACTGAAATAACAAATTCACAGATGAAAATTTATAAATTCTGTATCTACTGACATTAGAAAGATAACAATTTCAACATTTTTGCATTTTCCCAATGTAGAACCAGTACAAAATCAGTACCCAGCTAGAAATTATACTTTTCCTATAATTTTCAGTGTCAGCTAAATAAGTAAATGTTCTATTATGGACTTGAGATCCATCACTCGACTAAACATAACGGGACAAAATGAGTCCTTTACTCACTGATAAGGGATACTATTATCCAACAAAACTACAAATAACAGGTTGTATTTCGCCCCTGTGGAGCCACATATCAATACCAGTATCCCAGTTTCAAACTATGGCCGAACAAAACACAAGAAAAACAGCCAACATGACTTACAGCTGTCAAGGCTTTGTCCTTGTCCTTCTGGAGACTTTGAGCCAGCTCAATATCTCCCAGCACCTGAAACACACGTTAACGTACATTCACGGTACAAAACCCTTCATTCTATGGGGAGCTGTTGAAGTCAAGATCATTTACAGTAGATACTCAGATTTCTAAATGTCAAACATCTCATCCCTGTAATTTTATGAACAATTCAAGAATGCAAGACCTTGATGAATTCAAATGTGACAAATATACATCACTGATATACAACAAAAAGACCAGTATAGTTTAATAATGAAACACAAATACTCTACTTTGAATGAGTTTCATAGTAGCTATTGTAACTATCTACAAATCACAAGCACTTTCATACAAAATGTCATTTCCACTACACCTTCTCCACAGGTAAAGAGGTCAGGTCAATTTATCATCAAAGAAGAAAACAAAGTTGGCTCAACTTACAGCCAACATGTCCATCTTCTTCTGAAGAGTCTCCGAGTCAGCAATAGATGGTAGAATCTTGCGACCAAAGTCATGTGGAATGACTGTGTAGAACTTAGAAGACAGTTCCCTGAGTTTAGCCGTTGCTGGCTTGCTCTTTTTCAACTCATCTTCAATTTCCTCCAAACACTCAAAGCCTTTAGCTATCTGGGTTTTGCTCAATTTACCCAGCGGCATCTTCTTTACATCAATGTCAAAGCTCTTCATGGCGTCTTTGAACATGTCCAGGTCGAAGATGAGATTCACCAGTTTCTGTGTGGTGACATCTAGAGCACTCTCTTTGACTTTTCTTCCCTTGGTGTCTACCACAGGCTAAAACAAAGATTCATATGTAAGAAGTAACAGGGCTTGTAAGTCTCGCGAGCCGCTAAACTGGTTCCCGAATCCCTTTGCGTGCACCAAGTTACAATATGCAAGAAGGGGCTCTGCTTACTCCTGGTACAATTAAAAAGTCATGAAATGCTGTTTGTCAGCAGAAGTACTAAGGTCTCACGACATGCTGTCATATCGACATGCTGTCATATATACAGGCCACATTTTCAGAAGGAGTCAGAATATAAGTGACACTTGATGAAGGAGTGAAAAAAGTCTTCAAAATATTGTGTTACAGAGTTACAGAGGACGTCAAAGTTAGTCATTCAGGATTTTAATAACAATAATATTTAGAATCAGACTAAAATTGGTCTCTTCATCACAAGTTAATTCATGTCATAAGAGGCAACTCAAAGTATGACCAGCAATTATTGAGAATTTTACAGATTGTAAATTTATTGTTTTTTCACTTATTACTCACATATTAAATGTGAATGTTTGCAGGACATAACTCCAGATTCAATTTAGTAAAGTCACCATGGTTACCAATGCAGGCTCCAATGCAGCGGTGCATACTACTGATCAAAGAAGTTAGAAAGTCATGGCCCATGCTGTCCCAATATCTGACCACCTCTTCTTCCATTACAGCAATATTTGTCAGATTTTTCTTTTTGACACTTTCCTTCATAAGTCCCCAAACATTTTCTGTTGGATATAGGTCAGGCATATAGCTTGGCGAACCTAATAATGTCATATTTTGGGTCCAAAACCAAGCCAGTGAATACTTTGAACAATCTTTTGAGTCATTGTCCTGCAGGAAAATCCAAACATTTCCAAAGAATACGTGAGCAGATGGAAGTAAATGCCCCTCAAGAATATCTGTGTATCACTCACTGTTTATATTCCCCTAAAATACACAGAGGGGTATTACCCCCAACACAGATATGCCACCCCACACGTCAAATTTCGGACTGTACTTTGGGTGCTTGATATACAAAGATTTTTCAGCTTGTTTGGTACAGAATTTTAGTGTATCATGAAACAGCCACACAGAACTCTCATCTGAGAAAATCACATTGTCACATTTAAATTTCTATGCTGTAAGCACCAGTTCAACCTTCGCTCATTTTGTTCAGGTTTCGTGATCACTGGTGGACATTCCTCGAACTTTTCTGCCAGTTTGGTTCTAATTGTCTCCTTACAGACAGCCACAGTTCCTCCATCGACCATATCCAGCCTAAGTTTTCTGAACTCTTATAGAAACAAGAATACCAAGCCACTTCCTGTCACAGTCAATTTTCTGGGCCTACCTGTGCCTCCCTGGTGCTACATGCCATATCCATTTGCAATATTTTTCAAAATATGATAAACAGTGGATAAAGGGATGACTGTTCTACTTCAAATGACTTAAGCTGATCTGATGTCCTTGTTATAATACTCTAAAATGAGCTTTCTCTTCAAAATTCATCCATACTCAGGATCACTAATTCACAAACTAATGAAAAAGGATTAATGGAGTTGTCTCCCTTGAATGAAACCAAGCACTTGATAGCTGGTCAAGGTTGTTTACACTAGAAATCCAATTAAACATATTCCTAAAATTCTCAATAACTTCTGGTCATACTAGAATTTAAGATGCATAGATCGAAACTGCTGAATGCAATCACTGGACTTTCTGGTTCAGGATGAAATGTTTATAGAAGTCCGCCATAAAACTTGAATACTGCCGAATTTTGTTTTCAATGACAAGCTAACATTGTATATATCACCGTTTGCGGAGAAAGCCAAATTAACAGGGGCTGGATGCCTGCTGCAAGAGTGATACAACATCGCCTACATCAACTACCTACAGCATCAACTTCATCCTCCTCATCTTCGTTTGCCATCTCGATGAGAGTGTACTTTCCTGGCACAGGCTTGAAGCTGTCACGGTTGGCCCATTTGTTCCTGGTTTTGTCTTGGAACTTCTTCTCAAAATCCTTCACTGCTGCGTCTAGTGCCATTGGTCCCTTTAAGGCATTTGCACCAGACTCCCCCTTTAATAGATAAGAAAGGAAAACTCCATCATTTAAATTACTCTACACTTTTCAACAAAAACAGGGAAAACACAGGGCATGGAGAATTAATAACATGAAAATGTCCATTTGCTGGGATCATTTACAAACGTCTTCAATAGTTTCATAGCAATAAATATAAAAATATCATCATCAAAACTGGTTTGGCACCTCTCCTTTAGACTAAGAAAGTGGTCACCAAATTTGCCATCTTTGTCATCACGAAGTCCTGGGAATCTACTTCATCTCATCTTGTGCTAAAGGCTTCATAAACCAAAATTACTCACTCCAAGAATTTGCAAGTTTCACTTACCACTCGGCCCCACCGATTCCAGGTGAAGTAGTTCCCAGCGTTCTTCAACACCTGTATCACGTAGTATTTGTTGTTGTTGAAGCCGATGTTGGTCTGGTTCAACATGCAGTCATAGTCATCTTCCACCTGCACACAACATCGGCATGTAGTAACTACATCAACAGTCTGGGAACATGTACACACGTTCACCAGATTCTAAACTGCATTGTTGTGGGGGTGGTGGGGGAGGAATCATTAGTTTTATGAAAACTGGGATTTACTTACTACTGGCAAACAAGGATAGGTTGCACACTGACCTGACAATTGACCTGTATCAGCATGTATGACTGCCCCACATTTACACTTGCCATTTTGAGCGAAGGGGCCCCAGCTTGTCCACAATGAAGTATAGTTGCTACACTGACCATGTGAAAGTTGTTTTAGTGTCAAATTCAGGACAGTCATCGTCCAAATAATTCTAAAAACCCCAGACTATGTAACCAAACTGTATGGGACTTATTAGTTACTTATGATTTAATCTGCTTTCTTAATCTTTACCACTCCTGCAGAGTACAGTGTCTTGTCAGCTACCCTGTCCCCTTTGTCACTTCCATTAAGTACTGTATATGACATTTATGGCCTTTATTACTCATCCCCCTTGGCTGTGACTGTCATCACATCAACTGTAGAAGGAAGTACTATTGTTCCTCTAGCTGTTCATTGTTGAATCATGCCTGTCCATTGTTGTTAAAAACTGTATATATATGTATGCTCACATACATATATATGCTCACATCTATACTGAGAGTGTGAGGGTCTGGTATTTCAACTGTCTCTGTATGGAGACTGTGAGCAGGATATGCCACTCGCAGCAAGGGCCCGAGGGTTGAGTTTGAAGTCTGCTCACCTCATTCATGTATACTTGTTTGTAATGTCTTGTGTAAGGAACTAAAGAAGTTTGAACTTAACTGTGCCTTCACTTTATCAATGTATTAATTTGTCTTTGTCAACGTACTTTTCGTCATAATTTAAGGGCTGAATTCACTTCAACCACATATGAATGCGTTGACACTCTTATGAGCATGCAGATTCAATTTCATCATCATGCACTTCACATGCTCTGGCCCATACATCTCCTCTCCCATTCATAAAGCAATGGGTTTACTCACTGCCATGCACTACCTACAAATGCATTCTCTTTTCTAGTCAGCTTATCCTTGTTTGCCAGTAAAATTCCTACTTTCCAAAATTCTGGGCATAATAACAATTCTGCAATATCAAAAACAACCCGGTTCAGTTCTCCACATGGGTACTAAGTGTGAAGCCCATTTGTGGTGTCCCCTGTCATGATTTTATGTGACATAAAACAAAACTCACCCAGTCTCTTCCACATATACATCAGTGGTCAGTACATAATGAGGTTTGGTTCGAACAACCCAATGATTGACATCATGACCATGAATCTACTTAACTAGGATACAGTGGCATGCACAAACCACCAAGTAAGCAGATTTCACCATGCAATCCCTTCACAAAGAGTGATAATAATAGTAAGTCATCTTCTATAGTGAACACTCTCCAAACTCCAAGTTATTGCTAACGCCACTTAATCAGAATGTGACTATTATTAGCCTGGATAACCCAAGCTGCCTGTCAGGCACTCAAAGGTCACATGACTCTGTTCAACCGGGTACCCATTTTCTGCCAGGTGAACAGAGGAAATTTTGAGTAAACTCACTTGCCTGAGGTGTGACAGCATGTATCACATGAGCTTCGTTGTGAGGTAGGACTGAAATCCAAGAAACTCCTAGAAGTCAAGCTGACAAACACAGTCACCAATCTTAGGACTGTCTGAGCTTGATGATGCTTAACTTCAACTGATTTGTGACCTGAGCTCTGCGCACCTTTAACGCTGAAACTCAATTTTAACCCTCAAATTCATAGGGGAATCCCCTACTTGTGAGCTTACCTCATAGGAGGCACTGCATGGGATGAAGGAGTCAGGTTTGTGGGACTTCTTCTTGCCTGCATCAGCAGCCTTCAGCGTCTTGATCTTGTCCTTCAGCGTAGGCGCCTCGTCTTCTTCCTCCACCTCCACCTCAACCTTGGCCTTCTTGCCTCCAGCCTTGCCCTTCGCCTTCCCACCCTTCCTCTTTGGAGGCATGCTGATAATGTACCGTTATCTGTAAACCAAACACAGGTGCTGGGATATGGTCTGGCACTATCCGCAACAATGTTAAAGGAGAATTTGGAATTCTCAGCATAAGAAATGTGTTGTGTGAGGGCAGTGCTGTATAAAAATGTATTGTGTGAGGGTAGTGCTGTATAAAAATGTATTGTGTGTGTATAGTATTTAATAACATTGCATTGTGTGATGGCACTGACAAACATTGCATTGTGTGATGTCACTGACAAACATTGCATTGTGTGATGGCACTGACAAACATTGCATTGTGTGAGGTTATTATCTAATATGTTCCATAACAATGTGTGAGGTTAGTATTGAATAACATTGCATTGTGTGAGGATAATACTGTATGTAATTGCATTGTATGAGGGTAGCATTATATAAAATCAAATTATGTCATGATTTTAATGTATAGCATAGCTAAGAATCTCATGTAGATAGAATTGCATAATATAACATGGAGCCTGTAAATCATTATATGGCAGATTTGTATGAGGGTAATGTTGTGTTAAGGTAGTGTTGTGCGAGGCTTGTGTTGGGTGTGGACTTGTTTGTGACAAATACTCATTTTATTCTACCTTGCCTTACCAGGCAGACAGGTTAGTCCACAATTTGCTTATCATATTGTAGCCAGAATTCTGTTCCCTTATCAATATATGGGTGCAAATTGTGTAAATCCCATATATGGAGTCTTCTGATAATGCTGGAATATTTTTAAAGTGGCATAAAACTCAGCTCACTCACTCTCTCAATCACACACCAATGTAGCAAGAAGCGAGGTGTTTGGGGGCAGTCCTGGTCATCACTCTGAAGGTCTGGGTTCTATTCCCATGTTAGGTACAATCTGCCCAGGTTGGTTTCATCCTACCCACGATGTCATACGGCTGGGATGTTTCACAAAATCCATCTTACCCGTCAAGGGCCTTAAAATATACAAAATATCATTCTCTTAGAGTTTTACTTCAGTTTATATAATTTTAGAAAACTTTTTACCCTAACAATGAGCAGGAAGTGCCCTTCGTTAACATCCATCACAATAGACTATTTTCCAGTACATTTCCAAATATAAAGTCCAAGAATAAAACTCTAATTCCGAGTTCACAAGTTTTCAAAATGTTCACAATTATTTCCCTGTTAAGGTATTCAGTTTTAAATTTGACATTACCATAATATCTTTGTGAAAAATATAAAAAAATACTTTGCACTAACTACACATGTTGTTACTCATTGCATAGAAAATTCATGGCCCCGGCATGTATTATTTACCAACTAAACAGACCAGGCCTCTGGATAGCAAGTCAGTGTTTGTGTGTGTGTATCCATGTTACCCAGTGCTCCATAACCACCTCATTATAATGCGGGTGAATGATCTGGTCATGCAACTCACACCAGGTATGGAGCTAATAAACTCAGCCAGTGTTTTTGCAGAAAGAATGTGTATCTGACTCCAAAAAATGTGTCCATGACTCCCTCTCATAGCACTTTCTATGTCAAGGGCAAACGCCATTAAAGTTGACTCCCAAAATCATGTCCGTGACTCCCACTCCTGACATATGGGAGTCATAATGACTGCTAAATGTTAATTTTCAGGGTAAACACTGCACAGGGTCACAGTCATATAGGGGGAATACTTTAATATAGCCATGTTCGACTGTGGCATGGCATGTGAATGGGCTAGTGGTATATCACACAAATCAGTAGCAAAAACAAACAAACAGATATTTACAGGAAGTGAAGCATACACATGTAATTTTTGCCTCTGTAACTAATCTCTCTTTAATGTTTCCTTTTATCATTTAACATGACTACTACTCAAAATAAGTAAAGAAAGGCCAACTGTTCTTCATATCACGTTATTTGTTTTTAGTTTGCTGCACCCAGCAATATTCCAGCTGTACAATTGTGGTCTGTACATAATCAAGTCTGGGCCACTCAATCCAGTGGTCAACAGCATGAGCAGCACTCTACACAAATGGAATGTGATGATGTGTCAACCAAGTCAGGGGGTCTGACCAACCAATCCAGTTAGGTGCCTTTTTGTTTCATGCCAAGCTTTGATTACATTAGGCAATTCTAATCAGGATTTCCACAGGTTTAATCAGCAAAATAGAAAAGTTCTGAAATACAGCCACCAGCTTTGGAGTCACTAGGTGGTCTCACAGTCCTGAACCAGATTATTTTCCCTTGTGCCCAGTCCCTTCTGTAATCCTAAATCTCTATAAAGCAAGTCTAGCAAGTTTCCTCAGTTTCTCATCCATCTCCTTTTCTGGAATTATTTGTGTCTGTCAAAATTACATGTAATGATTATAATTAATTAATACTCTAGGAACTCGCTTGGACATTTGAAAGCAATGCTGTCTCTTGAGATTATGTGACAGAGTGTCAAGTGAAGTGAGGTCTAGTGAGGGTTATAGCGACACCATAGTGTAATGTATGCTATATTACTTAACTGTGTGATAACATGTAGTACTTGATTTATAGGTGAACTGGTAATGTATCTGGGTTGTCCTTGTATTATATCTATATTTATCTTTACTGGGGCTAGATATGACTGCAAGAGCAGGGTTTCACCTTGACCCTCAAAACTTGGGTTCCAGAGGACCACTGATTCCTATTTTCAAGTATATTATGATTAAGATTTGATATTCATTTATAACATTTGTAACATTATATTACTTGTCAAGAATTTGGTTCAAGGTATGGCATAGTGATTCCCTCAAGACCTATCATATTCTGTCCTACACCTATACATTTATACATTTCTGTGAACTGCTAACACATGCTTGGGGTGGCATAACAATATATGTAATTGGAGTGCAGAGATCACCACAATGTTCTCTGATTATAGTACTTATCTGCATAACTTAATTCTATTCTCCGATTATTGTATGTGAACTATGAAATAATATGTCCACACTTATCTTCAACAGATCTCATAAACACAAGGGAGCAATGGTGACAGTGCAACTACCCTCTTCTGTCCCATGTACATAAACTTCTAGTGCATGAACTCATAGCAAGTAATCCAGAGAACCCTTCCACCGCAATGTGCCTGCCATTTTGCCTGTTGCCATTCAGCTTGTTGAAATATCAACCGTTAACGCTGCACCGGTATTCTGTGAATCTCGTGGAGATGTGTGTGTGTGTGTGCTGTGATGTGTGGCACTGGTGCATAATAATCACTTTCTTCACGTGCAGATGGATACAGTTGAATGACCTAATAATGCGAGCTTGGAACGGTCACATTGATCTAATGGTGACCTTGTGCCCTATTTATCATTCTTAGACGTGAACGAGCAAGACGTGTGCATTTCGCGCGTGCGTTATAACGAGGAGATATCCTGGAGCTGTAACCCAGTGAGAACTAGCGCGGACACACCTTTTATCTATCGTCTCTTGATAAAACGAGGTGTGTATAACTAGGCTATGTTTACTTTGATCCTTTCTGTATCTGTCCTGCATATCAGGCAAACACTGACCACAGTGAGGCCTCATATTCCTGCTATCGCTTACACACATCCTTAACAGCTGGCCATACAACGCCGGCCACAACAAGTGCCACGCCCACCATTCGGAGGCCCTGTTGAGGTTGGCAGAACGGGTTTTATGAATGGTTAATCAGTCTTACGCAAAGCAATATTCAGTAACAAATGATATAAACACACACGTTGCAACATAATCAAGAACGTATGCACAAATAACGTTGAAATATGTGTATACTTTAATAGATCAGATACTATTAACTGTGCACAGTGAGCTTTCTGGGAGAAAATTAATCAATACATTTCTGCAATCTACCACATCTTCAAGTGGTGGCGTTTCTCCACCATTTATACTATTTCATATACTTATTGCTGATAATTACACACAAAACGCATTACCTTATCGTAAGACAACGCTTGTTCAGAGAAATATATCCACAGGCTGGAGGACAACCAGCAGCTTAGAGTCGTTAGCTGGGCTCTAGTGCTCTATATACCGGCCGGCCCGACATGTCAAAACACGATAGCTCTCAGCCAATCAAATTGGATGGATCGGGTGACGTCACGATCGGGTCTCTACACGTACGGAGGTATGTTGCAATACCTGGGGTTTTATTTACTTGCACGTTGTGTGGGAAAATGACTGAGTCGCAGCCCAATTACATGGTGTATGACGATGACTTTTCATACAGCATACAGCATGTCCTATAAATATAACCGAGGTATAGTCGTATAAAAGTGAGGATACTTGTCTAGGGTCTGGAAGGGAATCAGGTGGTCACAATGGCCGCACATTCTCGACCATGTCATTATTATACCACCCATTCTGCTGACATTCAGACCCCTTTTCTTTCGTGATATACGTACTCGTATGGATCAGAAGAGTTGTTGAATGCTGATTAAGCCAGATGTACAGAAAAATGGTCTGTATGTAAAATAAACAAGCAGGCTTGTGGTCGATAATATGAGCAACTATCCACGCGGTCTGTGCACAATATAGTGCCTCAGCCAGTCAGATCTCTTTATCAAGCAGTTATATGTTATAATGTGATGAAGCCTTATGGTTAAAGTTTCATCTACCAAGAGTATGTCTGCTCCATCCTCGATGACCTTTGTTGGCTGTCGTCTTGCGGTGGATATCATTTTATGCCCCTTGAAGCAGTAATCCAGAAAAGCAGGAATGAAAATGGTTTTACGCTGGTTTCAGCAATACTAGAGCAAGATCACAACTAGGGACACCAGATGTGGGCTTTACACATTGTACCAAATGTGTTGTGGTGAACCGAGCCCGGGTCCTCCACATGGCGAACGCTTTGTCCATAAGCCTGCTCCACCAGGAAAGCAAGAACAGTGTTTGGAATCGACTGGCGGTGTATACTATAAGCCGTTCAAGTCGGAGGACTATTCGAGAAGTTCCTTAAGATGAATGAGTTGATAGACAGGAAGGCACTGGGGTCTAATGCAGGGTTTCAATTTTGTTTAAAAGCCATTTGCCACGGGGCAAGTGACTCTTAGAAAGCAACCTGTCCTGTCTCATTTTCCACTTGTCCTGCTTTTGATGATATAATCATGATAGTGTAATTATGACAGAATAAATCAACATGGTTTTTGATGTTGTTTAGTGGACTGTTTATTGAGAAGTCATAAATATCAAGGAAAGATAACTCTACTTGATTGTAATTGTCAAATTTAATAGCAACATTTGGAGCAGATATGACATGAAATCTAAATGTATTTCTAGTTTGAAACTGTATGCAAAAATTATCAAGTAAACCAAGGACAAGTGAGATACCATTATTTGATTGCCTAAAGCGAAAACTGACTTGTCCCTAGCGTTGGGCGATGGGACTTTTTAAACCCCTGTCATGGATACAGCATAAGATATACAATACAGATACAAAGGATACAATGTGTGCCGAGCCACATTATATAAACAACAAACACATAATACCGAAGCTGCGATTAAAGAAGCAACTGATTTTATCATAAATCAAGACAAATAAATACAATAATGTATATTCATGGAAATGAGCACATCATTTCAAAACTGCTAAAATGCGTAAGGTACAGTATATCGGTAGTGAACAACAATCAAATGGCTGGTATTAGGCAGATCAGTGGAGTCCTCGGGGAAGGTCGAGGCTTTCTCAATCTATCTCGGTAACGCATCTGCCAGAAATCCAGATAAGATTCACCGTGTTCAATATCGGTGTAGGAAGGAGCCGGAAGCAGCGGTCGCGTGGTCGACAGATGAGACTGGTCTAGAGCTGCACGCGTATCGCACAGCAGACAGCTAGGGACCACACATATCCTAGGTGATAGGTACATCCATCAGAGAGACATTCAGGAATTCGAAACGGTGCGTTTTGTATACCAAAATCCGATTTAACCCGACTGCATGGATAGCAGTATGGGAGTTTTAATACTTTTAAGCAAAATACCAGTCTAAGGAAACTAATCCTCAGTAACGAAATACACTGAGACGAAGTTTATTGAGACTGAGCAAAATACTCACATATACTCACTCACAGCCGAACGACTCTAAGTGTGGTTTTGTCAAGACACATGCAGATGTTTCGCTAAAAGGGCCCGTGGTAAGTGAGTAAATGTGAGTAAATCCCATCGTCAAGACTGAAGCTATTCGCGGCTACCTGTGGTAAAAAATGGTGGGTTGTATTTTTGTAAGCAGTGGTTGTGAAAATGCGATTGTTATACTGTTTTGGAACTGATCCATGCGACTTGACCCTGGGTCCAAACTACGTCAGACAGGTTACAGATGAAATTAACTGGACTTTAAACATCAGATAGTGACAATATTCATTTAAAGATTTTCCTACGCGCACGCGCACGACTTTGCTCGGGAGTCACTACAAATGAGGCACATCCTTACTACAGGTATACAGTATACTGCTTATGTTAAAGAACTTGTGAGTTATATCAATGCACACAGTTGTTCCTGAAGAAACCGGCCAGCATTTGATTATTTGACGTACACATAACTATGTACGTGCTGACGAATATATTGATTTGTCTCTTTTCGCAAGAGCACGAAGCGACCAGATAGACCCGACTGTCAAGCTCGATGACTCCGACTTGAATCAAGTGGCTTGTTGACGTCGCTGCTAACATAAAAACAAACTCAGAGTTGTTGTTTATAATGTTGATCACTGGTTTATTTACTGGCTAACGTCATATACGAGGGTTGGCTGAAAAGTTCTAAGCCTCACTGTGAAAAAAGTTACAAAGTCCACGTTTGTAATTTATTTTTCTACATAGTCCCCTTCCAAGTTCACACACTTTTGTCAGCGATGCTGCAAGGCCCGAATCACGGTCAGGAAGAAATCTTCTTCAGCTACCCTAAAAAAATCAGTCACAGCGGAAATGACGTCATCATTACTTGCAAAATGGCGACCGGTGAGTTCCTTTTTCATTTTGGGGAACAGGTGGAAGTCAGAAGGAGCCAAATCAGGTGAATAAGGAGGATGGTCAATGAGTTCAAAGCCACAATCGCGGATTGTTGACATGGCCACCACCGATTTGTGAACAGGCGCATTGTCTTGGTGGAAGAGGACACCTTTAGCGATCATCCCTCGTCGTTTGGCTTTGATTACTTCTCGCAACTGGTTCAGTAGATCAGCATAGTATCTGCCGTTGATGGTTTGACCTTTTTCAAGATAATCAATGAGCAGAATACCCCTGGAATCCCAAAAGACTGATGCCATCACCTTTCCAGCTGAAGGAACAGACTTGGCTTTCTTCGGAGCTGGTGAATCAGGATGCTTCCACTGTTTTGACTGTAGTTTTGTTTCTGGTTGAAAGTGATGTATCCAGGTCTCATCCATGGTTACAAATCGTGCCACAAAATCATCGGGATCTGCTTCAAAACGACGCAAATTGTCAAGGGACGTCTGGAACCTGACACGTTTCTGTTCTGCTGTCAAGAGCTTTGGCACCCATCTTGCAGAAACTTTAGTCATTCCTAATTCGTTGGTGATAATATGCTCAACCCTCTCATGAGAGATGCCCACTGCACTAGCAATATGTCGAGCAGTCAATCGTCGATCATCCATCAACATATCGAGCACTCGCGTGATGTTTTCTGGAGTGGTTGCTGTTGAAGGCCTTCCTGAGCGTGGGTCATCATCAAGGCTTTGTCTGCCACGCTTAAATTCTGCAGCCCACTTCTTTACTGTGGAAAATGAAAGAGCATCATCCCCTAGAGTGGAGACCATGTCAGCATGTATCTGTGTTGGGGGCATCCCTTTCTTTTGCAAGTACTTGATGACTGCCCTGTATTCAGTTTTGTCCATTTCTGATGATTTCAGAGGGTAGGTTTACCAAAAGAGCTGTAGTTGAGATAAAACTATTAGTACGTTTGTAGTTCTTGTGTCTATGATTCACTAAATGATTGTCCTCATTGGTGGCAAACACCTGTCTCTACCTGGTGGGGAAAAACCACTCAGGCTAAGAACTTTTCAGCCAACCCTCGTAGGAGAAATGTTCATAGATTCCCGCATGTACATTTCCATTTGTGTGGGTATTATTTTATTGATGATGTAGTAAAATTAACTTAACCATAAACTTAGTCGAATAAACATACCGCGAGTTTCAATGTCTAAAGTGACTTTGACAATAAATTATGTGCAGCCTAAAATAAATTGAAAATTCGTCCCAATGCATCTTGGCTTTTGTACCAGCCGACCACTATGCGGGTGGGAAAGACTGCCCCCGTGATTTGGTTGATTGCATGACGCCATCCAAAGATTACGTACTTACTCAATCACTCTCTATTTTTCTGTCTTCTGCACGGAGGGAGCCATCAGTGGTTTGTGATTAAGTAAGTAATAAACAAAAATATTCCTCACTCTTTCACAATCACTAGGTAGAGTGTCCTCGTCTAAAGCAACGGTTCTCTCTGCAGAGTTGCCTCCCTGGGTATACCGGAAACAAATCTGGGCCCCGTTTCACAAAACTCTCGTAAGCCTAAGGTCTCGTAACTTTTCTCGTAGCCTTTGCACCTCCTATGTTACAGTATGCCAGGTACAGATGCTACGAGAAAACTTACGAGACCTTAGGCTTACGAGAGTTTTGTGAAACGGGGCCCTGGTTCGAATCCTGGTTCGCTCCCATTAGGCTTTGACAACACATATTCGTGGTAATGGATTCCACCAAAGTGATACACCTCTGAGCCCAGCATCACGTCATGTGTCTTAATTATCTGACACGTTCAGATTTAAGTGGAATACAGTTAAAAGCAGCATTACCCCAACTCACCCTCTCGCACTTAATCTTGATGAGCGTAGTTTTGGGGCAAACTGCTTTCACAACCGGAAGTGTCAAAGGAAACAGAACCTATGCAGTTCGACAATGTTGTTTGTGTTCACGGTGAAAGTGTGTCATTCAAAACAGGGTTGTTTTGTTCCAGCTTCAAAGTTAATAACGGAACACAATTTGTAATGCACCTAACAACGTTTCTTTAGTTTGGGGTCGTGGGGAAGACCTGGCCGTGATTCCTCACATTTCTGGTGTCCCCCACCGTGATATTGTTGGAATATTGCTAAAAGCGTCGAAAAACAAAACTCACTCACTCACTCACTCACTCCTTTTGTTCATCCACTTCTATTGGTATGATATCTCAAGAGATTTGGTGGCTGGGGTCGCCCTATACAACTCGTAATTGATTTACCGAATTGTTTGTTGAAGCTTTAACAAAGAAATTCAAGTGTTATAACGTAATATATTCATAAAATAAATTCCAGTCGCAAATTTACGACTTTTTCCATTCATTCCAGATGTGTATATAGATGTAGACTTTCGTTGGACAAACGTTGTCCGTGAACATCAACAAGACAAACTCGAGTTAATAAAACAGTAACTGGTTTAATAAAAATATCATAAAAAGCGAAAGATATCAATGAAAGACACTGCATCACAACCCTTTAACATTTTCTAACAACACCATCAACATCAACAACAAGGGCGATACAACTGTTTCGTCATTTTGGAAAAAGGTCATCAACAAACAGCCTTTTGCTGCGTGTAACAGATAAAATAGAGTAGAAAATAATCTACTTGTAACAGAGACGCGTATGTTTGTACAACAATAATTCCGTAAATTCAAATTTGAAAAGAAACAACTGTTTTAAAAAATATATCCATCCGTTGCTATATGCCTGTCACTTGTCATTCACAAATACTCGTGCCTTTTCGTAAACCGGAATGACACGAGTGATCACGAATGACACCGAGATGCTATACACTTCCACATCACTAGCATATGTTCAAACACATCTGAGTCTTACGGCGCTCCTGTACACATATATGATCATAGCTCATTAACTCCTGTTTCGGAAAAATCTTCCGTTTTGGGTTGTAAAGATTTAACTACAGTAGACTGTAAATAAACAATCGTTTCATTTTAAAACGATCTGGACCCTGTTCCTCAAAGCAATCGTAGCGCTAAGATGATTGTAACTCGCATACTGTAACACAGACATACGACTGTCGTAGCGTTAAGATGATCGTAACTCCCATATTGTAACATAGACATACGACTGTCGTAGCGCTAAGATGATCGTAACTCTCATACTGTAACATAGACATACGACTGTCGTAGCGCTAAGATGATCGTAACTCTCATACTGTAACATAGACATACGACTGTCGTAGCGCTAAGATGATCGTAACTCTCATACTGTAACACAGACATACGACTGTCGTAGCGCTAAGATGATCGTAACTCCCATACTGTAGCATAGACATACGACTGTCGTAGCGTTAAGATGATCGTAACTCCCATACTGTAACATAGACATACGACTGTCGTAGCGCTAAGATGATCGTAACTCTCATACTGTAACATAGACATACGACTGTCGTAGCGTTAAGATGATCGTAACTCCCATACTTAAATGCCTAGACTTAAGACTGTCGTAGCTACTATCGCCTTGATGAACGGGGTTCCTGAAGCCGTTGTACAAAGCGACCTTACGGATAAGGTGAATGTGTTCCTTAACATACACTTACGACTGTCTAACCGCTAAGGTTGTTTTTTACAACTGCACCCTGGCCGCTTCTTTATATATGACTGTAATTAGAGTCTCTAAACCGGCTTTTCCCGTATTTCTTATGTATATTGCTGTAGAACAAAAACTCAGTTCCGGTGCTCAAACTTCGCAGACTCGCAGTGGAATATAGCCGTCATACAAACATCCCGTATGATGAGCGTCTCAGCCTCTTTTGGCATGCTGCTAGCCTTGAGTACACGGAAGACGAACTCCATATTTCATTGACATGTCCAAAATATTCCCAACAAAGATCTGACTGTTTATTTTTTTTTAAATCAACTGACCCATCAACCGACAACTGAAACCTTCATCCGACTGACGTCATCGGAAAATATCCATAATTTTAGATCACCGAGTAAATATCTTTCACAAGTTCGCCATATTAGAAATGAATAATTATAACATTGATTGATACTAAACTAGACTCAGCTTTACTCAGCATGCATTTAGTTTTGCCAAATGTATGTATTATGGGTCTTGGGACTAAATTACCGAATGAACCTGTCTGTCTGTTTGTTGTTCCTTAAACATAAAGTTTGAAAATACGTTTGACTCCATCTTCGATAATCCAGTGCAATTTATCTCTATCGTATGATGATAATCACTGATTCGAAAGAGATGTCACCTTCTCCGTGGCTCTTAATCCGGACTTCAAACATTATCTCATTTAGTTGTTATTTAATTTGAAACATTTTTTCATGTTTTTCAAAATCGGAAGTAAGCGTTGGTGACGAATAGTTTATGCATCACAATAGAATTGAGACATGATACACTTGATAGCCGAGGATGGCTGAACCGGAAACAGTCCGAATACAAAATGCTCACTTTGCTGTTTCCCATCACAGAATTGCTCCAGAAACGCGTGCTCCTGAGACAGCGGTTAGTGCTGCAAGATTCGAGCCAAATAATGAGGATCCACGCAGTCTAAGCGTCACTTCAACACCTTTTTTGTTGAAACCATATTGTTATTAAATTAGTGTTCATTTGAAAACTTATTAAGTTTCCCGAAAGTGTCTCCGATAAAAGTGACAGAGAAAAATATCCAATATGTTAAGATCTTTTCTTCCCCTTAGATCCACAAATTCAATACTGCCTTAAATAAGGCCACTCTTCACCGCAGTTCAGTATTTTACAGCATCACTCAAAGGGCTTGATTACGAGAACTGTGGGGCGTCATCGACCCACTGGATAATACATTTATCAGAAATTCCCCGTCAAGTCTGTCGGCTTAATCATCCAATAGCGCGGAAAGAAAATGCTCGCTATTTGTCCGAAGCCCAAATCTAAAACATAGTCTTTCATCATTACTGTTGACAAATGACAGACCCCATAAGTTTTGAACAGTTAGGTTCAAATACATATTTAGATTTTAAAAGGTTAAAATACATTTTCAGTTTCATTTCACTCGCTCTATGGGGGAAGGTGGCGTACAAGCATCATATGTACAATTCTCGTCATGACTGTAAAACGGTACAAAACTGAAGTCAAGCTAATTTTTGTTTTTGTCCTCTATGCGGCGCTGTGGGTACAGTTTTGTCCTGTTCATTTTTTTTTTTTTTGGTCACACAGTCCCTGAGCCCATTTATTTTCCCTCTCAGCCACTACTCTTCTACAAAGTTAAGCTTGTATTCTATTTCAGCCATGTACCACCGTTGGTGGAAGTTGAGAAATAAAAACTTTCGAACCTTCGAACCTTCGAACCTCTAGCTTTCCCCAATGTTCAGCATCCCCAACTCACTGTGGCTCCTTTTTAGCTGAAATTAAGTTATTTGTTTCTATAAAAATTATAAATATTCAGAGACTGAGCGTTAGCCTACACTGTTCACTACCATCAAAAGCTCAACGTATACACTATCAACTACAGATATTCCTAGTCTATGTCCATTCACTAACAATGGAACCTTGCTACACTACAGATAACCTATTCTACATTATCACATCTGTTGTATACAGTGTCACCTTGTTAGAACGGATTACTTCACAAAACGGACCGCATCCATTTCGTGCAAAAACAACCCACAGATCTTCAGACCCAATTTGATACAACTGAAGTGAAGTTATAACAAAGTGTCACTGCTTATCTTTGGTAGACAAGACTGTCCTTCTATTCTAAACCCTGAAACCATAATGTTATTACTGAGATAGACTCAGGGATCCGTTCCCCAAGGCGATGAAGCACTACGATAGCCGTAAGTCAATGTTAAAGTGTGGGAGTTACGACTGTCTTAAGTCAATGTTAAAGTGTGGGAGTTACGACTGTCGTAAGTCAGTGTTAAAGTGTGGGAGTTACGACTGTCGTAACGCTACGATCGCCTTGAGGAACGGGGCTCTGGGCCTCGTTTCGCGAATCTCGCGTATGCCTAAGATCTCGTAACCTTCCTCGTAGCATTCGTATCTCCTATGTTATAATATAACAGGTACGAATGCTACGAGAAAAGTTACGAGATCTTAGGCTTCCGCGAGTTTTGTGAAACGAGGCCATGGTCAGTTTTTGCAATTATGACTAATACTTAGTAGAAACACACACTCGTATTTCTTCATATAACATTATATAATGCCAGTTTTCTCAGTTGTTTAATGCAACCGTCAGCAATATTCCCATATGACGGCAGTCTGTAATAATTGTGTATGGACCAGACAATCCAGTGAATAATATCATGAACATCGATCTACGCGTTTATGATACGACGACATACGTGATAAAATCAACAAATCTGATCCCCCGATTCCGTCAGCGGCCACGTACAACAGTCTTGCATGGTATAATTTACTCCAACAACAGAGACCTAGACCTATAGGTAGACTATATATACTGACATCACTGCATGGAACTAGGTCCTATAAAGCTAATATGGGCGTAATAGGTGCTGTGGGAGCTGAGATGGGAGTATCCTTGTCCAAGGACGAGGATAATGGAGTAACTAGGTGTCCAATGTTTATCACTGGATTGCCTGGTGCCTTTATCAATTGATAAGTCAACTCCGTGTGTATCAAAGTTGGATATGATGAAGCATCAGTTATGACAAATGATCCCTGGCATTGCCTTATCGGTATTTCCCACGTTGACAAGAAATTCCAGTTAATGTTTGGTACATCTTGGTGCACGTGTGTAGTTCTGGACTATACTCACGTGTATTGTCTAACAATATCACAACAGATATCACAGAAGTCAGGTCATACTACATATGTCAATACCTGTCTTCATACCTGATCGAGGATTATATTACGGTATGAGGACACCGGATGCATGTCTTAAACATTTGAGTAAAAACACACTTAATAAACTTGAAAAGTTGTCATTCTTCCCCTTGTCTGAGAAGCAATGTCATGAAAACGTGAGAAGATATTTTGTTTGGTACGGTCATGAGGGACTATTCCTGCAGACACAGTTTGTCCCTCTCACAATGAGCAGTCATCCTCACACACAATCGAAGTCACTTCGTAAATGAACACAATGAGCAGTCATCCTCACACACAATCGAAGTCACTTCGTAAGTGAACACAATGAGCATAACATTATACATATGTAACTTGTGATTTTCTGTAAATGAGATGTGAGTGACTGATCTGGACAAGATACTGAGCTACATTATGACAGATGTGAGTGGGTGAGTGAGTGAGAGAAGGGTTAACGCCGCCTTGAACAGGATTCCAGGTGTGCCAACTCTCTGTAAGTGCAAACCCTGAAATGGTGCAAGTGTCACATGTGTACCAGTGGTGATATCAGTTTGGTAAACCGAGACTCTTAGATGAACCATGAACGGGCTAAGCAGAAGAACATACTCCCAGCAGAGCAAATTAGCTCTTAGGTTAGGCTAAATGTAAAAAGTGAAATGTTTCTCGGGCATCGTCGCGTCACGTTTATTTGTGCGCGTAATACTTTTTATTGCCATTTTCAAAAAAATAATTTTGACGTTGCCGCGTCCCGATCATTCATGTGTCCACCACAGGAACGAGTGTCTGCAAGAACTACTGTGACTGAATCTACAACTCATTAAGACGTACAAAACTTCCAAAGCTGTGAGAGAAAATGAGCCCTACCGTCCCCGTCACTGTGCCCGAGAAACACTTACTTATTTTTATGCAGCCTTATTGAGCATCCCATCACAACATGGCATTAGATATGTGAATGAATAGTTGCATTGTATGAGCTGTAACCGACAGTGTCACGTATGTCAAACATAGATAGACATCCTGTGAGTGGTTGACCAATCTCAAGATGAGGCGCTCTATGCAGGTTGCATTAGGGCAATTTGAGCTTGCAATAGGGCTTATAATACTACATACACTGATCAGTAACGGACCAGTAATACAAAGCGATCGGAGCTCTACCACTGTTATAACCCCCATACTTGAACATAGACTTAGAGTGAGTCTAGTTTTGTGCCGCTATTAGCAATATTCCGGCGTGGGACATCAGAAATGAGCTTTACACACTGTACCCAATTGGGGTCTTTGGCGTGAAGAGGAAAAGCCTTATCGACTAGGCTACCACACCACCCCTATATAGACAACGGAAGTCGTGGAGCTACAATCGCTTTGTGAAAGGGGTCTGGAATTCACTCGCCACATAGCCATACAATACTGACTTTACATGCTGCGACTCAACATGTAACCCAGCACTGTTCTCACTACCTTCTTTTCAATGCTGGTTTGCATATATTCTGATACATCTAGACAAAATAACATCTTGAAATACTGAACCATCACGACTACATCTAATTTGTCCAGTGTAATTGTTGTTGGATCTAATTACTCTGGCAGCTTGTTGCACTCTCGGTGTCTGAAGACTCTAGTATTGTAATGAATGTGTCAAGGACGTCCGGCTTCACTGATCCAATTCTCTGCAGCAGCACATTAGCATAGTCCTGTAGATTCCGACTCTCCTGGTCCACCGTATGCACCTCGAGCAGGAGCTGTAGGGAGAGCAGACATTAAACTGGATCACGTATAGTCTAACTGAAGTTGCATGGAGAAACACAGATTCGCATAGGATGCCCAGAGTGCTCTAACAGGAACTGCAGAAGGAAGAAGACATAGATCTTAATCAAGAAAAGTCTAGCTGGAGCTGCGAGGGGGAACAGAGATTAAACATCAGGATGCACAGTCCTCTCTGGCATGAGCTGCAGGACGTAGAAGACATAGACCTAGATGAGGTAAAGTCTAGCTGGAGCACCATGGGGAAACAGAAGTTCGTACAGGAAACCCAATGTCCTCAAGTACGAGCTGTAGAAGGACGAAGACATAAACCCAGATCAAGTAAAGTCTAACTAGCATTGCAAGGAGAAAGAAGACATTAAAACAGGATGTCCCTGTACCCTTTGGTAGGAACTGTAGAAGGAAGAAGACAGAGACTTAGATCAAGTAAAGTCTAGTTGCGAGGAGGAACAGGAGATGTCCTGTCCCCTCTAGCAGGAGCAGAAGAGGTTACATAAGAATATCCAGTTACATCTCCTGGGAGCAGCAGGGGGAAACAGATTAGATGTATGCTCCATTTCTAGCATGAGCTGTAGGGGGAAGCAGACGTTACATAAAAACAAGTCACCTTTCGTTGGGACTGAAAGGGGAAACACGTTACAGCATGAGCTGTAAGTGAAGTAAAAGTTGTTGACGCAGAAATTATTCTAGGATATCAAGTCACTTCTGGAAGGGGCTATAGAAAGAAACAGATGACACATCAGGATATCTGCATAATGCTGTGTGATCATGTACAAAACTAAGGACAAATTGGCCACATAGGAACAAAGTATGTCCTCTGTTGTGATATGGTTTCAATATTCTAAAAGCAGCACAAAATCATGTTTTACTATTCACCATCATCAATCCTCTAAGGAGAAGCAGATTATCGTTAGTTTTAGAAGGAGACTGAGCTATAGGTGACATGAGTGATACACAAAGTGACAAATCAGATTATGATGTGATGTAAAGACCCAACCCTTCAGGATTAAAGTCATCGATTTCACTTACCTGCTCAAATGACATTGTGTGAACATTGATCATGCATGGTCTTCTGTTCAACTGCACTCTGGGTAGTCCTTCCAGGAGGTGAGGATCAAGGTCAAGGCACGTGGCCACAAGCTGGTCGATGAGAGTTCGAATCCTCTTCTTCCTGTGTTCCAGCTTGCGAATAGCTCGTACAACCTGCAGGCACACACAATGTGAACGAAAGCAGCGGTTGAAAGAGATGAGGAGTTAGAAACCTTTCCTAGAGCGAGGGTGATATATTTGTGAAGGTGTTGTGTCAATAGTGAGGTGATCAATTTAGACTTGGAAATCTGTCGCTATGGAGAATGTGTATGTATGCCTTTTCAGTTCAAACTGAATATCAGAATGTGTATTTGATACCAGTTGATAATGAATGTTACTTTGTTCAGTACCTCCTGTAAACGTTACATATTATCTCTACAAAGCCTGCTTGAAAATAATTATGTTTCAGTGGTGATCATTTGTATTGTTTTGGATAGTAATATCATATGATCATGTATTAAACAAAGAAAGTGGTGTTCATTTTCACCTTTGACGCATTGCTGACTCATCCTGAATAATCTTTTGGACTGTGTAAGAAAAAGACGCCATTACATCATGTTTGTCAGTGGTATTTACTATTGGGTGATTGTTTGAGGATTCCGTGTAACAAACGTTTCCTGTAAATTTTGTCAGTGACGTTGATAATATACTGAGCCAGGTGGTCAGGTACTGTTATCTGGCAGGTTGTTTGAGGATTCTGGTACGATCAGGTTCAAAGTATATGTTTGTCCACCTCCTTGGCAGAAGGGTGGTCAGGTTCTGTGATCAGGTACATCATGTTTAATGGAATATGTATTGACTTTCAGCTTCTATATATGACATACAATGACTTTCTTCTAAATCAAGGAAACACCTTTAGCGGCATATCTATTGAAGAATATTTTGTCTTTAGCTGGTGCTCCACTGCAGATTGAATGACTTGTCCCTAACTGTTTAAAGCAGGGATAATCTACAACAGGGACAGTCACTCGCTTGCATTCTTTACCATTTGTACTATCGTCGTCATGCTCCAACGCACACAGTGACTTGGCTCGTTCCCAGAGCAACTTCAGTTGTGTTTAACGAGGGAGACTATATAGAGTATAAACGTAGATTAACCCTGGTTTAACGGAACTTCAGGTAGTTTATTGTATCAGTCAGAATTTTACAATGAATGAATGAATTATAGTAAGAATTAAGAGCAAGAATTATGTGAATGAATGAACGAAATAAAGAAAAAGAATAAAAGATACAAGTACATACGTGAATGAATGAAAGAATATATAATATACCGCGGCTTTCCCTCCCAAAACATGTTAAAGAACGCAAAAGTATCGCGAGAACATGTGTTAACATCAGCTGTCCTTTAAAAAAAAACTACTTTGAAACATTTTTGTTTATATTAAGAATTAATTCAGATATCTTATTGCATGTGGGGAATGGACATTAACAAAATGTTAACCGACACTGTCACACTGTCCTCAAAAATAAAGTGTAAAACTCCCACAAAGCGTTCTAAAACACCTTTCCAGTTTTGTCAAATAATAAGATCTACAAGAAAGAAAGAAGTTATGGAACTATAACCCTCAAGCATCAATGGCGAATCAGATGAGATCGGCAGTATGTCATATTTTTCTCACACCTCAAATACACCCTAACATTTTGTTTTAGATTATGGAACTATCACTATTACTTGCAAACACATTTCACCTGATAGTATATTCTCCTCATAAGAATTAAAGGTGTATGTGACAGATGTTTTTGAAGAAGTAACTAGGAATACTCAAACAACGGCGTATAGCATTTGAATGGCGAAATGTCATATTTTTCACAGACCTCAATTACAACCTAACAATTTTTAAGTCATGAAACTGTCACTATTACTTGCAAATACCTTTCAACTAAAGGCATGTTCTCCTTCTAAAAAATAAACAAATGTGTGAAAGACGTTTTTTATCGGCACAATTTAGTCTGTCTTCGCGGTGAATCGAGAATAGAAGCCAGTGAGCTATAACATACCGACTTGAAACTTTACTACAAATCTTCTGTCCTAATACTGACACTAATACCAATTATTTTACTTAAATTGAAGTGACAAAATAGTTAACATATCTTCTACATGTTGGATTTCAGTTGTTACAACACTAAGCGAACTTAATCAGCTGTTGGAAATAAACCGGGCTCAATCTTAAATTCTACGCTGCCACCATATTGGCTACACTGGTTACGTAACGATCCGAGACATACGTTCAGCGGCTTTTCGAGTTTCTTCCCCCCCTCTATATAGGCTCCCTGTTTAAAGATAGCAAACCTGAGTCTGATACAGCCACATTCTGGTATAATAACAACACTGTTAGGGCCTGGTGATCAAGTCATGAGTTGATATCATTGGTATTGAGTTGTAGGGTAATCAAGTGGTTGAAGTATTCACTTGCTAAACCAAGGTCCAGGTTCGATTCCCCACAAGGGTTACAATGTGTTCAGCTCATTTCTGGTTTCCCCTATAATATTGCTTGAATATTGCTAAAAGGCTGTAAAACCATACACACTCACACACTCATATCCTTAATGAGTCATCATCGATCCTTTCTTTTTCCATACCATGTTGTCCAACCAATCTCCATGGTATTTATGTTGCATATCATATATTGTGTATTGTCTTGTTCTCTCCTGCTGAATGCTGAACATACAGGCAGCTGTAGAATGTAGTCCTATGTCCGTCAACCAGCAGAACCCATCTAACCACAGGAATCTGAACTCATCACTAAATACCGAAACTGAACCTTCACCAACAAAAAATCCTCTCAACAAGGAGTGCAGTGTCGTCACTCATTGATCCCACAAACAAAATGTATGGGATACATCTGTTATCACAACTTCTACATCTCAGGTTGGGTAAGAGTTTGCAAATGCTGTGTTAAAGCACATTCGCATGTTCCAATTTGTTGTATAAAGTTTGTGTATTGCAACAAATTTCAAAATGTGACCTCCCAAGATGGACATATTTTTGTTGTATACAACTTGTGGGAAGTGAGTTGCAAGCAAAGACTTACTGTATTTTGAGCCAATCAGAGTGCGTTTTGTTGTTAGTGTGACATTTTCTTGCCTCAGCAAAATCCATAAACAATGGCCACGACGTTTCGATCCAAGAAGATTGACTTGACAAGGACAGAGCCCAAAAGGTTTGTTTCAAATTACCAATCTCACGACTGCTAGTGGCATGTGAGTAGCCCATTTTATTTAAGGAGGGAGCAAGAACTGGCAGCACAGTTGAACAACTGGTTGCATAGCAACAACACGCGCATACGCACTGCATTAAAATTTTATGCAACAGTTGCAACATGTGAATGGCTATATCATTCCTGTAATTTGAGGCATGCAATGTGTTGCATGCCTCAAATTGCAAAGTGGAAACGTGCCTGTACCCGATCTCTACCTCCAAAACGTCAAGATGGAAATGCACTTTTTGCCTTAACCAGGAATCCGTTTGTTTCTGTTGTTAAATGCTGCACTCAGCCATATTTCAACCATATGACAGCAGTCTGTAAGTAATCAAACGACTGACATCATGAGCATCAATCTACACCAAGAATTCATGACACACTAACATCACATGCATATCCCCACTGAATACGAGCCTCATATTTGCAGATTCCTGTGATTAAATGAGTAGGCCGACCACCCACCTGTTGCTACCTTTTCATCAGAAAGTTTACAAGTTATTGTTCATGAAAAATTTGAAACAAGTTAATAGCTGCTGTTTGGTTGAATTTCAAATTGCCTCTTAGTATAAACATGGCCAAAAACTGTTTCTGTCTGGATTCCAAACTCCCTTGAATCCAGATGCAGAAAGTATCTTAACTATATAACCATGTTAAACTAGCCTCACTATGCTGCAACTTAGGACAATTGTTGAGATCACTTCGTGGACACTCAGGGAAACAAATACATGATGATTATGCTGCAGCCCATACAACTGATGATCAACTGAGGAAAAGATCGGCAACAGAAGGAGAGTACAACACCCATCCCATGTCAAAATATCAACAAAAAAGAGATGGAACAAAACAAACAACAGGAAAAGCACAGTGGTATTTCAGTATTTTTATTGACGTAACAGTGCTCATTGCATGCATAAACAATACACCAAGAGCTGTACAAAATCTGTCATCAGTTGTCACATAGCTAGTACACTCAGTATAATGCATTGTACATGTAGGACTGACTGCTGCATGGCTGCTGGGGGAATTATTTCAGTAACATCAGCACTACTTGTTTAACTTGAACCTCTAATCATGAATGCTCTCTGAACTTGTAAATGAGACCTCTCTCATAGTAAAGAGAAACCTCTATGTTCAAATCTTGATTCCATGTACAATATTTATAGGTAAATTAGATGTAACTTTTATAAATTACATGATCATCATAATGACAAACGTGAAGTTTTGAATCAATAAACTTTGAATATGAATCTAAAATGAATATTTTTTGTGCTTGCTCAGCAATATGAAACTGTGGGCTTGATATACATGAATACCTACAGAGTGCTGCCTACAAATTAGGATTGAAGAACCTGTTAGACAGACAGATGTTTCAACGTTTAACACATGGTTGGTGAGAATGATAACCATGGTAACTGAATTATTCCATGAAATGATAACATGAGGCAGTCAGTATTAGGATGTCCTGCAGATCATTATGATGTCATGATATTGGGATATCCTACAAAGAAACCAGCAGTGTTCTGTTTTGATTCTAGTCTTGCTATAAATATCACATGAGTTTGTGTTCATTATGTTACATGATGCAACAGCATCATGACAGAGTGCTCTACCCTTTGTGGGAAATAGCGACGGACACTGTTTACTTTGACACAGATAACGCTTAATGTGTTGTTAAGATAAGTAACTGCATATAATCACAACTGCTATTTATGAATTGAGATTCATAAGGCAAAATGTTTCAAAGGCGACATTTTTAAAAATCAGCAAACGGAACTGAGAACAGTGTGCGGAAAAATTACAGATTCCAGCAGCGAAAGTCTACAGTTTTGACAATTTGGAACATCACAGCGGTTACAGGTTATATTCTGTCACAATCTAACTGTTACATCAGTGAGTTTTTTCATGTTAGGTCAGGTTATTAAATACATTCCGATATGTGGAGACAAGTCCCCAACAACAAACTGTCTAGTAACCATGGAAACATAGAGAAACTCATACCAGCTGCAGTAACCATAGAAACACGGTCAGGTTCATATCAGCTGGGGTAACCATGGAAACATGGTAAGACTCTACCAGCTGGAGTAACCTTAGAAACATGGTGAAACTTATACCAGCTGGAATAACCATGGAAACAAGATGGTTGACATGAAAAGTTGTAATAACCATGGTGATACAGACCAAGCTGAAGTAACCGTGACAAAAATGGTGGTTCTCACACCTTGTTGTCATAACCATGGAAACAAGGTGATAACAAGTTGATGTAACCATGGCGACACTCAATCTGAGCTTTCTGAGCAGGGGCTAGTATTTTCTACAGTCAATCACACTAGTTGCTAGGATATATATAAATACATATCATCCACGATTGCACATATCAGTATACACACAGATCATCACAATAATTGCAATTTAACATTAAATATACCTTTGTATATACATATATCAAACTGGTATTTAATTGACTGGCAATGTAGAACAACAATTTACAAGTTGGGATCTCTTTATGTTAGACACAATGTACAACAGCTTTCTTCCAACCCTTACAGGGCCTCAAATCTTGATTATTAGACAAATGAAATTTGATGCAGAAACCATTGGTATTACTGCAACAGCAGTAACACTATTTGATTTTACACATATTTAGATATCAAATCTAAAAATACTTCCCTGGACATGTATCGCTAGTGACAACCACACTTAATTCCTGAAGACATGTGTCCTCACAGATACTCATTTACAATCACAAATGGTTAATGAACAGTCTAAAACAAAGTCTATAAAAGAAACTAGGATGGGTTTCCTGGTTTAAGAACACTTAGCATCATCACAGATAGCTGTCTGAACATTTAGCCAAATTGTGCAGTTAAAGCTGATTGTGTGGATTTGGCAATGTACGTAGTAAGTAGGATTTTCTGATGGGAGAGTAGAGCTGAGACAACAACACCATAACAGGTTGCTTTATAATATGTAGCGCAACGGTATGTTTGTATTATGATAAAACACACAATATGACGTCATGAAGTGGTACACCAGATTTGAGACCATTGTCCATTTTCCTGGCAATTTCATGAAAACACCCTGAGAAAATGGTATTATAATTTAACCTTTATACCAATGGAAGCATGTCCTTTAAAAAATACAGAGCTCCAGATAACCTATTTATTTGTGTAAAAGACACAAAAAATCACTTTTACTCCAGATATTTCGTGTTGTGCACATTGAATTACCTAAATTGGCATTTTACAGATGAGATTGTAGAAATGCTAAGTAGCACCTATTGCAGCCAACACATGTATGACTAGTGTGAGTTTTTGCAGGTAATGGAGATATGCAGAACCTGGACAGAAGAAAATTAGAAGTCAACTGCAACAATATCTAAAGCAGAATTACATCATACCAACTGAGACTCCCAAAAGGCTGAATTAAAGTATAATGGATACCCCTAGAATAGCAGGAAATACCCGTTGTGACTGATATCTGATAATTACATTGCATAAACAATCATCTGGAGCTCTGCAGATACCATGTGTATTACTAAAAGACATCATGCTACGATACCTGTGTCACATTTCCACAAATAGTTACAGCCCTGTAAGCCTGATCCGAGAAGTAATCTCAGCACTGACACACACCAAACTCATTGATAAAACTCACTAAAAATTACAGACCTTCCAATGCTCCATACAAGAAGAATTATGGTGTCATGCACAATTATAATATGGTAATATGGAACAATGTGGTAATCCCTAAGTGCTTTTGAGTAGAATAGGTAAGGGTGGCGTGGCTCAGATCCAGCAACAGCCAAGCAAGTTAACTCTAGTAAAGGGCACACATAGCTTTTGGAGGAAGGGGGAGTGCACAGTTCCTTTTCATCCATTTTCACAAGAGTTTAAATGGTGAAACTTTACGGACAAAAGTGTGAGGGTGCCCCCTATTCTGGATCCACCTATGCTCTAGTCATTCAAAATTTGAGGAAACATTGATCTGTAATTTCCAGAATCATTTACAGATATCAGTTCATGATCACAATCATAAAACAGATAAAGAATTATTAGCAATAATTACAAGACAGCTGGAGGCCGTGCAGTGACGCGGCTGCCATTAAAAGCGGACAAGGCAGGGAGTCCAAACTGGACATCTGTTGTTTGAACAGATAGTGTGTTGGGTTAGAGACTAGTGTTAAGTAGGAAGGATATGTATATTTTCGTAGTGCTAAGATTAATTTTTGGAAACAGCTTATAGATGACATAGGATGTTAGCTGAGGCTGCATGCCACACAGCCTTGAACTTTCTACACATGCTGGAGACTTGGGACACATAGTGAGCAAAGAATGATAAAACTAAACATGTTGGAGATCACCACACAGCACACTGGCTAAGCAGCCTACAGCAGACGTACAAAATTCAGCACCATTGATAGTCAACACAGTAACAAAATACAACATGAGAACAGAAGCTAAAACAGCATTGCTAAAGAGAACAGTAAATGCAGCACATCTGTAAGCTAGGGCTTAAAGCATTATGAATAATTGGATAATGAATCACGCAAGTGCTTCTATTTGAATACAGCAATGGCGGAAAGACAAGATGCTTGAGAATATATACACACACACAAGGCCCTACTAGCAGATAACGTTAGCTATCTGGAATGAAAATCTTTTGATATATATGTTTACATGCTAATCTTTGATTTTATAGCAATATAAGTTTTGCATTGCATTAATGTCAGTCATATGTGCCATTTGAAAATCTACAGAACATAAAATGTCTTGACTCTTTCAACTGAATGTCATTGAAGTGGGAAGAGTTGTCTACCCTGTCCTCCAGAACACATCTGATCACACGACAAGTTGGCATTGGCACTGTTGCCATGGCGATAGGTGGGCATTGGATGCTGGAAGAATTCACTACATATTCCTTGTTTCACTCGACACGGATGAATATATACCTGAAGTTCTAAAGACTTGTCAACACTAATGTCTAGCTTGTCAGTTTCTGAGGCATCCTTCGATTCAAATATTCAACATTTCATATTTCAATAAACTGTGGCTAAATTTATCGAGGTGCAAAACAAACACTTGTCAACACTAATGTCTAGCTTGTCAGTTTCTGAGGCATCCTTCGATTCAAATATTCAACATTTCATATTTCAATAAACTGTGGCTAAATTTATCAAGGTGCAAAACAAACACTTGTCAACACTAATGTCTAGCTTGTCAGTTTCTGAGGCATCCTTCGATTCAAATATTCAACATTTCATATTTCAATAAACTGTGGCTAAATTTATCAAGGTGCAAAACATAATCTACGGTAAGGTGAAAGAAATGGGTGGGTTATAGCTGTTTGAGTACTACACAAGATTCGCTATGCTTAAGGACCCCAAAACCGACTCTCTGACTCTGCAGTTCATATTCATATCAGTGACCAGAGAAAACTACACACTTTTGGCACTCATAATAATCCAGTATCAATCAAGACTTGCTTCCATCTTCAAGCCCGTTTTACATATGTATATTTGATATGGATATTCAAACTGTAATTAACTAGTCCAGAATAATTTTTAAAATTTTTAAAATTGCTGTTCCAAAAATGGTATGAGCAGAAGGATTGTGCTTTAAATTGTCCCTGGTATTAGTAATGTTAATCAGTCAGTGTGAATCAAGGAGTGAATAGTAAACCCTTCCAACAAGCCATGGTGTCACAACCGTGAAACTATAGTATACAGGGTGAATCATGTAACTAAGCTGAAATGTTGGCAGTGTTTAAATGCAGTAGCGAAACAATGGAGTCATGATTCTTTCCAGAACTGACAAATGAAAATGGTGAAGGCTATGAAATCAGATCCCTGTGACAAAATCTTCAGACGTATGTCAACACAATGCAGGAATTCCTCAATGTTAGCTATACATCCTGGGCCCAGCCCAGGTGCTTTATCTAAAACAATTATGTAGACATGAACTGTCATCAAGATGACGCTGATTATGCATGTAGCTCGTATTATCATACAATAATAAAATCACTTTCTGTAGACATGCTAGAGGAACAAGATTTATAAAAGAAAGGCTTACGTCTAAGTTACATTAGCAATCAGAGGCAACAAGCTGCATTTCCTTTGTACAAGATATCACAAATATTTAAAAATGCCCTTTGTTGCTGAATTAAGTAAAGCAATATATGGTCTTTAACTGTTAAACCTATGGGTTGTTTCTACAGATGTCAATCAGATGATATCAGCAGACTCCATGATACTTGCCAGCTGGTTAAGTTATCAACTTCATATTTTCAGAGATCACTCTCTCATTCATTCATATTTCATTGAGATGTGGAGTTGTCTGGGCGAGAAATGGCTATCATGGTTTCTGTGTGTGCATGGACCGGATGTAATGCTATGCAGATCTGTACAACCCCAGAGGGAACGTAGAGAGTAATGACACTTGTCAGGTAAGTAGTATGCCAAGTATCCCTAGGGATCCATGAGGGAGGCATCGGGGGCTGTGAGAACATAGGGGTCTACCTGTTCCGGCGTGGCTGAACGTAATCTCTGAGCAGCAGATTTCTTTGATTTCTTCTTCTCCTCTCTACTATGGTGTTCTTTGTGGATCAACCGCATGCGATTCTGGGTCTGTAATACAGATTTATTTGGTTGAAGGATTTGGAAAGATATGATACAAACCCTAGACAGTGATCATCATTATTATTATGTATTATCACTAAATGCATTTTTTGTCCAAACTCCTCCATTCGAACAATGAATATGAAATTTCAATGTGAGAAACATAAAACACAGGTAACATTGACAGAACAACTTTTGAAAAGACTTACACATCTATATTATACTAACAAGCTTAAAAACCCATTATTATCAAGGTCCCAAAACATGTTCAGTGAGATTTTCAAATACGTTGGTGCTCACATAAATAGGCATGGCCTCTATGACTGGCACAATATACATAACTGGGGCAGTATTGATAAAGCTTCTAAGAATTTTCTTTGTTTTTCACACAAGTTTCCTTAAGAATTCTGAAGTTTAAGAAAAAATCTTATTTTCTCTCTTAACCTAAACTAAGAAAAAAATCTTAGCTAAAAATATTCTTGCAACTACAATTAACATTGTTTGTGTTTTGGATAACTAAGAATTTTCCAAAGCAGTTAGTTGTCCTCATGAGGTTTCTTAAAGTTAAGAAGTAAACTAAGAACAAAATGATGTATCTAAGTGTATTCTTACATGTTAAGAAGACATTTGTTATGGAAACTAAGAATTCTTGGTGGATTTAAGAATTCTTAACTCCTAGGAAAGTTCTTAGAAGCTTAATGAATACAGCCCCTGGTGGTTGACAGAGGTACTATACTTCCATTGGGTTACTGAAGTAACATCAGGGTACAAATGTGTTGGTACATCCTACACTCACCTATGACTGATCATCACATGTGATTGACCCCTGAACATCTTGATTCAACCTGGTCCCAATTTCTTGAAACAAACTTGAGGTTTTGCACAAATTTCAAACTGAGAATGACAATTTGAAACAGCTGAATTCTTCACTCAGCTGCACTTTTAAGATAAGAATGCTCATACACCTTTATTATTCTATTCATCAAACTCAAATTGTCTACTAGGTTGGAGTTTAATGTTGATTTTATTTCATTCTGTGAAATGCGTTTTCTCAAAATAACTCCATTTTAAGTCAAAACTTCTTGTTGTTTTGGGCCTGATCCTCAGTAACCATACATGTTGTAAAAGCAGACAAACAGGATCGGATAGTCAGGCTTTCTTTCATGATTAACACACGTCAACAGCCAACTGCAGCTTTACACAACAAACCAACCAAACATTACATATGATTAGAAAAACATATGATAAAAGTGATTGTTGCTTGTTTCATTATATTTGTTGGTTGTCTAACACCACACTCAGTCTGTAAATAATCTGGACCAGACTACCCAGATATCAACATAATGAGCATCGACCTACACAACTTGGATACGATGATAAATGTCAACCAAGTCAGTGAGCCTGATCACCCAATCCTGTTTATCTGCTTTTACAACATGCATGGGTTGCTGAAGACCAATTCTAACCCCAGTCTTCACAGGTAAAAACAGCAACTATCACTACATCTAGTTCAGCTAACAGCAAACAGACCCCTACTCCTTTCGCTAAACGCAGGGTAACTAAAGTACAGGAGGTCCACCCACAAACTGTGTCCACTTGGTACAAAGTGAGGAATCAAACCTGGGTCCCTCATGTGACAAGCGGACATTTTAACCATTAGGCTAACCCACCATCCCTTAATGCCTTGAGCTGCAGAGTGACAGATGAGATGAGGTGAATTGGGTTTTAAAGTTGTACTTAAGGATATTTAGCTAATATAACAAAGTGCATGCATATGTATGAATGGCTGCTAGTACTAGCCAAGACTTGAGCTGCTTTTATAGTACTAGCTCACTGAGACACCATGCAGCATTTAAACAAGAATAACCCACTCAGACACATTACACTGACTCTGAGTCGACCAGTACGTGTTATACCCATAAATCAGAAGAAGGGCTCCACCTACCAATTCCTTCAGCTGCTGAGCTAACTTCTCCTTTTCCTTGGTCAGTCTTTCCATCTCCTCTGTGTTCTTCTGTTTCTTGGTGCTGGTCATCTCCAACAGGGCGATATTCGCATCCTTCTCACATATTGCTGCCTGGATGGCTTCTTGCCTGCAACACCACCAGCATGTTTAACAACAGTAACACCACATCAACTTACTGCTGGAGAGAAGGCTGAACACTGAGCAAGTTTAGTTATATGCTGCTGTTAGCAATATTTCAGCAATATCACAGCAGGAGACACCTGAAACAGGCTTCACACACTGTACCCATGGGGGGAATTGTACTCAGGTCTTCAGCATGACGATCAACCACTAGGCTACCCCACCACACGTGGATGGCTGCAGCAGTGGTGGTCTATGATGTTTATGCCATACACAGTAAGCCATCATGCCCCATATCCAATAATGATCACTGACATCATGGTGCAGGAACTGTCCTGTCAGTTGTCACCAGATAAAATGCACACATTGATTACCTTAGAAGTTTTTTAAGGGGACATTTTAATCATGGTGATGTCTTTATGAGCATCTCCATCAAATCTCACATGATGTTCTGTTAAAGAGTAATATGTTTCCCGTCAACAATGTGTTAACCCTCTCCCAGGGGTACTTCAACAAGCATATGTATTGAATCTATCATGTGTACTGAGTGAACTTACTTTTATGCTGCACTCAGCAATATTCCAGCCATATGGCTCCATAAATAATCAAGTCTGGACTGCACAATCAAGTGATCAACTACATGAGCTTTGATTTACTCAAATAGGATACAACAACACGTGTCAACAAAGTTAGCAAACCTTGATCTCCAGATCCCTGACATGAGAATGACAAATTGGAAAAATACACTGAAAAATCAAGCCGGAGATCAAGGAGGCCACGGGGCAGCATCATTTTCACCTTGCTTGATAATGGTAGCCATTTTCCCGCGAAACAGATGCAAAGGTACGGCAGTTCACTCCTTATACATTACCACTAGAATAGGTTACTGATTGTGCCATATACTAAGAACTGGGGTTCAGCAACTCAACACATTGCGTAGGTTTCGCTGGTTCACTCTCCGTGTCAGAAACTCTGCACATGTTTAGCAAAGACTTCCATGTTTCATGGATGATGCTTCCCTTTCGACATTACATTACGCGAAAAATTCTCATGTCTGATATCCCATTAGTCGCCTCTTACGATAACCATGGGTTACTAAAGATCAATTTTAATCCAGATCTTCACGGGTTTATCATGGACCATGATACTCACTTCATCTCAAACACTTCTTCCAGGTGTTTGTGTCGTTCTGACTGCAGGCGTCGGAGACGAGCTTCTTTCTCATCCAGTTGCTTGGTCATCCCAGACACTTTTGCCGTCAGGTCCGCCTTTGTGTGTTGCAGAGATGCCTGGTCAACCTTCAGGATTTCAATCTGAAATACATAGGTCTCCCTCCTCAATCATAAAGATAAGGTGTTTAAAACTGACACATTGGCGATAAACTCATCTCTCACATCTCTCAGCAGCTCAAGCCAAAACTTCTTACTTGGTTCTGTAAGTTAGTGTGTTAGGTTTTACACCAGTATTCCAGTAACAATAAAGGCATGTCAGCTTGATGTGGGAGCTAAGCCTGAAGTGATGAAGATCTTAGCCATTTAGACACCAGAAATAGGCGTACATGCAAGGCTGACATTCATACTATCTACAGGGTGTACTGACAGTAATTGTGTACCAACAGTGATCGTGTACAAACAGGGTGTACTGATAGTGGAGTGACAGGGTACCAACAGAATGTACTGACAGTGGAGTGACAGGGTACCAACAGGGTGTACTGACAGTGGAGGAAAGAAAGATCAACAGGTGTCCTGACCTCATTCTTGAGCTCCTCCACCAGGTTGTTCTGTTCTGCCATGTCCATCTCCCGCTGTGCTGTGATCCTCACACTCTCCCTCAATGCCTCTTCCAGCTCCTCGATACGTTCGCCCTTCGCCCTCATGTCCGTCTGCAAACCCGGGGAGAACTTATACAGTCATAGCTTCAGTATTCACATAAATCAGGTAATGTCCGTGAGACTCAATGAACATTTCACTCTCAGTAATGCCAATTCTCTTAGCTTACACTCCTCCATATTCTGTGATTACTTATATTATATACATTCAGTTTAGAATGGTATAGTCCTCTTCTGTCAGAAATGGTTTGTGACAGTCCTTAAATGTGACTTTTAAGTATTTAACTTCAGTCATATTTTTAAAATTTCCTGGACTGCTATAACAGGGAGATGGGACTTCTGCAAACTTTTTACAATACTTTAGCTGTCTTATGGTATGTTGGCTTAACGGGAGACCCAAAATTGCATAACTTCAGGTAGAAAATAAAGGGACATAACTCCTTCTCATGGTCTAAGCAATACAGAAAACGATGTGTTACGATATACAGAAACAGAAAAGCTGTAATGATAGTAATTATAAAATCTTACATTACAGTAATACACCACCATTTGATAAATCAAAAGTTTTTCATACGTCCTTCCATGACTCTTGAAGTATATTTTGTAAATTAAGGGAAAATCCTGTCACCAAACCTTCCAAAACAAAGATGACTAATCTGGCCTTCAAGTATTGATTGTGTTCCCCCATTATACAACACTTCAGCATGAAACTATTTCTCCTTTGTTACAGGAAATGTGTTTTATGACAATTGCTCATTCTAGTGTCCCATGTTTTCATCTGTATGCTACCTGTAGCTGTGTTGCATCCTCTGTCATATTCTTCTCACTCTTCCGTGCCACCTCCAGGAGCTCAGCATTCTTCTTCTTCTCCCTCTGCTGGTTCCTCTTTAGCGTCCCCATCTTCTCCTTGTACTCCTTGATGATCCTAGAAGAAAGAACACAACCATCTTAACACAGGGTGATGGAAATCCACATCACAAGATAATCTTATTTGTAACTTACTTCATGCTCAGTTTTGTCTTGTTAACCTATACATACCTATGCTTTGTTGTTGCTCAGTACAACAACACTGAATGAAATGTATCCCTGTTTCATTATGAAAATGATGATGATTTTAACCATAATTTCTATATTGTATTAAGTAGTCAATAAAACAGTTCTACCAGAATACCACATGCCCTTTACAGTGAGTGAGTGAGTGAGTGAGTGAGTGAGTGAGTGAGTGAGTGAGTGAGTGAGTGAGTGAGTGAGTGAGTGAGTGAGTGAGTGCCTCACCAGAAATATTTCAGCCATGTCTCAGCAAGCAAGACTTCTGTCTACCAAGTGTCACTATCACCTGCAGCATTATTTTGGACATAACATGGTTTCTGTTGTAACCTTATTCTGATAAGTAAATAATACGGGGGCCATCAGATTCCGAAACCAAAGAAGGTCTAAAAGATTCCTGTTACTTTAAAACACTGCGTATGGAACATATCACTGAAAAGAACTCACTTTACCAGCTGAAATATATTTGAGAGCAAAAAATTATTAATTTTCAAACATAATTTTTTTTAAGTAAGCAGCTGATAAGATATCTGAGTTATCTATGTTGAAAGTGGCTGCCCGCATGACTCACTCCTGCATCTCCTTCATCTGGTTGTCCTTCTCATTCCTCTCATTTTCTCCTTCCTTTATCACCTCCAGCAACCTGTCCACCTCGGCCTGGGCTCGCTTAAGGTCGTCCTGTGTGTGGGTCAGCTTCACTGTCTGGTCAGACATCCGGCGCTCAAGTGTTCCTCCAAGCTTTGGTGAGTCGATGCCGTTTTCACGACTTGTCTGAAAAAAATTAAATGTATGCTCAAAGCATGTGGTTACTTTACTATAAGGGGGGTGTTGGGGTGGCCTAGTGGTTAGAGTATTCACTTGTCAAGCTGAAGGCCGGCTTTGATTCCCCACATGAGTATAATGTTTACTCAAAGCATGTTCTTACTTTACTGTAAGAGGGATGTTGGGGTGGCCTAGTGGTTAGAGTATTCACTTGTCAAGCTAAGGCAGGGTTCAATTCCCCATGAGGAGGAGAATGTGTGGAGCCCATTTCATCAACATACACAATTAGCATATGCACATAGTAATCAAGCACATCAGCGAGTCTGGCCACCTGATCCCGTGAGTTGCCCCTTACAACAAGCATGGGTTGCTAAAGACCAATTCTACCTGGCATCTCCGTGAGTCTACAAGGTTCTAATCACTTAAGACACACCATATTTCCAGTATGACAACATTATTTAAGTATGAAGTGCATGTTATATTCAAGTCTCAATATAACAAAGATTAAACTGTCAAATGTATTGTATGAGTGCTTTATTTAAAACTTATATAATGCTTCCCTAACTGATCTGTGCTGGGTGTCAAAACTGTCATTCTGCTGTTTCAGTACAAGATCCATTCTCTTCCCACAGAGGTTACTCCTGTCATATCTTCCTTTGTAACCTATGTTCTAATACGGCCATTTCATGGTATGAGTGTTCAAAATTCGCGATTGTGCTATCAGAGACGTTGTTTCAAGAGTGATCAATCGCAAGATCTCGTTAATTTCCGAATGCATCGGGAAAACTTGCCACTACCAGTTTTTGTTTCTTCAAACACATCATAGCGATTGATCCCTGCACTCTCTATTGCCAGTTTCTGATTTTCAGTTAAACATAAAATACCAAATCTTTCCTTCGCACGTTGATGAACCAACTCCATGGGGGCCACCATATTGGAGCTTAGTCTATTTAACACATGTTCTGATTGGATAGTAACAAGGGAGATAATTCCTGTTGCGTTTTTTTGCTGCAAGGGGATTTCTCCATGACCGGGAAATATGGCCGTATTATAGCAGAGGTTACGTAGGAAGATATGACAGTAGCAACTTCTGTGGGAAGAGAATGTCCCTTGGAATGAGACTTGGCTTTTGTTTCTGCTATCGTGAACACTCGCACCATGAAAGGGCCGTATTATAACAGAGGTTACGTAGGAAGATATGACAGGAGTAACCTCAGTGGGAAGAGAATGTACAATATCTGACTTCATTGAAAAATGTTCAGAAACAAAAGAGAAATCACAATGAAAGATTTTTAACAAAATCAAGGATCAAATTTGACTCAAGGTACACACAGACCCAGTGAACTGTAGAAAATGATAGTAAATAAAGAATGGTAGCAGAAAGTCCACTGCTGCTGGATGGACAGAGAAGGTAGTAGCTATAACCTGATGTTATTTATGTCACAGAGGGCTAAGGAGACCAAGGTTTAAGTGAAAACAAAACCAACTTCATCCTTGCTTTGCTGCAGTGTAGATTCTAGAGTGACATGGTGTAAATATACTTTTATCAACTGACAAATCACTATTACACCATGGATCAAGTGCTTGTTAAATGGAGGTCAACAACATTGATCTCAACAGATCAATCTGGAAGCTGAAATCAATTAGTCCACTACATGGTTTCAGATCTGTGTTCTGAAATACTGACTGCATGTCATCTAATTGTCTGAGACACATTTATTGCTTAAAATTTGGGTCATAGCACTGGAAACTCTTCATTCAAAATATGCTAAAAATATGCACAGTTGCAATGACATGACAATTCATGACATTTGTCACAGTGAAGCTCATTGCTATCCTTATAACATTTGTTTTAGTCAAGCGCTTCTCTGCTTTGTCTCTATGTACAGATAAGGTTCAAGTGTATGTTGGTAGCCCTCCTCACCTTCATTAGCTCTACCTCTGAGCGGAGACTTTCCAGATCAGATTTCTTCTGTTCCAGCTGAGACTCAAGTTGCCGCATCTTGGAGTCCAGCTTGAAGCGCTCAGACCTCAACTCCGCTGCCTCGGCTCTCAGCTCAACCAGCTCGGTCTGAGGCAGTAAGTGGGGTATGAATGTTTGGTAGGGCAATATATCTTAACACGCAAACAGAATTAATACTGATCTCATGACTAACCTAAGGACACCATGATATTTAACACAAAACTCAGCAATATTCCAGATGTAAGGTACAGCAGATAAGCAAGTCTGGGCCAGACAATCCAGAGATCAATAATAACATATTATGATCCAAGTCATTGGTGTCATCTAGCATAACCATTCAAACCCCTGGATGCCTTAAACAAACAACACTGGCTCATGGGGATGATTTCCCCACCCAGACTACCAATTGGCTTCTGAAGAAGAACAGATCAGGATAAAAACTTATATGAATTCCTGAAGAATTCTGTGAATGCGAAAACAAATGCCCAATCCTTGTTTTCTGCACATCCATTTATGGAACATTTTGCATAATTGTACATAGTTTTCATTTCTCTCCTGCAGCTAGCGTATGTTACATGTTAGCGAATCATAAAGGAATGTCTATCAGAATATCCAATACTTGCTGTCATGCATGAAATAGATACACATGATGTCAGGCAGAAACAATTCAAACAGTATTGATTTGGACAACATTTCAGTATGATATGATTGAGGCTGTGTATTAGAAATTCAACTCCAGAATCTGTTACTGTCGTGTTGCATGATCCCAAACTGAGCATGTGTATAGGCACATGTGTATGAAATCATGCGTCCTGTGTGTGCAGGGGTGTAGGCCTGTGTGTGCAGGGGTGTAGGCCTGTGTGTATAGGGGTGTAGACGTGTGCGTGTATGGTTTCTTGTATCAACTGACCTGTTTGTCGTTCAGCTGTTGTTCGAGCTGATCTATCTTTAGTTTCATTTCCTGTGTGTCTTTGAGGTAAGTGCTCACTTCATCTTGGTGCTCCCTGTCAACCCGTTCTCGCTGCTCTCGTAACCTACAGCATGGATACATCACTACATTCAGTCTCTCTTCGAATTTACAACAATAAAATTCATCTCAGAAAAAACCCTGAAGTGACTTTATCATTCAGCTGCTTGTAGAGTCGAAACAGTTGTATTAAAACTGTAACCAAACAAATCTGTCCTGAAAAACGTTGAAGTATGCACATTATGTATGGGCAATGTAGTATCAACACCCCAAAAACGCAGCCTTCTGCAATACCGAAACTGTCAGAAGGGCTGTGTCAGATAACCCGGGCACCTGCTGGTCTGTGCCATGAGATCAGCAAGTACCAAACCAAGGGCAAAATGAGGGAGTGAGTAAGTTTTTTTCACCTGCTATCAGCAATAGTCCAGCTATATTCCAGTTGGTAAATAATCGAGTCTGGATCAGACAATCTCGTGATCAATAGCATGAGCATCAATCTGCAAAACTGGGAACCCAATCCTGTTGGTCACCTCTTACAAGCATAGTCACCTTTTGTGGCAAGCATGAGATGCTGAAGACCAAGGGCAACAAGAAGTATTTCATTATTATCACTGAAGAAAACTGTCATTAAACAGTTGCAATCAGCATGATTAAACTCCAAATCTGGCCCTCAGCAAGCTTTGTGTCCAAATGTTACTTCCTGCTATGACTGTAGATCGTCTACTGATTACATCAACCAAACCTCTCCACTGCACAAATAAAAGAGATAGCTACTTTTAAATGAATAAAGCATGAAAAATGTGACAAGAAGTTACAAAGTCACGCATTACAGGACGGGTCAGACTTTGATCATTGTGTGTTGTAGGTGTGATTACGCGATTAAGTTACCAACACGTCAGCTGTTTGTGACAACTTGTTTCTTGTACACAGCATCAGAACATTACCTCTCTATCTGCTTCTCCCTTTCATTGAGAGACTCCTCCAGACTAGATATGGCACTGTCACTGGAGTCTGTGAATGTTGCAGACAGACGCATCTTCGCCTGGCTCAGCTGGTCATCTTTCTCTTTCACCAACTCTTCCAAACTCTCGATCTGAAAAAGTTGAAGATGTTTACATTTTTCATTGTGGAGAATGCTAGAGACAAGTTGCCTGTCATCAATCACGGTCCCCACTGAGACAGGGTGCTTACAATGTGAGCTGTCAGACTTACCACCATGATAAATGCCCAACATATTGCTATATGACATGTAAACAAAATGGCGACTGGATTTTTAAATTGACTGAAACATATTCTGACAATCTTAAACTGCAATAAATGATGATGATAAATAGATGATGTAATGTATAAAATACATAAAACAATGAAAGTCGGTAAAATAAATGTGTACACAATGAACTCAAAAAGAGCTACCTGAACAGTATCAAACTTCATGCACAGGATGTGTAGTTTTGTGGTTACCATGGTAGCAGGCAATATTTTTTCCAGTTGTCAATCAACTTGAGTCAGATCATTACCAGAACTGAAAGATGAGTCAGATGTTATGGTCCAGTCTGATCTGTTGAGAAAGATTGCTACCCTGACTTAGTTCAGATTTAAGAAATAAGTCAGACTGAAGCCAGCAAAGGCTCACCTTTCTCTGAAGGACATTGACTCTTCTTTCCTTGATGTCCAAGTGGTCTCGGATTTCTGACATTTCCAGCTCCATGCGTCGTTTCTCGGCCTGGGCTGATTGGGACTGCCGACTCTTCTTGTCGATGGCAAATTCCTTCTCCTTCATCCTGTCCTGTAAGTCCTCGATCTGGAAGTGAAGCAAAAAGTGCAGGATACTCCTAAATAAAACATCCAGTTTGGACTGATCTGTCAGTAACCATTACAAAATGGAAAACACAACATGCTGATCATGTTGAAAGGAGCAGGCAAAACATACCCAACACTTCCTTGACAGGGATATTATTAGGTTTAAGTTAAACAACAGATGATTCTCATAACGCTGTGTGCGTATTTAAACAGAACGATAGATTTGATCATCCCCATCAAAATTTTAATAGTATGTATTCAAAATTAAAATGTGAGAGAAAATGAATTTTCTGACCAACCAAGAGTATCTCAGTGAAAGCGAACACTCAGATCTCAGAACATTTATTTCAAAACTACTGACAAACAGATAAGAGTCAGTGAGTTTAGTTCTACAATGCACTGAGCAATGTCCAAGCCATATGATGGCAGTTTGTAAATAATCGAGTCTGGACCAGACAATCTAGTGACCGACAACATGAGCATCTATCTATGCAAACTGGGATATGATGACAAGTGTCAACCAAGTCAGGGAGCCTGGCCACCTAGTCCTGTTAGTTGCCTCTTACATCAAGTGATGGTTTCTGAAGATCATTTCTAAACCAGATCTTCATGGGGAACAAATAGGCAAGGAGCCTTGATGGAAAAAAACCCAAACAAGTGATAGGTATGGATGAATTCCATGGACTAGACAAATAGTCACTGCTAGTTTAGTCGTTTAAGCTATTAAGGACAGGCATATATTTGCCCTCACATCAGTCTGCAGCATGCCTGTATGTAGTTCCTTGGCGGCAATCTGCTCCTTCAGCACCGCGATGTACTGCTTCTGTTCCATATGCTGCCGTTCCAGCGTCTCCACCTTCATCTTCAATCCTGTCAACGTCGTGTCCTTCTTACTCAGACTGGCCTTCAGGTCCTCAATCTAAAACCACAATACTCCATATCTGATTCACAAACACATGAAGTCCCCAGTCAGAATACCAGTAACATTCATCTTGGTTTGTTTGTGTATTTGTTGTATAACGCTACATCCAGCAATATTCAAGCTACAGTCTGTAAATAAACTTCTCTGAATCAAACAATGAACAACATTAGGAGCATCATTACATGTGATTTGGATATAACGACAAATGTCAGCAAAACTGAATTCGTTAGTTGCTTTTTCTCCCAGACATGGGTTGCTGAGGACCAATTCTAACCCGGATCTTCACGGGTCAAATCATCATAGAAAACAAATGATGACAATACTAAGGCATTTATCAAAGGTCAAATGACTTATGGCTGTTTTTTTCTAATAGCAAATGAATATTGGTATGGAGTCGTGCTGGTTTGGGTCTCATTTCTGTATTTTACATTTAACACCCATCAAAGTAAGTAAACTGATAAACACCTCCTTCTTGAGGACTTTATCCTTGGCACTGGGACTGTTTTTGAGAGATCCATCACGACGATCACGGTCACCAGCATCCTCACATATTCTGGAGATCTGGTCCTCCAGCTCCTTCACCTCCTTCTCCAGGGCAGAGATCCGGGAATCCTGGCAAACAGTCACCTCTTATTTATTGTGAATACAAAGTCAGATCTCAGAAATAGTGAATACAGACAAAATTTCTGCTTGTAAGCGTAATAAAATAGATATTTAATTTTGAGCGTGTGAATATTTTTTACCACACTTGCTCACCATTATCAATTTGCTTACAGAAAGAAATCAGCTATTTGATTGGTCATTATTTATAGATGGGCCAATCAGTAAAGGGTTAACAAGCCATGAGTGGTATTCTATCTCTGCTGCACATTTTAACTGCTTTTAGAACTATTCAAGATTTTTTTTAATCCTGAATCTTTATAGATGAAAATACTTTAAGTTTGACTGGCTTGTATCTATACAATACCCAAAATGATTTTGATGTATTGGCGAAATACCCACTGTTTATTTCACATGGTGTAAAAAAAAAAAAATTAATGCTTTGATCATACGCTGGCATGTATTTTTCTTGTGTACATAAACTTTTACTTATGTTTTAACAGCGTGTTTTATGCAAATATGCAGCATATCTGGATCTCTGCGATAGTCTGCACAAAGTAAGATATGGCCACTGTCAACACTGACAGATTTCACCAAGTCTACACAAGCCCGATTGAGGATCAGTCAACACAGATTTCAGTATGAGTCAACAGGTATCAGCAATCATCAACCATCAACACAGTCATAACCCAGCAACAACAGCAGTCCAACTGTGTAGGCACTAGCAGATGCAATCAGACAACACTGACAAAAGTAGGAGCAAGATAACAGACAAAATGCTATATACTACACTCAGATCAGGGCCATCAGGACTGAGCTCACACTGCATTAAATATGGAACTGAACCAGGGTTTCTGTGTGACAAGCCACAGCATGAGAAGCTGGGCTAAAATACCACCCTCATTGGTATGAAATGAGGATAATGAAATTAATCAAAACAATAAGGATAATGAAAGCTTTGGGGTTAATATTCCCATGAAATCATGCTTTCACTAAAACACATATCCCTAAAATGATCATTGTCCCTAATGTATTTCTGTTTTTATGCTGTTAAAAAGATATAGCTGTGACATTCAGATTAATGTATTTTGTCTTGAAGCTTAATATCAAAACGACAATGCAGTTGAGAAAGTCTCATAATCTCTTTGTTATCCAGACCTTCAGCATCCTAACAGAACAATAAGCATTATGCCTGTTGACAGTCTGGGGATTCATAACTGGGTTCACTACTGGGTAGACTCCATAAAATGTCATGGCTATATTTTACCATTTTGGAAGTAAAATTACAAATAAACCTAAACTCAAAAATGTAAAGTGTCAAACACAGCACACAACTGTTGCCCATACTTTATCTACTGTGAGTCCAGTGACTGAGGGTCACATGGTGTCCCATTGCAGGAATGTGAGATGACCCTGGTTATCAGACTCTGACCTCAGAGGAACCATTATCACCTCCAGAACAAACACATGACTGAGCCTGTGTGCTTGTAGCTCCCATTACAGCAGAGAACAAGGATATCTCCAACAAGCAATCTTTCAGGAAATGGTGCCTTTATGGCCAAAATACTTGGACCCTATAAATCATTGCATATTGTGCTTAACTTGGACCCTAATAATGATTCAGATTGTGCTTATTGTTGGACTCTAATAATGCTTGCATACTGTACATACTTGGACCCTACTAATGCTTAAGAACTGTGCTTACGTTAGGACTAATGCTCTAATATTGTGCTTATCTTGAGATTCTAATAATGCTTGCATAGTGTGCTTACCTTTGACTCTAGTAATGCTTGCAGCGTGGGCTTACCTCTAACTCTAGTAATTCTTGCACAGTGTACTTACCTTTGATTCCAGTAATGCTTGCATCATGGGCTTACCTTTGGCTCTACCAATGCTTGCACAGTTTGCTTACCTTTGACCCTGTAATGCTTACACAGCGTGCTTACCTTTGATTCTAGTAATGCTTTCAAAGTATGCTTACCTTTGACTCTAGTAATGCTTGCATAGTGTGACTACTGGCAGGCTGCTGTTTGAGCTGTAACTGAGCTTCACTGACATCATCCTTCATTCTCATCATTTCCTACGGACAAAAACAAACAAGTGTACATGATAGTAAACCCAATACCTATATTTGATACTTAACATATTTCAAACATATACTTAAAGATGAAAGACTGGAGACCATCACAACAAAGTCCATTAAAAGTAAAGTATATGTGCCTCCAGTCTATATGAAGATATATTACTCAATTAACTTAGTCATCCCCTTCCAAGTGCTTATCAAATTAATTAATCACCTGGATCCCAATCCACAAAACGTTTGCAATGCTTCAACATTATTTAACGTGTGATTAACTATAGAGGTACGATAGACGGTAATGTTACAAACGCTTTTAAGATAGGGGCCCAAATTCATTTTGATTGTTGCCGCCCTCAACAATATTCCAGCTATATGGATGCAGTCGAGCATAGGCCAATCAAGTGTTTGACAGAATGGGCATCAATCAACACAAATAGGATACGATGACATGTATCAACCAAGTCAATGAAAGTTTCCACCTGATTCCGTTACGTGACTCTTTTAACAAGCATAGGTTACTGAAGACCGATTCTAACCTGAATTATCCTGGGTTCATGGAATTAATGTGTACACTTACATCATTTAACCTCATGATTTCTTTCATCTTGTCTCCTACTTTTTCTTCTGCCTTTTGTCGTTTTCTTTCTTCTTCCACTATATGTGACTTTAACGTCTCTAGTTCTTTACGGTCTTCCTCCATTTTGCCTGTCGCAAGACCTTTGCTTTGCAGCATTTCTAAAAGTTTCTTAATACTTTCATCTCTAGCAGATAGAGTCTGTTTTTGTGTGTCAATCCTGAGTTCCATCTCGTCTATGGTTCTACGAAGTATAACAATTTCCTTCTTCATGCGCGCTTTATCCTTCTTCATGGTGTCAAACTCTCCTACATCCACAAGGCTCTGCTCTTTGCCGGAACTGCTCTGTTCCAGGTCGTGCAGCACCCCTGCGTGCTTCTGCAAAAGACAGTAGGCCATGGTCAGTACAACCTTTGATACAAAATAATCAAATAGCAACAAAATCATTACACACTCATAAGAATGAGCGAGTGTGTTTATTTTTACGTTGCACTCAGCTATATTCAAGCTGTGTGGAGGCAGTCTGTAAATAATCAAGTCTGGACCAGACAATCCAGTGATCAAGAGCATGTGCGCAATTCGGAACCGACGGCATGCGTCCACCAAGTCAGTAAGTCTGACCATCCAATTCCATTAGTCGCCTCTTACGAAAAGCATGGGTTACTGAAGGCCAGTATTCTAACCCAGACATTCAAGGATATCTGCACAGAGTAGCATTCATTGTATGAGTCATATTTAAGCCACAAGTGAGTGTTAATGAACAGTCCGAGACGTAACGTGTACGCGAGACGGGCTATCGTCTCTTGTCCGCGAGACGGTGCGCTCCGCGGTACTAACTGAAGCGCTTCCCCCTAATTAATTCAATCACCGTGGAACCAACTCGATTGGGTGCGAACACGATGCAGGGTAATTAAAGCGTCCCGTAAAATCCCCAAGGGTGGTGGGGTACTTGACAGTCGTGAATGAACAGGTTTCGGGATCTCGGATGCCACGCTTTCGTCATTTGCACTGAACAGATTACAACCTGCAGAATACAAGTTGTTTGTCCGACAAAATATTTACAATCATCCTAGGTTGATGCATACTTGGCCTCTGTATTTTCGATTTTTTCGGCACGTGAAAACATCGGGAAAGCAGAATACCACGCCCAAGGTCGGCTGTTTACACATGCCAATTACACAAAAATCAACTCATCGCTCATGAAAAGGTGATTTATTTCATTTGAATGTATTACTGGTGGAAATGTCAACGTATTCATCTTGCAGAAAGTTACAGAATATTTTGAAACTAATACGACCCCTACCGCATCTTGCATGAATCAAAACTTTGCCAATTTCGTCAAAAGTAATCCTGCGAAAACTATTAAATCATTTGCATATTTTTCGGAAGTGACGTACGTCCATTGTGTAACTCCACACAGCACACTGAAAAAAGGGACTCGCGGTGCCAGCCAAAGCTGACATCTCGTACTGATCAAAATTAGTGTTATACTAAAATACCTGCTTCGATATTTCATTACAGCTCATGGTGTTGACATGTGGATATCGTATCTTCCAGAGTACATATCAGTTTATGCCCGCATTAGCGTTTCTGAACCTCTTGAAAGAGAAATGATATTTCTTTTAAGACCACCGTAAATAGATGTGCATTGTATAAAATGACAGAAGTTGGGAAGAAAACAAACTAATTAGACGGTAACTTTTATAAGGTTTCTTGTGAGCCGCTCAAGCGGCTCACTGATCTCGTGTTATTGCAAGTTGAGGATGGTGTTCCTCTGTACGGTCCAGCTTGCGAATGATGACTTGTTGATCATGAAAATGCATATAAGTAACTTGAACCTTATTTATGCTTTCGGAAATTGACATGATTTGATAAAGGCATTTAAAAAAAGAAATCACACTTTGTGACATAATTTCGAAATGAAAAAAGTACGAAAATACAAATTTAAATAAGGAAACATAACGCCCCCTGCAGGTTGTAATATCTTTCGCCCCCTCTTTCGATCAAACTCCATATGACCTGGCGGATACATTACGCATTCGGTAAGATCATGTTAAGTCTACAAATCATCGTTTTCTGAAGAATTGTGCATCATGTCGGCGATTTGCGTAACATCCCTCATCCTGGAAGACATCATTCCTCCATCCCCTTCAGTGTGCACAGTATATTCAGGTAAGAATGTGTTGTTTCACTTACCCTGTACACATACAGGCAACTTCAGTTAGATCGAATACATACGTATTTGCATACATACCTTTTCTACAACAAAACTAACAACACACACTACCAGATCTACTTCAGGTAAAAACTGGGACTTTCTTGTTTACACATATTCTATGTATATGCTTGAAACAGAAAAAGGTTTTCGTTCCTGGAAGACAGCATGGCCAGTGGAAGACAACCAGCCCCGTGTATAATCCTGCATGCTGCGTTGGACTGGGAACGGCCAAATGCCCGTTTCCGCCAGGAGTCAGCAAAATGAGGGAACACGCACATTCCTGAGAACATTGCATTATTTGTTATAAAAACGAAAATGTATGAAGCTTTCACTGAATGTTTTAGATGTATCACAGTATGTAGTACAGCTATGTTTATGAAACACAGGTACATATTTCAAATACATCAGTGCGGCGAATTGTGCTTGTCTTGGTTCATCTTTTTGGCCGAATGCAACACAATTAACTTTCATTTGGATTACGCAATTTAATGTATCACACACGTGACACTGGAGTGAAGACTGGGCCGAACGCGGCCAGGCATAGTTAATGACTGTAGTTGGGTATCACTGAATATACAGGTGGAGACAGGCAACAGGTGTGATGCAGTACAGCACGTTACTTCAGGGTGTGTACATCTAATGAGTTTGCAGACAGTTTACACGGCTATCTGGTGGACACGGGGGGCGATTGTGCAATTTCCTGTTTACGGTGCCTTTGTCGTTCGAGGTATATTTTATGATAGCTTGAAAACACATAATTAAATGCTAATTATATGTATTCCGTTTCCTGTTTGTGTTTGATAATCTGTGAAAGGCCATAGAAATGTTTATTTTGTGGTGACAAATATTCAAGTCGCATGGAGGTGGGCAAAATAGCGTTTTCTTACTTCATTCCGATTGAACTGATCACGTGATAACGATCTCTCACGTGATAATGATATGACATATTTATGAGGAAGAAAGGAATAAAATTGTTCCAGATGATTACAAACTCAAAATATTGTCCATAGCATTACTGATCGACGACTTATAAACAGATTTTTATTGCTTAATGTTATAATGTTTTTCAAAGTGTTCTGTTTTGGTATGAAGGAGTTATTCTTGTACTGATTATCTTCGAAGAGTACTTGAAAGTGCTGTGCGTCGTTGTCAACACTATCATCGGCTTTTCTATCTTTTACTTTGGTAGATGATTTAAACAGTATTCATAGATAAAAACAATACATTCAAAGCCAACACAGAAATATATATTTTATGTATATGCGTGAAATAGGAAGGGTTTTCCTTCCTGGACGACAGCATGGACAGGAGAAGACAACCAGACCCAGCTACAGTCCAGCATGTTGGTTTGGACAGCCTTTTCAGCCATCATCTGCAGAATGAAGAAATATGTGTATACCAGGGAGTTTTGCATTATTTGTCATAATTACGTAACCTTTCACTGACTGTTTTATATGTATTTAGTATAACTATGGAAATAGTTATATATTCTCGGACACAGGTGCATGTTCAAAATTCTTCATTACGGCGAATTGTATTTGTCCCCTGACAGAATGAAACACAAATAAATTTCACACAGATTATGCAATATCACACACGACACTGTTTTCCAGCAATGATTAAGCCGGAATGAAGAGGATGCAGTCAGGCATAGTTTATGACTGCAGTTGATTAGCCCTGAATATACAGGTAGGAGACTGGATACCCATTTATTGGGTTTGGAGACAGCATATTTGCAGACAGTTGACACGGCTGTCTTGTGGACACTGCCAGCCACTGTGCAGTTTCCTGCTTACGATGCTTTTATCGTCCGTGGTAAACTTAAAAACGCACAATTAAATGCTAACTATTTTGTTTGGTGTTGTTAAGCTGGTAAAAGACAGAATCATGTTTATTCAGTTGTGACAAAAATTCAGTTGACATGTAGGTGAGCAAAATCTGCTCAGGGAAGTGGCATCTTCCGTGTGTAACAGGGATGGCTCGACTGATTTTATTGCTGTAGTTGACTAATAATACAGCTTTGAAACAATGTCAGTCTAAGTAAACTCAGTCTCAATGTTATTCCTTAAACTCCACCACTGAGTTTAACAAAACCTAGCAGAAGGTCGCATCAGGCAACCTTTGAGCGACCTATGACCGTCCAATCAATAGCGAGACGGTTATATAGATTTAACCAATCAGACAACGGCTACTACTTAAGGGCACAGCTCTCTCCACAAACAACAATCCGCAGAAAATACAGATATTTGACCTGCGATATATACGCTTTGGGGTTTCTGTTGACATGGTGACCATTGGCTAATATTTCTGCAAGACGAGATCCCTTGAATATTGCCAAAACACTGTTTTCGGAGACAGTTAACTCTGTTGTCATGGTTGTAATGTGCGCCGTGTGAATCACCCAGAAGCGATCATACGCTAAATAACATTCGGAATCGTTCGGGTACGAACCTTTTCGAGATAAAAAGTTCAAAAGGTGTGTGCGAATGTCCACTTTCGCGATTTGGAAAGCTGTGTTCTGATTGGTCAGTCCCAAAGGTTACCTGACGCGACCTCCCATAAGGTTTTGTTAGACTCAGTAATGGAGCGTAAGGAAAAGTACTGAGGCTAAGTTTACTTAGACTGGAAACAATATATATGAATACATAAATCTCCGTCTAAATAACTCTTTTTTTATCACATTCACGTCATCTGTTTAAAAGTGGAGAAATCGCATTTCTATAACATTACGTGTTGATGACAATGACATAAAACTTAAGGAAATGAGTGGTAATTCCTGCATGCAGTGTGTTCAAGAATCCATTTTGCTTAAAGGTCACATGCAACCAAAAAATCAAACATAATTAAAACACATTTATCACTTATTCATGACATACAATATACATTGCTGCTTTTAAAAAAACAAATAAACAAAATTATAAGCGTACAATCGCGATTCAAAAGTGCAATATTTTGTACTTGGGCTTACTTCCCCCGACACGAAGCCCTCGGGAGACCGAACCCAGTCATAGCTGGTGGATATGCACTCAAGTGTAACGACGGCTTCCGATTGGCTGTTTCATTTGCTGATATGCTAACGGTTCATTGTGTGTACAGAAAGATGATCTGTTTGATGGGCATTTTAGAAGTATAGCCAGTCACAAGAAAGTAAGATTCTGTATGGATAACAACTTCTTTTTGTGTACTTGATGCGTCGTTTCAGTATGGATTCATATACTGTTGTCAAACAAAATCATATACACTAAAAGAAGCCGTTATCCATGAAGAATGTAGAGATGTTGGGTTTGGAAAATACATGTTCTCTGAATTTGCGCTCGATCCAATCAAAAATCATTTCAGCAGAGATGATAAACTACTGGAATCTGTCATTCGTCCAAGTACAAAGCAGGACTTGAAACTGACAAGAGTTTGCACCAGTTTCCGTCAGATCCAGTCATCCGAAAAAAACGAATGTAGTATGTCATGTGTATCACACGTGCCTAATTACATAATGTGGCAGACAGGGGACTCGGGTGCACGAGTCATAAATCAACTTATTTTCTTTATGTCGTATAGTCTGATAGGTGTTAAGTTCAAATTGCACGTGGTCAATGATCGAAGCTGTGTATTGCATGTTGTCTTTAGCAGACAGGCAGGCAGACATATAGGTGTGAATAAACCAGACACTGAGCTTTCTCTGTGACAGAGACTGCTTACCACAATCAACAAGTCTTTTTACGTAACGAGTAGATTATTTACTTGTTTGTGTACACAACCAAGATTAGACTACTGCTCACAACCTAAGACGCTGGGCATGCATACTGTTTCAAGCTCCGCGAACCTATTCACTGCGCATGCGTCACGGGCGCAGCGCAGCACATCTGTTGGAACCAGTTTTCCCCCCAGCGCTGGGGGGAATTTAGTGAAACGTTTGAACTCCGATTTCGCGGGCTTTTTTTTCATCGCGTTTTTTTCAACTTTATAGGTTGACTTGGCATTTTTTATGATTTGTTTCGGTAAATGCATACCGAAAGGTACAAGAATCTGCAAAGTTGTGTTTTACGTTGCATGTGACCTTTAAACTATTAAAGATCATGCAGTCCTCCGAAGTTACTTACCACTTGATGCGAGTGAGCATATTGAGCACCGGGTCTGCTCCCGTGGCAAAAGGCGTCTCTCGTAGTCGTAACGATCTTGTGGGTAAGGTTTGAGTGTCTGACGAGCAGTGGGAGGAAAGTAGATGTGTTTCATCGCGAGTGTACACCTATGTGCATTCGTGTACACGAACAAGTACTTATACGAGGTAAATCTGCATGGAATAAGCTTTCAGAAAATATAAAGATCATGTTTGTGTGAAATGTGCACATAGGTGAAAATTGCCGTCAAAAACTGACCACTTTTGTTCGTGCTTCTGGGTAGCGTCTCTCGTACGCGTAACGAAATTGTGAGGCCGTTTGTGTGTCTGTGACGAGCGGTGGGTGGAAAGTAGATGTGTTTCATCGCGAGTGTACACCTATGTGCATTCGTGTACACGAACAAGTACTTATACGAGGTAAATCTGCATGGAATAAGCTTTCAGAAAATATAAACATCATGTTTGTGTGAAATGTGCACATAGGTGAAAATTGTCGTCAAAGGCTGACTACTTTTGTTCGTGCTTCTGGGAAGCGTCTCTCGTACGCGTAACGAAATTGTGAGGACGCTGTGTGTGTGTGTGACGAGCGGTGGGTGGAAAGTAGATGTGTTTCATCGCGAGTGTACACCTATGTGCATTCGTGTACACGAACAAGTACTTATACGAGGTAAATCTGCATGGAATAAGCTTTCAGAAAATATAAACATCATGTTTGTGTGAAATGTGCACATAGGTGAAAATTGTCGTCAAAGGCTGACTACTTTTGTTCGTGCTTCTGGGAAGCGTCTCTCGTACGCGTAACGAAATTGTGAGGACGCTGTGTGTGTGTGTGACGAGCGGTGGGTGGAAAGTAGATGTGTTTCATCGCGAGTGTACACCTATGTGCATTCGTGTACACGAACAAGTACTTATACGAGGTAAATCTGCATGGAATAAGCTTTCAGAAAATATAAACATCATGTTTGTGTGAAATGTGCACATAGGTGAAAATTGTCGTCAAAGGCTGACTACTTTTGTTCGTGCTTCTGGGTAGCGTCTCTCGTACGCGTAACGAAATTGTGAGGCCGTTTGTGTGTCTGTGACGAGCGGTGGGTGGAAAGTAGATGTGTTTCATCGCGATTGTACACCTATGTGCATTCGTGTACACGAACAAGTACTTATACGAGGTAAATCTGCATGGAATAAGCTTTCAGAAAATATAAAGATCATGTTTGTGTGAAATGTGCACATAGGTGAAAATTGCCGTCAAAAACTGACTACTTTTGTTCGTGCTTCTGGGTAGCGTCTCTCGTACGCGTAACGAAATTGTGAGGCCGTTTGTGTGTCTGTGACGAGCGGTGGGTGGAAAGTAGATGTGTTTCATCGCGAGTGTACACCTATGTGCATTCGTTTACACGAACAAGTACTTATACGAGGTAAATCTGCATGGAATAAGCTTTCAGAAAATATAAACATCATGTTTGTGTGAAATGTGCACATAGGTGAAAATTGTCGTCAAAGGCTGACTACTTTTGTTCGTGCTTCTGGGTAGCGTTTCTCGTACGCGTAACGAAATTGTGAGGCCGTTTGTGTGTCTGTGACGAGCGGTGGGTGGAAAGTAGATGTGTTTCATCGCGATTGTACACCTATGTGCATTCGTGTACACGAACAAGTACTTATACGAGGTAAATCTGCATGGAATAAGCTTTCAGAAAATATAAACATCATGTTTGTGTGAAATGTGCACATAGGTGAAAATTGTCGTCAAAGGCTGACTACTTTTGTTCGTGCTTCTGGGAAGCGTCTCTCGTACGCGTAACGAAATTGTGAGGACGCTGTGTGTGTCTGTGACGAGCGGTGGGTGGAAAGTAGATGTGTTTCATCGCGAGTGTACACCTATGTGCATTCGTGTACACGAACAAGTACTTATACGAGGTAAATCTGCATGGAACAAGCTTTCAGAAAATATAAAGATCATGTTTGTGTGAAATGTGCACATAGGTGAAAATTGCCGTTAAAAACTGACTACTTTTGTTCGTGCTTCTGGGAAGCGTCTCTCGTACGCGTAACTATATTGTGAGGACGCTGTGTGTGTCTGTGACGAGCGGTGGGAGGAAGGTAGGTTTGTTTCAACACGATGATACACCTATGTGCGTTAATGTACACGAACAAGTACATGTACGAGGTAAATCTGCGTTGAATAAGCTTTCAGAAAATATGAAAATCATGTTTATGTGAAGTGTACACATAGGTGAAAATTGTCGTCTGAAGTCTAATATCTACTGGTATGGCAGCTAACATAAAACGTAAAACTGTTTTTACATCGGTAGAAGTGACCCCCCACTCTTAATCGTGTTTTCCAACGATTATACTTCCAACAAAAGAGTAGTCCGTATGAAAAAATGTTATTCGTGATTTTGTTTAAATTTATTATACCCCTTTGATGTAACGCAAGAAATATCGCCATGTACATTACGCACGCTTCACACAGTCTCAGACTCAAGACGGATGTTTTGACTGGGCAATTTAGTCAGGCATCAGTTACCTCCCATTAATGACACGCTAACCCGGTCACTTCTACGCGAGACGATTCGCGCGGTTTCGAAGAAAGTAAACATGTTTCAACACAATAACACACATGTGTGCGTTGGTGTGCATCGAAAGCTGCATATATATTATGAATCTACGATAAATGAGCTTTCAGAAAATACTAAATGTAAGTTTCTGAAAATTATGCACATAGGTGAAATTCGCAGTTGAATATCGCCAATTTTTGCTCAAATTTTGCACATTTTTGTCATTTTTTGACAATTTAATTTCCTCTTTTTATGTTTTCATTCACGTCATCCAATAACTTGACCATCTGTCAATGACTGTAGCAAATTTTGTTTAATTATTTTCACAAATAACAATTTTAGACATGTTTTTGTGTGACATGCAGAATTTCTCTCTCTGTGATCAGGGAGTCACGCGTATGAGTGACCCCCTCTCAGGTAGTCACTTGTACGCGTAACGGGAGACCGTCTCGCGTACACGTTACGTCCTCTACTGATGAATTACTGATTATGTTTGAGTAAAATTGCTCAATTCAGAAGTGAATAGAGGATAACAAAGGCTGGAGATGATAGTATATTGCTGGCCACAGTCACGTTAAGACCTCGACAACTATTCATCAGTACCGTGTTTCTCCCTTCCCACTTTCTGGTGAAGGGGTTACAGGTGGTGGTGAGCTTCTAATAGTATGACAGTCAGTAGTATTTCAAATATACTGCCGACAGAAAATAAGGGAACCAAGAAATTGAATGTAGATGACTTTGACTGTGACAGGGTCCGTTATCGTGGCGTATCTCCCAAACGCAACATCCAATGACAATGGAATTTCGCATAACGCATGCCCAGCACGTGCATACAGAAGTTAACTCCCGTAAATGTACTGGAGAAGTCGCAATCACTAATGCAATAGAGATTGACACTTACTGACAGAAATGCCTCTGAAGCAAGAAAATGGAGAATTGTGGGAATGATAGAGGGGGGACATCATTATGTGAAGTTGCCCGGCAGATGGGTGAATCAAAAAGTGTAATTTCATGCCTGTGGGATAAGTACCGTCAAACGGGTGGGGTTGCAACAAGACCTGGGCGTGGTAGACCAAAATCAATGACACCACGACAGGATCGTCTCAATACGTTAATTGCTCTACGCGATAGGTTTAAATCGGCCCCTGCCATCAATAGAGAATTCCGCACACTCACTGGAAGACGCATTTCAACCTCGCAACCGTGAAAAACCGACTCTATCAAGCTCGTCTGAAAGCAAGACGGCCTTTTAAGGGTGTCACCCTTTCAGCTCACCATAAGCGCCAAAGATTGGCATGGGCTAGGCAGCATCAGGGACGGGCTATGCGCCACTGGCGTTACACCATGTTCTCTGATGAGTCAAGGTTTTGCCTACAATTCACAGAAGGCAGAAAACGTTGGCGTCGGAGTGGGGAGCGATATGCCAGAGCAGCAATTCTTGACCATGATCGATATGGAGGTGATAGTGTCATGGTGTGGGGTGGGATTACACATGACAGACGATCAGATTTGGTCATCATTAATGGAGCCATGACTGGTCAGCAATACGTTGACCAAATATTGCGTCCTGTTGTGGCTCCATTGGCTAGAGTTATCGGCTGAAATTTTGTATTCCAAGATGATAATGCCAGACCACATCGGGTCCGAATTGTCTCCGCTTATCTCCGACAAGAAGGTATCCAGACATTGGACTGGCCCTCTAAGTCCCCAGACCTGTCCCCAATTGAACATCTCTGGGGCGTTCTTGGTTGAAGGGTGTACGCCAGGGACCCAGGACCCGCCAACCTGACCCATCCAAGAGGAATGGCGGGCAATACCATGGGCAACCATCCGGAAATTGTTTAACAGCATGCCATCAAGGTGCCGTGAATGTGTTGCCCAACATGGTGGACACACCAGACATTGAACTTGACGCCTAAAATTGATTTAGTGGATATTTAAAGCAGTTTCAAATTCGCTATTATTTCATTAGTTCCCTTATTTCTTGTCGGTAGTATATATATGCTATACTATTAATGGTTTAAATAGTTAGTTTTCATTCCAGAGGATCTGTACCATCTGAATCACTAAACTACTACCAAAACGAATCGCCTATACAGGCATAAATGATTACCACTGCCATCAAGATGAATCTCTGTCTGACATAGATTAAGAGTGCTTGTCAGTAGACAAAGCCTAACCATAGGGACCTATCAGGTGGACATCGAACCACACCCTCCTTCCCATCTCAATGCTGATAATGCCTCCGGCTGTTCCATAAGCAAAGGATTATACAGATCAATGGACTTTCGACATAACCCACACTTGTGAAGCCTGTTTGAGCTAATGAAATAATTCTGATCTCTTTGCTGCATCCTCTTTGCAGTACAGAACGGTGTCAGCAACATGACAATATTAAAACTGAAAACTGTAACGGCACTGGATTCTCATGGCTTAGAATCAATAATATCAGTACCGAGCTTGATGAATATATATTGAAAAGTTTGCAGTCTGATCCCTCTCTATTGATCTTGAGGTCTGATGCTTAATTCCACAAAATAAAAAACAAACAGTCTGTAAGTCCATGTAGATATCACCAGAATTCAACATGAAAGTCAAGAAATTGAGGGAACAGACAGATGTGCAGCAACTAAGGGATGAGGCGAGGTGGAATTGAAGAGTCCGTCAGTCTTGTGCTATATTAGATGTGTGCCTGCGGGCATGCGTGCGCGCATGAGAGACTGTATGTGAGAGATAACAGTTGTTTGGTTTATTTCATCCACTTTTCATAATATTACCACAATAAAATTGTGGTGAAGACCAGAAATGAACTTTGTTCATTGCAACCACATGGAGATTCAAACCCGTGTCTTTGGTGTGATGACTGAACACTTTTACCACTCACTACCCCACCGTCCCTACAGATAACATAAATTAATCCCAAGATACAACCATCTACAAGAGCCCAGTAGACATTCATGTCAGACCAGATGATCACCTTGGCTCTCTGGCTGACACGTTTCAGCTAAGGGGCCACTGTTGAATCACTACTTATACCTGGTATAGTTGTACAGTCAGCAATCTGTCGTCTCCTTGACTAGAGTATAGCATATCAGTCCTCCAGAAGCCCTGGGTTGCTTAAATTAGTCTCGGTGTCTTTTGGGTTCAATTTGTCTAAAAAGTAGACTGAATCTTAATTTACTGATTGGCTCTTATCTTACTAATACCAGTAAAACCTTAATTTCCTGTTTTTGAGCAAATATTGATCAGCGACCTAAAAGTCAATAGTAAATCCCAATGGCAGTCAAAAGATCCATCATCCAGTTAGTTCTACAGAATTAAGAAGAAGACAATGGGCCTTTCACTCAAAGCATGGAAAGAAGGATTAACCTTGCTTGTAGTGTCATGCCTTGAAACTCTCTTCAGCAGAACCTTGGTAATCCAGACATTAGTATTCACAATAAAATCATCAAGAATCAGTCTGTGTCATTAACCTACGTTGTTGAATTTGGCGCTTGGCATCCTTAGCAGACTTTAGTGATATAATACAAATTATCATCAGCTGCAGTTGAGCTCATCAGATAGACCAGGCGACTTCAGGCTGGAAGCTAAAGTCACAAACAGCAGACTGACAAATTTCAAGATTAATAATCAAATGGAACAATCTAAAATCCAGCACCTATCTTGTACTCTGCTGTGATATCATCTCATTTAGACCTATGTTCTACCTAGACCTCTCTTTGAGAGCTTTGATATCATCTGATTAAGACCTGTGTTCTACCTAGACCTCTCCTTGATAGCTGTGATATCATCTGATTAAGACCTGTGCCCTACGTTTACGTCTGCTTGAGAGCAGTGATATCATCTAATTGCTCTGCCTAGACCTCTCCTTGAGACCAGTGATACCATCTAATCATGACCTGTGCTCTACCTAGACCTCTCCTTGAGCGCTATGATATCATCTGATTGAGACCTGTTTTCTACCTAGACCTCTGCTTGAGAGCAGTGATATCATCTCATTGCTCTACCTAGACCTCTCCTTGAGAGCTGTGATACCATCTAATCAAGACCTGCACCCTGCTTAGACTTCAGCTGGACAGCAGTAATGTCCTCCTACCCACTGACTTGAACCTGTTTAGCTACCAAGGATCTCAGCTGGACAGCAGTCATTGATCCCAAAGTAATGGCTATCCTCAGTCATATCCTGAAAACAACAAATATTCCCAGCAGAAACCTTAAATTATCGATTACTTATAATGACAAAGGGCATTTAAAATATGTTTAGGTATATGCGTGAAATAACAGACTTAAAACAAATATACTTAGGATCGATCATCTCAGGTCACAGTGGCAGACTATGTAATCACTAAACCAAACATAACGCTTCATAAGATGAAGAGTTCTACACCTTCCAAATGACATTTTACACTCTAACACTTGAGCCAAATAAATAGCATGCAGGCAGGCAGGTGAGGCATGCTGCGTGGACTGGTCTACACGTGGGGTTGGGGGTGATAGCAGTCAGTCAGGGGAAGGATGCTGGGGAGAGGACAGGTATCTCTTGAATGTTGGGTGGAGAGAGACAGGTATCCCTGGCATGTAAGGGTGGGAAACAACAAGTATCAGTGGGCTGCTGGGTGGGAGAAGCAAGGTATCCTTGGAATGCTGGGTGGGTGAGGACAGGTATAGTGGGATGTTGAAGTGGTGTAAAGACAAGTGTCCCTGGGATGTTGGGAGGGGAGATGACAGGTGACCCTGAGATGTTGGGTGGGTGAGAACAGGTATCCTTTGGATATTTTGGGAGAAGACAGGTATCCATGGAGTGTTGGGGTTGGAGAGGAAAGGTATCAATGTGGTATTGGGGTGGAAAAAGACAGATATACTTGGGATGTTGGGGTGAGAGAGGACAGGTATCCCTGGGATGTTGGGTGGGAGATGACAAGTATCTGTGGGATGCTGGGTGGGAGAAGACAGGCATCAATGGAATGCTGGGTGGGTGAGGACAGGTATCCATGGGATGTTGGGGTATGGGAAACACAAGTATCCCTGGGATGTTGGGTGGGTGAGGACAGGTATCCCTGGGATACTGGGTGGGAGAAGACAGGTATCCATGGGGTGCTGGGGTTAGAGAGGAAAGGTATCAATGTGGTGTTGGGGTGGAAAAAGACTGATATACTTGGGATGTTGGGGTGGGAGAGGACAGGTATCCCTGGGATGTTGGGTGGGAGATGACAAGTATCTGTGGGATGCTGAGTGGCTGAGGACAGGTATCCATGGGATGTTGCAGTAGGGGAAAGACAAGTATCCCTGTGGTGTTGGGGTGGAAAAATACAGGTATCCCTGGGAAGTTGGGTGGGTGAGGACAGGTATCCCTTGGATGTTAGGTGGGACAGGATAGATATCCATGGGATGTTGGGGTGGGAGAAGACAGGCATTTCTGGGATGATGGGGTGGGAGAATGGAGAAGACAGGCATTTCTGGGATGATGGGGTGGGAGAATGGAGAAGACAGGTATCCCTTGGATGATGGGTGGGAGAAAACAGGTATCCTTGGGATGTTGGGTGGGAAAGGACTGGTATCCCTGTGACGTTGGTGTGTTAGAGTATAGGAATCCCTTGAGTTGGGTGAGAGAAGACGGGCATCCAGGGGATATTGGGCAGAACAAGACAGGTATCCTGGGCATGTTGGGTGGAAGAAAACAGGTATCCCTTGGATCATAGGGTCGGAGAGGACAGGCATCCCTAGGACGACTTGGGAGGACAGATATCCTTCCAAGCCAGCACCTTGCACCAACTACTGTCCTCTTCACTGATGCTTCAATATGTCCAGACACCTCTGCCATTACACAGAAATCAATAAAAAGACTGTCACTTTCATTTTTTCACTGCTCATCAATAATACTTTTCCAGAAGCAGCCAGACTGTCAAATCATGCATACTTCTGCCTCATATTAGAGGTTTAGATGACATGCTACAGTGAGTCAGTTTGTACCATTACAGAAGTATTTTTTCAACTATTCAAGTTTGATGCTTCAACCTGTAAAATATGGAGGGAAGCAAACATGAGAACTCCACTTCACCATAATGTTCCTTAATTTAATCTCAGATCTTTGTCCACATTGCAATATAAAGATGCAAAGGGTATGAGCTGGGTTTTACATTGGTTTCTGCCTTATGCATTATGCATTATGATATAAGTGAGTGAGTGAGTAAGTGAGCGAGTGTAAGTGAGTGAGTGTAAGTGGGTGATTGAGTGAGTGAGTGAGATAAAAGCCTCACTGAATAGCTGAGTTAGTTTTCCAGTCAAATCAACAAGTGTCAGCACAATATGTGAAAAAGTGCTAAGTGAAGCTTGTCTCAGACAATCACTGTTTTGGTGAAACCCAAAGTAAAAGTACTGACACACTCTGAACCTGAACTCTGCATATTGAACACCTTAGACCATAGAGCCACCCATGACCAAAACTGTTAACAAGTACACACAAGATGCAAGTCAAACATTTACATATCTTATAAATATCTGAAGATTCAGAGATCCTTACACTCCTGCTAAACAACTTCACTGACTGGATAATTTTATTGACCATAATTGTACTGTGCATATATATATATAATTGTATAGCCACCAAGGAATGCTATGCAAAAAATATCTTATCTTCCATAAGGTATATTGTCCTTCAAACTATTCAAAGGATGGATATTTCTTTTCCAAGATAAACTTCAAGGGAAAGGTCTCAAAATAACTTTTCATTTAGCCTACTAAGCCCACATTTCTGGAAAAATATCAAAGGTGAAAGGTCAAGACATGATGAGCAAGACCATGATGCACTGTTCATCACGGATGAACCATTCCAATGATGGCAGAACGTCAAACAAATACCCAACAAATCTTTGCATTCAAAAATATTGATGACCATGGTAAATTGGGCTTGAGGAAAGAGGCTCGGTCTGTCAACACACAAGTGGAGCTCCTAATCATGTCTGGTGTGGAAACCCCGGAGAGTGTTTACTGTGCATCTACTCGGGACTATCTCCACGGTCAGTACCATGTTACTTGGCACTGACTGACCAAGCCTGGCCATCGAAGCGCTGACCATCCTGATCAGGCCATCTGGCCACTTAGGGTCAGGCATGTGTAGCAGACAGATGGGAATCCCATGTAAATTGTAAACATATGGCCAGGAATGAGGGCTGTGGGCTAATTGTTTGGGCAGGTTCTGCAGACTTTGCTGCCAGCATGTGGGATAATTCTTGTACTTACCCACATGTTATCCTCCACAATGTGTACTGAAAAGTTTGGGGTACTCATGGTTTTACTTCCTTGGGTCAAGTCTTTCAGGTGTTTTTACATCAATAAGGAAAGAACATTACGGTACTAGATTTATGGATAACAACTTCTTTATTTTGTGAGTGCGAGGTTTCGATACAGATACTTGTACCTTTGTCAAACACTTAGCAGGATGCCAGTCGACCAAATAAGTAGAGTACTTCACAAAATACTTCAGCTGAAGTGAGCGAGCGAGTGAGTGAGTGAGCAAGTGAGTCTAGTTTTAGGGCCCTTTTACTAATATTCCAAGAATATCACAGCAGAGGACACCAGAAAAGGGCTTCACACATTGCATCCCTTTGGTGCAACATACCTGGGTCTTCAGTGAGACAAATCAATGCTTTAACCACTAGGCTACCCACCATCCCACTTCAGTTTAAAATCCTGTTTCAAGTGATTTCTAATTTGTATCTGTGAGCTACCCCAGGTGCATAATGTTTTACATTAAACATGCAAGGACAATATAAATGTCAAATAAACAACAGCCCTTTCAATACATTATGAACTGTGGCAGGGTGTATGGTCGTGCGACTTCTGCACTTAATGTGTAAATAACGACCTCTGTAGAAATACATTCACAAATGAAAAGGATGCGATTGGGTATGTAGCAGAGTACTGTTAACGTTAAACTTTGGGGTTTTTAACAAAAATATCCTGGCTCTTTTAACACAAGCAAATACAAATCATTAAAAATGTGTGATCCACTTCATGTAATATCTGCTAATAATCAGCACATCTGAAGCTCTGTTCTGCAAAATAGATGTCAGAAAAAAATAATTTCTTTCTCAAAACATCTGTCATAAAGCAAAGAAGCAGACAGGAGGAATTAGGATCTTCATGCTCTCTGACAGCTGGGGCAGGCTGCTTCTTGCAAGCCTTCATTATTTACACAGAACAGCAGGATATTTTTTCCAACCCATTTTGCTTATTATGATAACATATGAGGTAGTTAATGTATTAATAGAAATCCTGACTAGACTTGGAACAGCTTGGTCTTGGGACATTTGTTCCGCCTTTGTAACAGACCATGTTTCTAGTTCAAAGGTAATTTCACCTTTCACTTATTCCGTGCAGATTAATCAAATCCACGTGGCCAGTTCACAAATATGACGAAGAGCATGCCTCTTAAAGAAGCTGAGGAACCCAGTGTAGTCATGCTGATGCTGATGAATTCAATTAGATTCAATATACACTAAATGGAGTGTTTCATTTCTTTGATGCAACATGTGAATTAAGTAAGTTCCTGGACTGAAGTCCAGGTGTATGCACAGCTGCTTTTAGAAGTCAGCCATGGTTTTGAATGATTCTGAAATCTTTGAGCACATCACCTTGCAAGACGACTGTTTACATCATAGGCCTATGTCCCTTGCACATCCATTTCTAACTTAGTTACATGTGATTAAAAAGTAAGTTTCTTACTAGTTGGTAAGACTAATTTTGCATTGTTAATCCTGAATGAAGGAAAAGTGGCAAAAGGGCAAAAGTCCAACTGCTCACTTGAATTTATGAAGTGTACTGCTTTTCATATCATTGATTTGTAGCATATCAGTCTAAACTGGGAAATAATCCCACATTCATGTCCAGTCAGTCAAACCAAGCAAAGTCTCAACATTAACACTAAAATTACACAAAATGGGGCCTAGACCAAACAATCCAATGATTTGACATCATGAGCATATCTACACCTTTGATTGCAAATTAGTAGACCTGACCACCTGATCCCATTAGTCTTCCCTGACAAGCATGGGATACTGAAGACTAATTTTAACCAAGATATCCATGGGTGGAGACAAGCATAGAATGCAGGAGAGAAATTCTAACCAAGATCTTCACAGGTGGAGACATGTATGGGAAACTGAAGAGCAATTCTAACCAAGATCTTCACAGGTGGAGATATGTATGGGAAACTGAAGAACAATTCTAACCCAGACCTTCACAGATGGAGAAAAGCATGGGATGCTGAAGGTCAATTCTAACCAAGATCTTCACAGGTGGAGAAAAACATGGGATGTTGAAGACTAAAATTAATCCAGATCTTCACAGGTATACTGCAATAACCAACAAAGAAAAACTAAACAAAATTGAAGATAGACATAACAATCAAAACACTGGGGAACAGTCACATAACCTGTATGACTAGTTTCAACTTCTTCTACAAGAGACTCCGGCCCATACATATGACTACATCCAGGCATGTCCATGGGTGTCCTGATCAAGTTTTCAAGGCATATATGTACGTAGGCATCCTGCCTAATCATAAGATTATGTTTTCATCATGGTTCCTGTGTGGATGGTAAGGAATATGATAGGGTAGAAATATGCCGGACTGGTGTGTGATGTCCCAGGGCTCTACAGGTTGCAGGTAAGGCAGCTGGACTAGACATTACAAATGTCAAAACTACACGTGAGGAGTGGTGAATATGCTTCCACTTCCTCTGAACTATGCCTGCTGGCTGAAGTGCTATGTGCACCTCACAGGCCATACATACTACACACAAGTGATGTACAGGCAAGATCTGCGAAGCATGGAGAGGCAGGGCTAAACCCTGTTTCACAAGAGTCGACATCCGGCATAACATGCGGCCTTTTTGTTTATTACATGGATATGCAAGGCTTTTAAGTTCCAGGCATTGTTTTGCCATCTTCATCTAACAGTTAGCATGCAGGTGAACCGTTCTCACTGAAATACCTTAGACTCACTTTTCCCTGCATTGGCAAACACAATTTTAACGTTTTATTACCGCTGCTGTCTTTTCCTCCTGAAGTGTCAGAGAGTTCCAAGAGGTAAGACGATTTTATGGAACAAGCAAATTGGCACTATTCCATGAGCCGATCTTTTTGCTAAGACTTCTGTTTTTCTACAGGAGTTACAATCTCTGAAGTGCCATGATCAGTCTGTGGAACCCTGGAAACATTCTACTAAGTTGCCTTACCACAACTTAATTAGTCCATGTTAAAGTATGTGAGTTACGATCATAGAGATCACTTTGGTGTACTTAGGCCCTAAGCAAAAATGAATGAGTGAGTTCAGTTTTACGGCGCTTTTAGCAATATTCCAGCAATAATATGACGAGGGACACCAGGCAGGCTTCACACACTGTACCCATGTGGGAAATCGAACTTGGGTCTTTGGCTTGACAACCGAACACTTTAACCACTTGGCTACCCTACTGTCCCCCTTATAAACCAGACATACGTAATCTTTAGGACCAGACAATACTCCCTCTCCATAGGTGCCAATATTACAAAATTAACTCCTGGTAAATATATCACTAGACTGACGGTTAAGCATAGTGGTCAAAGACAGATCGCTCATATTCATAACCTGAACTAGATATCATTTAGTCTTACAAAACATGGGGCATGGACGTTTCTTGAAAGCCTTTCACACACAAGATGAGGGTCATTTGATCTGCTGGTACCCATTAGTTAGCGATACAACAAAACCATTATTTGTTGGCATGTTCCTATGGAGGGACTTCAAAGTTCAGCAGAACAAGTGATGAGAATAGCCTTTGATGGCTGCATTGGCTGATGTACCTTGAATAGGATCGGATTTGTGGTCTCAAAGAACTATTAACGGTATTTGGTCTATCAACTTCCTTTGAAATTATGATCCATAAACCTGTCCAATATTGACTGGCTCAATTTGGACAGAATACTACAGACAGAATACTAGGGTTTTTCCCTTTTGCTGTTATCCTCATTCATGAAGACACCATCATGGTTGCTGATACAGTTGTATTTCATGTTCTAAGATGTGAATGTATCAAGTCGTTCTACATTAACTTGAAAACCTTACTTTACAACAAAATATATATGAAATATCTAAATTCACAAGGTTGTAGGCTTGGATTTTACACACAGCTAATAATCCTGTAGTAAAGTATTTTACTTGAAAAATATTACACATCTAAAACATGAATACAATATTTACAATCTATCACCAAGTGGTAGGGATTCAAATCCATGCACGCTACCCAGCCACTAAAACAAGATAACCAGTCAATCAACCAACAAGCTAAACAGCCACTCATCTAATAAGCTAACCAGTCACACAAACAAGAATGTAGCAAATACCAAATTTGGTATATCAGCCTTCCTTATGAAAACAAGCAAGTTTGATATTAACCCAAGAAATTGGTCAATGCTGAAGTGGGTAACGATCACTTGATATACTAGAATTATCAACAGTTTGACTGTCAAAAGTTTATCAGTTGACTGGGGGTCAGTAAAGAGATAAAAAGATACACTGTCATTTCAAAACATGTTCAGTAAGGATGGACTGACTGAATCCTGTTTCCAGGAGAACTGGAGAGCATGTAACCTTGTCATATGTGTAGATATATATTGAAAAAGAGTTAAACAAGTGTTTGCCACTAAAGTGGCAATGTCCCCCATCACTAAAGAAAACTGTAATATTTATAACATATTCACTACTTTTGAGTCACACACAAGATGCATGAAACGACTTGTATGTGCATAATCCCCAAAGTTAGCTGTCACCAAGTTTGAAGACAATGGGTCCAACAGTTCATGAGATATCGTGTTTAATAGGAGTTTGAAAGTCGTCAAAGAGTTGGGTCAAGGTCATCCAAACTGACTGGTGTCTGCATAACCCCCCAATACAGGCTGTTGCCAAATTGGAACATATTGGGTACAACAGTTCATGAGATATAGCGTCAACAAGAATCAACAAATTGCCCAGATCAATGTTCATGCTGTTGATCACTGGAATGTCTGGTCTAGGCTCGATTATTTACACACCAGAAATAGCTGGAATGTTGCTGATGTGTCGTAAAACTAAAGTCACTCATCCTTAATTGTGCCAAACCAAATACAATTTCAATGCTTCGTTTGTACAGACAACCTCCAAATGGGAGATAATAATAGAACAACCGAACATTAATAACACTCAACTAATCCATTTTACAGAAGTAAATCAGTCCTTATAACTCATACTGCCATCCGTATCCAAACATCGCCATATTAGCCTTCTTAATGCGGCTTAGCATTGCTAAATAAAGCAAACGGTGGGGCTGTCTGAGCCAGCTAGACAGTTTCCTCGTCAGAGAATCCTACAACACATTGCCATATTTCTGATTAGTTCTTAATCTAAGTCATGTGGTTATGGTGACATCAAAGATGACCCTCAGAGGAGATTTGAAGATGAGAGCTGCATACCGACGACCTTCTGCCAAGACCTTGCCATGAAGGAGGACTAATGTCAACCTTGGCGCTCACATCAACACTCTGGGGATTGGACAGTTACGCGATTAGCACTTATTACATCTGTCCTACTCCCAGTACAATAATTACAGGATGAGGGGGAGATTCTACGAGTGATTTACACATTGTTCTGTGAAAGGGATGTACACTGCTATTTGGGCACTCTGATTGTATGTGTGACAATGACAGGTTTGATTTGGTCTTTCAAAATAAGACCACAGATTTGATTGAGTGAGTGAGTGAGTGAGTGAGTGAGTTATGTTTTACTCTTTTAGCAATATTTCAGCAATATCACAGTGGGTGACACCAGAAATGGGCTTCACACATTGTACTCATGTTTGGAACTGAACCCAGGACTTCGATGTGATGAGTGAACGTTTTAACCACTTGGCTACCCCACCATTACCTTCTCTTGGAAGTTGACCTGCCGATGATGGAGCAGTATAGATGAAATTATACTGAAGTATCTCTGAAACAGTACTTCATCCCTAGACTGAATCATAATAGTGAATAGTATAACTGAATCATATTGCAATGGTCTTCAACAGGTGCCCTTGTAAGTTTGAACACCATGTGTTTCTTTCAGTAATTACTACAATATATATTTGAGACTGACTGGCAAAGCTTGTCAAGAATTATTTTCAGCCGAATTCAGTCTTAGAACTATTAGCAACATTAACCCACATTAAAAGGGCTGCGCAGCATAGAGAACATGACTAGTCTTCTTTACATGCGAGTGAAGCAAGCAAAGGTTGGCAACATACTTTCCTCGCTTCATTTCGACAAATATTTTTCATGTCAAAATAAAATATCGCCACTATCAAATGTATACACCCATTTCAAATGGACTGCGCAGCAGGTTGAACAATTACTCACATAAAATATTTTGTATTCAACATTTTAAGCGCAACTCATAAATCAGACCGTTCTTCGCCTCCATTCCCCACTCGAACTTCCGTGTCAACGGAGGGAAGGAAGAGGAGGGTATTATTCTATATGGAATACGTACAGTTACCTCCCCTGCATCATTCACCCATTACACCAGATGTGTTTTTATGTAGAATAATTGTAACGAAAATTCTAACAATAGCGACGACAGATAAGACAAATAAACTAGAACAGGTTCACGATAAAATTAGGCAATGTGGTATTTCTTTTTAATTTCTGCGTATTCGTGTTCTGTCACTCCATTAAACTGGATGCTGGCAGGGGCAATGGAGGCGAAGAACGATCTTGAATACCATGAGTGGCGCTTAAAATGTTGAATAAAACATATTTCACATGAGTGATTACTAAGCATGGGGTAAGAAATTTGAGAGCACAATCAAGTGAGGAAATGCGAGTGTACCTTCTAATAGTTTGATGGTGGCGATATTTTATTTTGACATGAAAAATATTTTTCGAACCCAAGCAAGGAAAGTACGCTGCCAGCCTTTACTCACTTCGCTCACATGTAATGAAGACTTGTCATATTCTTTATGCTGCGCAACCCCAGTTTGCCTGTGATTAACCAAACCAAAACTTGATTTTAATAAACTTTATTAGACTTTGTATTTTTGACATTATTCACAGACCGGTTCCAGGACTAATAGCTTATCTGCATTCACCTTTTGTTGTTTCCATCTTATGTTGATTTGGCAATATTTCCCATGTGTCAGATTGCTCTGATATCTCCTGGGAAGAAATATAAATTTCTTGTCCTCCTTGACAACTTCAGTATTCTGACTCTACTTAGCAGTGAGGTATTGATATTTCCAGTTCTAGATTACAACTGATTTCATGAAAGAAACTGAACTGAATATTTTTCCATCAAATCTTTCACAAACATTAAACACAGACCACTTGACATAGTCAATATCTTTGAAAAAAACACAAACCTCAAAATCACAGTTATCAGAATACCATGGAAACCAATACAAAAGAATTTCCAACTTCGTAGACCTTATTTGAATGATAGCCAGTCTGACAATGAAAATAACTTCCTATTAAACAACAAGTACATTATGCATAACTGTCGGGTCTTTCGTTAATAGACATTTTTACGTGTTTTTTAGTGATTGTACAAATGTTTGTTAACTTTTAGTCATGGAAGGTGACTTTTAGAATGCTTTTATAACCATGTAATAGACCACTTTTGAATTTGTATTCTCCTTTCATGTTCTCTAGCAGATATTTTACCTATTATTCAAAACCATGGTAACATAAAGAAGTAAGCTTAATAAGTACTAAATATTACCATGATTCACTTCTCCAATTGCTGGAAACTGTTGCCTCTTTGAGTGACATTTAAGATGTTGGGACGTACAATATTGACAAACTTTAGGTATTAACTGTATGACAACAATACAAGAATCTATCATACTGTTGCACCCATGAATTAAAAGAAGTTGTCATCAATAAAATTTGTCAACATTGCTGCTAATTTACAAATGTTAACAATATCGGTCAACTGTATCAACATCTTAAAACAGTACTCTTGATGCCTCTGTCTATTACCATGAATAAATGCTGTCAACAGCGGCAGAATGTCCAAACATGTTACTGCTAGAGGCTAAAAGTTCTTTGTCTATATTTCGCCAAACGTGCACATTGGTCGATGTCTAAGTGACAGGACTGAGAAAATATTGAATATTGGTGCTTGTAAGAGTTACCGGACCAGTGAACTGGAAAATGTGTGACTGAACAGAAAACACAGACTCTGCTTGAAAGATTTCAGCTCCACGACACAAACTGGTAAAATCCTGAACATGACTCAAGGCAGCAAACATATTTTCCTCAAGACTGCCCAAATATTGAACATCAGTAGGGCATCTCAAAATATAATATTTTTCACCTAAACAGTACCTTATAAACAGGCTTACACAAAATGTTTTATCTGCCTCAAGTTGATTTCATTCCCCAGAGCAGTAGTATAGTTTGTCATGGTGAGCTCACACTAATCAGGTTATGATTAACAGAATCAATCAATCAATCAATCAATCAATCAATCAATCAATCAATCAAATCAATCAAGGACTCTTTTCCTGCAATAACCCATAGTCACCACACAGGTCTCACAATGCAACACTTGACTGGGGAGTAAACCCAGCCTCACTTCATATTATCTGTAGAAATCATGGTTCTCATATCAGAAATCTACTGAACAGATATGCTTCTGTCATTTCAAAGGATTGTCCTCCAGGGATCAAGAATGCATTTTATAGTGTAATTATGACTTTTACATTGTTCATTAGCAAACTACTGCAAAGAGCATGAACTCTGACAACTGAACAAGACTAAACCAGCTGTCCTGGGCCAGAATACTAACTTGTCGACTAGTGGTAAACACTGAGGGAGAAGGTACTATTGCGACAGCAACTTTGCAACATGCAATTGCGATAGCAACTTTGCAACATGCAATTGCGATAGCAACTTTGCAACATACAATTGTGATAGCAATAGTCTATTGCAGCCAAATATTGAAATATTCTGTCTCTTTCAACTGTCTCATTTGAAGTCATTATCCAAACATGTGTATAGTTTAAAAAAACGTTGAAGCAGTTCCAGTCTCTGTTATTAACTGATAAGAAACGTGAAACCCAGATCAAGTAAGCAGTTAAAACATAAACTCAATGAAGCTGCAAGTTTGCACCCTGTATTTTGCGCTGCTCTTTATCAAACAGAAGTCAACTACTAAACTATCGATAATCACACATGCTATCGATGCGCTGATAGTTTTTCAAGTCTACTATCGATTATTTGCTGTCAGAGACTCAACAATTGGAAACCATCGATAGTTTTATGCATCGTTGCAGCAACACTGTCTACTATAGCAGAATGAGATAAAGGTTGATGACTTCATGATCTTCATCAAATTGTTTTATATCATAGCATGGATCAATGGCTTATCCCCTGCTGACAACTGATTCAAACATTCAGAAGAGCCTTGTCAGCAATTTGCACATATATATTCCTGTTGACAATTTGAGGGAATGAAATTAAGTTCTTTTCAAGTGTGCCTCATGGCCACTGTCATTATAATGTAAGTGTGTCATTTCAGTTTCAGGTGTGACATAAATTCATGGTCTATTAAACTGAACTTCAAATCATTATACAGTTTAAAGTGATTGTAAAAGTTGTAACATTCACTAATAAATCATGAGTAATAAAACAATGGTAGGCTTGTATTTTTGCTTGTTTACTGACCTCAAACTTTGCAAAGACATTGCTCATTAGATGGCTGTCTGACGTGTGTATTTATCATTAAGTCATTGCTCATAATGTCACTTTAAACCATGAAAACACAATATGGTGAAAACATGCTTTAATGCACTTTTGACAACATCAAGTGAGCCATAAAGGCATGCTGGTAAGAATTTAATTGTGCCATTTCAATTTTAGATGAGTCATCAGTGGGATGGCACTAACAATTTCGATCCCTGAATTTGGTCACAAAAATCAAGAGTTCTTGTAGACAACTTGTCTTCATATCATCTATGCTGTTATAATAAACACTGGTCACATATTCTCTATAAGAAAAGCAAGATTCATTGATGCCAACTTCTTGATTGGGAATAACACGATGTGTCTGAGTTAACATTTGATCCTTCGTCAGGTCCATAATTTGGTCACACATTCCCTATGTCTCTCTTTAACGTATGCTGAACAGCAAATGAAATGCTACTTTCCAAAAACTGAACATGCTGAAATCTCATAAAAGTAAGTGTTCGTGTTTATGTCTTCTAATTAAAAACCAGAGTTGTGTTTCTTTTGGTGTTTAGTATATTTACACATCCTTTATCAGCACTTTGTTCACCAGCAGACAGTGCCTGCTATTTGGGATGTCTGAAAAATCAATGTCAACCAAATGGTGTTTTCTAACGGTCATCCTAGAAACCAGTGAACACTAACCTGGCTATGTTAACACAGCCAAATACTAAAGCCCTTCTTCCAGTCATTCAAGAACACAACACCAGCAATCAAGGCAATAAAGTCATTATCATTGAGGTCTGTTCATAAAACACTGTTCACCAGCCATACATAAATACCTGGCAGGACTTCAAAGACTATAAGCAATGTATCTAATTGAACAGCAACTTCTACAGCCTTGTAGGACGAAAGAAGCAATCTCAAGTATGTCTACCGAACAGTTTCCACTTAACAGTAAAGCCTAGTTGGTGACGCAGGCCAGCAACAGTTTACAAGGAGATGATAGAAAAGTGTGTGTCTTGTGTGGTCTCTCAGTTGCCTGGTTTATCCTGACCAAGAGGATGGTGGCAAGGTGATTAGGTGGTTTAACTTAGAAGTCTGGAGTAATGAATGAAACCACAGCCAATTAGAATCAAGTTTTACATTACTTTCAAGACAAAAAGACAAAATACAAGTATCACTCATAAGACAAGGACTTTGCAATTTCCAAGACTGTGTTGTGAGACAGATGTCTAAATTGGAAATTGAAAAACTGGGAGTGAATAGTGTTGGGAATGCTTTTATCAATATTCTAGCAATATAACATTAGCAGGCACCTGTAAAGATCTGGGTTGGACGTGGTTTGCAGGAACCCATGCTCGTTGTTTGGGACTGAGTGGTCAGGTTTGATTTCTTGGTTGACACATGTAATCGTACCCAATTACTTATGATGATGATGATACCGTTAATGACTAGACTATCTGGTCCAGACTTTGTTGTTTACAGACAGCTGTCATATAGCTGGAATACTAAGGAGTGTGGTGTTAAACAACAAACAAACAAACATTGGGAGGAACCAAGAATGTCGCACACATGCTGGAATCAACTAATCACAAGTCAGTGGTGTGACACACTAACACTTCCCCTGTGGCCTTATCACCTGAATTCAGTTTAAAATGATTGAAATGATCAACAATTAGCAAACAGGGACATGGAAAATATGTGAACCAAACTGAGAACAGTCACATCACTATTGATCCGGCAACTTGACTGGAATCATGAAGTCATTGACTTGTATCATGGAATTAGTGACCAACACTGACTCACAGCTATGAGACTAGTGTATTTCCTGCAAATGGTACCAATGAAATGGCAACCAAATATACAGTCGAAAGCAAAAAATCATCTTAAATGAAACTTTCATGCATTCATTGACTTGTTGGCTTTGAATTTACATTTATTTGCCATTTCATCAGTACGATTTTGCAGTGAATGACCATAGTGTACTCATGAAGTCATCGATTTGTATCATGGAATTAGCGATCAACACTGCCCTACAGCTGCTAGACAAGTTAGTATATCTGGGACATCTAGTTGATTCCAATCAGCTGTCTGATTACTGTGCCAATAGGCAGTGCAAAACCAAAATGGCACAATTAAAATTAAGTTCCAGATGCCTCGAGGGCATACTAATAAATCACTTTTAATACTTTCTCACAGTGTTTAGTCATTGGAGTGAGATTGGCATAGATGGTCATTCAAAACCAGAAATGCCAGCCCCAAACTGTTGCAAATAGTAGTTTCAACGTTCAGAATTAGTAGTTTCACCATGAAATTAGTAGTCAACTTAATAAACAAAATCATGATGGACTCTGTGAAAAAATTAATGCTATTATGGTCACATGGTTAAATTATTTCCGTCGGAACTAAATGTGTCATATCGCAAAGGTACTGAAATCAGCTTCCGGTTGTTACTTGCAATCATTCCAGTTCAAAATGTCATTAAATATGATGAATGGAAGGTACGTGAAGTCCGAAAATGTATTTCATCCTTGAAAATACATGTTTTTGTCAATATACCTGAATTTTAATGCATTTTATTCAAATTTCATAGGATTTCTAGTGGAATCACATTGGTGTAGTTTGAAGTTAATATTCGTAGCGACCACAATAAAATCATAGAGGTTGGCATCTCTGCAAAACCTTTACCAAATGATACATTTGGTAAACCTTATAACTTTTAGCACTAGCAGTTAGTTTTTAGCCAGAAAGCATTTCCTTTGGGAGAAGTGAGTGAGTGAGGTTAGTTTAATGCCATTTTCAACAATTTTGCCATAATAACATACCGGGAGACACCAGAAATGGCCTTCACACACTGTACCCATGTGGGGACTTGATCCCAGTCTACAAGCAAACTCTTACTAACTTGTCTACCCCATCAATCTCTCATAAGAAGAAAGCTTGGCACAATAAGTATGATATTTGTCACAAAATGCATAATTCCTGGCTGCGTCACCATTTTTTATTAATTATTACAACACTCTGTAATAATTGGTCCAGGACACTTCTAATGACACAATACACACAGGATACGCTGTATAATCACAAATGTGTATGCATCTACTGTGGAAACAAAATACAAAATTATTTGTTCTAAGCTAGTTCATGCTGCATGGTATTTCATTGAGAATTCCACTATACATGATATACATTGTATAGCTAGTATCAATATAAGGTCGTCAAGTATATAAAAAATGATGAATTGAAAACAGCTGTACGTACAGGTGACTTGATCATGTTGATAATACTCAGTTAAAAAACAAAATAACATGTGTAAATTCAGATGTAAAATCAGAATATAATACATATTGGGTTTAACTCTCAACTAGTGTTGGGAATAGGTTCAAATCTCACAACTGATGATTGGTTCATTACATCCGATAAATCATCAAAAATAATTGGTTAGCATCATTATGGCATTACTTGGTTATTTTTGTTAATGCAAAAAATAAAGAAAAAACATGCAGTTCACTGTAGATTTTCTCGGCAAACTGCTCAAAATGCATTTGGCAATTCCATATCATTCAATGATGACTAGTATGCTAAGAACCAAATTTTCTTGGATTCCTTAAGATAAATTCAGTTCTGACTTGGAAGGAGCTTGTAGTTCCTATGAAATATAACAGACAAAGCCAACCTTGTGAAAAATATTGTTAATGCAAACAAGTGTTCCCATATTGTTTGAGTTTGATTGTGAGAAAACATGATCGACAGCTTGGTCGTTTAGTCACTGCGACCAGTCTTCGATTACTTGAATTAATCAGATCACCACTACTCAAAACGCATGTCAATCAGCCCTGCGATGACAAAACATATTGGTGGTTCACACAGCACTGTCTGACTATTAAAATAAAAAATGCATTGATAGAAATGGTGTGCTAATTATAGTGCAGCTTCACCTGCCTCACAGGAGACAGAAACAGGAAGTTTTGGGAAATCTACACAATGCTATTGAAAGGCTGATCAGTTCTGTTTTTAAGGCCATGTCTTGCAAAACATTTTTTTATGGAATAGAATCATTCTATTTCAAACAATGCTTATGCTATAGCTCCACTGTCAATTTGCTAATGTCATAAAATGCAACATTCCTGATATGTCACAATGATTGTAGGCACACAATTTGGACCTGACAAATCGATGATTTGAAACCATGAACACAAACCTACTTAACTGGAATACGATAATATGCAATCAATCAAGTCACAAGGCTTGACAACCCCATTCATTTGGAAAGAGAACAGTGATGATGTGAGTTAGAATTGGCCTTCAGCAACCCATACATGTCCTAAAAAGTGACCAACAGGATCGGGTGAGAATTGCGGACTTGGTTGAGACATGACTGTCTCCAAAATGCATGAAGAGACAATCATGCTATTGATCACTGGATTCCCTGGATTGTTTTAACAGACAGCCACCATATAGCTGGAATATTCTTGAATGATTTCTCAGGATCCCCACAGGTGCTTGTGAGGTAGAGTGTGATTTAACACACAGTCTGGATTATTGCAAATATACATGGCAATGTGAAAATGTGTGAGTGTGCAAACTATTGTGATGTCATCAAGAAAACATGACATCACAATCAAATGACATCACTAGTCTCTCCACCACAGAAGCTGGTTAGCTCTATCTTCCACTATTCAGACACTGGGTAATTACAGTTTAAAACCTGATGAAAGTTCCAAACCTGATGATTGAAGATGAACAGAATCTCACCCGTAAGTCATCTAGATGAACATGGGTTGACAAAGCCCTGAAAAGCCTGAACTCTTATTGACTATCGACTGAGTGGTGTCGACTACCATAATCCTTTGTGCCATGAATTGATTTGATTGAACCCCCTTGTTCTCATGACCAATTCTTAAACATTTCAAACTTTTCAAGAGATATATTGATTTTTTATGGGTTCTGTTTCATTTCATAGTCATTGCAATATTCGTGAAAGTAACATTAAAACAATTTCCTTCACTTATTGCTTTATGATTTTTTACTGTCACATTCTGAATATAAGCCCATGTTTCCGAATATAAGCCTGGGCTTCTATCATATGTCAAAGTTCACTTGTCCAAAATCCTATTTTTTGTATAGAAGCTCTTGGCTTGCTTTCTGAAAACCTGAAAACCCTGGTAATTTTTCATACAGTTAACGTCTATGGACCTAAAAATAGGGCAGATATGTGTGTATTTATGTTTGAGTCAACATATATGGAGAGAGACACAGCGACAGTGAGTGAGTTTAGCTTTACGCTGCACTGTTAGTAATATTTCAGCAATACCACAGAGAGGGACACCAAAAATTGGTGACATTTTGTACCCATGTGGGGCATCAAACCCGGGTTTTGGTATAATGTGCTACCACTTTAATCACTTGGCTACCCCTCCACCCTGATAGACAGAGAAAAAGAGAGAGACACACACACACAAACATTTAGAAGAGTATAGAAATAATTTTCACAGTAAGAGACAAAGTCCTTATTTATGCAAAACACTCACAGTGATTTACTAAACCCACAACTGTTATAGGTAAGAAGTTGAAGTGACACAAATAATATGTCATTTGAGCCCAGATACTTTTAAGGACCAATCACTTATAAACAAATTATATTTCACTTTAGCCTTGTTGCTAGGCCGACAGCAGCAGGTTTACACAAAAAAATCTTGTAAAATTACAATACTCATTGAGATAAATTGCCTAGCTAGACTCATGAATACTTCAACACCCCCTACAGCAATCAGAGTCATTGTTACATTTACATGTATTGCATGCATTAAAGTGTCATATTGTCACACTAGTGCCTCGCTACCAGTTGGCTGGCCAAACCTCACCAAGTACACCAAAGTCACACTGGCTTTCAAGGAGGGCTAATGTTTCTACTTTAACATCATTATCCCAACACAATTGCTCTTTTATTTTCATAGTAAATTGTATATAACCTGCAGAGCTTTCAGATGTAAAGTGAAAAACATGAAATCAATAGAGCTATGGCCTATAATTAGAGCTTAGCATTCCCTGTGAAATACACTGTCTGTACCATGGCTTATGGAATACTAAAAACCCCACAAGTCTACATCCTTTACACACAGAATATCAGAACAAAATGTAATAGCTACAGTTAACAACCAAATGAAACTTGCATTAAAAGCTTGAAAAAACAGATCCTGCTTGTCATGGGACATGACTTTGCTTTGCACCTTATGTCAAATAAACCATTTGTCCTCTTCTTCTAAGGGCCCTGAGAAGCAACATTTTGCTTTGCGTTTTTTAATGTTGCAGTTAGCAATATTCCTGTTGTATTACATTTGGCCTGGATGTACACCATGGGCCAATCAAACTGGTGACTGAATATGCAACATGAATGTCGTCAGAATATGATACTTCCATCACAGTCCCTCATCCAAAAATGCCCTCCAAATTTATCTGCCCTTTCACCTCAGGATAGCTAAACACAACCGTGAAAGTGTAGAAAGAAGGTGTCACTAACTGGACATTCTGGGAATTAAGAGATGTGTTACCATGGTTACTTCACTTTTTTTCATCTTCCGTGTGTATCATGAAACACAGATACAATCTTACAAGACTTAGACTCAAATATTTTCATGACCAAGGGTCTAAATATTTACAGGATGCCAGCCAGTTATGTTTGCTGACTGGGTGTGCCCACCTTAAATTTTTCAACAATAACACACTTGTGATGGAATTTTGCTTGAAATTTAAAATTCCATTCTAAAGGATTTTGTATTTGAATACACGATGCCATGTGGAAAGTAGTCAAATGTTACACATGCTGTATTTGGGATTACACTTTTTGTGTAATATGCAGATTCTAGTACCTATTTATTGGGTTGAGTCCCATCCAAGTTTCGAACACACACCTCAGATAATCACCAGATGCCTAATCACCAGCACACAAAGTCAGTTGTGGTAGCTGAGTGAGTTAGACAGCTAACTTTCACAAACCATAGATACATGAAAGAACAGCCGCAAGTCAACAACACCACAGTTTATAGATGTCTCAGCAAATCAGACTGTTTTTTACCACCATCATCAAATCCTGGTGCACAGAAGGGACACCACTCAGTAAATTACGGTGCCTTGTTCAAGAGGGCCATTAACGTTTCTATGCATCTACACTGACATGTTTCTCTAATGGCACCTTAAGTTGTTATCTATAAACTGTGTCTCCTTTGTACACCATTCATGCATATCATTATTGATTCCTGTCTTGTCAAACATGGCTACCGTTGGGTTTGCTCGATCAATAGACAAGAAATCATGTCCACACCGAATGAAGGTAATATTGCACTATAACATGATGGAACTTGTCATCTATGATTAATGTATAAAATTGTTTCCATTAACTGTTTAATTAGTGCTAACTGATGTAATTAGCTTGAATGATTCAGTAAAAGATGTATCTCAAAATTTAATGAAAAGTAGTGTCTGTGGGTCTTGTACCATAATTCACTGAAAATTAAGATTTGGTGGTAATTTGATTACAATTATCTAGTAGAAAATCAGAATGCATGGTATTAATGTACAACAGCAAATTATGTAAATAACCTTGAACAATGATTTGGAACACATTCTTAACAGTTGACATTTGTGTGATGAAAATATTTCTTTGCAACTTCTGAATCAAAATTTATATGTGCCTATGACACTGTAGTGACAGAGTAGATTACTTCACACTTCACCTATTAATATTCAAGCTATTTGATGGTGGTCTGTAAATAATCAAACATGGACCAGACAATCAAGTGATAAACATGATTCACACAATCAGAGTATGAGGACATGGATCACACAAGTCAGAAAGCCTGATTCCACAACCCCCTCAATCAATAAGTCACCCCTGAAGGCCGTATAGGTTGCTCAGGACCTATTTTACCCCAGGACCCCAAGTGGGCCCATATGTTACAACCAGCTTGGTACAATGGAAATGTGTGAGACAGGATTTGTGATAGTAGATAAAGCCATGTGTACACTCATGCACACTCATGGACCCCACATAGCTAACCTTCCCCCAGCACCCTAGCCCCATGAGATGAGCAGGATGTTATCAGCACACTTGTACCAGCGCTGATGGAAGATAGGGAAACAATCCTTTGATAACCAAGTGTGCTGAAAGAACAGAGTGTGATGATATCTCTGTTTAGTGTCTACACTAAGCATAATGAGAAACAGGCTTGGAGGGATCCTCTTCCAGGGTTCCACTTGATATTCTGGGCTAACATTTGACTAACTCTGGTAATCCGACTTTTCATGGATCAAAGGTTCCATCATCATCAGGACATCCATGGTGATGATAACATCATTTCATCTGTCACTCTGTGTGTAGAGACAAAGGGCCAGAATAACATTTTGGTTCAGATTACCTGACTCTGGTTTACTGAGAATGTTCTGGATAAAAATAATGACTTTACCTTGAAACATGCAATGATGCATACAGGATCTGAAATGGCTGCTATTTTTGTCAGAGTAGGTGTAACATTTTCTAGCTTGCCTGAATTCTTCGCAAAATATTTCCTTGCTATTTGCAATGATGATTTTTAAAAGAAATCAATTTGTAACTCGGTAACAAGCCGCAAAAAACTGCCTTGGTTGGAAACCATAATTATTAATCATAATGGCATAAAATAGAAAAACGAAAGTCTGAACAAAAAAATAAAGAAGTTTTACCCTGGCCTGTACATACACATAATCTTGACTCTGGGAAGGATAGTTTTAAGTTTTTCTGAGACAATAATTATTGTTTTTGTTTCAACAAAATGGTAAATTTCTGTCCACACAATATCCATGTCTTTAGTCCAAGCAGATCATCAAATATCATGAATTGTATTACTTTTATATCAGACTCTACATTTTTCATTGGGCATGAGAAAAGGTCAATTGGTATAGTAAAGGAAGAGAAGAAAATATGTCCTTGTGTTCTAAATCAACAAGTCAAGTCAACATACTATCTAATGTGAAAAGTCAATTACTTAACACTTCAACAGAATATGACCTGCATCTAGGTCTCTAAATATTTAACATATAGAAGTCAATCACCATTTTCAACATACATTATACAGTGGAAGCTGTAAAAACCAGCATCTGTCCAATCTGGCAAGTTGCCCAAACCAGCATAAAATCTCAGTCCCATTCATGGCTTGTAAATTTATCATCACCTCTACAATCCAGCATGTTGTCTAAACCGGATTATTTCTTCAGTCCCTATGAGTGCCGGTTTAGACAGCTTCCACTGTATTAGTAATTATCATAAAACATAAAGCCTGTTGAAAATCACACTTACTGTATGACTGTAAAGTACTTCTCAAAGACTTGTCAGGTTTATGTCTACATATTTTACATCACAACCAACACATCAATATATGTGATGGTATGTTAAGGTTTATGGTGAATGAGGTTTTACACCACTTTCAGCAATATTCCAGCAACACCATGTTAAGGAACACCTGAAATGGGCTTCACACATTGTACCCATGTGGGGAATCAAACATGGGTCTTTGGAATGAGCAAACACTTTAATCACAAGGCTACCTCACCATCCCTTTAAGTAATAAATGGAATATGTTTTGTATTTCAATACAGTACTTCTATTTTCGGAGGTAATATCCTTTTCCTTTACAGGTGAAACATAACCTCATTCAGGACATGTTTCATTATGATGTTGACGGACATTATCAAGGTTCATCACTGATTCATGGTTCGATAACTGTAATATTAGCTGAACTTCATTTTTTCACATAAACATGTGACATATCACAATACAAGGGATATGAATCAATGTTTTATGACATGAACCTAGACAAATGCTTGGTCTCTGAATATATATAACGGTGACAGTAACAAACAAACCCCGAAAATAAGCCCCAGGGAGACCGATGATTCAGAAATGGAAGAAATCTAGACTTGCTTCATGTAGAACTTTAGCATTGTTGGGAAAGAAACTGTGGTTTAGGGACTGTGAGACAGACTCTCGTGAGTCTTGTATCAGGATACAATACTGTACTGCTGTAATGCTACACCACAAATAAAGTAGTCAGTCGCATATAATGTAGACAGTGGACACATCAAATGATCAATCAATGTCCTGGACATCTAGACAGCTGTCAATTAACAGATGTTATCCAGCATCTGAACGAAATACAGTTTGTAGCAAGCGTTGTTGGACAACCTGCACCATGCCCTGACATTGCTTTCATACTGCACCGAGCATGTGATGCGGTAATGCTATGACACTTCTGACAGCCTGGGACAGGTGCATGCATCATTAAAATCCCACACAAAACAGCTGGTTGTTTTTATATATAAACAGGTCTCGACTAATCCCAACAACATTGGACCGATTGACAAAGGAAACATTGTTTAAAATGGATTCATCCATAAATTATAGGTTAATTCATCTACTTGGACAAGTCTTACAAATCAAAATAGAACATGAACCTCTCAACTGAATGAAGACAGATAACACTTCGCTAAAACATACCAACAGACTTTCTCAAATAATAAGTCAGTGATGTTAAACATACACATTGATAACATCAAGAGGGCATGTTATTTTCCAAAAGAACTTTGAGATGGCTGTTATTAAAATCATAACATGTACTTTAAAGGTCTTAGTATCAAATATCATCTGTGTCTACCATAACAACATATTCACTGTCAAACATGTTAGCTTCCAGTATATCGCAATTTGGGTGCCTGAATCACAATATATTGCAATACAATATATCTACCAATACACAACCCTGTTAGCTGCTAGTCTGAAGGTGTCTGGTTAATATATCTTCGGTCTTGTAACATCACCTTGTAAATAAATGTACGGGATTACAGTAAAATCTTCTGAAAAAGATTCTATCAGTGAAGTACTAGCTGATGGTTTCAAAAGTTTTTGGGCAAACAACTTCAAAAACTAGATTTACCTCCAAGAGTACATGCATCTTAACCATTAATTTGAAATTCAGAAAATATCTTTCAACAACTTGAAAAGTATCCTAAGTACACACTAATCTGAAACTCTGCATCCCTTACTCAATTCGTGGGACAAATGGCCAGCTTTGCTGTGTAACTGAAGCTCTTTAATCAGGACTGCTTGGTTGACAGAATAAACACATCCTGCATGTTGATAAGTAGATCAGCTGGCTGTGTGTGCGCTGAGTTGACAATGGTTGATGCTGCACAGAGAGGATTCTGTGATGCTCTCATACATCTTTGATGATGCAGTTAACTCAGTGTTGACTATACAGCCATACGAAATAAGCTTAGAGTGGTGATGAAAACACTCGGTTTTTTAAGATTTTCCTTGGGTTGATATTGAATATTTTACAGATTTAGGGGATACTGAGACATAAAAGCACAGAGTGAGTGAGTGAGTGAGTGAGTGAGTGAGTGAGTGAGTGAGTTTTAACACTGCACGCAGCAGTATTCCAGCTTTATAGCTATATATGGCAGCAATCTGGACCAGACAATCCAGTCATCAGCAACATTACATCTACACAACTGTGATACGATGACATGTATCACTATCAACCAACTGAGCAAGTCTGACCACCCAATCCAGTTTGTCACCTCTTATGTGCTGCCAACTAATCCTAACCAGGATCTCCATGGGTGGAGACAGTGAGTGAGTGCATATTACAAGCTCCTTTTATAATGAACAACACGTAGTGATTTGATGACAGCAAATGGTATGGATCTACTATTTCGTTAATATTCACAGCACAATGTTTCTGGGCTACTTCTCACCCCTCCACATTCAGCTAATCAAGGATCAAGAAATAGCCAAGAAATGTTCTGTTGTAAATATTAAAGATGTTGTAAATCCATACCATTTGTTGTCATGTTACCTTCCAAATGGTTCCTACGAGTTCATTTACAAAGATTACTGTAGATCAGAATGATCAGACTTGTTGAGCAGCTTGAATTCTATGTCGAAACCATGAGTATGCAACATTGAACTGTATTGCAGTTTTCAATCCTGTTTATTTTCTGAAATGTTGTTGGAAAACTGTTGTCAACTTGAACAACTTCGGTGTAACAACAGGTAGTGGTCTGTTGCTCACAAACCCAGAAACATAATTAGAGTGAACTAGGATGAGAACCGCTGTTATACTTACAGGTTTGAGCATTCCTAATAAACAGAACTCTCAGCACAGAGAACAGTTCACCTCAGAAGACGTGACCACCCACACTACAATGTGTATTTGCTTTATGGCTGAATCAGTCAGTTTGGTTGCCAAATGCACCCACTTGTTCCAACTTCTTACACTTCAGGACAACATTGTTTTGTGAAATTCATTTTTAGCAGGCTCTGTCCAAACTTATAAATAATTTTCTGACACGAAAATTTTCAGTTACATTAATTTTTCAATATCAGGATTTAATAAGTTCTAAATTTCTTTAATGCAGAGGGAATGTTATGGTTCTGTCAGCATTGAAATGATGGCAACCTGTACAAAGCCATAACAGAGTCGATTGACATGATTAGGCATAAACATTATCATCTGAACTAGGAAGTTCTGCTGCTAAATTTATTTGCTGCTAAACTGCCTGAGGCTGACCACAGGAAAATTAAAGTCCCAGAGCGGCTGTATTAAAATCTAAAAAAAAATAGATTAGACTGTCAACAAAAATGAAAATTATTTTACATGAAGTAGGAAAGAAATTGTTTTGATAATATTCATTAAAATGTCACATGTACTCTAGTATTATGAAGTTGAAGTTCATCCTGACATTTCATGTGTGATATATTCACTTACATAATGAAATATCATCATGTTCAGGTCACGTTAATGACTAATGAGTGAGTGGTTTTATGTCGCTTTTAGCAATATGCCAGCAACATCACAGGGGGTGACTCCAGAAATGGACTTCACACATTGTGCGCATGTGGGGAATCAAACCCAGGTATTCGGCTTGATGAGCAAGCACATAAACCACTAGTCTATCCCACTGTCCCACAAGATAAACAGTGAAGTGCTGGTCAGGATTGTTTATTAGTTTGTAGTACAGCTGGACAATTTTTCATGGTGACAGCCACATGAGATACATTCAGCTTAATAATGATAACTAACTCTTTCAGCATGTTCAGGTTCAGAGTCCACCGATCCAGGCAGGGCAACAATAAGTACCATCTTTTGGTGACATGGCCAAGTTGAACCATGGACCTTTCAGGGAAGATGGTCTATCCTACATACCACAGGGGCTGTTCTAATGCTCCACTGACAGGTCATTAGATATGCTACTACTTTGTTGTGTATCAAATTTGCAGGAAAAACAACAAATAGCTTAGGCTGCAATAAAAATATTAAATGTTTCTCGGGCACATCAAAAGTGACGAGGGCGATAGGATTATTATTTTGAATTTTTGATAGAAACAAAAGTGACTAGGGAGGAACACATTCTTAATGTTTTTTTCCTCTCAGAAATAGTTTGGAAAGTTTAGCATGCATTAATGAGTTGCAGATTCATTCACACTCGTTTTTACACACAGTCATTCGTATGGTGGACAGTTGGATGTTGAGACATGGCCAATTCAAAATTGTTTTTCAAAATGGCTATAAAAAATTGTTACATGCACAAATAAAGAGATGCTCCAATATTTTCAGTATTTTTTATTAAGCTTAATCGCATCCCATCATGTATTAACAAGACCATCACATGACCAGTCCTTTACAAGCATGGGACCTTTCCTGCTCTCAAATCCTTGTAATAGTTATAGTGAGTTTTATGCCAGTTTTAGCAATACTGCAGCACTCACTGGGAACACCAAAAATGGGATTCATGCTTTGTACCCATGTGGGGAATCGAACCCTTGTCTACGGTGTGCAGAGCGAACACATTATCCACTAGGCTCCCCACTATCAAACTTCTGGGAATACGTACATGATGATAACTTGAGATTCACACTACAGTTTCACAAGCTGACAGTTTAGATGAAGCTGCCAGTGTCTCACAAAACGATTGAAAGAGATGTATTTAGGATCACTCATTTTGCTGGCATACAAATTTAACCCAAATGCGAAATGTCAAACACTGTAATCTGCATCGTCAAAAGTCAGTGATTCAATTATCCTCAATCACTGCCAACTCACATTGACTTGCTACATCAGCATGTGATGCAGCAACTGCCTGTTCCTCTGAATGAACCTGATGGGAAACCCATACCTACACAACACAACACATGACATCATAAAGACTAAGCTTGAGAGTGAGTGAGAGAGTGAGAGAGAAAGAGAGAGAGAGAAACATTGTCCCCAGGACCAACAAGATGGATACAGCTTTAAGCATTTAAGTAGAGCGGTTTTGCCATAAGCCCCAAATTCCATGAGGTCATCCATAAGCTGCATAAGCTAACAGAAGCTCAATTTATCTAAAGAAAAATGGGATCCATATGCATTGATAGCAAAGTATCTAAAAGTAAAACATGTTTTCTTAAAACCAAACCATTTTTTTTCTTACCTTTAATTCAGCTTGAGCTACTTTTAACTGTTCATTCAAAAGGTTGCATTTTGCAGTTTCTTCTTTCTTCAAAGCTCGTAACTTCTTAAGCTCTGGGCTCCAAAATGTCTTAATGCTGTTCATGCTGGAGCTTAATTTCTCCTTGGCTGCTTCCAGTTCTTTCTGTAATTTGGCACACTCTTTGTGGTATTCTGAAACCTGCACTTGGAGTTCAAAAATGAGGGAGTTCCTATATTCTGATTGTGATGTTGGGCTTGGCGATAGGTATGGGCCCATAGGGGGGATATAGTCCCCATTCCTTTCAGTAGATCGAGATCTTCCCACAGAATGCTCACTACGTTCTAAAGACCGTGCTCCCATATGAGGATACTCTCGGTCACGATCCAGCGATCGATCACGATTGTAAGTTCGCTTCTCCCTTTCCAATGAACTTTCTTTAAATGACATGTTAGGGGTGGACAGTTGCATGCGGTCAATGTGCCGATCTAAGGAACGTTCACCCATCAAGATATGCTCCCTGTCCAGACGATCTAGTGATCTGTCCCTCACATTAGTTAAACTATTAGTCCTGCTGCTGTGCATAGATGAACCTGGACTGCTTGGCTCCATGGGACTTTTACCTGACAGTGACATTCCTGCTATGCCAAGATTTTCAATGATGTATCCCTGGTTTGTGGATCCATAGAGAGAGCTGTAGTTATCCATGGGAAGACTTAAGGGGCTGGTTCGGCTTGACCCTGGCTGGTATCCAAGTGCCCCTGATCCCGACCCCTCGGATGATGTCCTGGCCCGGACACGACCAAGAGATGCACTTCTTTGCCCAATGTTGCCAGGACTTTTGTCCACATTTAGGTCGCGCTGACCTCCACTGGCTCTACCCATGCTGAGGTTGAGACCTTGGTCAAACTTGCTTTGCTTGCTCGTAGGTCGACTTGAGCCTTGGTTGAACATGTTTTCTGAGCTGAAGTTATGGTCTCGTCAAAAAAGAAGAATTTGGGAATTCATTACCCAATTTCCTGTCATTCTTCTGTTTAGTCTGCGATCACCATCGTTTCAGAATGCTTTGTATCGTCTTAAAACTAACATTATATTGCTGTGCATGAACTTCAGAGAGATTTTCAAAGCAAATATGATGTGATCATATCGAAATTGACAAGTCCAATGACCTTATTATCATTAATGACTCAATGCACTGCCCGACTTGGAGGCTGCATCGCCATGCCTGGCACCGATTCCATTATTCATGCCATTTTTGGTGTAAACAACACGAAATGAGCGATCCGCGATGAATTGGCTTAATCAAACCTCCAGTTATCCCTCATGTAGTAATTCCGAAAATATACAGTTTCCATGCTATTACGCTGTTTCACCACATCGCCTTTTCTATGATTTGACACTTAGCCCATCGCTCGCTCCGCGACCATCTTCTTTCCTCCCTCCCAAAATGGCAGCATCCTGTTTGTGCTGCTATCGGCATGACTTATTATTACTGATTTCCACAGGCGTCTGCTGTGCGTTTTCCTTGAAGAAGAAAGGGATGGGCTTGTTGTTAATGTATTCGAAATTACAATGTATAAGATATATCTCATATCTCGATATGTATAGCACTCCTTGTTGTGACCCACCAAACAACAGTTATTTGTGTGATAGGCGCCTGGCTCTGGTGTATTTATCATCATGACTTTGTCATTCATTTGGAGGAAGGGAGGGGTACCTTACCGATGGTCTATTTGTTTTTGACTTTTCCATTTCACCTTTGAAATTTGACCTCCCTGCACGTGTCATTATTTTAAAATTTCAATTATGTATTCGTTTGTTTGGCTGAGTTTCTTGCCTATTTTCTACATTTCTCTGATCTATTTCTTTATTGATACTGTTTGGGGTTAATTTTGTTTCTAAAATACGTTTGTCATTTAACTTCGCACTCCCAAAGAGGAAAACACTTTTCTAAATACATACTATTGATGTTGCAGACTTTTGATATTGCCAACGGGTACATTGCATTAAATTGTTTTAATCATCTGGTTAAATGAAAAAAGGATTTAACAAGTACCGTCGAATCGCACTAGATGAGTGGCACTTGAAAGTCTTGTTTAGAAAAATATACCGATTATCCAACATTGGTAATATTGATAAATTCAACAGTAATACAGACATGGCATTTTTTTTCATTCATAATATTTCTTATAAAGTGCACAGACTTGTATTCTTCGATAGCTAGGTGTACCATTTTAATGCTGAATTTACATATACGGGTCGCCGAATGCTTCATATAAATGTGTTGTAAGGAAACTAGTATCACGGAAGACGTCTGTTTTAAAATCCGGACAAAAGCTGTGTACATTGCAGACGCCGCAGGATGCCCTCAAATAATCGATAGAGTTGTCTGTGGCATAACAGATTTATTATAACATTAAAAGGGCCTTATTTTAAAAAAAACAAAAACCCACAAATATTAATTATTTTTTAAAACAAAAGTAATCTCTTAAACAAACTCAATAGCTGAAAACAATTTCAATTAACGGGATAAAAACCATTAGTACATAGCCTCATTATTTGTATTTGTGCGGCTATAAACTTTTGATGCATGCGTGTGTTAATGCATTCCTCTTTTTGTCTGTCATGCTAATGTAATTAATCCTCGTAGTATCTTGTAGTCAATAACAACTTAAAGAGATTATGAAGCATTATTTTAAGCAAAATTAATCTTAAACAGAAACAATGGCTCGTAACACATTCTTTATCATGAAATTCATTCATATCTCAGCTCAGTGTATGGTATATTTGTAATGAGTGTGTTATTCGTAATGTGCATATTTGTAATGTGTGCACTAATATGTAATATGTATATTTGTAGTGGCTGTATTACTTTGTAATGTGTATTTTGTTAAGCGTGTGTAAAGCATTTTTCTTCTTTTCTGTCCTGTTAATATAACTAGGTTTAGTCAACGTAGCTCCCTGTAGTCTGGAAAATGGGCGCACCTGTTCTTCCCTAAGTCGTGTCACAACTGACATCTGCATAATCTTCACTCGTCAATCCTCGCAATCTGACCATTACACCAAAAATAACTGCAACAGGGTGAGCTCATCATTTGCTCAAATACAAACGTACATAACGTAACTGAAAGGCACTTAAAATAAAACAACGTGAGTATGTTGACCCCGCTGTTATAAGCGACCGATAATTCTCCAGTTAGTTCAAGAATTTGATTTTAATGAACACCCGTGTCGAATGCGTCATTTGGGGAATTGTCTAGATGGGTAATCCGTACATTTGTGGCACTCCACAAATAAAATAGGTGTTTTGTGCTGTGTTTACCAATAGGCGGATTCACATTTATATATCCAAATGTTATTGTGTATGCTTCGATATATACCAGGTGATCTACCAAATATTGGCGTGTATAATGGCATAAAATACACAGTGATCATGTGGGGCCAGGAAAATTGGTGACCGATAGCATGAGCAGCGTATGTAACAATCAGCTATTTAGTCTCAGGGACAGAATTTAGAAGGGTCTCATACATGCGGCATACTGAAGACGTGTGTAAAGACATTCGTTGTAGATCAAACTAAACCGTTTACACCGAAACCTCGCCCCATACAATAAAGAAGAGTTTCTTGTTCACAGAAAAGAGTGCTTCATCATTGATTCTCCAACTTCTAGAATGCCATTTAAACAATTATATGATGGTAGTCTGTGAATTATCGAGTATGGCCCATGGAACAAGTCATGTTTACTTACCGAGCTATCAGTTTGGTGGGATGTCATGAAAAGATCATACAAAAGGCTTCCACAATTTGACCAAAACACAATTGGAATTCGGGAGTGGGGCATGAAACGATGGAAGAATTCTACTGTCTGAATGAAGAAAGTCTGAACGTTACTGAACAGGCCATATATTCGTAGTTTCTTCCACGAAAATCTGTGACAACACAGACGACATAATATAACACTGTGTGGTCTCTCGCTATGCAGGGTCATGAAGAGTATATACACTGGAAGGGTGAGGTAAGCATTAATATTATACATTAACCCATAAAACCCAACCCAATCTTTATACAAAGTGGTGTAGACTTTAGCTTTTGACTTTAGCTATATTTAGACTGTGACTTGTTTGACGCTATATACTATATTTAGAAAGAAAGGCTTAAAGAGCTATAAATTCCAGCAGCATCTGTCTTAGTGTGGAATTTTCTCGCATTTTAGGCTTAAGTGTATAAGGGGGTTCTGCCCCTTGTCTCACTTTCCATCTCAAGCCTCATGAAGACCAGCATTTGGTGATCACTCCATATCCAGGGATACTCTCCCTGATCTGATTTTGGAAGTTGGATTACTGTGAATGATAGGTGGATCATGTTACAATCTGTGTCTTATTGGTACTGCTTGGTATTATGGTAGCTTTGGACTTGTGCTGCTACTGTAGGTTATTTTGTCATAGTCATTGATACCTTTGTATTGACTTTTTGGACTGTTTATTGTAGCGCGCAATTGTCCATTACGTCACATGGTCTCACACCACGTTCATTTACGACTAAACCCGGTCACCTTTTGTTTCAACTTGGGACACGTAGCACAGGTTGCGGAACGGCCATGTGCAGCTGACATGCTGGAAGATGGAACAAAACTTTGAGGCGCGAGCACTTAATTAACGTTCCACAGTCAGTATTTAGTTGATTACAATCACCATACCGACAGACAAATAACCTATCAACCATGTTACATGTCTGGGATATCCTTGGAGAGCGTTTCATCGTCAACAACCACAGACCTCTTTGAAGGAACCTGGCGCTGCTCTGCAAGAGGAGTGGGATGGAATGAACCAAGTTGGCATTGGACGTTTGATGTCCTGTTGAATCCGCGATTGTCTTCAGAACAGGGGCGGATTCACGCGATATTAGTGAGTTTTATTTGGTAAATGGCGTGATCGAAAGCAGGGAACTTTGGCGATTATCGAACAAAATCTTTTCAACTGAGTTTCAGCAGCTAATGCAAATCTCATGGAGATGTTAATGTTACACTGTTAAACTATTTATCTCATTAAATGATATAACATATCATTTGCCGTGACAGCTTTTCACTGAAGATCCAAGGCATGCTTGAAATAGCATTTGTGGTTTCCTTTGATAGATGTATTCGTCGATATTTTTTTTAAAATGTGAAATCGGTCACCAAAAGCATATCCTCTGACGGGAAGAGAAGACCAAGCGTATCGAGGCATTGCGAGTACAGGACACGCTTGCCGCTGTGATGGAACCGCAGAACGTAGTTGTAGTCTGACCATGTATCATGATTGGTGCGACATTGGGATTTGAACTCACAACCGTTCGATCCTGGGAGATTAAAGGACAGATGGCGACACCCTGGTGTTCGGAGCGTCTGTCCGTATAGCCGGTACAAACGGTAGTTCGTTCAACGGTTTTTTTTCTAGGTTTCCTAGATATTGTATAGCTGTAACAATGATCACGGAGGGATGTGGTATGTATCTGTTTAGCTAGTGTGCGGGTGGCATTAAATAGTAGATATTACCATGTTGGGAATTTATGAAGTTTTCTTGGCATAAATTATAATCTCAGAATTTGGTAACATTTTCCGTATTTGTTGTTACTCAGATTGCCAGTTAAGATGGTGTAAAAATAGGTACCCTGGTTTAAACTCTTTTAATGTGACATTGGTTGAACCATGGACCTTCCTCTGTCTGGGCAAATGTTCTATCCAATACACGACCGAGGCTTGCCCGATATGCTCTGTATAATACAGACCTCCGCTCCCTCCCCACCCCTACCCCCTTTAAATTTAGGATATTTTCGGCTTGGTCCGGATCTTGCATCCCAGCCAGGCTGCGCGAACTTGTTCCGTTTCCGGTTTCTGAAATTGTGTTATTGTTGATGTGTATCAAGTTTTTCTCGGATATTATGAAATAAGGACGTATTTTGCCCAAGATAACGACAGTGGGCCAACAACACTAGGGAGAAGGCAATGTACAGTGATGTAAATTTTTTTCGCCTAAAATGCGGCTCATGGCTTGTTGAACTTGTGAGATTCAGCGGCGGCGGTAAATTCGAATTTTATATGTATGCCTATCGACGAGAAGCATAAGGAACATACTGATGGAACACAAGCCGGCGTGTTTTGGACAGGTAGGAATTATTCTTAATAGACAGTGTTACAGTATCATCTCGTTCAGCTAGCTAAACCGTAAACGTCGTGTTCCCACCATAGTATACGACGTTTAAGCTAGTTGAACTACAATATCATCGTAGTCAGCTTTCGTCAGGAGGCCCAACAGTAGAATCAACCAGGTTGAGGAAACATACCGATCGACCTGTAATAGACCTTGTCCTACTCCTAAGCCTTTCAGGGGCGGTGGGGTATCCTAGTGGTTAAAGCGTTCGCTCATCACCCCGAAGACCAGGGTTCGGTTCCCCACATGGGCACAATGTGTGAAGCCCATTTTCTGGTGTCCCCCGCCGTGATATTGCTGGAATATTGCTAAAAGCGGCATAAAACTAAACTCACTCACTCACTCACTCCTAAGCCTTTCATTCATAGTCATACCCTTTTCGAGAATTTTCATTGCATATTGAAGGATTGTGGAAGTGTTTATTTAAATACAAGTCTGTAATATTTTTTTTCACACTTTTCAATGACATAGATGTTCAGTTTTAGTTGTCTATGCAAAACTGTGTTTCATAATGAAACATCTTTGCCTCAACATGATAAAAAATTTCCATTTTGTCCAAAAACATATATTTTTCAAGCTGAGGAGGTCCATGAACTATTTATCTCTATGATGGTTTAAAACTATTTTGTGCAGAAATTTATAGCTTGTGAAATGCACTCACTCTTCAAAGGCTTGCTCATGTGTCAAAAGATCAAAAGAGCATACCACAGTAGCACTCTGTTCCAATGCCAGTGAGACAATGAAAATGAAAGCATTTGTCATTGGCAAGGCAAGACAACCAAGGTGCTTTTGCTTAGATTTTAATCCTGAAGTCTATGTCCTTTACCGCCACAACAACAAAGCATGGATGACCAGTGAACCGTTCACTGACTGGCTGAGACATTTTGACAGAAGCATGCGTCTTAAAGGCCATACTGTCAAACTACTGTTAGACAATGCTGCCTGTCACAATCACAAGGACGTTCGACTGACCAATGTCACTGTTCACTACCTACCGCCCAACACCACTGCCCACATACAGCCTGTGGATGCTGGGATCATCGGAAACTTTAAAGCCCTTTACAAGAAGTCGTTGGTGAAACATTACATCACCTGTGCCAAGAATGAACAACCACAGACCCAAACATTAAGGTTAGCAATCTGTTTCGTGAAGTCAGCATGGGATGATGTTAGTGCCAAGAGTATCAACAATTGTTTCAAACACGCTGATGGAGTTCCATTTCCAGCTGTGACTAAGGATGAAGATGACAATGACGTCCCCCATGCCGAGCTGCAGGATTTGATGCAGCAGTTACCATAGAGTGATGGCGGCGATGTGCCAACTGTTGAGAAGTACATGGATGAAGACACAGTCATAGAAACCAGTCATGAGCTGACCAATGAAGAAATGCAGTCGACAGATGACCTGTCTGATGATTGAACCACATACAGTTGTCGCTCAAACAGTAGCTCAGACTCTTGAAAATGCATTCATTTTACTTACATGCTACAAGTGCAATGCCGGTGAATCATGGGTAAACTTAGTGAAGGACTAAAACAAGAAAATCAAACAACTATGACAGACTTTTTCAGGTAATAATATGCTATATGGGAAATGTGATATAAGATGTAAGGTATGTTGTATAATGTGCAAGTGTAATGTCAGCATGCTGAAAGGTTTTAATGGTGGTACATTTATATATTATGATTTATTGTTTTTACTGTTTACTGTTTATTTTCAATATACACCATCAACACGTTTTTGTTTCGTTTGATCCAGTTAACCGGATGCCTTGTTATCCAGACGATTTCCGAGTGTGACCAAAATGTCTGGGTAAACGGGGTTCAACTGTAATTAGAAAATTTTTCAAAAACTTGGCCTATAGCAACAAAGGCAGAAAGACCTATAATAGGCTGGTAGGTTTGCCCAACCTGTCAACTTACTGAATGTTAGCAATCCATTATATTATATACAGAAACATATCACTATACAAAGCAACCAAAATCTTGTTTACATCTGAAATGTTTTTGGAGAAATAAGTAACTTGTGGGACACATGGTTAAGTCAGTTCCAGATGACTAGAATTAAGAAATAGACACTATTGTGTTTCCTTGATGATGGGACAGAGATATGAGGACAGACTGATATGAATAGTTCAGACAACTCTTAATTAACTGGATTTAACAAGGAGATCTAATTTTTTATGTTCTTTTTTTGTTTGGAATATTTTGGTTAGTTAACTGCAGATTTGTATTTGCTTTACTGTCAGTTATTGATGATATTAGGAGTTTTACAGGTCTCATAATGGCCAGTCTAAGTAAACTTATCCTCAGTACTTTTCGTTACATTCAACCACTGAGTCTAACAAACCCTTATGGGGGGTTGCGTCAGGTAACCTTTGAGACTGACCAATCAGAACACAGCTTACCAAATCGTGAAAGTGGACATTTGCACATACCTTTTGAACTTTTTATCTGAAAAAGGTTTGTTTGATGCACACGGCGTATGTACAACCATGTATGTACAACGGTGAGTAAACAGTCGCTGAAAATGGTGTTTTTGGCAATATTCAAGTATGTCATCTTGCTGAAATATAAGCTAATGTTAACCATGTCAACAGAAACCCCAAAGCGTATATACTACAGGTTAACATAAGGGATCACATGAAAGGACAAATGCTCCATTATTTTTATCCCAGTCTAAGTAAACTTGGCCTCAGTTCTTTTCGTTACACTCCACTACTGAGTCTAACAAAATCTTATGGGAGGTCGCGTCAGGTAACCTTTGAGATTGACCAATCAGAACACAGCTTACCAAATCGCTAAAATGCACATTCGCACATACCTTTTGAATTTTTTTATCTCGAAAAGGTTCGCACCCGAACGTATCCGAATGCTATTTAGCGTACGCCCGCTTCTGGGGGATGCACACGGCGTACGTACAACCATGACAATGGTGAGTAAACAGTCACTGAAAATGGTGTTTTTGGCAATATTCAAGGATGTCATCTTGCTGAAATATTAGCTAATGGTAACCATGTCTACAGAAACCCCAATGCGTATATACTACAGGTTAACTGCTATATGCAGATGTTTGTTTGTGGCGAGATCTGTGTCAGTGACCTGAATATTTTGAAAGTCCCTCCGATCCCTAAATAGTAGCCGTTGTTTGATTGGTTAAATCTATTTAACTGTCTTGCATTTGATTGGATGGTCATTGGTTACCAAAGGTTACCTGACGCGACCTTCTACTAGGTTTTGTTAGACTCAGTGGTGGATTGTAACAAAATACATTGAGACTAAGTTTACTTAGACTGCATAATGGCTGAATTAAATAGTTAAAGTTTCTGAAAAAAAATGGATTATTCTGGCTCGAGAGTTTAAATTTACAAGTTAAAATGGCATGTCAACAACATGTCATTTGATTCACAAGAGATCATCTTATACCGAATTTAACCTTAAAATGCGTAATGTATTTATAAACCCCAAGGTTTTACCTAGAATCCTGATGTTTGGATATGTATGTGTTGCAGTGAGCAGCAATTGTTAAAACTATCTACCTAGACGATTCTGTGATCAGCTGTAATTTTTGTCATTCGTAATTGAGACATAACAAACACTTTTTTTCGGTCATATGTTTAACGGAACATGTGCTACTGTTTGACACAGACCCATCATGCTCCCAAATGTGCATTAATAACCAAACACTTCCTCACTTTGTCATGTGATCTGAAATACCTGGAAATGCTTCACACTTACCGCAATAGCAGAGTTTCTATTTTGTCAGTTTTTTATAATGAATCAGGATTTTATCGATTTCTTTGTTTGATATTTTGGGCGCATGCAGTCATTGTTTTGTTTGTGGCCTGGAACTGTCCTGCAGAAGTTATAATGTCTGAACGGGATGCCTTATTCAAACTTTTGTTGTTTTGATGAAATTTACAGTAAGAATAATTATTGAGGCTACTCAATGGCATCATGGTATTCTAAACGGCAGGGAGTGTAATGTACCTGGTTGTTTTGTGAATCCATTTTTTTCTCTTTTTGTGAAAATGTACGTTTAGAATAAATGGTTCAGTCTGCCTAAATTTTGCATGTGCAAAAACATAGTCCATACAGTCGAGCACTTTTGTCTCAATAGTAGATTTCATGTATATTTATTAGTATATATAGTTTTGCCCACAGGGATTGTAATCACACGATGCAGCACTTGTTACAGTGTCCATCTTGATTGATACAAGATTTGGAAACAACTCAACAGACACATGTTAGTCACATGAATGCTCAGTACGTTTTGATTCGAAACTATAATCCACTATTAGTGGTGTTTAGTCGTAACAGTGAGAGCTTTCTAATTAATTCTTTCGTAATTAATCCTAGTTAGATAACAAACAAGTGAGTAGTGACACCTTCAACTCAATTAACCCTAATTAGTTTACACTACCGCGTCCCTATGTTTCTTGCCGCACCGTGTGTAAATGTGTGGAAACAACCTCAGTTCAAAGGGATACTTGCCCACAAAAGGTAGGTGAGTATTGAGTGTCTTTGCAAATATCGTGTTGAATGGGTAATTTTTCTTGTTGGGACCATGAAATTATATCAAGATATCCAAAATATCGAGACATTCGTATCAAGTTAAAAGAGCTTGAATAATGATTGATTATGAAAGATTTTGCCTAGACCAAGATGTTATGTTGAGACAAACGAGATATCGACTTACCAGAGTTAGTCATAACGGTGCTCATCTGTTGTTGGAATGATTTGATGTATGGATTTCAAAGGTTGACAATACAAGATAAGCATGACGAACGAAGCGGAATGTTAGTTTGCTATTATAGAAGAATCAATTTTTCCATCGCATTCGCGTTACAAATGACAGAATTATCTCCCTTGAGCTATTCTGTTTGACAATATGGCCATGGAAAATTATCTGAGTACAGGGATGTGGACAGAGTCCCTGAAGCACATGTAAAAGGACTTGCAGTAACTGCAATGGAATCTTTACTCCACATGTGTTCATACCTGATGTAAAGTGAGTGGGTTTGGGTTTATGCCACAGTCAGCAATATTCCAGTTATATGGCAACAATCTGTAAAAAGTGAAGCCTGGACCAGACAATCAGTGATCAACAGCATGAGCATCTATCTATGCAATTGGGAACTGATGACATATATCATCCAAGCCTTATCACCCAATCCTGTTAGTCACCTCTTACGACGAGCATGGGTTAATGAATGTCAGTTCTAGGACGGATCTTCATGAGTATCTGATGTAGAAGCATTTTGTATTAATCTTCGGCTTTAATGATAACAGTTATTGAAGATACAACATGGTGACAGATTGAATGCCCTAATGTCTGCAGTGGTGACATCTGATTGTTGCAGCAAGCTGATTACTTGGCCATCCAGCGTTCAAAATGTCTCGTATTTACTGTGCTCAAATCCATGTCTCGTATGTGGAATTCAGATATCTTCTGGCAATCATTATCAAATGATATAAGTGATAAAAGAACATGATGACCTCAATCAATACATCGTATGACCTGGAGAAATGCTTACATGTAGCCCGAGGTGGGAATCTAATTCTCTATGTGTCCACATGTATTTCCTGTCAGCTGATGTGTACTGTTGTGTCTCTGTTGTAGGCTGAGTTCTCTGAAGAGGAACACACTGCCATCCAGAATGCCCTCCGCCAGCGACTCGGCCCAGAATTCATCAGTCAGAGAACAGGTGCAGCCGGACTCAAGGTTAGCATTAACTTGACACTTCTCAGTCACCAAGTGACTCTTTTTGTGTCCTCTCTGCTGTCTGGCTAGCATGAAGATTCTGACATTATGTAGGAGAGGTATTGTCGCATAGGTCTTACTTTTAAAAGAACTCGGGGCTGGTCAATTTGATTCACTTAATGGATTGTTTATTGTTTAATGCCATATTCAGCAATATTCCATCGTGAATGAGTGAGTGAGTGAGTGAGTGAGTGAGTGAGTAATATTACAGCAATATCACACCAGGGAACACCAGAAATGGACTTCACACATTGTAACCATCTGGGGAAGGTCGAGATCCGGTCTTCTACACGATGAAGGAATGAGGCTACCCAACTGTCCTATTTCAGCCATGTGGTGGTCTGTAAATAATTGAAAAAAATTCCAGTGATCAACAGCATGAAAAGCAATCAAAGCAACTGGGATACAATGACATAAAAGGTATAATTAACAGGATTCATGAAGCAGTAGTTATCACATATATATGTTATGTTTCAGCTAGCCTACATTGAGGGGTGGCGGTTGATCAATCTGGCAAATGAGACATTTGGCTTCAATGGTTGGGCACATTCGGTGTCCCACCAGACTGTGGGTAAGCTGATATAGTATGGTGGGGTGTGATCCTTATGTCCTCTCACCAGACTGTTGGTAAGTTTGTAGCAGTTTGGGGAGTCATCCTTAAGTTGTCTCACCAGACTTGTGGGTCATCTGATATGGCAGGGTGGGGAGTCATCCTTATGTTGTCTCTCCAGACAGTAAGCTGATACAGCAGTCATCTTTGTGTTGTCTCACCAAACAGTGGGTAAGCTAAAATAATTAATGGGTAGTGATGGGATAGATTAAAGTAGGAAGATAGATTGAAGACTAGAAGGAAGGCAACAACTCTTAGGTGTTAGTAATATTTTTGAAATGTATCAGCATGATAGCTATAAAATGAAGATTTGATTGGGTGCTGTAAATCTGTCACATGACTGCTGTTTTGTTTGTTGGTATAGATTGTATGTAGTTGTATTGTTTCAGCAAACTTAATGGTTGTGAGTTTCATTACAGCTTAAATAGTTTTAATTGTTTTAGAACGACATTAACATTTAGGATTTCATCTTTTAGCATTTCAATTTTTTTCTGCAGATTTTGTTGATCATAACAATGGGCGATTTTATGTTGGTGTTAGCGCTCTGGTCAAAGTTCAGCTGAAGGTGAGTGTAAAGGTCAAATGCTAAAGGTGAGGGTCAACCAAAAACCAATCATATCAAAATCATCTTTTTTTCGTATCACTTTAATGCACTACCTTGCTGTGTGAAGATTTGACTATGCCATAGAAAATGGCATCAAACTTTTCCCACCCCATAAATGAAGGATGCATTGATACTTGAGCAAATCAGTTGTTACCCACCCACAACAATTCAGCCTCATTTCCTTGTTATGGAAACTTTTGCAAATGAAAACCCACACAAAACACATATTGTGTACCATGGGGACATTGGGTACGGGGGGAAGTGAGGGACTCCGTTCGAAGGCCATTTTGTACTAAACGTGTATGATGTATGTCAAGGATGGCGTGTACCACGAGGACATTGGTTATGGAGTGAGTGAGGGACTCCGGTCGAAGGCTCTGTCTATTGAGAAGGCCAGGAAGGAAGCTGTCACTGATGGACTCAAGAGGGCTCTGAAGTCAGTTGCATTCTTGAAACGTTGTTGAGCATGTTCAGTACTACATCACAAATCTACATATAGGTGTCATCGGAGGTATAAAACCTGACCTGTTCACACTTTTAAGGTAGCTGTTTGGTGTCACAGGTAACAGAATTTGATATCCATGTTGGTCTTAGATAACCAGGACTGAGGAGCTGTAGCTCTACGCAGCTTTTAGCAATATTCCAGGAATATCATATGGTGGGGGACACCGGAAATGGGCTTCACGCATTGTATCAATGACAAGCTTTATCCTGACTGACTGGGATCTTATGTAACGTGGTTATGCTCATTTGTGGGAATATATTTCCTTTGAGAAAGCATTATGACAAGGAAACCTTGCATGCTGACTTGTGAATATTGTACTAATATATTTCCAAAATCACCGAACTATTCAAAATGTGACTACTCAAATTGAGTCAGAACTAGATTTTGGCTTAGTACAGCCATCAAACTTACATGTAGCACATCCCTTATGTCTGAACAATACTGCACAGGACAAGACACATATCTGACATTGGCATTATATAGGAATCTGTCTCAGTCCTAACTTTTCAAAAATTATTTTGTGATATATTAGATATACTTTATTTTTATGTGTTGCTATGTTAAATCAAGTTAATTTCTCTCTACAGGAGTTTTGGTAACTGTTTAGGCAACTGCCTAGGAGACAAGGAGTACCTGAAATGTATCAGTCGAACCCCGAAGCCTGTAAGTGTGTTAGATCATCCACTAAATCTCTGGTGTCAAAACCTGTATGTGTGTCAGTCCGGCCAATAACCCATGTGTTTATTGTTGTGTTTTGTTTAAACATAGACTTGTATGCTACTTTCAGCCTCCAGAGGTGTACAAGGTAGAAGATATGAAGCATCAGACGATTGACAACTCTATTGCAAAGTCACGCAAGAGACCAACATTTCCACGTCCATATCCATACAGAGTGAACAGACCAGGGGCCAGCATAACCACCGCCCCTAGACCTGATCCTTCTAGTGAGCCACCGCCTGGGATGGTGCCCAATCCAGCATTGGTGGCTAGACCTGACCCTGGTACTGAGCTCCAAGACAGAGTGGTTCCAAGCACCAAGTCAGGGGCTGGAATGGATGAAGTTCATACCTCATTCAATATGGATGATGACGATGTTGCAGCAGCTTGTGCTGTTGCTGACGGCAGGAATGTCGAAGCCTATGATGCTGGGCAGGTCAGTGAGAGTGAACAGAACAAGGTCAAGGGCGAATCACAGATGGTTACCATGGAAACTGAGACCAAAGTGGATGGGATTTGCGTCAGTACTTCCGTGCTAGTGGAGCAAATGCTGGCTAAAGGGTATGTATGTCAGTTGCTCTTTCTATATATCATTTTGCCAAATGTTAGTGGACTGTTCAGGATTAGGGTGTCTGTACATGGGAGGATTCAGTATTTTGAAAGGGGTGGGGGGTTCAGGGGGTTCAAAACACCTGAATGACCCCTTGGCTCAATCAGTGGATTAGATCAATCACTGGAATAACTGGCTGTGTGACCTTGTTGCACCTCTTGTACCTCGACTTAGCAATGGATGTCTTTGCTCATTATATTGATCACTGGATTGTCTGATCCTGATTCTATTCTATACAGGCCACTGTCATACAGCTGGCATAGTGCTTAGTATGGAATTTAACACTGACCGACTGAAGGGGTAACAGCAAGTTAGTCTAACATGGTATATAAGTATGATATATATAAAGATAGCCTACTTTGAACTGGAACAACTTGTTGCAGGAATTACAGGAATGAAGAGGAGCGAGCTCGACAGGAGCGCATCCTTCGCCAGAAACTGAAGCAGCAGGAGTTTCAGGCCAAGCTAAAGCACAAACACTCCACTGGACAGAAGGAAAACGGTAATAGCATCTGAATAGGAAGCCTTTGTCTGTTATAACCATCTGGAAGTTGGTAGAACCTGAAGACATAGCATGTTTATCCCTGACAAGCTTTTCCAACTTCTTGAGGAGGATCAGATGTCAACACTGTGGTGAGTCAGTTGAGACACGAATCAATTCAACAGCTTCTTCCAGAGGCAAATCATCACCAACCAACCCCATAGCAGCAGGGCCACGAAGATCTGGCTTAGAATTGGTCATCAGTTTCCCATGCTTGTTGTAAGAGATGAATAGCTGGATTGAGTGGTCAGACTCACTGACTTGGTTTAAACATGTCTGAGACTTCATATACCAACTAAATCTTTGGACATTTTCCGCCTTTGGTGCTTTTATGAATCATTGAACTCCATTCTTGTCTGATGCTTGCCATCTCTTATATAATGTCCTTCATCCTGATAGCCACAAGTCCCCGAACCAGACGTGCATCCAAAGTGACTACAGCTGCAACATCCCCCAGTCTTGGTCCCCCAGTAGCAACATCTACACCGGCACCTCTGTCCCGCAAATCTGTGGAGAACAAGGATATACAGCGCAAACTACCAACTGGACCAGCACCACTGTTGGCAGAGGAGGACTTTGGTAAGCAGCTTGTATGTCTCAAGGTGTAGACTCAGATGGTCTTATGTAGGGGTGTGTTTGTTTCAGATGAGATTGAGATGTGGAGCCAGGTGATCCTATTTTTGGGTGTGTTTGTGTCAGATGAGATTGAGATGTGGAGCCAGGTGATCTTATTTTTGGGTGTATTGGTTTCAGATGAGATTGAAGTGTGGAGCCAGGTGGTGTACCCAGACAACCTGGAGGAGCTTAGCAACAGAAAGTCAGCAGGTATGTCACAGGATAATGCAAAAGGACAGCAACATGTAGGGATCTAGCCTTGATACTGCCAAACGACACCAGATTCCTGTAGTTGCGCTGAAGATTTGGTCCTGTGAGGATGCACCAAGCTGTTGTCATGGACTTACCCTGTTGAGAGGCCAGGATGGACAGTCAGTTCTTGTCAGAGAAGTGATGGTGGGATAGCCCAGCATCCACTTCTCATACAAATGCAGTTGGCCTTCAGCAACCCATGCTTGCCATAAAAGGCGACTATGCTTATCAGAAGTGGTGACTAGCAGGATCGGGTTTTCAGGCTTGCTCACTTGGTTGACACATGTCATTGGTTCCCCATTTCATAGATCAATGCTCCTGCTGTTGATCACTGGATTGTCGGGTCCAGACTTGATTATTTACAAACCGCCTCCATATAGCTGGAATATTGTGTGGGCGTAAACCTAAACTCACTCACTCATACAAAGGCCTGCGGGCAGTGGGGTAGCTCAGTGGTAAAAGCCTTGGCTCCTCCCTCCGATATTGCTGGAATATTAGCTAAAACTAAACACGCACTTGCACACACACACTCTGGTCATGTGTATATTCAAGTGGGTTATTCAGTCAGATTCTGTATTTTCAGATGAAAACAGACCCAAGAGGAAGAGACTGTCTAGTGAACTTGTGTCCTGATGACTGTCAGCCATACACAGGCAGGACAAGAACAACTGTTCCCTCTCACTGCTATGAATCTCTGTGACTCAGGATTGGGAAAGGAAGAGAGATTTCCACTGCATTCACGAAACATTTGCATTTTATAAATGTCTGTGTGATGTTTTAAGACAGTAAACTAATATTGTCACTGTGTTGATATCATACACCACCACTGATCAAAGGTCAAGGTCAGGGTCCTTGATCAATGCCACAGCATGACTTTAAGGTGGCCTTGTTAAATTTTAATGTCAAACACATGTTGCCAAACTTTCTTGTCATTTTTAGTGTCTCTATTGGGGTGGTCACATGACAATTTTGTTGACCGATTGGTTGTTTCTGAAAAGTTTGAAATGTTGACAACTGATATTGATGTAGGTGGTGAGTTGACTGGAAGAGGTCACACTGTCAAACTCGAGCTGTCAAACTTTAGTTTACTGTTTGAAGGCTGCTTAATGATGCTGTTGGCCGATATATGAGTTTACTATCTTGTAAAATTCAAAATCTCTCAGGTTCAACATTTTCTAAAGATGTTCAAAAGACAGCAAGTGATATATTGTGGATTTCTTGATATTTCATTTTCATTGTGAAAGTGTTGTAATATATTGATTGACAAAACCCTTTCCATGCATTTTACCATGTACAAGTTGATTTTAATTACTTCAGAAGCCAATTTGTGGCTCAGCACACTTCAGTCTTATGTATATATTGTGCATATATATATGTGTATAAATGCGTATGATACTTTAACATTTTGAATAAACAATATACCTCTGGAATAACTTAAAGTTGTCACACTGGATTCTGAATTTAAAAGAATATTTCTGTCCGTATTAATTCTTTCTATATTAGTGATGTATTTGACAACCTCTATTTGAAGACTACTTATAATATACTACTATCTCGACCTGTGAAGGTCAGGGGTACAATAGGCCTTCGGCAACCCATGCTTACTCTAGAAGGTGACTATTCCTGTAGTAAGAGGTGACTAATGAGAATGGGTGGTCAGGCTCGCTGACTTGGTTAACGCATGTCATTGGTTCCCAATTGCACAGATCAATGTTTCTGCTGTTGATCACTGGTCAAGACTCGATTATTTAAAGCCTGCCACCATATAGCTGGAATATTGCTGAGTGCGGCATAAAACTAAACTCACTTGCACTCAATTATTCGAATATGAGTGACTTTTGGGCTGCATGATATTCTTTTCATGTGGATACTGTCTTATTCCAGACAGAAGTATCGAACTGGTGTGAAAAAAGAACCACATTTCTGCCATAACACTGTGTGATAATGAGTGTCATCTCACTAAAAATAAAAAAGGATATTAACCATTTTTTCCCTCAGAATGAAGTATGATGTAAGTGTGGATAGAATCAAAAAAGGTTTGATTCATGTGTCTTTACATGTGGTATATTTTTTAAGCTGTGATGTTTTCTGCATATGTAAGGAATTAAATGCTGATTCTCTGACTGAATTTGTTCATTATGTTTGATGTATATCAACTGAGAGGCCTTGTGATTCCTATTTAGAGGTCACATGCAACCAAAAAATCAAACATAATTTAAAACACAGTTATCACTTGTTCATCATATATAAAATGCATTAGTAATTGTGAAAAAAGGCAGTAAACCAAGTTATAAGTGTATAATCGCAAGTCAAAAGTGCAATATTTTGTGCTTGGGTTTACCTCCCTTGAAACGAACCAGCAGCGATACCAAGCCCAGTCAGAGCTGGCGGGTGTGCACTCAAGCGTAACAATGGTTTATCATTGGCCACTGGTTCATTAGCCGATACACCTAGCTGTCTCTTTGTTTATGACTCATAAACCCGATAGGTGTTAATTTCAGATTGCAAGTGGTCAGTGATTGAAGTTGTCCATTGCATATAGTCATTAAGCAGACAGGCAGGCAGACATATAGCTGTCAATAAACCAGACATTGAGTTTTCTCTGTGATAAAGTCTGCTTGTCACAATCAACATGTCTTTTTTGGGTAACAAGTAGATTTTTTTACTACTGATCACGATCTCATACTCTGGGCAGGCATACTGTTTCAAGCTCCGCAGACCTACTCACTGTGCATGTGTTATGAGCGCAGCATAGCTGTTGAAGCCACTTTTTCCTCCAGCACTTGAATTGGCATTTTTGATGATTTGTTTCGGTAAGTGCATACTGAAAGGTATAAGAATCTGCAAAGTATCTGACCTTTAAGAATCTGAGGAATCTTCAAGTACAAACATAACAATATCATTCAAAAAATGTAGGGGATATCCCATACCACTAGCCAATGGCAATGCATATGAGAAAAAGTAATATATATATATATATATACACAGATGAAACATTTCCAAAAGAATGGAATATATTGTCAGGTTTTCCCTTAATTTCTCTTCATCATCTGTTTCCCTGTGGCTTCATAATTTGCATTTTATCAATCTTGTAAATCCTTCATTTTTTTTGGTGTATGTGGCATACATACTCTTCAGCTGCCATTCTCTCTTTGTTCTGGGGCAGTGGGGTAGCTTAGTGGTTAAAGCATTAGCTCGTCATACTGAAAACCTGTGTTCAATTCCCCATATGGGTATTATGTGTGAAGCCTATTTCTGGTGTCCCCGCCATGATATTGCTGGGATATTGCTAAAAGTAGCGTAAAACTAAACTCACTAAGTCTTTGTTCCTTTCTCTCTCCTTTGTTTGGAATCGTGATGAACACTGTACAGTTTTATAACAACCATAATACCAATATTTGCTTAGATATCATGTGTTGTATATCATGTGCCTCCCTTCTTTTCCAAAAGCTGGTGTGGTCTAGAATTTCCCCAAGACTGTGAAAGTCAGTATGATTTAATAGAGAGCTGTAATTTCAGCATATTAGATTTATTAGAGAGGCATATTTCTGAGAGTTAAGAATGCTATGTGTGAGTCTTTCTTGAGTCTAAAAGATCCAACATGCCAGTCAATCATTGTGTTGACTGGAACATGTTTTCATAAATGTTTATATGTAATCCTCGTTCCTGTCGCTGACTGATGCGTATTCTTCTTTAAGAGGGATTTCTGAAGGAATGCTTGATGATGTGACCCGTGAAGTTCAGGGTAGGATAGGCCCTAAGCAACCCATGCTTGCCACAAAAGATGACTAAAGAGATCAGGTGGACAGACTCGCTGACTTGGTTGACACATACTATCAGTTATCAGTTGCACAGGTCGATGCTCATGCTTTTTGATCACTGGATTGCCTGGTCCAGACTTGATTATTTACAGACCGACACCATATAGCTGGAATATTGCTGAGTCCTCAGCAGTGGAGGGATATTTTTTGTTCCATATACTGTGTATTTGTATGAGTCGTCCTGTACCACTATTTGTATGAGTGATCCTGTACCACTGTTTGTATGAATGATCCTGTTCCACTATTTGTATGAGTGATCCTGTACCACTATTTGTTTGAGTGATCCTGTACCACTATTTGTATGAGTGATCCTGTGCCACTATTTGTTTGAGTCCGAAAATAGCGTTTGTGAAATTGCTTTGAAGAAAAACTAACCTGCTGCAAAGTGGAGGGATGTTTTCCTTCAGCATCTGATGCTCTGGCTGGTTACTGACAGGTATTTATAGCATAGGTATTCAGAACTGTTGGGTAGCCCAGTTGTTACAGCTTTAGCTCATCTCTTCAAACACACAGGTTCAATTCTCTTTGTTGGAATGAGAGCCAGTTTCACGTGTCTCCTGCTGGCATATCTGTGTAATATTTCTGTAATACTGTGGAATATGCTGAGATATTGTGCGGTAGTGTTGCTGGAAAATTAATCCTTAGACTGAATTAAGTAATGGTAAAATATTTTGGTAATATAAACTTGTCAAAACAATTTAGGGAACGCTGATATTTTGGAATACTTTTCTTTGAATACATTTTAAAGTTGGAAAATGATCATTTTGACATAGAATGACTTCTGAAATTGTGAGTCTAAGGTTACTGGAAGCACATTACGACCAGAACAAAGCATTTGAATGATTTTAATCTGAAAATTATAATCTCACATTTTCATGGAAATTTGTGTTGCGATCTACCCAACACAGCTGCCAAAAAAATTGAATCTGTGCACTTTCTCACTTGTCCTCCGAATGCACGTGTTGCAAGGGCTTTGTGTGCGAAATTTGGCTTTAAAAAGAGTGAAATGTGCGAAAATGCATCACATTGTTCAACATGCCTCTACATCGACACCTGAGTATTGAAGAACGAGATAGAGCTATCGGCAGGTTAAATGAGGGTGTTTCGCAGCGGGAAGCAGCTCGAAGATTAAATGTTAGCTTATCCATCATCAACAGGCTGTGTCAACGTTACCTATAGACCCAAACTGTACGTGATCGACCAAGGTCTGGATGCCCTAGAGTGACAACAGGATTGGAAGATTGGCTTGTCGTCCTTGAAGCATTGAGAAGGAGAACCATCACTGCAAGCCATCTCTGACGACAACTGACGACTGCTACAGGGACCATTGTTAGTGACCAGACAATCAGGAGCCGTCTGAGGGAAAGAAATCTCCGACCCCAATACCACGCCGACGAATCAAGGTTCTCATTGCAACACAACGACGGGCGAGTTCTTGTTTATAGATGACCTGGCGAACACTTTGCTGACGTCAACGTCCGTGAGCACAATTCTTTTGGTAGAGGTAGTATCATGGTTTGAGGTGCCTTCTCCTGTCATCAGAGAACCAATCTCTACATCATCAATGGAAATCTGAATGCAGTTCGTTACAGGGATGAGATTTTGAGACCACTTGTAATTCCTTGTCTGAATGCAATTAAGGCCATCATGCAGTTTACCAGGATGATAGTGCAAGATCTCACTGTGCACGCATAGTCAGTGACTTTCTTCGACAAAACAACGTCACTCGAATGGAATGGCCTGCATATTCTCCTGATATGGCGCCTATTGAACATACATGGGATCTGTTGGCCAGACATGTTAGAGAAAACCACTCCCCTCCCCAAGATCTGCATCAGCTCTCTCAGTGGCTGACTCTGGAGTGGCAGGCCATCCCACAGAACATGTTACAGACACTAGTAACCTCTGCATCCATTGTGCGGCATGTGTGGCTGCAAGAGGCGGTCACACTCGTTACTGACTGTTGCATCTAAGCCTTGATTTTCAATTTCGACCCCAGTGATTTTCATGACATAACCACATGATCATGTTATGAAATATCACGAACTGATGATGAATTTTGATTTCATTACACTCACAAAATAAAGAATTTACCACGTCTGTCTTTGTCGTTTGTTCCTGTCAGTTTTTATTTGTAAACAAATCAGTGTTCCCTAACTTCTTTTGAGTAGCATATATGAAATATTTGTGGAAATTTGTTTGGGTAATATTGCTGTAATATTGCTAAACATAAGTGGATATTTGTGGAATAATGGTTGAATTTGGGGGCTTATTGCAGAAATATTGATGAAGTATTGATATATAGTCTTATAATTTTGGTGAAATATTGGAAGAATATAGGTTGACTGTTGTTGGAATAATGTTGTATGCACTGAAAATATAAGGATTTATTGCATAAAAATTCCTGGAACTCTGGTGTAAAATTGGTTCAAGTAGCCTCAAACAAAGGTTCTCTTAAACATCAGATAGGTGTAATGCTTTAAGAATTATAGTGATGTATTCACCCCATGAAGAGTGTGACCAATGGGATATCAGTCACATAATGTATACAATACATGTAATCATGTTTTTCATAACATGCTGCACGAATTAAACATCCTGTTTGAAATTGACAGAACTTCCCACTTAACCACACTGAGGTAGATAAATTTGGAGAAGAAAACATTAGGTGAACAACCATTTATGACTTGAAGTTGCATGTGAGATTCTCAAAGGTGCATCATCCACGATTATGAAACCTGTTTGGGTGATGGGTGTGCGGCCCTGTTGCTCTGACTGTGCTGTGCTGCAATGTACATGTGTTGATTTCTGCTGATTGTTTTAGCAGAGAAGTGATTGGCAGCACTGCCACTTGCTGTGTGTTATATTGGCTTGATGCACCCAGCAAACACACACGGAGGTGTTTGTCTCAACAGTCCTGGATGTGAACCAAAAACGTAATGTGATAGGAGGTGCAAGATTGTACCGTACATCCTCTGGTGGAATGCTTGAGATGCTATGTTGAGATTCTGGTTGGAGATTGATATGTAATATAAAAAGTATGTCTTGTGCTGGTTGAATGTGGTGTGGAATGTACCAAAGAATGCTTATATCAGGAGTTTTATTTGGTGATTGTGGTTGGGGAGTGGTTACATGATGTACAAATATGTGTTGCACTGAATGAATGTTTAGTTGTGTCACATAGGACATCGAGACCACGGAAGATTTTTGTTTGATTCTGGTTGGAGATTGGTTAGATTTACAAAGTATGGTTGTGTTGGTTGCACAGTATGTGTGTCATGATCGTTTTATTTGGTGATTCTTGGGGATTAGGTTTTGCAAAATAAGTTTTGTGCTGGATGAATATTTGAATGTGTCACATAGGACATTGGTTATAGGGAAGATTTTATGTTTGTTCTGGTTGGAAATTGGTATGTACAAAATTTTTGTTGCAAAATTATTAGTCTATGAATCTGAACAGGGCATTCATACAAAGAGAGTTGTGTTGGGTATTTGTTTTAGTCTGAGTGAGTGTTGGTTCCTACAACGTTTTGCAATGTTCCTTCATTCATTGTACCTATGGAGGAAATAAAACCCAGGCCTTCCATATATCAAACAAACACTTAAACCATTATGCCACCTAACTGCCTTTAATTGTAATTGCATACTGGGGAGAATATATCATACTGTACTGAGATGCTTGTAAACTTGATGTGTATACCCGCCACCTGGGACAGACATCAGAAACATAAATTACCTAATGATGAGATGTTGCTTATATATATATTAAACTCAGGAATTCTGTAAACTAAATTTGATATGAAAGATCTGACTTACACTGGGAGTGATATATAATGTTATTTAACTTGTATTTCTGTAATGAATGTCTATATTCTTGCTTACAGAGAATATCTAATTTCTTTTAAACAGATATCAAGACTGTTCATTGTCAAGATATATCAATTAAAATGAAGGTTGGCCTTTAGAGTGACAATTTAGTATGCAGAGATACCATACCAAGAGATGTCAATTAGGATGGCTCTTTGTTAGAACCATGATGTCCATTTCTGGTGTTCCCTGCCATGTTATTGCTGAAATATTGCTGAAAGCAGCATAAGATGACTGACTGACTGACTGACTGACTGACTCACCCACTGACTGACTGACTGAATGACTGACTGACTGACTGACTGACTCACCCACTGACTGACTGACTGACTGACTGACTCACCCACTCACTGACTCACTCACTGACTGACTGACTGACTGACTCACCCACTCACTGACTGACTGACTGACTGACTGACTGACTCACCCACTGACTGACTCACTCACTGACTCACCCACTGACTGACTGACAGACTGACTCACCCACTGACTGACTGACTGACTGACTGACTGACTGACTCACCCACTGACTGACTCACTCACTGACTCACTCACTGACTCACTGACTGACTGACTGACTCACCCACTGACTGACTGACTGACTGACTGACTGACTGACTCACCCATTCACTGACTGACTGACTGACTGACTGACTCACCCACTGACTGACTCACTGACTCACTGACTGACTGACTGACTGACTGACTCACCCACTGACTGACTGACTGACTGACTGACTGACTGACTGACTGACTGACTGACTGACTGACTGACTGACTGACTGACTGACTGACTGACTGACTGACTGACTCACTCACTCACTCACTCACTCACTCACTCACTCACTCACTCACTTTGTTGTAACTGGTTGGCTTGGTGTCTGGTCTATCATTGTTAATGTACGGGATGGTATATCGGTAGACACTAGGTTCAACTTTTGTCAGCATGCAGTCACACATGCATGCATTATACACATGCATGCACACAGGCCAAGTACTCCACTGTGCAATAATCTGGAATGCAATTTTCAACAATGTGTTTTGCCAACTCTCCCAATAACAGAGTAAGCAGACTAATGCTTAGTCTCTGAATGTGTATAATTTTGACAGTAGCAAATAGTCCCAATAAATTGAAAAAGAACCTTAGGGAGAACCAAATCTGGACTTGCTTTATTTAGGGCCTTATCATTGCAGGGAGTGCTTGGCTGCAGTGAAAATAATTTAGTTCAGGAACTGTCAGATAGACTAGAGTAATCAACGCACAACCTGGGTGTAATTCTGGGGCCAGGTGACCAAGTTGATGGAATTTGCTATGTAGACTTATGCACCTTAAATGTCCCAGTATCTTCAGATCATAGGTTCAGACACCAGAGGGCGGTGGGGTAGGCTGATGGTTAAGGCGTCCACTTGTTGCATCGATTCTTATCATGGGTACAATGTGAAAAGCCCATTTCTTGTGTCCCCTGACATTGGTGGAATATTGCTAATAGTGGTGTAAAAGTAAACCCACTCACTCAAATCCCAGATCAACATTGCAGATGTTGTTTGATTTGTAAATACCATACAAATATACAAAGCTTTAAAAGCCTGCCCTCCTTCAAAATTTATGCTGATCAGAAATAAGTTTCTAAATAGTGCCGACCCAATTGGTTCCCTCTTAGGTTAACTGTTCCATTCCGTGATTTATCAGATGGATTCGCGTTCTGTCTGTTCATCTTCAGATGGATTCTCATTCTGTCTGTTCATCATCAGATGGATTCTCGTTCTGTCTGTTCATCATCAGATGGATTCTCGTTCTGTCTGTTCATCATCAAGTGGACTGTCTAAGGTATCAAGCCAAACATCAGTTATTTCTAAAATTAACACAACTTTGCTGACTAAAAAAATTATGGAACGTGTTTTGTTCCAACATGTGTCGACATTCATCCATGACCTTATTCATAGTATCATTTCACCATAATTTTCTGTGAAGCATCCTTTGAGGAGCTGTTTAAGATCAGTGGCCAGGGAGACTTTATAATGAGCTATGTATGAGGATGTTGGTTCTACGGATAATCACTCAGTCAAGTGTGTTGACATGAGTATTGGTCAGTCCAGTGTCAGTTTGACTTTGTTAGCTGAGCTGAGTAAAGTTAAACAGACAAAGTGCCACATTCCATAAAGTGACCTTGTTCCTAAGACAAGTATTTGTTTGTTTGTTGTGATGTTTATTGTGCACTCAACAGTCTTCAAATGATGTTGGTTTGTGAATACTCAGGGCAATGATCGTGATTGATATCACGAGCATCAATGTACACAATTAGAAGTTGATAGCATCCATCACAGTAGTTAGCAAGTCTGACCATCCAGTCCTGCTAGGTGCCTCTAAGGACAGGCATTCGTTGCAGTAGACCAGCTCTAACCAGGGTCTTGGCAGTATACTTGTAACATGGCGCTGTAACTGGAATAAATACGGTAGCATCAAGTCGTAATACTCACAAACATTCAAAGGTTGTCAGAACCTTCTTGGAATAATGTACGAATCCTGACATCATTATTTGATTACAACCAGCCCAGACCGGAATATAGGTGAGTATTATATTTCATTCATATCTCTCAACTCTTGTGACGTAATAAACCATTCTAGGAAGCCGTTATGTGTCATTATGCATTTCAAAATCTTGGATATATCAGATGTATCATGTAGCATGTTGAAAAGCCATGTTTGAAACCTAAAAGGAAGTTACAAATCTTTACTAAGGATGGAAGTGTGATACTTTATCATTAAACCACAAGCGCTAGTACTCCATGCTCACCTTAGTTTGGAACAGTGATGATCCAGGGTTGCAACAAGTGCCTGGACATTTTGTTCATTGCAAGAATTTAGAAAAAGCATAAATGGTACCATGGCTCTTAGAATTGCACCTGTTAATCAACCTGTGAAGATTTGATCTTCAGTAACCCATACTTGCAGTTAAACTAACAGGATAGGGTAGTCAGGCTTGCTGACGTGGCAGCGTATCCCAGTTGTGTAGATTGATGTTCAGACTGTTGATCACTGGATTTTCTGGTTGACTCGATCTTTTATAGACCCCTGCCATATAGCTACAATATTGCTGCATGTGGTGTAAAACTAAACACACATTTTGGTCACAGAGTCCAGAGATGAGTGACCTTGTTTGACACCTTGACTCCTATGAGTGTCTAGGACTTCAGTCTTGTTCCACAACAAAAAACATATGATGCATATTGTCAGAAACTCAGGCAAATGTGTTTGTTCAAAACTGCCTTTGTTCAGCCAGCAGTAAATGGGTACCCAGTGAGATAAGTCATATGACTATTAACCTTAGATTATGCGGGGTAATAATGTCCATTATGCTATATGCGTTTAGAGCATGCCTGTGGAGTTGCGCACTACACTGATTGTTATTATTTTACTGACATTGAACCATCTGAGTGGTTTTAGTGGACATTTTGTCTGCCTGGAAAGGAAATATTTGTGGATTGATCGCAGAGTCCATCCTCGATATTTCCAGGGTATACATTCCGATGTTTCCATAATACCCTGGATGCAACTACAGGTGATAATAATAGCCGATAATTTTGTTACCTCCCTTTGCTGCCTCCGCATTCTCACAGTAGTCAATCAGCTAAGCCACCATTACAGCTGAGCTTACGAGTGTCGACTGATAGCGGAGGCAGCTGTTGCAATGGTTTGTTTGCAGTGTGACTCAGATTTAGGGGAAATCATAAAGACAAACTGGCAGGTCCAAAACTTTAAAAACATATATGCAGGAACTCCTCCTACCTCTTTCAGAGAACCTCTTCATGGTTTGTGTTGCCAAGTTTAATCGGTTAGATAATTTAAGAAGCGAAAGTGAGTTGTGACTGGTAGGCTCAACTTCCCAGCGTAGACACCTGATTGGATAGAAAGCCAGCAAAGGGAGGTAATAAATTCATTGGCCATATATGCATCCAGGGTATAGTGGAGATTTATTGGAACATATACCCTGGAAATATCAAGGATGCTCAGAGTCAAACAAAGAGATATTAAAAGGTGGTACTTTTTGTTACCTGCCTGTCACTTGGTGTAAAGGGGCTGGTCAGCTTGAGGTCTGTATACCCTGTTAGAATGGAGTAACAGTATTACACTGTATCAATGGGTGAGCATGGTGATAAGTATCTTGAAACAATCTTAAATCCAAAGGGCGGTGGCCTAGTGATTAGGCCTTTTGCTCATCACCTGTGAATCCTATTTCCAGTGTTCCCTGCAGTGACATTACTGGAATATTGACAAAAGTAGCGTAAAACCAAACTCACTCACTGACTGAAATCTGTTTACCACCCCTTGATACTGATGACATGGTTACATAACATAGCAATACTCATGGAAACAAATAAGGGAACACATGAAAGTGGTCCTATATTTTTTACCATTTTCTTTCACAAGGTATGTATTGCAGTCTAGGTGAGTGAGTGAGTGAGTTCATACTTAATGTCACATCTGCAATATTTCAGCCATATCTTGACGAGAACATTTAACACTAAAATGGAATATATGTATACTGTAAAAACCTGTCGACGATGGACAGTAAAGACACAGATATGAATATAAAACCAGCATGAAAAACTAAAACCTTATAATTAAAGAAGAGAAGACATTATGAAACACAGGCTATAGATCGCCAACAACCGAAGGTAGATCACCATACTAGGGACCATGGGGACTTCAGTACCTTTGCTACCTGCATGGACCCTAGCTGGATTTACATCATCTCTGCAGCTGCTGGTGAGTGTACGAAATGCTAGCCAAACTTAAAATGGCAAGAATACTACGATTTAAAACCTGGAAGACTTAAATTTACATCAAATGTTTTGGGACTTAGTTGTACCCTCTCAGGAGGACAGTAATTTTACAATACATCAACCCCCTTTGAGGGTACAGCCACTAACAATCTCAGTTACTAATCTAAACTACCAATAATAAAAGAAAATATCTATTTACAATTCATTCAACAAATCCAATTCTTTTAAAAATGCAATAATTAAATGAGAACTGAAATAATAAAGAGGTCCTTCATATTACGTGATTTAAAATAGGTATCCCTTCTGATGGAATACTCAACGCAATCAAGCACTCTAGGTGAAGTTTTGGAACTAAATAAATTAACACTTGTACTCTTATGGGTTCCTTCATTTGTATCCATGATTCATATTAGTTCCATGTCAACAAATGTAAATCTTCAAACCATTAGTCACAATCCCAGGCAATATTTGGTTCAAGTTTGCACAGGACTTCATTTTCTTTAATGAAGAATCCTGGCCCAGAAAGTGTGCTGATTCTTCAAGTGGCCTGCTTCATGAAAGAAGCAACTCGATCCCGAGTGTGTAACACTTACTGGTCCTAATCAGTGGAGGGGTGAGCAACCCTAGACCCAGCTAATTGTGTTAATGGTGAAGTGAGTTCATGTTCAATTTGTTGACCCATTAAGTACATACTCCATCTGCCATGGGAGAACACACAGAAGACATCTATTGTGACTTGTGTCTACCTTGGCTGAAGTATACACACATATGAAGACACGAAACCAGAGGTGATTAATGAACTTCGGGGATCTTCAGAACTCCTAACAATCAAGTTTACCTTTTTAGATTAGTGGTAAATTTTGGAAATGTTTCATATGAATCATTGATTTATATGTAACTGTTGCTCAGAGAGCATTTTGCCATTACCTTTCTACTTTGTTATCATTTTGATCATGGAGTGTATCAGGCAGACCATGAATCCTAGCCCTGATATCAGGCAGATGATGAACCCAAACACTGATATCAGGCAGATGATGAACCCAAACACTGATATCAGGCAGATCATGAACCTAACCATGATAACAGACAGATCATGAACCCCAAAATTGATATCAGGCAGGTAATAAATGCTTATTTCAGGCAGACCATGGATCTAACCCTGATATCAGCAGCAGATGAACCCTCACCTTGATATCAGGAAGACCATGAAACCAGAATTAATATGATCTGTGATTTGACCTGATTATAAACTGATAGTGCAATATCAGACTTTTTGTAAACTGTTTCTTTGATATAGGTCTGGCTGAGAATTGTTATGCTGATATCCATCTGATAAAAACCATACGCCTGGCTAATTCATGGCGTTTTATATACTGGACAAAATAAGTTAGGGACATTGGTATTTTTATGATTGATATTTCATCAGCGTGTCAATGAATAAATAGATAATTATTCATAGTTTCAAAATTACATATATCCTTAACTTTTTTTGTCCATTATATTTTGTGCTATAATGGCTCATTCTTGACGTTTTCTGTTCATCTGCAAAGTATTGCTTATATTGTAAGAACCTTTATGTGAGCATGTTCATTTTTTCAATCAATGACCTGTGAAGATCTGGGTTAGATTTGATTTTCAGTAACCAATGTTTGTCTTAACAGGATCGGGTGGTCAGACTCACTGACTTGACTGACAACACATTATTGAATCCCAGTTTTGTAGATTGATTCTCATTCTGTTGATCACTGGATTGTCTGGTCCAGACTTGATTATTCACAGACCACCACTGCATAACTGTAACAGTGCTGAGTGCGGCATAAAACTAAACTTACTTACTCTCCCATTTTTATATTTGTTCTCTATCTTCATCTCTATAAAAATGTTTTTATTTTAGTATAGACAGTCTTTATGGATATCAACTTCTTATTTTTTGTCAGCGTGACATTTTGGTTGCACTCATGAAATGAAAGAAGTTTTTATCAATGAAGTTTGTCTATATTGTACTCCCAGCTTCTAAAATGCCACTCGAAGAAACTGTTTTTATTCTTGACAACTGTTTCCCTGACTTAATGTAACTACAATCAAGTTTTCCCTTTGCAGCAGTCTGGCAACTGTGAGCAGTACTCACCGAGAGAATGCAGTGAAAGGAGAAGTAGTACTCCCTCACAGATGTGTGTCTACCTTCCCATTCAGTCTGCCATTGTCTTAGTGTGACCAGCTATCAGCTGCAGGCCCGCCTGTCAAACCTGCCATTGACTGGAATCCACCATTCAGACTACAGTGACGTGCACCACACTATACAGACAGGATCCGCCTTTGGGAGAGCTATCCTGGGTGAGACTTTACTGGCAGCTTTACTATTGACTAGACTATACCACTGACATAACTATACTGGTGAGAGAGCTATACTAGTGTGAAAATATACGAGTGAGAGAGCTCTACCAGGGAGAGAGCTGTAGCAGTGGGAGAGCTATATCAGTGAGAGTATACCACTGGGACAGCTATACTGGTGGGACAGCTATACCAGTTAGAGAGCTAACCACTGATCAAGAAACAATACCATTGACACTTCCATCAACTAGCTATACCATGGATTAGGTATGTCATTAAGACAGTTTTAAAGACAGTCAAACATTGGGACACCAACACCATAGTTCTACCATCTAAAAGAGAGTTAAGACTGTGCCAACTGGGAATTTTACTCTATATAGACTGTACCCAAGTGGAGACTGTACACCATTAACACTGTGCTGTACAGTGGAGACTGTTTCACGAACAGAGAGTTGTACCACTTGGACGGAATTGAGGCTGTGGAAGTGCAGAGCCTGTCATTGACTGTTACAGAGAGGTGACTTTCTGTGATTTCCGACAATAGTAGCAGTATCCTTGCTCCATACTGACATGGCGGGACACGGTCAACATGCACTACTTCTCTGTGTTCTCCTTGTATCGTCTGCCGTCCACCTCTCCACTGGTAAGTGTGCAGCTTGGGGCATCAGCTGTCAAACACATGGCTCTCATTAACTTGGCTTTCTACAATCATGTTGTGGGCACAATTGGTGTCTTAATACCTTACAGCATGTTGAGGAATACTGTTTGTTATTTATATTTTGGGTTATGTTTTTTGCCAACTTTCTTATTGTGTCCACTAAAAGTGTTACAGTGTTTAAATAATATTATTTCTGAATATGAACTGAATCGAAGAAAGATAACACTTTGATGAAAATACAATTTCTTCATTCCGTGAAAGGCAACGTTTTGACATGAACTATAAGGTTGTCAAGGAAAGCATTAGCTCAACATCAGAATGTACGTTGAAATGTCACCTATCACAATATAACAAAATTGTATGTCTGTAAAATTGTCATTTTTCATAATCTCAACATCTAACATGTCTATCCAAGAAATTAATTGTGTTACTGTTCAATGCAACATGTCTGTAGAGATGTTATAATTATTATAGAATATTGATATAGCACACATATCCATGTAGCTATCAATATTGTGCTCAATGCATGGAGCACCTATGTCAGTCTGTTCAGTTGCAGATTACTTGCATCGTGTTGGTTCAGGAAACTTTGTCTTCGTGGACGCTAAGTGTCCCAAAATGCCACTTAAGAAACTGGTTTATGAGTGACTGAATGGTTTGTTGGTAATTAAGGAATGTTGTTGGTGTTTTCTATTGAGTGAATGATGTCACTGATTGTATGTGTAAATATTTCCTGGAAGCAGATTTGTTGATTTGAAAGCATATTCACCTCAATATTAGGGAACAACCCTTTCAAAATATGGATGCATCTGGAAGTGAAAAGCTAAACAACCTCTGAAAAGATCTGAAACTGGTTCATTTCTAGGTACAAAATAATTTGCCCCTTCTTTAGAGACTGGCATCCCAAAAATACAGTTTGCTATTTCTTGACTTGATTTAAGCACATTTTCATGTTCAAAACAACTTGAGCTCTTCTTGATAATAAACATAAATCTTGACGAAAATATTGTGAATTTGTGAAGATTTCACTGTGTGAAGAGATAACTTTTTACAATGGAAGAACTGTGTATTCAGATGTAGAGATTTCATGGTTGTCTTCTGTCTCAGTGATGTTCAAGGAGTAACGCTAGTGTATGTAAGAGGCTGAAAGGAAACTGAAGACTTGGGCTCCTTCACTGCATTCATTGATTAAAAGGTGGTGAAATGGTTGCTACTTCGCAGGTCTTAGAGTCTCACATGCTTAGCTTGCAGTGATCATGGTGATCACAGAGTCATGTGTTTTATACAGTTAACATGTCTCTAGAAATGGTGTCATTTAACTGCTAGGTAAGATTCTGTTCTTATTATTTGAATAAAGACAGACTCTATGGATGAACAACTTCTTTATTCAGGTTTTGCAGCATTTTGATACAAATTCTTGTACCTAGAAACGTTGCACTACCTCAATAAAGAAGTTGTTCATTGTCCTTATCTGACTCTCCAACTTCCAGAAATGCCCCAAAAGAAGTTATATGTGATATTGTTATTTTGGGGTTTTTGGCTTGTTGTTTAACACCACACTAAGCAGCTGTAGATGATCTAATCTAACTCAAACAATCCAGTGATCAACAGCATGAGCAATTAGGATATGATGATCAAGTCAGTGAACCTGATCACCTGATCCCACGAGATATCTCTTATGACCAGCATGGGCTGCTGAAGACCAGGGACTAGATTTTCGAATCTCTCTTAGCGCTAAGATAGTGATAAGTTAATGTTAGTGTATGGCACTTATGACTGTCTTAGCACTAAGATAACTTTGAAATGCAAGGCCCAGTGTTTTAACCTGGATCTTCATGGCTCATATGTAAAGGTTCTGGACAAGATTCTTACGTATTCCTGACAGTTGTAAACTGAAAATAATTTCAGGAAAACTAGATGAATCAAGAAGATAATTTCTTTTGGCATGAATTCCTCTCACACATCATACCTATATATCTTCATTACATCATGTCAAGCTGAGAAACGCCACCCAAAAATATTTTGATTGCCTGAAATTTAGTAGAGAGCTAAAATCGTCTACAGACACTTGACTTGAGTGTGGTTAAGTAAGTATGTTACTTTTCCATTATCTTCAAGTATTCTAGTGGTATGAGTCAGGGGCTGCAGGCTTCACACAGTGTACCCTGATGCAAATTCAAGCCTCCTACAGTATAACAAGCAAACACTGTGTCCATTAGGCTACTCACATACTTGACCAGTTGCCAGATCCTGGGACAGTTCCTCTTGCTAATACTCACTGTTGGATTTCAGAAATCAGAATATGAAATTTTCTGATCTGACTGAAAGATACACAAATGGTTAAAAAAATGAAAAATACAACTGTATGGGTTACAACTTCTTGTTTATTACATTAAGCGATGTTTTGATGTAGATTCTTACATTGTTATTAAGCCAAAAGTGACTGAAACCAAATGGTGAGAAGCTTATATACATGGTGTGTAGTTGGAAACAGAGGATTTACATTAACACAGCATGTAATAGAATAACAAGTAGGGAACAAAAAACAACAAATAGCACTTGTGATGAAGGGGATTAAGTAGTGACAACAATTAGACACAGTGCTGAGATAGTCTATAGTTTGATTAGTTCTTCACAGGCTGATGATATATAGTATCCGTTTTTGATCAGAGGTTTGTGGTGGTGACTTTCGATGGCTTCCAACAAAGTCCTGACTTTGGGTTCATTGGACTTCATATTTGATGAACTTGATTTGATGGTTAGGGAATTTTCACTGGTGATCTGAGAAGACTGATTTGCTGTGTGCCTTGGCTATGGAGGTTTTGTTCTTTCATGCAGTGTCAACGGGGCGGGAGGTTGATTCACCTATATAAGAATCACTGCATTCACAGTTAATCTTTTAAATCAATGCTTTTTGGAGTTGCATATTAGAGGCTAGATTACAGCCATTGGCTTCTCACCATTTGGTTGCAGTCACTTTTAGCTTGAGAACAATGTAAGATGCTACACTGAAACATTGCTTAATGCAATAAACAAGAAGGTGTAACCCATAAGGTTGTATTTTTCATTTTTGACTCACCATCTTCTAGAATGCTGATTAAACAATCACAAATGGTTTGTTGTTGAACTCCACTCTCAACCTGTCTTGTTATTTTATGATTGAAAATAATAAAAAATTGATCAAAAGAAGGATACAAAAATAATGATCAATAATCAGAATGTTTTTGTTTTACCATTCCAGTTATATTATGATAGTGAGCAGTATGTATTATTAGACTAGCCAATACAGTGACTGGCATCATGAGTATAGTTCCATGCAAATGAGAAATGATGTCATGCATCAATCATCTCTATCACCACAAGCCTTTATTAGGTTGTCAAAGGACATATCATTATCTTAGGCAGTCCATATATATTTTTCTGTATTTCCCATCACCTACCAACCCAGAAAATTATTCCTGATGAAAAGTATTTATCAATACCTGTTGACATGTTTGCTTGTGGTTTCATTGATGAATGCCATATTCAACAATATACCAGGTATATGGTGGTCACAAACCTGTATCTACCATGCCCACAGGTGTATGTAACGTCACGTCTCTACCAGTCAGTGAGAGTACATTCCATAGTACAAGACCAGCTAATCATCCCAGGTCATGAGGAACTGATTCCCAGCATCACCCTACTGTAATCTTACCTCACCTAACATTAACCTCATTTGTTTAACCTGATCTATCGACCTGAATCATGTCACGGGTCACATTCTACTTGCCCTCATAATTAGGCTGTTTTAACCTAATTATTCTGACAGATCTCCATCTAACAAATGGCAGCATGTATTCAGAGCTCTTCTATGGAGTTAAATGAAACAGAAGTAAACATTATTGCAGCTGAAAAAAGGCATAATTAATCAAAGAATTATTATTTTGTTAATTATGAACTTTTGTTAATCTGTTGTACCATGAACCAGAGACCATATAACAGATTATTATATTGTCTCTACATGAACACACTGGGAAGACATACAGGGGCCATTTTGTAAACTGCATTGCTATACTGTAACATGTTAAATTTGGGGCTACAGTCTTTCTCAGTTAAGTATAGATTCTAGTGTTTTTGTTGGGTTGAGTTCTACTTAGGATTCAAACCCACACCGTCAGAGTCAAGCACCTTATCGTCAGCACTGTTCCCATGGTATTACACAAGTGTCATGAATACCCATTCAACCCCTTTAACATACTGTCTGATGAAGTGACTATCTGGAATCACTTGAATGGGAGGACTGGCTCCTTGAATGGAGGATTGCATGTTATTTTATGATGCAGATGTTTGTGTCTCACAATATTGATCACACAGTTGTTTGGTCAAGACTTGAGTATTTCTAGACTGCTGTTATATAATACATATGTCATATTTGGGAATACACCTTATCTTACCTTCATCTAAACCTTTTTTGATGTCGTTGGTCAGTGACATTTTAAAAAAAAAAAAAATTCCGTGTCACCCCTCACAAGTGGATGACAACTGGAAAAATATTACCTGGTACCACGGTAACTGCCAAGCTCTGCACCAAGAAGCTGTATTGCTAGCAATCGTATGACGTCAGTTAGCAGTTTTGGAGTTTGCTATGTATAAATTTAGTTAACTGACTTTCACTGCTTTTTGTTTAAATTGTTTTATGCATTGAATTGTTTGCACCCTCAACTGAAACAATTTTTACAGCAGTTTTAAGCTTGTCAGAAAAAAAATCCATTTGAGAGGCAAATGCCATTTTGTTTACATGCCTTATAGTTGGTAGCAATCTTCAAAATAGAATAAAAAAAGATATTTTGTACAATCAAAATGTAGGTAAGATAGATACATTGTACTCTTCTCTCCTGGGCATTGCAGTCTGAGGTACAGCTTTTTGTAGCAGTGTCATCAGACTGTATTACTCTCAAGAGAAGCTTACAACATATATTTGCTGTAAGGTACAGATTATTTTCCTTAAGTTGAGTTCCACCCTTCCCTCACTCTCTATTTAATAATAATCATTGAATCACCACAGATTTCATATAGGTGGAATATAGCTCACTCTGGGAGTAAAAGCAAATATGATGGATACCTTTCAACTGTATAGAATTTTTAGCATCAATTCCTCATTTTTGTAAATGTCATACTGTCCCACCGAGGGCCCACTACCACAGAGTGACTTTAGTTCTAAAGCTGTTATAGGTGTATGTTAACAATGGGAAACAAGAATCAGACTTTGACCTATTAGAGTTAAGTTATCATTGATAGCGTAAATTTGTTTCTAATTTTCATAATTTATGAGTCCAATCAACAATGTAAATTATTTTTAAACTATGTTTTATCAACAATGTAGATTATGTTTTGAAGTTTTAAGTCTTATTGCCATTCAACATTATTTTTGATTATTTTAAATAGATAATCTAGCATATCATGAAGCTGTAACTATTGATTGTTTGGTACCTAAGTAATGAGGGACATGTAAATTTCTGAGGTGGTGTTATAGTTGCGTAACGACACCCAGTTATAGCGGATGTCCTGCGTGCTACTTGTCAACAACTTCAGCTTCACATAGAGGAAATACTCCACTTGAGATGGTCGTTCAGTTTTTCTCAGAGCATGTGACCGACTAATTCAGCCATTTGCTACCAGGGGAGCTGACAATAGCAATGTTGATTAAATCACGCGCTGATGAGAAGTGTAGGTATGTGGAAGCCGTCTGAACACTCTCCCACAATGCTGACAATAGTATACTGTTACTGTCTTACATTTTACAGCTGCCTAGTAAACCTGCCACACCTTGTTTCTGTGTAGATAGCAACTGACTGGCGAGTCCCTAGGAACAATGAGGTCCTTGTATAGCTATAGACTGGAAAGTTGCTTTATTGCCACAGACTGCTAGGTCCTTGTATAGCTACATACTGCTAGGTCCTTGTATATAGCTACAGACTACTAGGTCCTTGTATAGCCACAGGCTGCTAGGTCCTTGTATAACCACAGACTGCTAGGTCCTTGTATATAGCTACAGACTACTAGGTCCTTGTATATAGCTACAGACTACTAGGTCCTTGTATAGCTACAGGCTGCTAGGTTCTTGTATAGCCACAGGCTGCTAGGTCCTTGTATAGCTACAAACTGCTAGGTCCTTGTATAGCTACAGGCTGCTAGGTTCTTGTATAGCCACAGGCTGCTAGGTCCTTGTATAGCTACAGGCTGCTAGGTCCTTGTATAGCCACATACTGCTAGGTCCTTGTATAGCCACATACTGCTAGGTCCATGTATATAGTCACAGGCTGCTAGGTCCTTGTATAGCTACAGGCTGCTAGGTTCTTGTATAGCCACAGACTGCTAGGTCCTTGTATAGCTACAGGCTGCTAGGTCCTTGTATAGCCACATACTGCTAGGTCCATGTATATAGTCACAGGCTGCTAGGTCCTTGTATAGCTACAGGCTGCTAGGTCCTTGTATAGCTACATACTGCTAGGTCCTTGTATATAGCTACAGACTACTAGGTCCTTGTATATAGCTACATACTACTAGGTCCTTGTATAGCCACAGACTGCTAGGTCCTTGTATAGCTACAGACTGCTAGGTCCTTGTATAGCCACAGACTGCTAGGTCCTTGTATAACCACAGACTGCTAGGTCCTTGTATAGCTACATACTGCTAGGTCCTTGTATAGCTACATACTGCTAGGTCCTTGTATATAGCTACAGACTACTAGGTCCTTGTATATAGCTACATACTACTAGGTCCTTGTATAGCCACAGACTGCTAGGTCCTTGTATATACCTACAGACTACTAGGTCCTTGTATAGCTACAGGCTGCTAGGTCCTTGTATAGCTACAGGCTGCTAGGTCCTTGTATTAAGCTACAGACTGCTAGGTCCATGTATAGCCAAAGACCAGTAATTCGTGTAAAGTTTGCTAAGTGTCTTCAAACTTTTGAAAATCTGAGTTAGAAATGGTCTTCTGCAACCCATGCTTGTTGTAAGCAGCGACAAACGAGAATCAGATGGTCAGGATTGCTGACACATTGTATCCCAGTTGTATTGATTGATGATCATGGTGTCATTTACTTTTTTTTTGGTCCAGGCTTGATTATTTAGAATCCACCGCCATATTCTGGAATTATGCTGAGTGTGGTGTTAAACAACATACAAAACACCAAACACTGTCTTCATTAACATGATGTCATGTTGTTGTAGTCACCAATTATTGTAGATAATGTCATCAGTTGTTCATGTCATTTAAGATATTCTTGTAATTGTGAATGGCACACTTTAAAATTCCTTGGCAATAAAAAATGACATGAAACATTATTAGAAATTTGATGATGTTGCACGTACCGTGGTGAATGTCACATTGCAATATAGCTATAGATGTGATGTGCTTGCAGGTGGACTGAATGACATTCTCACCTCATGTTGTGTGGAGGGTGTCAAGTGGGCGGTGGAAGGCGGCAGGTGCGACAGCTTCAGCGCCTATCTCAATGTCTCTGTGGAGGACCGACAGAGTTGTATGGCCATTGTGGAGGTGTGCTGCATGAAGGAGGTGCATGTCCAGAAGTGTGCTGAGGGCAAGCAGACGGCCCTAGACCAGCAGATCTGTGCCATCAGGGACATCGAACCTGGCAGGGAGCAGTTTATGGTGAGATGTCTGCAGGCTGTGTTGACATTTGCTGACTCTGTCACTGTCTGTTGATGATATCCCTGCCTGTTGATGGTATCCATGCTTGTTGATGGTATCTGTTGACTCAGTCACTGTCATGTCCTTCTGAGTTGATGATGTCCCTATCTCTTGGTGATGTCTCCAGTTTGATGCTCCTGTTCTATGATGTTGGTATTGTTGCAGATGTTCTTGTCTGTTAATGAGGTCCTTTTCTGTCTAAAATGTCCTTATGTTTATTTTGTCCTTGGCAGCAGATCATGTTCCTGATGATGTCTCTGTTTGTTAAAAAAGTCCCTCCATTTGTCTGTTGATGCCCCTCTGTTGAACATATCTCTGTCTCTTGATCATGTCCCTCTGTTGGTGAGATGCGTTTCAGTTCTTATGAAATATATATCTGTTATGATCTCCAGATCTGGCTATGATGTCCTCTGTTAGTTGATTCTGTCTTTGTCTGTTGATTTTCTTGCTGTCTATTTATTATGTCTAGGAAACTCTTTTGATTATGTCCTTACCTGTTAAAGGTGCCCTTTGGTGAATTTTGTCCTTATTTGTGGATGATGTCTCTATCTGTTGATGATGTCTCTGTCTGGTGATGACGTCTCTGTTGATGATATCTCGGTCTGTTGATGATGTCTGTGATGGTTGATGATGTCTCTGTTAATGGTACCCCTCTGTGATGACAATGTCCATTTGTATTGACGATGTCTCTGTCTTTTATGTCCCTGTCTGTTGATGATGCCTCTTTCTGTTTATGATGTCCCTGTTTGTTGATGATGCCCTTATGTGTTAATGGTATTCTTCTGTGATGACACTGTCCATGTCTGTTAACAATGACGTTGCCTGTTGATGATGTCGCTGTCTGCTAATTTTTTGTGATGATGATATTCCTGTGTGTTGACAGTGCCCCTGTTTTTTTTATGCTTTTGTCTGTTGATGAAGGCTCTGTCTGTTAATGGTACCCCTCTGTGATGACAATGTCCATGTGTGTTGATGATGTCTCTGTCTTTTATGTCTCTATCTGTTGATGATGTCTCTTTCTGTTGATGATGTGTCAGTCTGTTGTCCCACTCTGTTGAATGATGTCCCTGTCTGCTAATGGCACCCTTTTGTGATGATGATGTTCCTGTGTGTTGACAATGCCCCTGTTTTTTTATGCCTTTCTCTGTTGATGAAGTCTCTGTCTGTTAATGGTACCCCTCTGTGATGATGATGTCCATGTGTGTTGACAATGTCCCTGCCCTTTTCTCTGTCAGTTGATGATGTCTCTATCAGTTGATGATGTCCCTGTCTGTTGATGGTGTCTTGGTTTGTTGATGGTGTCCAGATGTGTATATAATGTCACTGTCTTGTTGCAGGAGTGTTGTCACTGTTGTCAGCTGGGTCTGACCGCCCGGAGGTCGAGTCTGTCCTGTCAGAGCACGGCCTATGGGAACCCATGTGACATCAAGTTCATGGAGTGCTGCTCAGGGCGTGAGGTAGCACAGAACCAAACTGCAGGTGAGTGTCGGCATGGCAACAGCAGCAGGGACACCTGGTAACAAAAGACTTTGCATGTTCACAAGTATTGTTTATATGTGTTAAATAGACAGCTCACAAAAACCAACAATTTTTCAGTTTGTAGTGCCTTGGGCTTACTTTCTTAGACATCTACTGCGTGACATGCTGTATATTGGACACAAAAAGTTAGGGGTTACTAATGTTTCAGGATGTATTATGGCTTAGTGAAGGCTGAGCATGATCTCCAATTACTTTTGTTCTGTATATGTTTTAAAGCATGAAAGAATTTATCACTGAAAATTTTGCTCAGTGTTTTGGAGCATTAACTCAACCTGGATACATAATAGGGGTGAAATGCTATACCAGAGTATTTTGCCTTCAGTTTGGTATATTCCTGGTTTTTGTACCATGATTTTATTAACGTTTTTATACTTTTTCTAAAATGTCCAGAACTTGAGTAATTTTGTCAACAGAAGTTTATTGTATTTCGGGGCCAGGAGTTGCTAGAGTCTTTGCTAGACAGACTCTGTTTTCCAAGAAGTAAGTTTTCATGTACCGAACTAAAACAGACTGAACTGAATGCCTTGTACTGCAATATGTACTGTACCATGGTAGGAGATACCGTTTCACCTCTATCACATAATCCCTTGTTGATGTGTTTACTAATGGACCGTGATGCCTGTAGGGGACCCTGGAACTGGTGTTCCCGGGAATGGAATTGGGGACCAGGGGGAGGATGACAAGGACGAGTGTGCACTGTTCCCCGACAAACTGTGTTCCCAGCGTTGCGTGAATACCCCAGGGAGTTTCCGCTGTGAGTGTAGTGAGGGCTACATACTGGACGCTGATGGACGCACATGCAGACTCAAGAACACCCAAGGTGATAACTCCCACATGGACCTTCAAGTTAAAGTAACACAAGCACATGTGCTTATTCAAGAAAGAAATTTTAAGAAGTGCCTAAATCAAATGTAGATTGTGTTACTTGCTGTTGATGACAAATTCATCGACATTTGTAGATGTACACAAATTCATTTAGATGCTACTCTGAAATGTTTTGTGATATCATCCCAGTTTGGAATAACCTGTTATCAAAGTAATGTAAGTTTGTCAGGTTTGGTATAACATTAATTGAATTTTGCAGTTTACAGAATCGCAGTTTGGTTTGTACTAATGTAAGGCACTAAGGTACTAATGTCATGTGATTTTGTTACTTATGTGTGAAATTGTGTTAGCATATTGCCTCTAGAACAGTTGTGTGATGTGTTTGGAACTCTTTGGTCTGCATGTATAATTGTGTGTGTCAATTTGTAGTCATCTGCGTTACTGGGTATATGTTTTCACTTGGCTCATTTGTAGCAGGCTATGTGTGAACTTGTCCCTTGTACATGCATGAGTGTGTCTGATAGCGGATTAGTTGTTTTTGTTGTTTAACACAATACACTGTGCTTGCTCCATAGTATTCTCATAATATAGCAGGGGTTTATTGCAAAGTCTAGGCAAACCAGTGATTGACATCCTGAGCATCAGCCTATGCAGTTTGGATATATCATACTTTTATCAAGTCCTATTAGTCATCATTTATATCAAGCAAGGATTGCTGATGATCAATACTAAACTGAATCTTCAATGGAGGGGAAGAAAGCATGAGTTGCCAAAGCATATTCTATGCAACACCTTCACAGGAGCAAACACAAAATGAAGAAATGTTTTTTTGTTTCTTCTTGCGTTGCAGGTTTACTTATGTGTGGTCTTTTTTTGTTGCAAGAACATAAAATATCACATAGTGACATGTTTCTTTGAGTTACCAGGCATTATTTGGAAATTGGAGAATAATGTAAGGATAAGCTTTATGGATGAACAACAACTTTGTTATTCAGTTGATGCAACGTTTTGCTATAGCTTCTTGTATCAAGCTTGACAACGATACAAGAAGCTGTATTGAAACTTTGGTTCAACTGAATACAGAAATTGTGCATCCATAGAGCTTGTCCATACAGTGACAAGTTGCAACATAATGTGCAAAATTGCACAGTCATGCAGCTACAATAATAAAAGACATCCACTGGTGGGTATGGTGTAAAATACAGTTAAAAAATGTATATATGTCATACTGTTCAGTATATATCAATACTTTTAATGACACTTGCTGTACTATTCCACTGATAGTGTACTGTTTCTTTTCACCACAGAGGGCTGATATGACTAGCAAAAGGGAAATTGTTGTGAAATAATATTTTTTATCATATACCACACTGAGGGACATAACTCTAACATATTAACTAGGCTCTGTCTTTTGAAGTATCAAGTGTTTGCATGTATTAATTTGGTACCAGTTTAGTAATGGGACAATATGGTTGAGATGTGATTTTTTTGCCCTTGGGTTGATTTGCTAATGCCCAATTTTGGCCTGGGTGGTTAATATGGACATCTGCCGACAGCAAATTATTATTTGTATGTGCAAAATGGTCCCTATTACTGATAGGTATATGATTAAGCCTGTTATCACCCTCTGTGTAACATTAAACATACCCTCTATTGCTGTAGAGGGCTACAACTGTGGGGAAAACAACCCCTGTGAACACCAGTGTGATGAAGATGCCAGCGGTGTCATGTGCAGCTGCTTTGACGGCTACCAGCTGAATGACGATCAGACCACGTGCTCAGGTGAGTCTTAGGTAGCTGAGTGGTTCCAGATTGAGGAACTGTCCTCTGAGTCTCAGAATGCATTGCTTCAATAGGATGAAATTGTCCATACGTTTTGTCCAAAAGAGCATCCCTTTATCCATAGCTGTCACCCCTCGGAGCTCCCAATGGTGGAGATTTTTGGAAAGCCAGAATCCAGGGTGAAGCTTAATAATATGTGCCTTCTTTGCTTTTGTCGGACTTTCTTCATCGCTCATTTTGGCGTGCTACTCCTCGCTTAAATCTGGTTTATAGCCTCTATGTTGCTGCGCAATGACCATTGTGCTAATACTAACATCTGGAAGCACATACCCAGTTTGATATATTAATTTCTGGACAATTCGGATGACATTAATCGCATATTTACTTCGGTTGAAGTATATTTATGCATTAAAAATTGGGGGGTGGGGGGTCAAATTTCTCAATGCGTAAGAGTGCGTGACATGAGACTCAAATGTGTGAGACTCATGCAATGTGCATGAGAGCTGACAGGTATGCGTTATCTGCAATTATAAGGCATTCATAATTGTTGTGCCTTTGCACAACAGCTGTAATGCTTCCATCATGGCTATGCATTAATACGACACCAAAAACAGTTGCTTAATATCTCCTAGTAAGTTGTGTCCAGTTTTCAACATTTGAACAAGTCTGTTGTGAACATCTGAAATGAAAACAGTAGGTAGATCTTCTAATCTGCTCACAGTATTGGAATTAAACTTGAATAAGGATGTGTTCCTGTATCCTGCAGATATTGACGAATGTGCTCTTGGTTATGCGAGATGTGGACGACATGAGGAGTGCATCAATGTGATGGGACGCTACACATGCAGCCCCTCCACCTGCCCTCCAGGCTACACCAAGAACCCCACCACCGGCGTCTGTGAGCAGGAGATGGACTGTGCCCCTGGGTATGGATTCAACAGCGTCACTGCCCGGTGTGAAGGTGAGTGTCCAAACAACTGCTGGGCAAAGGTTTAGTTCTTCACCACTCGAACCAGGCGTAGAAGTCCTGTACAGATTGCTCCCATTGTTTAAGGTACTACAGAGTTGCCTCCCCTGGGTGTGGCAGATCATGGGTTCAATTCCCCGATTCACAGGCTTCCTGGTTTATCAGCTCCTTGGTTTAATCAATTTAATCAAATGGAAAACCAGGATCTGCATCACTTCTTGGTTTTATTTCACATGTTTCTGGACGGCCTCTTTCCAGCTGGAATACTTGATCCATAAATTTTCAGTGAATCCTGAACATAGAACATCCATGAACAGTGTTCAAAATAGTCTTCAAATTGCTAGACAGTCAGGTTAGCTATGCATGAAAGTTACTAGTCAGAATTAATTCTCTTGCCTAAAATTTGATTGTAGACACAGGTTTCATCATTAAGCTGCTAAGATGATAAACATTTTTCTGAGGCCATAATCTTGTGTGACCTGGAAGTGTATAATGATGTAGTATATTATAATGTTAATTATTCACTGTCCAGTCTGGCCAGTGACTGTGGAGATGTATTGTCCCCACTGGATTCATACTAGCCATGGGCCAGTGGTTATTTTACAGAATGTCCATGAGGTTTCAGGGTGGTTATTTTACAGAATGTCCATGAGGTTTCAGGGTGGTTATTTTACAGAATGTCCATGAGGTTTCAGGGAGGTTATTTTGCAGAATGTCCATGAGGTTTCAGGGTGATTATTTTACAGAATGTCCATGAGGTTTCAGGGAGGTTATTTTGCAGAATGTCCATGAGGTTTCAGGGCATCCTTAACATATTAGTTTTAAGGGACTGTCCTTCACTTGTTTGATGGCAAGAATGGTAGGCCTCATTTTGTTGCATGCCAGTGTTTAAATACATGTACCAGGATATATACCAGGATATATGATATACATTTTTGTGATACTATCTAACTCCCAATGAATAAACACGTTTGGGAGTGACAGTGATTGTATGTTCCTGTTTCAAGACATTGACGAGTGTACAATCTACCAGCACTCTTGTTACGGAGACAACCAGATCTGTGTGAACCTGAACGGGTCGTACAAGTGTGACTGTGTAGAGGGCTACCACTACAACATGACGCAGGGAAAGTGCCTTGGTACTGTACAATGGCATTGCTGTGTGTCTCCCTGGCGTGCAGTGTCCTTGTAGACTGGCATGGCATAAATTTGTTATGCGCTGTTCATGACAGTAATATGCTATGCAAACAGCTCATATGTATATATGTTAAACAGCAAATTGTTGTTAACTGTGTGGTTTATGTTGTGCTGACACAATCCATGTAATCTGTTATCTATTTGCTCAGTGAGTGCTCTGCTGTAGTACTTCAGCCATTTGTCTTGTAACTTAGACAATTCAGTTTTGCCTGTTACGGTTGTATTGGTGAATCTACTAACGACAGTGGCATATCATATGATCTCATCCTGTTTTTAACTTTCATCTTGTCACGGGATCAGCTCTCCTGTTTTGTGCCCGTCATAACATCCATGATGTCACTTCATCAACTCTTCTGTTTTGTTTTGATGTTTTTTGAGTGCAAAGCATGATATGTGTCAACAGATACATGTAGCTCTGTTCATCAAACGGGTATTGATCATAATAAGGAGTACCAGAGATAGGCAACAGCCCAAACACTACTAACATGAATTACCAAACGAATTCCCACAGTTTGGCATTTCCAGCAGGTAACATTGAAAATGCTACTTGCTTGTAAGCGGGGTATGTTGATTTTCTTAGTCAGTCAGAAAACAACATTTAAGTGTGAAGATAAGTAAGATAGCACACCACCACCCCTTGCACTGTATCCTCATATACAATGTGTTACATTCAGAACATTGTTACACATTGTAACCAAAAGTCAATGTGTTCTGTAATCTGATTGGTTGAAAAACATGATCAAATGGTATTAGATTCCTGGAAACTGCAAGACTATTCGCTGCGTACTGACACGTAGAAAAATTGCAAACAATTGTTTTGTTGTGTCATCAACTGTAGTGACGTCATTCAAATCATATTGTGACGTAAACTTAAAATGATGTCACAAATGAGCAGCTCCAGATGCTTAGTAACCAGCTGAAACGGCCAGCTGATGACACTTCACTGCTGTACCCATACTCGATGGAAACGAGTGCAGACAGTAAAACCTTTTGTTTTACTTTTTTGTTTACAATGAACAACATTGACACATAACAGTTACCATAATCAGTTAGGTTCAAACAGTTCATTATGTTTGACTGTCCACTAAGGTGTGCTTCAGTGTTCTTTTATGCTATGCATTGTGTCAAGTTGTAAAAAGCCTTTCTGTCTTGTGTAGCCAAGCCTGTATGTTTGTGGAGATTCTGTATTAAGAGTGGTCCTGGCAAGCTATGTCTGTTGGATGAGCTGACATAATGAAATGAATTGCCAGGATGAATTGTATCAATTGTAACTATCTTATTGTCATACTCCAACAGTCCAGTGGTCTGACAACGTGGGCCAAGATTTTCGAAGCACTCTTAGGGCTAACATAGTCGTAAGTTAATGTTAATGTATGGCAGTTACGACTATCTTAGCACTAAGAGAGCTTTGAAAATCTAATACAAGACACTATTATGGATGACAACTTCTTTAATTCTTTTAACACAACGTTTCAAGGCTAATTCTTGCCCCTTCATCAGGTTGTCATCCATAATAGTGTCTTGTATTACCTCACCAACTTCTAAATGCCTTTGAAGAATTTGAAAATCTAGGCCATGGTGTATCAATCACTTGGTTGCCTGGTGCAGACTTGATTACTTACAAGCTTGGTTATCAGCATACCTGAATGCAGGATTAAACAACAGGAAATCTACCAGTGGTGTTGATCATAAAGTAAACCACTATGCAGCACTTTCACAGTGTTTATGGATTGTGTCATGCAGAATTTGATGAAATGTTCATTAAGCTACATCTTCAAATTGTTCAGCATATTTTGACAAATTAATTTTATTTTCTTTCATTTTAGGAGTACTCAAACAACATGTATTCTGTAAAGTTCACTTTTGAAGAAGGTTCTCATAAAGGATATATCAAACATGAATTTTGAATGGTGTACTTTTTAATCAAAATGCACTCAACAAACAATAACAAAAATTAGTGTGAGGTTTAAAGTCTTTGAATGGCAGAAGTGATACACATTTTAGGGTGATTGATGTCATTGTAAGTTCAGTGTGTGAATGAAACAATTCGAATATTGTATCTTGCTGTTTTTCCAGCAGGTATTGTTTTCGTAAAGTCGCCATTGTGTAATTCCACTTAATATTCACAGGGACTATATTTGAACATTTTGTCAAATTTTATTTATTGGCATGTGAGGCAAATCTTTTCATAGCCATTGCTAGATTTTGCATATGACACAAGGAAAACAGATTTATCTGCTTTCTGTTGATTTGTATTCGCGAAACATCAATAATTTCTGTGCATCATGCGGGATTCAATGTTGTTCGAGAAAGAAATACTGTCACAAAGTAGTAAATGAGTTGTCACTGTCAGTGGGGTACATTGATATGTACCTTGCTTGTAAGTGACTTTCACTGAAAATAATAGAAGAGTCTTTAGCAAATCAGAAAATGTCATTTATGTGCGTGGTAAAAATACAATTGACGCCAGCTTTTGAAATATGTGGAACCTATTTTCTTAGTATATATTCCTTAGTATTCCTTGGTTGGTATACCCATTGCCTCCTGTGTTGCAGACATCAATGAGTGTGCTACAGGGGCCTACCACTGCCAGTCAGGGGAGAGATGTGAGAACAAGGTGGGGTCCTACATCTGTCGCAGAATCTACTCCTGTGGAACGGGCTACACCCTCGACACCGAGAGCCAGAGATGTGTGGGTAGGTAGCTGTGAGGAGCAGCTCTCAGACCCAGAGGCCTTGCTATGTGTAGGCTGGTAGGGGTGTATACTGTACATAACTGTTGTAATCTTTACCTTGGGGTATTGCAGGTGTAAAGCAAGGCTGTACAATAAGTCCTTTGCTATTTTCAGTTCTTCCTGAATAAATTTGATTTGGTGTTTGCAGGAACAATTAAACAATTTGGAAACATATGCTGACAGATAGGTTTTGACAGTTAATCTTGAGAAGGCCAATATTAACATTTTAGACAAGGTCGTTTAACATTTATGACCTAAAAAATTGAAAATATTACCAGATATCTGTGTAAATACTTTTATTGATCAAATAGAAGTGACAGGCAATGTTAAACTTGGAATGTTGATCCACAAAGGTACCAATGTAAATAATTGCAGTGAAGTATTGTATATGGGCCTGTGGCCCTCATCATAAGGTTGTGGGGTAGCCTTGTGGTAAAAGCATGCACTTGCTATGTCAAAGATGGGGATTCAGTTCCTGACATGAGTGCAATGTGTGAAGCCCATTTAGGTTCCTCTGCCGCCATGTTGCTGGAATATTGCTAAAAGTGGTGTAAAACTAATCTGACTCAATCACTCATATGGGATAAACACTTGATATCATGGTGAGATCCACTCTTCTAGACACCAACGAGTGCGAACTGAAGATTGACAACTGTGGAGGTGGCTATGCATGTCAGAATACTAACGGCTCCTTCCGCTGTGTCCCCAAGACTTGCCCTGAGGGGTCCCGCTTCAACCCCGCCCGGGGTGTATGTGAGAGGATATCATGTCGGAGGGGCTTCAGGCCAGGGCCTAATGGCAACTGTGTCGGTGAGAATCATGAAATATCTCCTCATGCTGTGAGTGTGGGACACATTCAAAGAAACTGTAAAGTAATATTGTTTTTGGAGTGGCATGTTCTGTGTGTGCAGGCTATTACATGAATGTTATGTTGTGTGTGTGCAGACTGAGACATTAGTGTTATGTTGTGTGTGTGCAGACTGAGACATTAGTGTTATGTTGTGTGTGTGCAGACTGAGACATTAGTGTTAGGTTCTGTGTGTGCAGACTGAGACATTAGTGTTAGGTTCTGTGTGTGCAGACTGAGACATGAGTGTTATGTTGTGTGTGTGCAGACTGAGACATTAGTGTTATGTTGTGTGTGTGCAGACTGAGACATTAGTGTTATGTTGTGTGTGTGCAGACTGAGACATTAGTGTTATGTTGTGTGTGTGCAGACTGAGACATTAGTGTTATGTTGTGTGTGTGCAGACTGAGACATGAGTGTTATGTTGTGTGTGTGCAGACTGAGACATTAGTGTTATGTTGTGTGTGTGCAGACTGAGACATTAGTGTTATGTTGTGTGTGTGCAGACTTAGACATTGCAGACTGAGACATTAGTGTTATGTTGTGTGTGTGCAGACTGAGACATTAGTGTTATGTTGTGTGTGTGCAGACTGAGACATTAGTGTTATGTTGTGTGTGCAGACTAAGACATTAGTGTTATGTTTTGTGTGTGCAGACTGAGACATTAGTGTTATGTTTTGTGTGTGCAGACTGAGACATTAGTGTTATGTTGTGTGTGTGCAGACTGAGACATTAGTGTTATGTTGTGTGTGCAGACTGAGACATTAGTGTTATGTTCTGTGTGCAGACTGAAACATTAGTGTTATGTTGTGCGTGTGCAGACTGAGACATGAGTGTTATGTTGTGTGTGCAGACTGAGACATGAGTGTTATGTTGTGTGTGTGCAGACTGAGACATTAGTGTTATGTTGTGTGTGTGCAGACTGAGACATTAGTGTTTTATCTTGTGTGTGCAGACTGAGACATTGCAGACTGAGACATTAGTGTTATGTTGTGTGTGTGCAGACTGAGACATTAGTGTTATGTTGTGTGTGTGCAGACTGAGACATTAGTGTTATGTTGTGTGTGTGCAGACTGAGACATTAGTGTTATGTTGTGTGTGTGCAGACTGAGACATTAGTGTTATGTTGTGTGTGTGCAGACTTAGACATTGCAGACTGAGACATTAGTGTTATGTTTTGTGTGTGCAGACTGAGACATTAGTGTTATGTTGTGTGTGCAGACTGAGACATGAGTGTTATGTTGTGTGTGTGCAGACTGAGACATGAGTGTTATGTTGTGTGTGCAGACTAAGACATTAGTGTTATGTTGTGTGTGTGCAGACTGAGACATTAGTGTTATGTTGTGTGTGTGCAGACTGAGACATTAGTGTTATGTTGTGTGTGCAGACTGAGACATTAGTGTTATGTTCTGTGTGCAGACTGAAACATTAGTGTTATGTTGTGTGTGTGCAGACTGAGACATGAGTGTTATGTTGTGTGTGCAGACTGAGACATGAGTGTTATGTTGTGTGTGTGCAGACTGAGACATGAGTGTTATGTTGTGTGTGTGCAGACTGAGACATTAGTGTTATGTTGTGTGTGTGCAGACTGAGACATTAGTGTTATGTTGTGTGTGTGCAGACTGAGACATTAGTGTTATGTTTTGTGTGTGCAGACTGAGACATTAGTGTTATGTTGTGTGTGTGCAGACTGAGACATTAGTGTTATGTTGTGTGTGCAGAATAAGACATTAGTGTTATGTTCTGTGTGCAGACTAAGATACGAGTCTTATGTTCTGTGTGCAGACTAAGACCTGAGTGTTATATTCTGTCTGTTCAGATTAAGATGTGAATGTCATGCCCTTTTTCTTCAGAATAAAATATGAGCATTATGTCCTTTTTGTGCAGGCATGAATGTATAATGTTCTGTGTGCACACTAAGATGTGAGTGTTATTTTCTGTATTTCCAGACTAAGATATGAGTCTTATGTTCTGTGTGTGCAGACTAAGATATGAGTGTTATGTTCTGTGTGCAGACTAAGATGTTAGTGTTATGTTGTGTGTGTGCAGACTAAGACATGAGTGTTATGTTTTGTGTGTGCAGACTAAGATGTGAGTGTTATGTTCTGTGTGCAGACTAAGATATGAGTCTTATGTTCTGTGTGCAGACTAAGACGTGAGTATTATGTTCTGTGTGTGCAGACTAAGATATGAGTGTTATGTTCTGTGTGCAGACTAAGATACGAGTCTTATGTTCTGTGTGCAGACTAAGACCTGAGTGTTATATTCTGTCTGTTCAGATTAAGATGTGAATGTCATGCCCTTTTTCTTCAGAATAAAATATGAGCATTATGTCCTTTTTGTGCAGACCTCAATGAGTGCAGGGAATACCCCAACATTTGTGGGAACTTCCAGCAGTGTGTTAACAACGTTGGTTCCTACACCTGTCGGAGCACTCTGAACTGCCCTCCTGGGTTCGAACCTGCTGAAGGTGGCCGATGTGTAGGTGGGTACCCGGTAGTTTCAGGATGAACATATAATGCTTCAGACAAGTGGAAGCTACAGAAAGGTTTCATGCTTCAAGAGAAGTGTTAACCACCAAACGAAATATTTATATTTGAAAAGAATTGTCTGTTAAGTGACCTCTCCTTTAAGGACCAGGGCCCAATTTCACAAACACAGTGGTGATCTTAAGTCAATGAAGTAACCATAGTGCTGTGATATAAACCTAAAGTGTGCTTCTCACTATATATTAGGTCATCTCTTGTTTCCCCAGAATAACCACAATTGAGGTTTTTGTTTTGGAGGGACAGGTTTTACTTTATGCGAGAAAGACCTCTTCACAGGTTTTTTACTGGCGTCTCCTATTCTCATGGTACTTATGGATATTGGATGAAAAAATAATACAAACAGTTCTTTTCATATGTATGATTGTTGTTTTTAAATGAAGATATTCCCCCTCTAACATCTGCATCTATCAGCTGCTTGATCCATCAGGTGTGTTATCCCACTTGAGCTCGATGAAAAACATAGTCGTCCGCCGCCAACTTTTCGAGGCGTCTCCCATTCTTGCAGCATAATGAGAAAGTAACGTTATTAGGTGTAAGGAAGGCAAATCTTGTCGGAAAGGGTGGGGAAAAGTTATGATTTTTCCAAGTTGGTTAAAACTCACGAACATTCACCGCATTGCAACAGTTTGATAATTCACAGACTTGGGCCACTTCCTAGTTACCAGTCAGTGATGTAAACAACTGCTAAGTATCACGCATTGATGATCTTGGCAGAAAATGTCTTTCCTGTGAGAAAAGGAGACCACCCTATACTTTTCGTTAGTAAGACCGCTTCCCAGGTTGTTCTTTTTCTACCTTTATATGAACATCATCATTCAATGATACATAAGTGTTTGAAATTGATTGAAAAATATCGCTCAAGATTAAACTCACAATACAAATATTTTCCTTAGGGGGATTAGAACTGCAAATCTCAGATTTGTAGGCAGACACTGTACCTCACGGCCATGGAGCCCAGGGTCCCAATTCACAAAGCTAACATTGCACTAAGTCTGTCATATATCCTATACTGTAACATAGACTTGCGACAATTGCATGACTATGATAGCTTTATGAGACGGGGCCCAGGATGTTACGATGATTCCATTGTCCCCATGCAACTAAGATGGTCGATGGAAGTACCAAAATATGTCTAAAGTTATGAATAGCAATGTCTTTTAGAAAGTGGTCAAATTTACAGATGAAAACATTTTATGGATCATCAAGTTCTTTTATTTTGATCACGGTGACATTTTGATATAGATTCTTATACCATTTTCAAGCATGAGAGTTTACACTTCCTGAACAAAGTACAGATACTAGTCCTTTGGGGTTGAGTCCCACCTGGGATACAAACCCACACTCAGACAGTCAGCGATCTAGCCCACTCAGCCACCGGAGTATCTGCTGCAAGTCTGATGATTTGTAGTCCACATCACACACTTTGTGTACCCCAGATATAATATGTATTATATATAATGATAAATGATACAAGGTGAAAGTTTACCAGACAGGTTACAGAATTTATGCATATATTATTGGCTAAAATGTGAGATATATGGATCTATACAAATAAATTTGTGTGTCATGAAAGAGGAAAGACATGAACAGGATATAGCGATGGCTTTTTCAAATACATCTCCTGTTGCAGACATTGATGAGTGTGAGAAATTAACTCACCGATGTGGGGCAGACCAGCAATGCGTCAACAGGCAAGGGAGTTACTTCTGCCAGTGTCCCCGTGGATACCGCACAAGCACTGGCGGCAGGTGCACCGGTCAGTACAACATCACATACCATAAACTGAGTCTGTCAAAACTGTCACATGACATTATCACTGTTACTTCATAGTTTAAAATAAATTAGACTGAAAGTTTTGATAAAGATGAAGTAAGACAGATGTCTGTGTGGTGCCAGGTACTTGTGGTATTATTACACACAGAAGACTTGCAGAAAAAGGAGTTTAGACGAAAACATTTTCCTTACTTTTTGAGACATACACCACTCCGAAAAACAAAATTGAAGGAAAGGAACTTATTTTTTTTAACTGTTAACTTAACAAAGCAAGATTTTTTGTCATTGAGTGCTACTTCACTTTGAGGGGTTGGGGCGATCTAACCTCCAGCAGTTAAAGTGTTTGCTCATTAAACTGAGACATGGGTTTGATTCCCCAGATCGCTAGTGTTGCCTGCTGTGTTATTGCTGGAATATGAAAGAAAGTGACATGAAACCAAACTCACTCACTACTTCACTTTGATGGGTGTTAGTGGTGCAGCAGAGCTTTCATATGTCAAACTGTCATATTTTCCGTACAACTCGTTAATGTACCTAATACGAAGTCACCTTTCATTTTTAGAGCAAGTATTCGAATGTAGGAGAGGTTATGTATTACATCTGTAATTGAGGTTTTAATTTCGGATCTGAAGCATGGATCGGTGTTTGTTGATTGTTGAGTATTGTCTCTCATTCTCTTCTCAGATGTGGACGAGTGTGCATATGGTGCAGCTATCTGTCCCTCTAACTCTCGGTGTGCCAACACACCTGGTAGTTACAATTGCGAGTGCAAGGAAGGTCTGCAGGGGGATGGTCAAGGAAGCTGCTCAGGTGAGTGGTCCATGATGTGGTCAGAACTATGATCAATTGTCTGTCATATGCTCAGGTGAGTAGTCCAGTATGTGCTCAGGTGAGTAGTCCAGTATGTGCTCAGGTGAGTAGTCCACTATGTACTCAGGTGAGTGGTCCACTATGTGCTCAGGTGAGTGGTCCACTATGTGCTCAGGTGAGTAGTCCAGTATGTGCTGAGGTGAGTGGTCCACTATGTGCTCAGGTGAGTAGTCCAGTATGTGCTCAGGTGAGTGGTCCCCGATGTGCTCAGGTGAGTAGTCAAGTATGTGCTCAGGTGAGTAGTCCACTTTGTGCTCAGGTGAGAGGTCCAGTATGTGCTCACATGAGTGGTCCACTATGTGCTCACATGAATGGTCCACTATGTGCTCAGGTGAGTGATCCTCTTTGTGCTCAGTGGTCTTTCATTTAACAGTGTCTTGAACAGTGTCAGATGATGCTGTTGCTGCCACAGATGCGTGCCATGCAGAGTGTTATTATCTAACATCATATAGTGTGTTGAACATAGTATACTGTGTTGCTTCAGACATCGACGAGTGTCAGACCCCCAACATCTGCCATCACAGCTGCGTGAACGTCATCGGATCCTACTTCTGTTCCTGTAACCGGGGCTTCCAGCTGGCGGAGGATAAGAGACTGTGTGAAGGTCAGTCTGATTCTTACAATCTTGATTTTTCTGTACATTCTTTTAGTTCTCTAATAATATTCTGAAGAAAATCTGAAACACTGAAGTTGAAACTGCCTGTGTGGACATGGATGAAATGTCTTGACTTCCCAGTCTTATGTGTCACTCTCACTGAAACCTTACTTTGGACACTTACAGTTTTGTCTAATTTGAAGGAATTTAAATTGTCTTCATCCATTACTCACTAGTATTATAAATATCTTTTCGTAGAAGAAATTATTACATCAGAAAGCTGGACCAAAGTGACTTTTTGTGACACTGACCAATTAACATTGAATTACAAACAGATTCATTCATGTAACATCTCACTCAAAATACTATCATCATGGAATGAATTATATCATTATACAGACACTGGTATGGCTACCGGGATATGACTTAATTCACTCACTAACTCAGCCTTGTCCTGAATATATCATTAAGGTAAATTTGCATTCTTTTAGACATCAATGAGTGCACTCAGTTTGGTGGTCGTGGAGGTCGTGGAGGTATCCGGGGTGGTGTGTGCGGAGGTCGTTGTATCAACCTCCAGGGGTCATACCGATGTGAATGTCCTGAGGGATGGAGGGTCAAAGGTGATGGAAGGTCGTGTGAAGGTAAGGGTCACCCAGATATTTAGTCTGTCATACAGAACCAAAAGTATCCATAAAATCCATGCAAGTCTAGAGTATGTGGCAAGTCTAGCTTTCCATAGTTAATCAAGTAAGACTCTGGACTCTTTTGCATATATCTTATTATAATTTACGAACTGTGTTTTTCTGTGAAATATGTTCATTTCCGAGACTAGCTCCTAAGTCATCTTCAGCAAACTATTTTCTTACAGAGATAATATATAGAGTTGAGTCGAATCAGTATTGAATAGCATTTAAATGAGAAAGCTAACCTTAGATGTAACTTGTCAGGTAACCCAGACAGTTGATGAAACTGACCTCATAGAGGAACATATGATGTACAGACCCTGTGAAGTATTAATGACTGACTTCATTTTCATTTATTTTGCATTTTGCATGTTCCAGATATTGATGAGTGTAAGACTGGTGTGGCTACGTGTCGCAACAGAGATGAGTTTTGTGTCAACGTCCGTGGTGGCTTCAAGTGTCCTCTGGTGCGATGTCCAGATGGGTTTGTTAAGATTCCTTCAGGCGGTCGGCAAAATAGGTATGTCACAAGTTTGATAAACACAATCTATGAAGTATTGGTGATGGAGAATAGATAAGTGATGGTTATATATATGTTGCGATATTGATCAACAAATGTACAAAGACCATGAGTGTTGATATGTACATGTGTGATGGTGTGGTTTTGTTGTTGATTAACCTTAACATATTGTGAGTGGTATTGTTTGTTGTACCTAACCAGACACTTTGATGGAGATGTTGATATACGTTATTATGAAGCATCACAATGAAAATAGAAGAGTTTGCCGACTTTGAGAGCATTGTGATGTAAGAGTTATCACCCTTCACTGACATAGGATACAAGGTCATAAGATACATAGAACTTTTAACCATGATGGGACAGGCAATTCCCACAACACTTTACGCTTTGGAGATTTTGTGGCCAGTTACAGCTGGCAATCACATTAAATACATTAAATGTCCATTAAATACAGTTCGGTGAGGCATGCTTGAAATTCTGAATGAATATTTGACATTGTGAAACCTCTTACAACAACAGGTGATGATGGGGTAACCTAGTGGTCAAAGCATTCTCTCATGCTGAAAACCTGGGTTCAATTCAATAATGATTACAATGTGTGAAACCCATTTCTGGTGTCTCCTGCCATAATATTGATGGAATACTGTTAATGACAGCATAAAACTAAACTCACTCATTGCAACAGCAAAACTGCATGATAGAGGAAGTTCCAAGACTTAAAAATAGTGGAGAAGATATAATATCTATGGGGGCATTGTAAAGTGAAAAAGGGGGTTCTCCATTTAAACCTAAGTCACAAACTAACATGGCAGACTCTGAACAGTTACATGTACATTGTCAGGAGACAAAAGGTTGTGTGCCCTTTCCTGTGATCTGCTTCTGCATTCTGAAGTGTGTCTGCTTGCAGTCCCCCCAAGTTGTCTAACACCCTCCATGCATACTGACATTCACTTACAGCTTCCGCTGCAAAAAGAGATCCAAGACTTGCCGCCGATGTCTGGATGGGCTCCTCTCCCTCTCTTACAACTTCCTCACCTTCCCCACGAATGTCATCATCCCCGCAGCCCTCTTCTCAATGACCGGCGCCAATGACCAGGAGAAGTTCTATGCCTGGGAACTGACTATCATTTCAGCCGAGCCCCGTCAAAGTGGTATCCCTAAAGCCACAGATGCTTATTTCTCACTAGAGGAAAGCTCCAACCAGGCTGTTGTCAGTCTCATACAACGAATACAAGGTCCACAAGACGTTGTCCTTCAGCTTCGGATGAGGATCAATGACCTTACCAAGGGCTTTGAAGGTTACGCTGAATCACGTCTGCATTTGTTTATCACAGACGACAATGTGGCTTAACATGCTGTTTATTCTTTTTTATAAAATAATCAGTATTCTGATCCAGTGATTGTGAAGGTAGAACCAGGTTTCCCAGAACATTTGTCAGTCATCTACGCAGAAATGTCAACATACAAATCATTTGATGAGGATGGACATTTGATTTCGTGCTCTAAGAAAATGGTTCTATAGAGGAATATGAGCATATCTTTTAAGATAAAATACATTCATTTTTGGATTCAGTGTGAGTGAATCATTCTAATTTTTATTCAGATTTTCAAATTTCAATCATTATTTTGCTGAACAAAGCTCTGGTTGAATAATCCATGCTTTGTATGTAGTATTATGGTGATTTTCACCGAATATTTGATCCTCACTTCTTTATTTTCTGAAATTACAATTGATGCAAAAGTATTTAAATAGGCCTACATGATATTAAAAATTTCAAAGACATTGTAGGGTATATTTTGCGGACAGTTTCTTTCATGCAGATGTAAACATTCCCTTAAACCATTTTCAACAAAAGACTTGGTTACAGCTTTAAAAAGTATATATTTTGTTTAAAACAGTGAATGAATGTTAAAGACTTTTGACGAAATATCAGCATCTGTTTCCTGTGTATTGGAGTACCTGCTGCACAATAACCATTCCAATCTAGCCATCATTCCGATATAACCAGTATTCTGTTGGTAGTGCAGATTTGTGCATGATATAGGATGCTGATAGTTGTCTTCAGACACTCTGTACTATATGGTACAATACTGTGTTCTAGTGTATGTAGTCTCGTATCCCATAGGTGCTACAGGTGTTATTTTGGATCTGGTATGTGTTACACCCGATTCTTTAATGTTATGACAAAGTGTAACTATATATTTCATTGTATAGAAATTTGATATTTGTAAGGATTAAAAAAGATGAAAAGGATATTTCAGAATAAATGTTATCTGAATATTTTGCCAGGAAACCTGTGTGAGCTTGAAACCTTGTAGTTTAACCTACGGTATGCATAGATTTCGGTGAGTTTAGTTGGATAGGTTTTTATACATGGAATAATGCCTCTTGCTTAACATTTGTATATCATTATTCATTTTGCATGTGAAGGTATCATTAATGCTATTCATCCGGTGAAAGATATTATTGAATCAGTAAACAACAAGTTTTACCAAATTTGGAATAATTTGAAAATCATGTATCATATTCTTCAATAAACTATTTATGTATTGATGTTTTGATATATTTCATGAGAACAACAATGAGAGAAACTTTTAAAAAAATATAGGTTAGGTTCTACCTGTGTGGTTTTACACCTGTGAGACTTTACACCCAAGTGGCTTTACACCTGTGAGGCTTTACACTTGTAAGACCATACACCTGTGATGCTTTACTCCTGTGAGGCTTTACAACTGTGAGGTTTTACATCTGTGAGGCTCTACACCTATGAGGCTTTACACCTGTGTGATTTTACACCTGTGAGAGACTTTACATCTGTGTGATTTTACACCTGGGAGGCTTTACACCTGTGAGGTTTTATACCTGTGATGCTTCACACCAGTGAGGTTTTACATCTGTGAGGCTTTACACCTGTGAGATTTTACATCTGTCAGGATTTACACCTATGAGGTTTTACACCTATTTGGTATTACACCTGTAAGATTTTACACCTGTGTGATTTTACACCTGTGTGGTTTTGCACCAAATGTCACAGAAGTGTATTGAATTCAGTTGGATGCCAAAAGGATCTCGGCCTGTGAAGATCCATATTAGAACTGATTAAACCTTCCTTGTCTGGTCCAAACTGGATTACAGACCACTGCTATATAACTGGAATATTGCTGAGTGCAGCGTAAAACAACAAACCAATGAACCTGATCAAACTGAAAAATGGTTTATTTGGGATTGAACCCAAATCTTTTGCTTATCCAGTGGGCCACCTTGCCAAGTCAAGGTTTAAAGTGCTGGGTAAAGTATCATATGTTCCTGTGAACTGCGTCTGTGATGTGAGCAAAAGGAGAAATTATCTGTGTCTGTCGATGTTGGTGACTGTGACATGGTAGGTGAGTGATACATCAGTGAATACATCATTGAATTCACTAGTGAATACATTGGTATATAAACTTGTGAATACACTTATGAATATATTGGTTAAAACACTGTGCATAAATTGATGAATGCACTGGTGAATACATTGATGCATACATTGGTGGATACATTGTGAATATACTTGTGAATACATTGGTGAATACCATGTGAGAACATTGGTGAAAACATCAAGGAATATTGTGGAAAAGATATAGGTGAATACCGTGTTGAATACATTGGTGAATAGTTATTTCACTTGTTATGCATGTGAATTTGAGTAACACTTCAACATCTGTTGACAAGATTTTATTACCATGTGCATGTTTGCAGTTGACAACTGTGTGCAAGCCAGGTCAGTACAAACCTTCTGTTGTAACTAACATTATATAACTCTGTTATCTCTGTAAGTCCTTTGTTATTGCATGTACAAGCATTCTGTTCTCAACTCAGGCCAGGAAAAATTGCTTGTGACTTTGTCAATCTGTGCTGTGAACTTAAATGGACCCTTGAGAGAACTATGTAGAAGTCTCTCGATCAAAACAAATTAACAAAACACTTGAATAAGTCTGTACCAATGTAGCTTAAAATGCCTTGCGACTTCGTTTGTCTTCAGCCGAAGTGAACTAATTGCTGATGATGGTGGAGTGGTGTGTGGTCGATCATGTGCTCCTACAGATGTCAGCTGTCACTACAACAAGACGAAGACGGTGTCATGGCAGTTCCTTGCGCTGCCCCAAGTGGAGTTTGTCCACAAACCCCTCACCCTCCTCAACATCCGCACCATTGGGTACTCCATCTACCCAAACTTGGACCTGCACATCATCGCTGGCAATGATGAAGGGCTGTTCCAGACGGTGGTGGAAGGAGACCAAGGTTTGTGAGTGAGTGGGTTTAGTTTTACGCCGCACTCAGCAATATTCCAGCTATACGCCTGCGGTCTGTAAATAATTGAGTCTGGACCAGACAATCCAGTGATCAGCATCATGGGTTTCTCAAAGCCTATTCTACCCCGGACCTTCACAGGTCCCTAGGGGTGTCATTGACCGGACAGTGTAGTACTAACATTGTCTCATTTTCATTACATCATATCGATCAAATGAGTTATTCTGTATGCATCAAGATGCACACTTATGGACATGCAGTTGTTACATGTTGAGCTATGAACTAAGCAGATCTATGAAATGTTTCTACTTGAGTGACCCATGAAGGTCCAGGTTAGAATTTATCTTCAGTACCCTATGCTTGTTGTAGGAGACAAGTAACAGGATCGGGTGATCAGACTTCCTGACGTATATGACACATGCTCATGCTGTTGATCACTGGATTGTCTGGTCCAGACTCATCTTATTTACAAAGCTATTTTAGCACTATGAAAACCTTCAGTCTCTGTTGGAACATACAATCATCATAACACCAAGATCACTTTGTACAAGTGCGTCCTTGTCCCTAGGTCTCTTGGGTCCCTTGCATCTCCTGGAATGAACTTGGCCACTAGCAACTTGTGCTGGTTCTAGACTAAGAGGCAATAGAAAACTGACCTGGGCACCAATTCACTAAACATTCATAAGGTTATGACTTAACTGTAACACTAAAGTTTATCATCCAGTCTTCCGAATATCGTGGCACTATGAATTCAATGTGGAACAAGACCCAGACTTGTTGAAAGAGTGTCATTGTAATCTCAAGATGTATATATCAATCACTCGATTGTCTTGATCAGAATTATTTATCAGTGTTCGTGGTTTTGTATGAGTACGTGCAGAAATAGAATTATAAATATGTAGTCTAAATCTTTTGCTGAAATGTCCATTATCATCCTGAATCATTTCAAAATTTACTGTTTTTTATATGTAGCTGTTTAAAGGTACTTTTAAAAAATTAAGTAGATCAGAATCTATGCGTGCGAACAACGTACACAAAATATTGTTTCCATAAAAAACGTAGGTTTCCGTGTTAATGTGAACACAGTATGTGCCATAAAACAACAGAAGAATTTGGCAATTTACACTGTAGTGGTACAATATTTTTGCAAAATAAAATAATTTGGCATACGTTCAATTTGTGATGTGATGTCATTTGTTTTTCAAGAATATTTAAAATCTTTAACAGTTGTGTTGTGACCATGTTCTCTGTAACTGCATATTTTCATTTGTAATATTTCTTGTTGACAGCATTCTTGAAGTTACTGAAACCTCTCTTTGGACCTGCTGAGTACGAGGTGACAATGAGGCTGGAGAACCGTGACTTTTCTCGAACACGTCTCATCTCACGTCACATCACACATGCGAAGATCTTTGTGTCCGACTTCCCACAGTGATCCTCCTGCGTGACATCTCCAAGGTCAAACTGCTACACGTCAACAAGAAGAAGACAACTATTGTTATCTTTGCTTACTGTTCCATACATATGTTGCATTTGAAAAGATTCTACTTCAGTTATTGAAAACATATCAAAAATCATTTTGTGTCTAGAAGCAGCTACACAGATTAGGTGGTCATTATAGGGCATTTGTCATCTTATTGGACTTGCCTAGATCCATGCCTAAGACGCCAGTCAGTTCTTGTTTTGTTTTTGTATTGATAAGTTGGACAGGTGTTTTATATGAGTTTGGTTCTCTATAAGTGTGTTTAGGATAATCATACAATAGCATCGATGTGTATGACATAGTATGACCTTTTGTTATCTCTATCATGATGTGCTGATATAACTTGTCATGGTGTGGTCTTTCATGGACATTTTCTTCATCATACAGTGTGTGGTCTGTCGGGGCCTTCCTTCACTACACTACAGGGTGTGGTCTGTTTAGGCCCACCTTATTCACGCTAAAGGGTGTGGTCTGTATGGGCCCACCATGATCACCATACAGAGTGTGGTCAGTCTGGGTCCACCTTGATCACACCACAAGATGTGGTCTGTTTGGACTCACCTTGATCACACTGGTGTGTGGGCCGCCTGGGTGTGGTCTGTTTGGGCCCACCTTGATCACGCTTGTATGGTCTGTTTGGGCCCACCTTGATCACACTACAAGGTGTGATCTGTCTGGGCCCACCTTGATCACACTACAGGGTGTGATCTGTCTGGGCCCACCTTGATCACACTACAGGGTGTGATCTGTCTGGGCTCACCCTGACCACACTATAGGTTGTGATCTGTGTGGGCCCATCTTGATCACACTACAAGGTGTGATCTGTCTGGGCCCACCTTGATCACACTACAGGGTGTGATCTGTTTGGGCCCACCTTGACCACACTATAGGTTGTGATCTGTCTGGGTCCACTTTGATCATACGACAGGAAGTGGTCTGTCTGGGCCCACCTTGATCACACTACAGGGTGTGATCTGTCTGGGCCCACCTTGATCACACTACAGGGTGTGATCTGTCTGGGCCCACCTTGACCACACTATAGGTTGTGATTTGTCTGGGTCCACCTTGATCACACTACAAGGTGTGATCTGTCTGGGCCCACCTTGATCACACTACAGGGTGTGATCTGTCTGGGCCCAACTTGGTCACACTATAAGTTGTGATCTGTCTGGGCCCACCTTGATCACACTACAGGGTGTGATCTGTTTGGGCCCATCTTGATCACACTTCAAGGTGTGATCTGTCTGGGCCCACCTTGATCACACTACATGGTGTGATCTGTTTGGGCCCACCTTGATCATACGACAGGAAGTGGTCTGTCTGGGCCCACCTTGATCACACTAAAAGGTGTGATCTGTCTGGGCCCACCTTGATCACACTACAGGGTGTGATCTGTCTGGGCCCACCTTGATCACACAACAGAAAGTGATCTTCCTGGGCCCATTTTGTTCACACTACATATGGTCTCTCTGGACATAATGGTCAGCTTTTGGGGATCACAAGACAAACACATTTTACATGAAAAACAGATTTTTGGTTTCGACTCTCGTAATTCATTGATCTCATAATGGAGATAACTTTCATGGCAACATGTTTATGTATCACAAAACAGAGAACCATTATTTTGTGCTCCATCTCAACTTCAAGTCACAGGTGCACCTAAAAATTTGTCATTGTCTGGGGCTAGTTATTTGATTAGGCTTGTTATGAGGGATTAAAACCGACTCCCAAGGGTTTGTTTGAAAAAGTAAGCCCATGGCAGAGGGAAACTGGGGAGGGCTGGTAAACTAAGGATGTCATTGATCAAACTTATGAACCAGCTGAAGATATACTTTAGATATTATTTAAATATTTGGTATTTACGGTTGAAATCAGCTGGGATGCAGCTGGCAGTCAATGCTAGTAAACAAAGAGTTACAGGTTTGAAATCAGACAAAGGATAAAAATTTTGAAAGTTTTCTAATTATGAGGTATTTCGTCAGTTGGCACAGTATATAGGAGATTTTCACTGAAGTCACATTTTATGATTGTGTCCAAACATAGTAAGACAAAGTCAAATCAATCATCAAAACTTGTACAAGTAAAATAATTTAAAGTCAAGGACTATTCCTGAGAAAATGACCCGGATTTCTTGGGTTTACTCAGTAAATGGAGAACCTGACGAGACAACACAGTGATGTCACTGGAGGTTAAAACAAGATATAAAAGTGTTTTGCTCACAAGGCAACAGTGGAAATATCGTACATTTTAGTTTTGTCACATCCAGAAGACATATTGAGCTATGGTTGTATTTCTATAATGTTTTCATATGCACATTTGGTTGCACAAGATCATGTTGAAGATAAAGTCACTCTTGCATGGACTGAACTGTTGAAAAATTTGACACAGAGTCTGAGCATGTCTGTAAAGAGACGGCCTCCAGTGAAACACACACTTTATTAATATTTGTAGAATCTATTCAAAATTTACGAAATCATTATGAGTAATGAGTAATGCTTTAAGTATGCCTGAAATTGTGGCCATATTGAGATTTGTATAAAAACTAATAATCAGATGACAGTTTTAGTTTCTTCATAGGTCAGCCATATTAAAAGTGCCATGTTTGATTTCACTATAAGGACATAAATATTTATATACAGCTTCGGCACAATAAGATTACAGGTGTATAATTCACAATATACTTTTATCTGCTTACATGTTCAGACTTTAAGATGCTTTTGTCATTATTGAAACGTAATATAGAATATAAAACAGACTAAATGAAGTCATTACTAAGTTTTCACTGTATATATTTCATGAAAAGTTATTATAAAATTAAAAGATAAATACATTTCACTTGCCTTTGTGTTGTTGTTTCAGTACCAGAATATTGAATGGACTGTGGTATGAGAGACGTTATGTCTTACATGTTCATACACAGATGTATGCATGTGCATTGATGCTTGTACAATGCTTAATGCCTGGTTCATAATGCTGGCCCCAAAAGATACTGAATTGCTGTTTGTCACACATTCTCAAGCTGACCAGTGTACTTGATAATGCCCAGCACCAGGCAGGGTAACATCATGTACCATGTTTTACTTCTGATGGTTGGAGGTAGGATGTGAGCAGGGGTTTGAACTGTTAGGCCACACTCAGGTAGCTCACAGATACATAGCTGCAGTCTCTAAATAATCAAGGCTGGACCAGACATTCCAGTGATCAACAGCATGACAACATTTTACAATGTCCCTGCTCTTCAACCTTGACTTTTGTATTGAAATCATATCCAAGATCAATACTATTATTCATTTTGAATTCTGTTTGAAATTCTGTTTTCTATGATATCATCCACTCACTGCAGGGCAAATTTAATTAAAATTACATGGCTTGTAAATCTAGCTAGTCTTGACATTAAATGAACATTCATTGCGACATTCATAATTTATTGCATGTTTTAATCTAAATGTCGAATTTCACAGGGAGAATGTATTTAAAGAAAAAAAAACACAAAAAAATGAAAAAGTATAATCCTCATTTTTTATTGTTTGGCTGAATCACTAATAACTGTTCTGAAACGTTGATGAACCAAGAATCGCTGAGAATATTTAGGAAACTACATGCATGTTGTCGTAAATGTTCAGTTTATGAAATAACGTCACACGTATGTGTTGTCCATTACATCACAACTATTATTCAAAACCATCTTTCTTACACGAATCCTTGAATTCCCCATACAGTTAACCATGACAAATGTCACCAGAACCATGGGTCTCAGTGAAAACTAGCAAACTATATCAAGGGTCGCGCTGTGAAAGGACCATTCATTTGAAATGTAAACAAAGCTCATCCAATACTGTGAATCGTTTCCTCATACTGTGAGTGAGCTATTTGCCTACTCGTCGCATACACTTGCTCATATGTTTTAGAACATGCATCTGAAGAGCATCGTGACTAAAGTCAGCATTTACATCTTCTGGCTTTAGAACTAGACAAGAGAGCAGTCTAAATCAGCTGGCACCAATTACATCATAATCAAAGGACGGTAACTGCAGCCTGTTTAGCTCGGCAAACAGAGGCCTCACAATGGCATAACATTTCAACACTTATAGAGCGGGTTATACATTCATTGTAAGAAAATTGAGTGTATATCTTTTAAATGTTGATAGTAAGCAATTAAAAAAATCCATGTTGGTTCACATACGAAAAATGTGATTTTTTCCGTTTCTCTCCCTTGAAGATGACTTGGACTATCATGCCTGCTTGAATTCAAGTGACCTAGTATGGTGTTATGGCACTTTTATCAAAATTTCAGCAATATCAACTTGGGGGGGACATCAGAAATAGGTTTCACACATTGCAACCATGTAGGGAATTTAACACAGGTCCAGCATGTTGAGCAGATGCTTCAACCATTAGGCCACCCCATCACCCTTGCCTACCATCTTGTCAGCATGAACAAACATTAGTTATGTGTCAACAAGGTTAAAACAGGATAATAACATAAATAAATATTACAATCTGTACATCATAGTTTTATTCCATAAATCTAGCACAGCGATTCATGTGATACTATCTGGTCCCACGCCATGATGCTTGGACACACACACACACACACACACACACACATGGTCATCTAATGATTTGATCAATTCTCAGGAATTCTACATATTCAGGGCATCATTCTGAGGGCTCCATCAACACGTATAACTTCTCCGTTCATGAGAGGGTTCTCCACAATAGACTGGGCAAGGTGGGCATACTCATCTGGGTCCCCGAGCCGACTGGGGAATGGGATGGTGTTTGCCAGGTGGCTTCGGACCTTCTCAGGTAGATCAGCCAACAAGGGGGTGTCGAATAAACCTGGAGAAGTATTACCAATTGTCAACAATTGTAGTTTTGTAAACATTCAGTCGAATAATCATGGAGAAATATTACCAGTGTCAACCAATGTAATTTTGCAAACATTCAAAATTGCACAAAGAACTGTAAAAGAGTGAGTGAGTTTAGTCTTTCGCTGAACTCAGTACTATTCCAGCTAAAATTCAATTCTAGCAAGAAGGCTGGGCTCGAGATCACCAATTCTAACCCAGACTTTGCAATCACAAAACCATACTACCACATAAGAAAATGCTAAATGTGAATTATGATCCACAACACATGCCACATACCTGGTGCTATGGTACATATCCGAATCCCCCTTCTGGCTAGATCTCGGGCAATGGGGAGGGTCATGCCCACAATGGCCCCTTTACTTGCTGAGTAGGCCACCTGCCCCCTCTGGCCATCAAAGGCTGCAACACTAGCGGTGTTGATGATGACGCCACGCTGGTTGTCGGCATTTGGCTCATTCTTGTCCATGAGACCTACAGCTAGACGAATCACGTTGAAAGTTCCCGTTGCATTCACCTGTGTAAAGGAGTCCAGGCTGTACATAAGTGATACTTTAAGTTTCTGCACTAACAAAATGCCTTCAAAATCAAAACAAGCACAGAAATGTTCACATACTCAACTTGTATTGCTGTGTACTTCTTAGGATTGGCAACAGCTACTGATTCACTACATTAGTGCAAACCCAGAGTGATCAGATGTCACTGCCAGCTTCACAGGTCACCTAACTGAAACCAGCAGTACAGGGGATCCCACAAAACTCCACAGTTACTGGCGAACAAGGATAAGTTGGACTGGTGCAAAAAATGCATTTAGGAGAAGTAGGCTTTGCATGGCAGTGAGCAAATCCATTTGATTTGTGAAAAGGAGAGCAGATGTGGGCTAGCGCATGTGCAGTTCATGACAAAGAAAAACTGATTCCGCACATAGCTGCAGATGTTTATAAAGACTCCTTCACTTCAGCCATCACAATACACTTGCTTGCAGACAACCTGGGCCTCCCTCTCTCACAGTGGCAAGAGCCTGAGGGGGGTATTCATGCATATGAATATGGGTCAGTTTTCAAAGTGCAGAAAATCTCATCAGACACACCTCCAGCACTCTCTTAAAGTCATCCATCTCATGTCCTGTTCCCGACTTGAACTTGAAGCACAGGAGATCTAATCAGACTTACCTCCAACACTCTCATGATGTCACCCAGATAATGTGGGGTCCTGAACTTGAAGCACAGGAGATCTGACAAGAGTTACCTCCAACACTCTCTTGACGTCATCCAGATTATGTGGTGTCCTGAACTTGAAGCACAAAAGATCTGATAAGTCTTACCTCCAACACTCTCTTGATGTCATGCAGATCATGTGGCGTCACAGACTTGAAGTACAGAAGATCTGATCAGACCTACCTCCAGCACTCTCTTGAAGTCATCCACCTCATGTCCTGTTCCGTACTTGAACTTGAAGCACAGGAGATCTGATCAGACTTACATCTAACACTTTCTTGAAGTCATCCAGATCATGTGGTATCCCGGACTTGAGGTAAAGAAGGTGTGATCAGACCTACCTCCAGCACTCTCTTGAAGTCATCCATCTCATGTCCTGTTCTGGACTTGAAGTGCAAAAGATCAAATCAGACTCACCTCCAACACTCTCTTGAAGTCATCCAGATCATGTGGTGTTCCGGACTTGAAGTTATATGTCTGGAAAGCCACTCCTATGCCAGCACAGTTGACAGCGACATTTAACCCTCCAAACTTACTCTGGGCCACACTGAGGGCATTCTTCACATCACCTTCTGATGTTACCTGGACAATAATAACTACATGCCTAAAGGTCACATGCACATGACAGTGACATCTTGTCAAAGTCAACATATTTTTCTATGTTTCAATAGACATGTATTAAAACATTTCAGATTACATTTCCTCAAATAGAGATTTTCACCTTAACATGCTTAATATTGAGTGCATCAATAGTTCATACTAATCACAGAATGTGTCATAAGACAGAAATATGCTGAGAACACAATGAACATACTACCTACCACAAACACATAATAAAAATATATCTAATTAATAACTTCATTCCATATAACAACGTTTTTCATGAAAAACTTCAAAATCATGATCCATCTTTCACCAGCTGGGCAAAACACTGCACAAGGCACATGACTGATTAGACTGTATTCAGTCAACATTACGACTTGGTTATTTTCATGAACATGTTGATGATATGATTCTTTCCGACAACAATTTAACAACTGTTTCTCATTAAATCTGTAAAATTCAAAAGAAAATCTATCTTTGGTTTGAAAATTATCTGAAGGTTACCCAATAAAATCAGCTAAATCAATTAATGGGAACCAGAGTTACAGAAGTTACAGTTACTGTAATTACAGTAGTTACAGAGTTACAGTACATCACACAACAACATACATTAGTTGGAGCAAACACACAGTTGTCTCCCAGCTTCTTGGCTACTTCTTCTCCATCGGATGAAGGCAGGTCACACAGTACTACCCTGGCACCCTGCCTCACGAATCTCTCTACGGTTGCACGTCCGAGGCCAGATGCTCCACCAGTCACCAGCCCTACAAGACCCTGGAGACACAAGCAGGACTTTAACACCTATATTGTGACCAGCCTGACACCCAACAGCCCTTAAAGACCATGCATAAACCACTCCAGAAACAAAAGGGAAACTTAACTCCAACTTTTGTATCATCTATTGCATTCACAAAAATTATCCAACAATAACAATCTGTTATTCAGAATCGTATTTATTCATTAAGCATAATCAGCAAAAGCTACAGAGGAAACAACTTGATACTGAGATATATATTTTCTCATAAAATAACATTTTTATTTGATCACTGCACCACAATTCTTCAAAGTGAGTGAGTGAGTGAGTGAGTGAGTGAGTGAGTGAGTGAGTGAGTGAGTGAGTGACTTTAACCACTAGGCTATCACTCAACACAAGTAAAACATGTTGAAATTACGGTCAATAACTTCCAAAATATGAGTTCAGTTTCCCCTTAAAATCCCATCCCCTGAGGCAACATACATGCCCTGAATATGTAATACAAATCATTCACTGACATTTTCAACAACCATTCTTGATGTGCATGACGACACATAATCAACCAACAATCTGAGTGTGACCATCAATAAGTGGTGACTTTTTCATAGACTTCTGGCATGGAATGCCTGCTGTGGCATGTTGCCACAAATGAAATGATTAGTTAATTGTAACATCACAAAGGTTAAATCAATACTGCCTACAGTATACAGAGACAACCACATGTGTGTCATGTACCTATAGCATTCACAATCAATGTCAATGTAGCTAATATTTGCAAATGTTTTTTCTCGGTTACAAAAAGTTATTCTGAAAGCCATATCACAACAAAATAAGCAGCTTAATTTAAGTAAAAGGTGCTTCAAAATAATTACTATTTAGTCCTAGGCCAAATGCCAGAAAAATCCCTATCTTTTAGGATCTCTCAGCAGCAGTAAACTTGCTATTCAGTAATTAGTATGGCACCTCCCACCCGCCAAAAATTCTTGTTGATGTGGAACTAGCTACAGGACGTATCAGGTTACTAAAAACTAACTGGGCTCAGTCCACGGTTGAATCAGAGTCCACATGTTCATGCTTGAGAATTGATCATATTGCCTGATGGGTGGTGACAAGCACTAGTGTTCAACATGGTCAAGATGTGCAGGATGGGTGATAAGACTGGGTGTATCATATTACTTGATTTTGATGCTATCTCTTCATTTGGCCTAGGAGTATATTAATCACAATGTAGACCATAAATCTTACTCCACAGGTGAAGTTTGTCCTTCCCCAAGACTGAGTCAGTAAGTGAGTTTCAAACAGGTGAGCGAAGAATCATTCTCTATTTGTCGAAAACATACTGATACGTTAGAAGCAAACACAAACTAATAATGTTAATATGATATTCTGTTTCGTCAAAATGTTTCGGTTTGGCTTCCGTATAAAGCAGCGATAGCATGCAGCTTACCTTCAGTGTGCCAATGGATGCCATGTTGTTTTCAAAGGTCAAGGTAAGGAGACTAACCAATGATCTTCGCCTCTACCGACACACCTCCAGCTGACAAAAAGACGGATCCCGTATGGAAAGGATAAATGGACTATTGTATATTTCCGTTGCCAAAAAGAAGTTTTATATTAAAGCTTTGTTTCAAATTTCCCACTACTTATTTTCTTTGGACGTAATGACATGGTTAATTTGATTGTAAATACTCTTTTGATTAGAGTTCAGCATGCGAAAACGGCCACATGCGTTGTAGCCTTGGTTTATGGGACCTTGGTTTATATTTTTTTTATAATGTCAAGTATATACACATAATCTATTATATAGTCTCTGATTATATAATGAAAAAGACCACTTTCTGTAACCCATTCTTGACATAAGGTCACTAACGGGATCGGGTACGTCAGGCAAGCTGACTTCGTTGTCACCGTATCCCAGTTACTTAGATCATTATACCAGTCACTGGGTTGTCTGGTCCAGATTTTCATCGCTTCTTTGTCTGGAATTCTGCTAAGTGCAGCGTTAAACAATAAACAGCCAAGTTATCACGGAAGGTCCTTTGACCGGGGAATTAGCATGAAATGTTTTTTCTTCAATTTGTTGCAATTCGTTCTCCGCGGTGCCTAAGTGTCGGTTTGACAGCCGCCTCTTCTTAGTTGTACGACGGATTTAATACGGGATTCGCTTTTATCGAAGACTAGTAAATTTAGTTTGTTTTTTGCAACTATTATCTTTAATTCAACAATTTTAGTTTCCAAGACCCAAACTTTCGCAAGGAAGTCAAACTTCAGGACGTTGTGTCGTATAGTGAAGTGTGATGGCAACAGACCCCGCACCCTGGGATGAGAAATGTCTCTGGGTAATACGTAGTCTACGGGTAATACGGTCTACGAACAGTGTTCCTGACATATCTAAACAAGAGGGAGTCCATGTTTACCATGTGTCCACCTGGTACATCGATGCAGGTCTAATTTTAGCGCCTTCGCCTCACTGAGGTCACCGAACGATGATGAACCACCTATGGAATTTCGTTCCCACTCCGAGGTGTGAGTTTAGTTATACGCCGTGAACAATCGAGTCTGGACCAGACAATCCGGTGATCAACATCACTAGCAGCGTTCTATCCAACTGCGATACGATGACACATGTCAACAAATGGGTTACTGAAGATCAGTTTTAACTGATGGTTCATGGGTTTCAAATCCGAGGAAAGAGTTCCCGGCAGCGTTACTGGGGGATTCGGATGACGTTGTAAGCGTCTACAGTGATTTAATTTCATCCCAGACGTGTTCATTGAGAGACAAATCAGGGAATCGTGAATAAGAAAGTAACACATTCATATTGCTCTAATTAGTATACTGATTTGTGGTCTGGCTTTATTGTCTTGGAACCTGCACCAGTGCAAACAGTACCATGCATTGTAAGGGGTGTATATCATGGAATTAATGGTAAGTAGCTATTTTCTTGCTATACAAAGGGAAATAGATCTGTATTTACATGTACATGTATATCATTGGATATATTATCTTTGGAGGATTGTTTCATGAAAGTGTGAATATGATTGTGATATTAAGGAACATGCATGCATATTGTACTGAAGTTGATATTGAGTGAGTGACTTTAGTTTTACGCTCCCCTTAGCAATATTCCATCTATATGGAAACAATCAAGTCTGGACCAGACAATCCTGTGATCAACAGCATGAGCGTCAATCTGCGTAATTCACAACCAATGACAAGTGTCAGCGGGCTTGACCACCTGATCCTTTTAGTCACTTCATATGACAAGCATGGGTTCCTGTAGGTCAATATTCTGACCCGTATCTTCACAGGTAATATTCAGGTATGTCTAAACCTATTTATAAAGTTTAGTTCAGAACTTTATGTACTAAGGATTGGTAGCTGGTGCCGAATTCAATTCCATCAGTCTTAACGTGGCATCATTACAGTTTGGCTGCCACTGTATGGATGGTCTCCAACTTTCCTATTAAGATAAAAAGTATCTGTATGCAGTAACAATATATTAGGCAGTGACAGATTTTGTATGAAATGTTGATTTGCCCATTCAGTTAACCTGTGTTTTCAGTCACGAACCATGTAAGACTTGATCTTTATGTTGCAGTCGTGTATGATTTGTCATGCCATGCCCCTATCTGTCAGAGTACTGTTTGGAGGTTCACATGTGTGAGATGAGACTAGTCAAGGTGATTTGAGCTTCAGCAACATAACCAACACTGGGTGTTTTGTAAAGCTCAAGATCTGCATAAAATATCCACAGAAAGCCGATATACACTCTTTAACTTTGCATTGCTTGTGTATGTTTGTATAAAGAAATATAAAACCAACAGTGGTACAGCATCAACCAACCAGTGTGCAAGTACAGATTTGTAAATTTGCCTTGTTGTGTCATGACAATATCTGTTCTGGAACTATTGTCCCTTCACGTCCCATTTGTTGATTGTTCAATAAAATACTCAGCAATATTCCAGCTACATGATAATCTGTAAATAATGGTCTCTGGGCCTGATAATCATGTGACTGATATAATCATGTGACTGATATCAGGAACACCTATCTATGCAACTGGATATAATGACATTACTACACAGTCTGACCACCCAATCATGCTAGTCAGGCCTTATGGTCAAGATTCTGAACCTGAAAATTCACAGGATTGGGACAGCATAAATCATGAAAATAATGGTGAAATATAATCTTCATCATTAGTTTTATTGATGTAAAATCAATAAATATCAATAAAAATGTATATGCATGGAAGTTAAGATCAGTGTTCTTAACTTCATTTGAGTAGTATATAAACATCAAATCATTTGTGATGTCTGGAATTCTAGTACACAGTTTGAAAATTAGCGCGCTGTTCATCACGGATATGTGTCTGTTTAAAGAAATAGTTCTTAAGAAATGTCCCTGGCTTGATCCCTTACATTAAGCAAAAACACCATATCACAACTTGACACTACACTCAATCGCCAGTCTTCACAAAAACATACACCGACTTCTGGTACATTCACCAGATGGAAGGAGAGCCACATTTCATGTGTGTTAACACTATGTGAAGTAAGGTCGCAGTGTCAGAGTCTGTTAAGCAAGAGTTGGGAGGAGGGCTGCATCTCTTGATAATGATGGTGCTGTTAAGTAAGAGATGGAAGGAGGGCCACATCTCATCTATTAGCACTATGTGAAATAAGGTCGGAGTGTCAGAGCCTCTGTTGCCATCTCCTCTTCTGTCCTCGCTGTTCTGTCTGAGCCAATTTCTCGATCATGCTCCTCCAACTGTCAACAGACCCCCAAATCTAAGTAAGAGTGTCTTCATTCAACCAATTTAATTTTATTGAAAGCAAAACTGGAAGCAAACGGAAAAATGATACTACGAATGATATCCAGCTCTCCAAGATGGCTGTGACCTATCCACTTGTGACCTAGAACAAACAGCCAATTTCTCGCCCTTTTTGAAATCAGAGTGAGTGAGTGAGTTTGATTTTACGCCACTTTTAGCAATATTCCAGCGACATCACGGTGGGGGCCACCAGTAAATGGACCTCACACATAGTACCCATGTGGGGAATCGAACCCGGGTCTTTGCCGTGACGAGTGGACGCTTTAACCACTAGGCTACCCCACCGCCCTTCAAATCAGAAACCAGAAAAGGGACATACACATATTCATACACTGGGGACATAATTCTTTGTTAGACATATATGATGGGGATGTACTTTATACTTGGACACATGTACTAGTAATATAATTTATCCTTGAAAACATATACTGGGAGTACAGTTTATTTTTCCATAGATATACTGGGGATATGCTTTATCCTTGGACACAGATGCTGGTGATATGCTTTATCCTTGGACACATGAACTGGGGACATGCTTTATCCTTGGACACATGTACAGATACTGGCAATATGCTTTATCCTTGGACACAGATAATGGGGACATGCTTCATCCTTGGACACATGAACTGGAGGTATAATTCATCCTTGGACACATATACCAGGAATACAGTTTAACCTTGGACATATATACTGCACATATGCTCTATCCTTGGACACAGATACTGGGGATATGCTCCATCCTTGGACACAGATACTGGGGATATGCTCTATCCTTGGTCATATGGCCAGTATTAGTTTTACCTAAAAAAGTATTCTCTTTGTGGGACCCTCAGCTTATATATGTTTTCACGAAGACTATTGGATAGGGTTGACCTATAAGTAAACTTTACCTTGGTGTAGATGTCGTCATTCTTCTCAAAGTCTCCCTTCTTCCGTGGCAGGATATGCACATGTACATGCTGGAAGCAGAAACACCACACAAAGGTCAGTTGGAAGAAATATTACAAGCATGAAATTTAACACATGTCATATTTAGGATTACACTTTTCTTAGTAAAGTACAAATTCTAGTACTTTTTAGGAAGTGGAAATCGTAGTGGCTGAGTGGGTTAGACGGCTGACTTTGTGTAAGGAACTTGCCTCTGAGGGTGCGGGTTTCGAATCCTGGATGGAATTCAACTTAAGAAAGTACTAAAATTTATACTTTAGTAAGAAAGTGTAATCCCAAATTTAACACTTTCCAAACAGCACTGTGTAATCAGAACCATGAAATTGTATCATAATGCCTTGTAGACCATTGTGACATCAATGACTGCCATGACGTCACAATCTAATGACACCAAAAAGACATCAGGTAGATGAAGTTGGTTAGTGGTAGTTTTTATTACCATTTACAAACTGAACAAACTGTGAGAATGACTTTACATGATAAATAGAATTTCATATATTCTGAAGTCAACCATATCAACCTTATCGATGTATACTGGACAAAATAAGTTAGGGATATTGGACGTTTTATGACTGATCTTTTATCAGTATGTCAATGAATAAATACATCATTATTCGTAATTTCAAAACTTACAAATATGCCTAAAGATTTTTGCCCAGTATAAGTTAATCAGGTGTGATTATCCAATTGTTATCAACAATTAACAAACTTCGTCTGCTTAAAATCCTGCTATAAGGATAGAAAGTGGTGTCACTGAATTTGGAGATGCTTCCATGCTTTGGCCTGAAAACAAAGCTACCTTGGTGTGAGAGTCAGTGCTATACATCTATATCTTAATAGAATGCAGTCAGTGTAGTCTTTAGGTGAATAGTATTCACCCGCCATACCAAAAGCCCGGTTCCCATATGGGTACAATGTGTCAAGCCTTGACCGTCTGACCTGTAAAGCTGAATGTCAGGTGTGGTCAGTGCTTCTGCTGGCATTTATCAAAGCTGGACATTGTGAATGAGTGAGTTAGTTCATATTTAACGTCACCTTGGCAATATTGCAGCCATATCATGACAAGAAGAGTTAACACTGAATAGGATCATATGTATATTATAAAACCTGTTGTTGAAGGGAAGGCTGGACATTGTGACCAGCCAGCAATTCAAATACCAGTCTATGCAAATCTTACCAGTCAAGCGATCAGTCTTAATATTGAGTGCAAGACCTTACACCCTTACAATCAATGAGAAATACAAAGGGTATTCAGCCTGGTGCTTTCCAAAATGCTGTGTTTGTGACCTAAAAGTTGCATGACACACAGCTACTTTGTGGTACTGACCTTGACCGTCTGACCTGCTTCAGGGCCATCTTGAATGGCAACTGTGGCTGATGTGGCATTGTAGTGTTTCTCGATGACCCGTGTGATGACCTGTACAGCTGAGAACAGGTCAGCCACCTCGGCAGCTGTCAGGTCAGAAAATCTCTCTGCTGGTCTCAGTGGTGATACAAGCACATCTCAAGATGGTCAAGAAAAGTAGACCTTCTCCCAAGTTTATTCTCCTGCATACACTAGAACTTGTATAAATCATGGTTGGTCAGAACAACTTTATATATGCAATGGCAATGGCTCTTAATATTCTTCATTATTTACAAAAAAGCACATTTTCATAAATGTCATTTTCCCAAATGTTAGAAAAAAGATTTTCATAAATGCCAAATGCCAGTTTACCAAACTGATAAAAGATCAGCTAAACCTACTTTATCTTCGTGCTGAATCTGGAGCAAAAATTCATGGTTCACATGCTGATATTTCTTATAAATGTTTTGCATTAACTTTTCCTTCGTGCAAAGATCTCAAGAAACTGTTCAGTCAGTGAAGGATACGTCCTGGCAAGAGGGGTTTGATGTTCACAAAACCATATGACAAAGCTGATCTGTAGAAAACGTTGCTAGATTTGATGCTGTGCTGGCCAAATTCATATTCTGGACTGGCATCAGCGTTGCCTGAAACCATGTTAGCATTCACCTGTAGGGACACTGGACAAGAACTTTAAGTTAGGGTACCATAATAAATGCTATTACATCCCTAACATAGTAACCTCTAAAATAGAACAATGTTAAAGGACAGCATTCACTTATAGATTTTGTTTATTCTTTATTCAACAGGGCACCTGTACCAAGGTGTCGAACAGGTGAAATAGGTTAACTTAGTCTTTCTTGACAATACAAACTCCAAATTCGTGTCACGACATTAAAATACAAGCCCATATCACCTGGCTTAGATATATGAATCATAATTATCTCATTTTGAAAATAAGTTGTTTAAATTGTTTTTGAATTTTATCTCTATACTGCCTTAACACTTGGATCATAACATTCTCTTTAATCTTTGTGTAGCTAGTATAAGTGATGTGTACAGGTGCTCAGTTCGTAGGGATCACAAGACTTACGCTTGGCTGTGGTGCGTATATGACCATACAGGTCATGTCGACGATGTTGTGAAACGGGCATCTCTTCCCTCACTTTGTCAATGTATGCTGTGTCCACCTCGGCCACACAGACGTCTACTCCATCACGGCACGCACTCACAACTTGGCCCCATGGGTCCACAATCTGATCAGGGGCACATGTGAACTTGGATTGATAACAGCACCAAAGATGACTTTACAGACCACGAAAGTTATCTTGACATATGATACAAGAATTGCTTTACATAGTGGGATACTTGTGGGATAGACGTCATTAATTTTATAACTAATAATTCTTTAGATTATTTCGTTTGTAGTTTCAGAAAGTGACCACACGTCTCGGAGCACAGCATGACCATCATGACATGAGGATGACCACGTCTCCTACCATGGCATGGCCGTATGATGTCCTCTTGGCATTGTGTCGCCCTGTCTGGGCTGCAGCCACCACATAGCACTGGTTCTCAATAGCCCGGCTTCTCAGCAACACCTGTACAGGAACAATAGAGACACAATCATACACTGGACAACACTTAACAGGGGCCACTTGCACAAAGCCATCTTAGTGCTACACTTGTCTCAAGCTTATTTTGGAGAAGGCATTACAATACTTGTAGCGCCAAGATCGCTTTGTGCAAGTGAGCCCAGATCAACAGTCATACAGTTAAGAGTTTCCAAAAGAGTGAGTGAGTGAGTGAGTGAGTGAGTGAGTGAGTGAGTGAGTGAGTGAGTGAGTTCAGTTTAAGCCACACTCAGTCTGTAAATAATTGAGTCCAGTGATCACCAGCATGAACATCAATCTCTGCAGGAACCAATGACATGTGTCAACCAAGTCAGTGAGCCTGACCATCCGATCCTGTTAGTCACCTCTTACAACAAGCATAGTCACCTATTATGGCAAGCATGGGTTGCTGAAGGCCTGTTCTACGCTGGACCTTCATGGTTCATTTCCAAAAGAACAGGATGGGGTGGTCTGGCTCACAGACTTGGTTGACACATCATCGCTTCCAAGTTGTGCAGATCGATGCTTATGTTGTTGACATCATGTGACATTACATGGCATTACATGACATTCCTGAATATGATATGACATTGACATTATATGACATTACATGACATGACATGGCATTACATGATATTATATAACACAAGTGACATTATATCACATTACTGAGACAATGACTTTACTAACATGTGACATTACATGACATTATATGACATTACTGACATTATATGATATAACTGACACTACATGACAAGGACAAGATCTGAGCTCCCTGCAGAGTTATTAGTGAACACCTGTGTGGTGACCTACCTCCCAGTGTGCCATGCCCGTGGTCTGTGTGAAGGCAGAGGGGTAGGACAAAATCTGAGCTCCCTGCTGGGTCAGTGCTATGGACATTTCAGGGAACCGCAGGTCATAACACTGTACAATGTTAAGGATATCACCAATGTTCCTGCATAGTCATGATAGAAGACAACAAAAATTGGTTTTGAATATTGTACCCAATCCAAGTTATGTAGATGGATACTGTGTTCAGAGTAACAAAACATTTCCAAAGGTATCATGACATATATTGATAGATTGGGGAGACAATTTTCCTCCTCTGCTGGATTCCATGATAAATATGAAATTTATACAAGAAATATGGACTGCCGATACATTTTTAGCCTCATTGATTTGTTCTTGTAAACATTACCTTCAGGACCCGTGAAGGTCCCGGGGTAGAATAGGCCTTCAGCAACCCATACTTGCCATAAAAGGCGACTATGCTTGTCAAAAGAGGCGACTAACAGGATTGGGTGGTCAGGCTCGCTGACTTGGTTGACACATGTCATCGGTTCCCAATTGCGCAGATCGATGCTCATGTTGTTGATCACTGGATTGTCTGGTCCAGACTCGATTATTCTCAGACCACCGCCATATAGCTGGAATATTGCTGAGTGTGGCGTAAAACTAAACTCACTCACTCACTCACTCATTACTTTCAGCCATGTTGGAAGTGGGACAGACACTCAGTCAAAAGAATATGGTAAATACATACACTATAGTAGGAAAGGTATAGAAGCTCACCTTTATCTATTGTGAATTTGAAAGAAATATTTCATGATTCAGGGTCTGGTATTTGCCAACAGATATCGCATTAATCACATACAACAAAATAATTGAACAGTTTGTAAAACTATCTGGAAAGGACATCAAATTTTGAGACTGACTGAAACAAACCATTTTTCACAAAAATATATTGTGGTTGGAATGTTAAGTAAATATATTGTGGTTGGAATGTTAAGTAAAGTATCATTTATCTTAAAAATATCACTTGCAAAAAGCTCTCAACAATGTTATATGCAGCATAGAGTGGCTGACCCTGAAAATCCAGGATACAGTTGATATTCAGTTACCCATGCATGTTGTAAGTAGAGGCTATTGGGATCAAGTGGTCAGGCTTGCTGACTGGTTTGGCACATGTCATCATATCCAAATTGCATAGATTGATGCTCATGCTATTGATCACTAGACTGTCTGGTCCAGACATAATTACTTATAGATCTCCGCCATATAGCAGGAATACTGCTAAGTGCGGCATCAAACTAAACTCACTCATTTCAGTCTCTCTGTGAAGGATACAGTGGCCAGTCCTAGTCGTCCTACAGGTGTGTCCACTGGTGGCACGATTTCGCTGCCCGGCACAGTATAGTCGCTCTCACACAGACGCACTTTGTCCTTGATATCAAGGTCAAAGAGATGACTTTTGTCGTAGGCAGCCTTAATTTCACCATCACTTGATATGATGACATGGGTGTTCCGAACACGCTTTTCATTTTTCGGACCCTTCAACATGGAGATGGAGCTTTTCAAGTAAATTCAGCAGTGTTCCAATTGACTTTTAGCACCTTGGGAATGTAAGGTTGTAAATAACTCAGCATGATCATCCTTAATTGTCAAGTGTACAACATCTCTATTACGATCAATGTATATAGCCTGGATCAATTAATTGCCCATCTAAGATTTGTGCACTTGAACATCTGGGTTAGATTTTTGGTTTTCAGCAACACATGCAGTCTTAAGAGATCAATGGGAAAGGCTCAATGACTTGGTTAACAGGTTTCACAATCGCATAAGCTGGTGCTCATGATGTTGATCACTGGTTTGTCAGATCCAGGCACAATTCGCTGTCATATAGCTGAGAATATTGCTCAGAGCGGCGCTAAACAACAAACAAAAAAAAACACCTTACATTTGTTAAGAGCCTGCTTTCAGTAACAAATGTCTTTAATCAAATAACAATGCCCTTTACGATTTCAAAATGTAGTGAAATCACGCACATATGTCTGACTTTATGTGCAGCTGCAAATATAGCTTCAACCATATAATGGAGAAATGCTCCCTGCTAATCTCTGTGTTTACAGACCTTCTGATGAAATCCACCAATAGACAGCCATACTCTTGTGTCAACAGCCACCTGTTGGTATCTGGAGATGAGGTCACCATTTAGTGGTTCTGCCATCTTCATCGACTGGTCACGTGACTCGCCAATGAAATCACATGCCTCTGGGAGAAACACCATCTAGAATACGTCACATATGTTTAACTCACAAAAGTGGGACACAAAGTCTGTCAGGGAAAAACAAGATAAAGTAAATGTCTAAATGCAAATTTCTGTAAATATAATTAATAGTTGTTGAAACTCCAGGGCTACGAGGATTAATGTTGTTATAGCTAAATACATCTTCAGCAGCCCACGAATGCATGAGTTAGTGTTGCTGTTAGCAATATTTCAGCAATATCATGAGTTACGAGTAAGTTGGGTTTTACATCACACTGGCATTATTCAAGCCATATAAGTTTACATCCATTACCAGTCCATGGTCCAAAAGACAGAAGTAACGAATAACAATATCATGACATGGAAGACACAACAAATGGTATTTTTAACATGGCATTCAATAAAGTAGTTTGAAATGTTAAAATACCATTAAAAATTAAAGGAAGATCATAACATTTTATTAACTTCTTAAAACACCAAGACTACAAATTCTTGATTCCTTGATAAATTCCTGTATTAACAAAACACTTATCTGTGTAGTACAGTGTTGCGCATGCAATCACTTTAGCATCAGCGAGAAACATGTTAGTGCCTAATTCTAACAATCTTGAAAATGTCTTCTTTGAGTGGCATATCTAGAAATTGGAGAGTAGGATAAGGACACACTTATTGGTTGAACAACTCCTTTATTCAGGTGATGTGACATTTTGATACCATTCCATAGACTCAGCAGGAGCCACAATATACAACATAGATAAGAGAACCTGCATTGTCACCATAGAAACTGGATATTTATATTGCTGGAGACATGTGTACATGGGTAGCTAAATTACTCTTCCATTGACACACTGCATGATTCTCCATAGTATGGACATGACAAAATTAGGGCATCTTTCATATCTTTTCTGCTGTAGATTTAGATGTGGTTTATCATATTCTAAATATCAATTAAATTGGAATATTTCAGAGACAGGTTTTGAATGTAACATTAAGCCATGCTTAATCAACTATGGACCAGTTCAAGATTTAAAGCAGAAAATGTTTGTGTCATTCCTACCATGATCAAAATAATGTTTTTGAAATGGACTCTTTTTCAAGCATACATATTCAGTACAGAGATGCTGTCAGAAGTGATAATTGCCCATTTGCCACCTAAAACTTAAAAAAATTACTCAGTGAAATTCTGTCATTCTTCAACATCATGTCAGGATATTTATCAGAATGTGTTTCTGTGCAACCTGTGATCTGACATTGAACCAATCTTTCTCTGATATAAAACAAAATTACAAATACAGGAATGCGTAACTGGTAATCTATGTGACAATTTTGAAATTATCAGACATAACCAACTTTCTTCACATGACAGAAATATTTTATACAGAGTTGAATAATGACATGCTATCATGTTCAAGTCACACTAAATCCATGTTAACCTACTATCTTGTCAGCAGTTCACCATTTACCTGTGCACCTTTAGCCTTAGCTCTATGGATCAGTGAAACACATGTTTTGAAATTCTCTTCTTTATCTGCTCTGGCTGTGAACTGGCACACTCCCACCATAGGCTTAGGTTGAGCCAGAGTGCTGTAGTCTGTAGCCATCGTTGGTAGCTGTCTTACTGCCCTACTTGTCCGAGTTGGAGCAAGGGGAGGTAATCTGACGATAAGTGGCAATATCCGAATGCAGTTATTCAAGTTGCAAACTGTCGACAGCATTGAAGTCTTGAATGTATAGATATAGTAGATAAACTGCAAAAGAACAAAATAATACCTGTATTTTCCTGCTTAACTCTAGAGGTCCATTGAATGTGTGAATTACCGGTTAGATCTGGTGCCTCAAAAAGTCTTACCCTACAAAAGTGCAGGTCATGATAATTAAATTCCTGGGCAGCTAATATCTGGGGCCTTTAAACAAATAAAAGAGTACAGTATTTACATAATTTTATCAGAATCAGTGATGACTGAGGTCATGAGTGACGAAGTGCGGTTTGGCATGTCCAGCTATTAGAGCGTTTGCTCATCACATTGAATACACAGGGTCAATTCCAAACATGGGTACAACATGTGCAGCCCATTTCTGGTGTCCCCGGCTATGATGTTGTTTGAATATGGCTCAAAGCTGCATAAAACTTACTCGTGTGATGAGTGAGAATGTTGCCAATAACTGCTCTAGCACTTTAGGTTATGTATTTATTGCAGCACTAATAATCGCTTTAGGATACATGGTTTTTGTCTGTAATAATTCAATCTGAACCAGACAATCCAGTGATCAAATGCATGAGCATTGATTTATGCTGCTGGGTTATGATGTGTATGGACTATCTAAATCTACAATATGAAAACCTCTGGTCTGCAATGCGTGTCGACACTAGACAAGGTGCTGGGTATATGCACTACTATTACTTTTGAAACAGATATTAATACTTTTTGACGGATGATCATTTCATGCATGGGCTACTGAAGCTGATGTTGCTACAGCTGACGATGCTAATGAGTCAGGTAGTTGACATGTCTAACAATCAGGAACGCACGCACGAACGCACGAATGCACGAACGCACGCACTGACACACTGTCTCAGCAGAGACCATATAATAGATCTGGTCTCAGTAAACTGAAGGACACTTGTTTGGATAGAATGACAGTGCTTCACATTATGCTTCTCCGATCCTTAATATTCATGTCACTTAACCGCCTCAGTAACGAGCTGGTTGTGTATATGAAACCATAAATGTAAAGCAGTAATGCTGTCACACCATAAATTCATTAGAAACCAACCTGCTGAAAATCGTCAGATGTGGCTGCAATATTGCTCAACTAAGCGCTAACTCCACATCACGCCGTAACTTATTTTCCTTGCAAGGAGTAACGATCTTAATAGGTTGGTACAAAAATTCGGATTTTTACCCGAAAAAACGGATCTGTCTCTCCCAGGAGAGCGTGATTAAGTTAATATTTATCGACACCTCGGCAATATTGCAACCATATCGTGACGAGAACAATTAATAATGACATTGTAGCTCAAGAATATTAGAAGCTAAACCCTGTTGACGAAGAACAGTAAAACCAGTAGTATATCACAGATATCCTTGTAAACCTAGCAATTACATCTTTAACAGTTTAACAATAGAGGACAATACAAACCCGTACGAAAACGGCCTATTGACTGCCCACAACTGAAGGTAGATCACCATACTAGGGACCATGGGGACTTACAGTAAATTTGTTCCTGCATGGGTATTAGCTGGATTAAATTCATCCCTTTAGCTGTTAGCAATTTAGACACATCTAGCCATGACTGTGATTCTTTCAACACAAGGGATGCAGAACGGAGGATCCTCACCTTTCGATAGGTATTCATGTGTATATCTGGTGTGGCCAATACGACATGGTCTTATGATGACCTCTTCAAATCTGGACTGACAACCCAAAGTGGTATAACCAATAGGGTTCACTTCATGTGGTTTACTGATGCCTACCTGGGTGTCCCACATCTTCTGTATTAGATCACGGATATAAGATCTGACGACAGCTTTGTAATCTGAGTATGGAATAAGAAGTGGCGTCAGAGATTTGTTGAGTGTTGTCCTGGCAGCAAGATCATTACACAATTTAATAATTTCAATTAAAACCGGATGTTAACAAGAACGATTTTTAATAGCCTGAAGACACGAAAGAGGATCAGAAAACATTATGTATTGTCTATGTTTAGAATGTCTTTGAATGTATTTAAGAGCCGTTAATATGACGTTTGCTTCTCCTGTAAAATCCGATAATGTGGATGATATTGTTTTGGATCAATTGACAGTGGAACAGGTTACAGCGCCACCGTCCTTGGACCCATCCCTAAATAGTGATTTGTAATTGATATATTTACTTTTTAATTGATTATATTCTTGTTTATATTGTAAGTCACTAGACTCTGACTTTTTAAATGTTGTCAGTGTTAGGTCAGCTTGCGGCCTCAACAATTGCCAAGGAGGAGAAGAAAGAAGGCGGGAAGGAGATATACTTTCTAGCTAATTGCCGGCAGCAGAAATGAATGGTTAATCACAAGAGGTGGAGCAAAAAGAGCCTTTTTCTTGTACCGATCCTCATGAAGAGGATTAAAAACAGAGTTAGACTCACTAGAATAGAGTTTTGTGACATATTGTAAGGATAACTTTATACGGCGTTGTTTTAGAGATAGCTTATCAGTCTCGACATAAAGATCAGCAATAGAAGAAGTACGGAAAGATCCAAGACATAGTCTGAGACCTTGAGGGTGAATTGAGTCAAGTTTTCAGATTGCTTTTACAGGCTCTACCATATACGATGGAGCCATAATCAAGTTTGGAACTGATTTGTGTTCTGTATAATTGAAGGAGGGTTTCCCCTCCCCACTTATAATTGGCAACAACTTTCAGTAAGTCTAGGGCCTTCAGGTATGTATTTTGCAAATACTTTATATGCGGTAAAAAGGTCAGTTGATGATCAAACATTGCACCTAGGAATTTAGTTTCTTTTACAACGTGTATAGGAGTGCCATCTAAAACTAAATCTGGGTGTCTCTGAGGTTTATATTTCAAACAGAAGTGAGTTTGTGTTTACCTTTGAAAATTTAAATCCATTTTGTAAGGACCATTTATAAATTATGTTTAGACATAATTGTAACTGCCTTTCAATAGTATTCATACTTTTACCACTACATGAAATGTTAAAATCATCCACAAAAAGAGATCTATTAAAGGAATCATTCAAAACCTTAGAGAGACTATTTATTGTAATGTTGAACAATGTGACAGATAAAATACTGCCTTGTGGAACACCCTGATCAGACAGGGTAGAACCCACGCGTACTTGAAATTGCCTGTCAGTTCAAAACTCGGATATGAACTTGGCAAACATCCTCGTTATCCAAAATCATGTAAATCTTTGAAAATGCAGTGTTTCTATGAAGTGTCGTATGCATTTTCTAGATAAACAAAGATAGACAATACATGCTGGTTATTCATAATTGCAATGTTTACAAGTGGCTCTAATCGAACTGCAATATTCCGAAATCCACACTGAACGTTAGTCATTAAATCGTTATTGACCATGCGTTCCATGGTTTTGCAAAAGCAGCTTGTTAAGGATATGGGTCTATAATTCGAAGGATTAGTATGATCCCGACCAGGTTTTGGTATGGGAACAACAATTGCTTCACGCCATGATGGTGGAAAGTGTCCAGATGTCCAGATTTCATCAAATATGGATAGAGGAGTTTCCAAACGTGACTCTGGTAAGTGCTTCAGATACTGATGTGTCCGGTACAGAAGAAACTTGTTTCAGAATGATCTGATCCTCATTCACTCAACTGATCGACGTTTAAGTAGAAAGTCTGGAAGATTTGACAAGTGGTACAGGAGGAGAGGAAACTACAGCTGAGTAGGAAATAGAAGAAGTCTGAGATGGAACAGAAAAACAATTTTGCTTCATGATAATATAACATTTGCAAAGTTTTTACCCAACAATTATTCAGATGTCTCTCACCGAACCCAATGTTATATTTCGTACATTTTGTTAAAGTATTCATGTTGTAGCAGATTTGTTATCGGCAACTTTCGTAACTGACAGCTGTCTATGCTACTGACATCGCCCCATGCCTCTAAAGGCCTGATTGAGTATACACTCCAGTGTTTGTAGTACCCGCCCCGGCCACAACGTAATGGTCAAATATTCACGCCTGTACACGTTGTAAAATTAGACAGATCTAGATGTGGAGGCTTAACCACGTACATTACTGGTTATTACTGGGTGGGGTGGGGTGGGGTGGGGTGGGGGTGTCTGTGTCTGTGCGCGCACCCTTGCATTCCCCTCTGGATCTGCCTATGAAAACAGCCTATTAGAACATGTTCACTAAGTGATATTTAATACCATACACTACAATATATACTCAGACGTAAACGTAACGCACGTCAAGTATGAAATATATATGCATGTAATTTACAGTATTAAATACAAGAAATACAAGGTCAGTTAGACCAAAAATTGAATGAAGACATTTCGTTGGTTACCAAGACTGATGTTATCTTTAGCTTTTTGAAAGGTAAAGTGGTTGACAAGAAGGGATCTCGCTGTGCCTATCTTGGCGATGGGTGATCACCCTTGGACTACCGCTCCGAGGAAGGTCATCTTTGGTATGTGTTGTATCGACGCTGGAGACGGGAGATCGTGGTTTAGTCTGTCTCACAGTCCCTGAACTACATTATTTTGCCTACTGCCAAGCCTTCTCTACAGTGCTATAGTCTTAAATGAAACAAGGGTAGATTTCCTCTGTATCTCTGGTCTCCCTGGGATTCCTCACATATAAATGGGTTTGTTTGTTACTATCAAAATTATATATGTTCAGAGGCGAAGCTTTAGGCTAATCGTGGTTATGTTCACGTCGAAATGACGATCAATATTTTGGACAGATACTCCAGCTTACATACGTCCATAGCCTGGTTTCTTTCAATCTGAGTGATGTTCTTGTTGAACAATGAGTGATAGATCCAACGTTTGTGCAGTTTCATACCCATCAGTGGTGGTGACTATTCGTGCATGTTCGATTCACCAGTATGATACCTACAATGCCACATCTTCATTTGTATGGTGCATTTTTTTATTCCTTCTAGTAATGTGTTTTCACTCGGGCCTTCCAAAAACGCGACAGAGTAATTGCTGACACCACCAGGCTTCACAGCATGTCCCAAATTTACATCAGTTTAGGTTTCCGTGTTTGTCTTCTGTTAGGATGAAAAAGATCCTTGCGTTTCTTATGCGTGGGAGTACAGTTTATTTAAGTCTCACCATTTGTACAACATTTTGAATATTAATAAGGTAAAAGTACAAATGCCGCCCAAGAAGGTTATGAGAGAGTATATTTTATGAAATTAGTGTACGTTATATCTATGTGTTAACATATTAGTACGGACAAAGGCACAATATAAATATATAAATTTAAATGATTATATACACAATTAAAGAAAAATGTTACTTAAAGGAAATGTTGAAACTCTGCTCAGCTGGAGCAACTTGAATGTATGAGCATTTCAAGCTATAACAACATGTTCACTAACTGACCATACCATTGCTATAGTATGTTGAGGCTCTGTTCAATTACAGCACTGCGAACATGAGGATTTCAACTCCTTGTGTAAATTGATTTTGGAGTAAGCGCAAGTCATTCACTTCTTCCAACTGAAGGGAATGTTTTTGGTAGTAAGTGAAGGCCAAGAGGTAATCTCGTGTGACACATGTGAAGGCTTGACACACAGACTGAGAAACTGGAGTGACCAAGAAGATGTATGAGGAAGTGGAGAGGACAGGTGCCCTTTCACCCTTATTCCCTTAACATGCACAATGCGCAAAGAGACAAAGAGGGGAAGCAGTCGCACTGGCCACCCAGAGATAGTGGGGACGGTTTCTGATGCAGCTGTCTGCAATCGACGGTCACCCTGATGAAGATACCATTCATAGTAGAGACACGCAAAACCTCTCGGACATGCTTGAAGAAGACATTCAAGAAATCCCTGCCTTACCCCTGATACCACTGAAAGATGAAAGTATGCTTTTCATTTTATTTTTTTAAAAAATATGGTCAATCATCTATTGCTAAAATATTATGACAAGGCATCACATTGATATAAAAATATTTATATTGACGTTTCTATTTTAGATCGAGGAAGTGTGGCTCCAGGTTCTTACAGACATGCCTCCAGAACCACCATGGCACCGACGATCCTCGCACAAATAACTACCTGGAGGATAAGAGAGATAAAGACAATGATAAACAAGGCTTACCCCACGCGTAAGAAGGTCGATGTTTCGGCAATGAACCGTCTGAACACACTTCAACTCGCAACATAAACCTGGGTAAAGAGGCGAAATGTTTTGATCATATATAGTCTGGTTCATAATTATTGAGAATTTTTCTTCTTACTTTGAGCTATCCTAACACCTCAACTGATTCACTGATACTTAAAACTAAGTAATGGTATAAGGGAGGTAACTCATCTTGGCCTACTGAGTATAGTACAATTAGAGTTACCTCCCCTGAATTTGTAGCAGACGTCATTTTCCTCAGCACTGTCAATAATGTCTGCTGAAGATAAAAGAAGGTTGATTTTTGAGTTGTGTAATCAAGGAATTGATGATGTAAATACATTGGCAGAGAGAACAGGAACTCCTCTTTCTACTGTGTATAGAATTAGGAAGAAATTTAAAGAGGGAAAGGATTTGGGGCACCAGAAAGGAGCAGGGAGACCCAGAAAATTGGACTTCTCAGATCGCGTCCGGCTGGGAATTTTAGCGTCTAAAAAGCAAAGGGCAAGCATATCCAACATCAGGTATGAAATGATAGAAAGGGGATCAACAGTTGTATCAAAATCTACAGTTAGAAGAAATTTGATTGATCTTGGATGGGAGAAAAAGACTGGAATTCCTTCTCCTCTCATGAAACAAGAACATAAAGACAGGCGTGTTGAGTGGTGTTTGGCACATGAAAACTTTGAATGGGAAAATGTGATTTTTACTGATGAAAGCTCAATATGGGTATATCCCAATAATGTGAAAATATGGACAAAGTCTGCGTCAGCACCGTTGTATCGACGACCTAAATACAGCCCAAAGTTTCATGTATGGGGAGGGATATCCTTATTAGGAACGACCCGCTGTGTGTGTTTGAGGGAAATCTGACAAGTCAACGCTACACTAACATATTAGATAATTTTCTCCTTCCAAGTGCACATGTGTTTTATGGAAATGACTGGACTTTGCAGCAAGATAATGATCCTAAACACACCGCAAAACATACCAAGCAGTGGTTTCAGGAGAAAAATGTGACTGCATTACCATTTCCTGCATATAGTCCTGACTTAAATCCCACTGAGAACATTTGGGGAATGACGAAGGAATGTGTGAATCAAAAGGGGTTGACAAAAATTGAAGACATGAAGAGAGAAGTGGTCCGATACTGGGACAGCATAACTCACGAGACACTAACCTCTCTGATAGGAAGTATACCTACCCGTCTTAGACTGTGCCGTGAAGCTCAAGGAGACTTGATAAAATATTAAATTGTTACCTACACAACATGAAAAGGTCAGTTCACTTTCACAATACATTCAATTTTACCTGATTTGTTCTCGTTTAATAATAAGAAATGCTTTAGCTATTCTCAATAATTTTGAACCATACTGTATTAACAAATATTGCATTATGATAACGCAGCCAGATGCTCCAACTGGGACTAGAGAACAGGGATTAGCTAACAAGGACTGCTAATAGAGTCCGGGAAAGCAAATAATCCACAAGATTTGGATTTGGGGATAATCTTACCGTCATAACTGAAACGACAACTAGTATGCTGAAGATATATGAATATGAATATTTGGACAATTATGTTTTCAGATTTCTACCGTATTCATCCTTGTGGGCTTCTTGAAATCATACCTGGCAAACAAGGAACAACGGTGCATAATCCTGGCCACAGACCGCCAGCTGTTAGAACCAAGCAAGTCAAGACAATGGTTCTTGGATGGAACCTTCAAGATGGTTAAACGGCCGTTTTACCAACTTCTTTCTGTGCAGTCCCTCGTGTAATATCCTCACGAACAAAATCTGACAACGGAAAACTTTCAATAAACTGCTTGATCTGCTGCCAGTAGCACCATCTGTGAAGTCTATTGTCATGGATTTTGTGGCTGCTACGTGGGGAGCCCTGAAAACGGTGATGCCAGACTGAGACTCCGGTGTCTGTCTGTTCCAGTACACCCATGCAGTGTGGAGGAGGGTCCATGAAATAGTACTGAAGGTATATATACTGGTATTCACTTATTACATCAGTAAAATGTTGCATATTTTTGATCAGTATATGTGCAATCTTAACAAATGAAGGGTTTTTTTTAAAACGGTGGCATACAGAGAAAAGAACCCACTGAAACTGACAGCCTTGCCATTCATCCCTATTTCAGAGATCCGTCAGACGCTTGAAAAGCTTTAACGAATATGTTTCTATCAACAATTCGTTGTTATTATGTAAAACTGCGTTTGAATATTGTGGCAATAATGGGACAGTGGCTTTGAGAGGTCTGGGGTTTCCTATGGGACATGACTTACATTTGAAGCTTACCAGTGTGCATAAGAGAGGCAGACGGAATGCCCAGGTCTCGGCATGAGTGGATGTGTCGTGGTTGATCTTCTAGAGGAATATGGACGATCATATCACCTCACATTTGGCAATCTATTCACTAGTTTGAATTTGACGCGACCGAGTTACCCCTAACTCACACAACCCAACAAAAGAGATGAAAGAAAAAAGACAGCTAGAACTATTTTAAGGATAATGAAACCGTAACTGGAGATGAATATTTTGTCAAACATGTTGCAGATTAATTAGCTCTCATAATGCCAATGAATGTGATGTTGTACTAGTGCCCATGAATTACTTGGTAATGAGATTCTTTGTGTAATTAATAGTCTGAATAATGGGAAGTCTCCAGGTGAGGATGGTGTTCTGGTAGAGGTATTCAAAGAAGTTTGCACACTTTTGCCTTATATCTGTTTGTTTAACTATATTTTGGAGACAGGCCGTATCGTTGATGTCGGTCCCACTGATACCTGCTGCATAATGTGCATAATGAGGAGACGTGCGCGTAGACCATGTATTTGTCCTGCTAAATACTTTATACACGATATTCTCCACTGTTATAGATACCCACGTGAAATTCTGGATTTCGACCCAACAACTATCACCAAAGCATCAGGCAGGTTTCAGAGAGGAAAACTCTACCTATAGGTTAGAAGACGAGGACGCGTTCTGTAACCGCGGAATAGGCGGTTTGAGCCCGTGTCGCGGTGGCTGATCGGGCTAGGCGGCTGACTTTGTGCGCTGACGATTAAGTGCCTGATTGAGGGTGCGGGTTCGAATCACCAATGGGACTCAGCCAAAAAAAGTACTAGAATTTGTACTTTACTAAGAAAGTGAAATCCCAAATATGGCATATGTTTCAGTTATACATGGGATTTCATTCCAGGTCCTCATCAAGGATGGTTAATGAACCGAGGACGCAAAGCTCGTGCTTTTCGGAAATCTCACCTATACAAATACATGGTTTACACGCACGTCTCCTCATTATGCAGCAGGTATCAGTGGGACCGACATCAACGATACGTTGATTCCAGCTTCAAAGTGTGAGCTTTTGACAATAAGTGACAATCTGAAGAAGATTAAATTCTATGTACAGTACTGGAAACTGCGGAGGAATGTGATCTTCTTCAGCAACATTACAGCGATATCAGTGACGTAAAGGAAGTCCACGTAGGTGAGAATGTGTTTGGCGGCGGGAGTGGGAAGCATAGTAAACAGGAAAGATTTCCCTATACCCTTGTTGGATTCTGAAATTGCAGGATTATGTGAGACAAGTGTACCTCAAAATACCAAGCAGAATTTACGTTGGGCCTTTGGTCTTTTGAAACTTTGAACCAGAGAATTTTACGAGGGGAAACATTCGGACAGCGTTCAAGTTTAATAGCTTACAAACTCGAGGATCTGAACGACGATGAACTTAATTACACTGTGTCGTTTTGTATGCCAGGTGCGCAAAAGCGATGGATCTAAATATAATCCCAAAACTATCCGACAGTTAGTGCTATTATTGAACATGCATTTGACGAAGTGCGGTCGGGATTTGAAATTCCTGTTGGATAATATATTGGACAGTGTAATGAAAGAAGGATCGAAATTAGTATTGGAATTCGTACTACCATAAAGGCCAAAGTTATGTCCTATGAATAGGAGAAAACTATGTGGGATATGGGCATCTTGGGAGTTTCGTCGCACCAGGTTCTTTTGGATACAATGCTGTACCTTATTGGATTAACTTTTGCAGTCAGAAGCGGCGAACCTTACAGCTGACCAATTCGAAATTGACAAGGACGACACTGGAGAATTTCTTCTTCATTCTGAGAAGACTAGTAAGTCTTACCAGCGTGGACTTAAGGATTTTGGTGTTCCTCCAAAGTGTGTTCGTACTTACGCCACTGACGATCGTAACAAGTGTGTATTTCAGAAAGAACTGTAGTCTGCGCCCGACCAACTCCCGTGTCATGTATTTGCAATCGCTGGTGAAGCCCAGAGATGATCAGGGGTACAGTCAGCAGGCTGTTGGAAAACACACCGTGCAGCAGACAGCTGGCAAAGATGTGTAAACAAGCAGGCTTTTGAAGGTAAGTTTTTACTTTTTTAACTTTTCATTAAACCTGTGAATGTGGTGGTTTTTGGTTTCACAGTATGGCGTGACTATATTTCTGATTGAGGTTCCCCTTGTACTTTCTGCGTAAATTGTAAATCCAAGATGGCGGTGAACTCCTTAAAAGACGACGAACTGTTGACTAGAGTGTCGACGTAGCTACCACTACCACGTCTACAGTCTCGCAAAGTGTGACAGACGATCGCATCCTGTTGTCATTGAAAAGTAATAAAAAGTAATTATAGTCGAAATTGTTCTTTTCACTTGAGAAAGCAGTTCCGTCCGGGTTGTAACCGCCACATCGGATGTTTATAGTATGGTCGAAAACAAAGGAAGCATGCTGTAATCTTGATTGGCAGTTTCCCATTTGCTTTTTGATAAATCAGAGTTTGTGCCGAGATGGACGAGTCCTTGTTTCGTGACGAAACAGATGACTCCCCTCTCACATCGAAACACATAAATTATTGTAGGGTGCACGTAGGTATAAGTGGCTTGGGACAATAAAAGTATTTAGTTTTAGGGACATATTAAGGGGTAATATTTATTTCAGGTCTGTATTAGTTTGGGGTTGTTATAATTAATTTGGACATGTGATTTTCACCTCCCAGCAATGCATTTTGTATTGCTTGTTTGGTTTGGGATTTGTTTTCCGTGTAAATACAGTGGTGAAATGAAATACTTCGCATGTCCTGAATCACAAGTCTGCATCTAGAAACTGGGAAAACAGCGTGGAAAACAATTCTGGTGTTGGATTGATTGGTTTATATCCGGAGTGAACCTTCTCATGGTGAACTGGCCAATCGGAAGGAAAATACACAACGCAACGCTCACGCACACCCATACTTAAGTGTTCACAGGGGACTCAGAACCACGCCTGTTAAAGTACCAACAATATCTCTCTGTCAGTTCCTTTCAAACGTGTTAATGCCGATACAAACAAGTAAAGTTCGTTAAAGTGCACTGAAACTGCCAAATGGAAATATGAAACGTCGCGTGTGAATGTCTCACAGTCAAACAATAGCAAGAATAAGAGAAATGCCACTTCTTGGAAACATTTCTTTTATGTACAGTCGATTTATGAGACATATTTGGCAGTCAGAACCTATGTGAGGAATCGAACCAGTGAATCTTCAGCTTGACGAGAGAACGTTTTAACAATTAGGCTACCCCACCACCCCTGGAGCACACCTGAGCAGATGGTGGAAATGGCTATTCCAAGGATTTGTGTTTCACATCTGAAGCAGTTTGGGTGCGGCGGGATGGCCTCGCGGTTTAACGCGTTCGCTCTTTATGCCGAAGGCCCGGGTTTGATTCCCCGCATGGATATAATGTGTAGCTCAGTTCTGTCCTCCACCATGCTATTGTTGGATGATGTTGCTTAACAGGACGTAAAACACACCTCACTCACTCATGGAAGCAATTCCTATCTTAAACCTGTGCGTTATGCACAGTTTCTCACAGCAAAAATCCAGGTTGATTTACCTGTTTGTCTCCTCAGTGGATGTACATCTAGGTACCCGGATTTTGAAAGGTGGCACTGTGTCGAAACAATCCTAGTTTCGCAGGTGAGACAAGTAAACATATTTTCTTTGATGCACATTTCTAAGCATTTCTCGACACTTTTGGCCCTTAGTCTTCTGTCATTGTTGCCACCTATAGCCAAGCCCCGATATGACGTAAATCCGTCACCATATACATTGCAGCCTGGGGAATAGATTGTAGAATAGCTTTATCAATGAAGCATGAGTCGTTGATAAATTGTATGAAAAGAAATTTTGTTCAAAGTACATTCACACTTCCTTGCTGTGAAGTTGTTCGTTACATATTTAGTAAATCACAAACACCCCCCCCCCCCCCCCTTCCCCCCAAAAACAAAAACAAAACACAAAAAACAACAAAAAAAAACCAACAAAACAAGCAAAAACAAAAACAAAAAAACCCAAAACAAACAAAAAATAAATAATACCCCCAAAAAACACAAAACATAACAAGAAACAAAAATTAAAAAAAACCCATCCCAGTTATTTGGTGAGCTTGGTGGCTCTAATACCTACTATATGGTTCTCTTACTAAGTTCCTTAACACAATCTGTATTTATTGTTCTTATCGCAAGCCTTGCCAAGATCACCGTGGACAAGATCATGCCAGTATTCAGTGCGTGGTTTTGTAAGCGTCGTACCCACAGAGAACTGTTTAAAGCATGTTGCTTAGAAACCTACTTACGTCTTACACAGCTGTTGTTGGCAGGGTTGAAGCTGTACCCTGGTATACACTTGCAGGTCTTCATGAAGCACACAAACTTCCTGTCTGCTGAACAGTCAGAGTCCGTTAAGCAGATCGACTCCAGGGTTCTGCTGACACTGGGACCTGTGAATGCTGGGCTATATTTTGTTATAAAGTTGTACATGACATGGCTATATTGTACAGTTTATCAGTTTGTATTTTGACGTGGTGTAATTTTGTAGTTGGACAAAACATGTTTATTCAGGGCAGTTTGTAACGGTAATGTCGAAGACATGAAATATGCTCCACTTCCAGCATGCCACTTCCCTTCGTCGCCCTCATCTATACTTTCACCTTCATCTGCAACCTACTTGCGACGTGGTGGAGTGACCTAATGGTTAAAGCGTCCGCTCGTCACGCTGAAGACCTGAATTCTATCCCCTTTATGTTTACAATCATGTCTCAAGCACATTGCTGATGTTCCTCGCCATGATATGCTTGAATATTGCTGAAGGTGCAAAAACCATACTTACTCACTTACTACTTAACAACTTCATCCTCAGCTACATCATCACCCTTTCTGTACATCATGACCCTCACGCTCACCCTCGTCTTCATCTTCAACCTCTCCTTCACCCTCATCAACAGCGTCATCTACTGTTACACCCCACACACGTCCCGTACACACCACTAAAATCAATGCTATAAACATATTATATAGCAGTCGTAAAACAAGGTCTTGAGTCAGCTGCATGAATGCCACAAAAGGAGCCTTACCTTCCACACAGACTGCACCACCACCACGCCTTTCCACACAACATGTGTTCAAGTCACAGTTCATCGTGGAGCATGCACCTCCTGAAATCTGAAAGAAACATACACCTTGGAGTATTTTCACTCGAGACGAACAGCCTCTTTGCGGTGGGTGGTAACTCTGTGGTATATCACTATTACATATGGTCAATACCATGACAGTTCTGACTGCGAAAACGATTATACGTGCGCAAACTGTGCTGGCGAATAAGTTTCATCAAGATCCTGCCAAGTGTGGAAACGAAATTTTTACAATAGTGACGAAATTTTTACAATAGTGAAGAAATTTGAATAGCCAAATGTAACAACTCCGTCGTCAAACATTATACATGTTCTCTGTTAGAGTCATTCGTTCTGTTGCAACGTCCACCATTTCAGACTGATTTGACAAGTGTAAAATCAACAAAATCTGCTCCTTTTGCTTCAGTCCGTCATACTACTTGCCTTGTCACTCGTCAGAATCGTAGAAAGAAACTCAGACTGAGAAAAACATCCAAAATGTCTCCTTCACAAACAGCCGTTTGCAATTTCCAAAGGATGTAAGGAAAAACGATTACGTTTGACAAACCACCTACTACCTTCTTTCAACATCAGGGGTCCCTTTACGAAACGCATTTGGACCTCTCGACAAAGACGTTACACGGCCTTCACAGATCAGACGAATGAGATTATCAAGTTGCATCCATGTGAACAATGACCAGGAGAGCCACAAGAAATGCAATGGAACTGCGGAGAACTGAACAGGCGGAAAGTAGATGTAATTTGGAGTTCAATATTCATAGAACAAGCGATAAATTTTGAAACGTATTGTAATAAGTAGAGCTTTTTAATTTGCTAGAATTGATAAATAAGACTATGCAATTTTATCTGTACTTGAAGGGTATAAATGTTACTGTATGAATAAACAACAACTTACTTGGTCTTTTTTCTACGGGTGTAAAACGCATCTCCCCATAGTCCAGTGTCTTGCCTCCTTGTGTGATAGATGGCAGATTAGTCTGCCAATGTCGTATGCATTACTCATACATGAGCCTCTCTGAATACATAAAACGTTGCATAGCTTAATTCCAACACCACACACTGCTTCTTGTTCTGCTAACTGTCCTTGTGGAAGGAATTATATAAACGACTAGCTGAACTAACGGTGGCATCCTCTCAGCCATTGTAAGGGTCAGTTGATCACAGTCTCAGAATATGTCAGAACTCTTCAGACAACTGTCTTCAGTTCGAGCACGCCGCCGCTATTCTCCGAATATATCATTGTTCTCTAGATGGTTCATTAGAAACAATATATACCCCAAGCTGACGAAAATGGGTCTCAGCACAACCATACCAAGTATTAGAATTTGTACGTTACTAAGAAAGTTTAATCCCCAATATAACATAAATATATGTTACATCTGACCACTTTATAAATGTCATCGTGTAATCATAGCCTTCGGCCGATAGTTAACACTATCAGAGGGGTCCACAAAGCTGGCAGTCTAGACTTCCAGTTGTCCGACTTTCATTTTTGAGGAAGAGCCGGTTAGGCGGCTGACTTCGTGTGCTGACGATTAGGTGCCTGACTCCCGAATGGGACTCAGCTAAAAAAAGTACTACTTCACTAACAAAGTGTAATCCCAAATATAACATATGTTATGTTATACCAAGTACGTTAAGGCACCTGGCATCACTCGGCAAATTGATTTTTCTACAGTCTTATGGATCTGATTTTGCATGTCAATTTTTTATGACAAGCTCTAGGAACCCGGGGAGGTCTTTATTAATAATATTTTTGCAAACCAATTGGGAATTGCTTTTAAAAGATTGCATCTGCCCATTATATTGGAGCAAGAGTTATGAGATTTTTCGTGAGAGTATAAAGATCAGAAGCAACCCCAATTTGATATGGGACAAATCTTGTGGATAACAGCTTCTTGAATTGCACTAAAATGTTAAAAATGGTAAAATGTTAAATTTCCTATCTGTTGGTGTAATTTTCATTGCGACTATGTCAACGATTACCTTTCCCGGCAGTTTGACGCAGGTGTGAATGATATGCTGAAATCCACCCGTATTTGAAGGGTCCGTAGCACCCAACATCTAAAGGCTGTAGAAGACGTGACCGAGCGTCTGCTAGAATGTTCTTGCAGCCGAGGATGTGCCGAACCACGACTGCAATTCCGTTGCTGTCGAAAAGATCCGCTAACTGGAACATCTGGTGCAGCAGTTGATTGGATCTGGTCTTGCCCTGTTTCCGTATTACCCAAACGACTGTGGAGTTGTCTGACGCTACCAGGAGTTTGGTGTTCACTAGTGTTGGTAACCAGTGACGCACTGCCAAGAAGACGGCTTGCAGTTCTAGGTTGTTGATGTGTCACTGTTTTTTGGTGCCTGACCACAGCCCTGAGGCAGACGTTCGACTCTACCGTCCACCACCGGAGGTACCAATGCAGGTGCGGAGGCAGAAGGAATGCTGACTTAAGGTCGTTCTCCCGGATAAACAGCAGGAACCTCTGCAGTGGCAGTAACATGAGACGCCCTCTGACAGTTAGATCTTGCGCTGACATCAAGAGACCCAACAGCGACTGCCACTCCCTGAGGGTCAGGGGTTGAGATAGGCCTCGATCTGCGAAAGTGAGAATCTTCCGCCACTGATCGGGAGGAACTCTGACAAGAAACAGCCCTCTGATGAATGTCAGCTCTTGCGTTGGCTCCAAATGCAACTTCTTGTTGTTGACAATCCACCCCAATTGATGTAACAGGCGGGTGGAAAAGTCCAACTGTTTGCGTAGCAACTGAGGATCGGAGTGGTTGAGAAGACCGTCGTGTATGTACGGATCGAAATCTACTCCCCTGAGATGAAGAAAGCAGGTGACAGGCAGCGTGATCCGAGTGAAAAGCCACGGGGCCATAGAAATTCCAAACGGAAGCACCCTCTACTGGTAGTGCATCCCGTTGAAAACGAACCTCAGGTATTTCCTGTGGTGTGGGAATATGGGGACGTGCAGATACGATGTATCTGGAGGTTCGGCCAGATACAGACTGTTGAAGGCTGCCATGTTGTGTATCATACCCATTTTCTTGGAATCTTTCTTTGGCACCAGGAAGATGGGTGAGTAGAACCGCGGGGAGAGATGAGGCTCCAGCACTGTCTCTATGGCTCTCTTTGTCAACAGAATGTCGACGTTTGATGCTAGGAGAGCTTCTGATCTTGTGAATACACACGCGACCGGGGAGTGAAAGTCAGTGGTGGAGTCCCGACCAATGGCAGTTTGTAGCCGGACTTTAGGATTTTGCTCACATATGACCTGTTGGCCCAGAAGACCCCTAGTCTTCCACCTACTTGAGTCGGGTGGATCGGTATGACTGAGAATGGGAGGTCTCAGTCGTAGAAGTCCCTGGCTTCAACATCCCTACCTCGTCCGGGTGCTGAGGAAGTATCCCGGCCGCGTTCTGTGGCTTGTGCTGGGTGTCGGCATCTTAAAGTCTGCCACTGATAAGACTTCACAATAGTGCCAGCGGTCGTCAATGGAGCAGGCAGTAACAAACGCACCCCCACTATATAGTAGGCACGCCCATGTGCATCGCAATGTTGCACGAAAAAACATATAAAAACAGTGGAACACGGCTAAAAACACCAAGCAACATGGAAACCCACATGGAGGCAGGAAAGACCAGCAAGGTATAATACCCCCACGGACATCATGCTGTGCTCACACCCGATGCGGGCAAACCCACCCTGAAGTGAGAGAAAGGGACAACATGAGGTAGCAAGGTAAGTGCAGTGAAATAATACTTTAACTTAACACACACACCTAAGGGATACCAAACATACCAACACGTCAGGAAACAACTTTATTGAATCACAAAAGTAGGTAAACTTGAAGTGAAACAAACACGTCTGAACAGGCGAGCGCTAGAAGTAAAAGTGATTTTGGATTGTTTCTGGAGATCATGTGACTTCCATGACTACATTCGTGGATTACATGAGGTAGCCATTTAGGGAATGGCGAATCAACGACTGTCTGATCTCTTCTAGCAAAGCTTGAGGTAATTGCATAAGACCTATGGTAAGGTAAGTTTTTCAGTAATTCAGTAATTCAGTAATTCTGGTGAAAAGCATCCATGCCAGGAGAATGAGACAGACAATCCGATAGGCAGTCAGGTGAGAAAAACCTTTCCTCCATGTCATCCCATGAGACTGAATGACTCTGACGTCGATGGCCAGCTACAGACGTCGACACCAGAACAAAGACGTGCGTCAGGGGAACACAATCTAGGACGCTGTGGTGATCAGCGAGATGGTGGCGTCCGGGAGCGAGAACGGAGTACTCGCTGGAGTATGCCGGCGATCTGGAACGCCTATACTTATCCAACGATCAACGAGGAGAGAACGATCAGGATCGTGAACGACGACAACAACAGTGACGAGGGATCCTGGAACGTCGACAGGACTTGGGAGTAGTGGAGTGAGACCGTCTATCATGCCGTTCCACTTCTAAATGCCTAGCACGCTCTTCTAAGTTGTTGATGTAACATCTCTTCCCTAGAGAGTGTAGCGGTAGGCATACACTTAGGAATTCTGAAAGACCCCATAGGTGCCAATATAGGTGTAGGCACTGACAATGGAATGATAGATGGAGGTAACGATGGCATTGGTGTTGGAATAGGCGTAGGCATTGCCGCTGTAGATAATATAGCATCTAAGGGTGCAGCCACAGGCGTCGGCAGAGTAGATGCCACATTAGAAAGTAGAGTAGAGCGCTGTGGTACAGGTGTCGGCTCCGTAGGAGGTAGGGGAAGAGTTGTTGGGTTGATGGGTTGTTGTCCGGCGCCCTAGTGTGCGATGACCATGATCCCAGAGATGAAGCAGGGAAAGACATTTCCCTTTTCCTCTGAGTGAAACGTTTCCTTTTTGCCGACAGATAGGCCTTGGATTCCTGAAAATGGAGAGATGAGCAATGAGGGCATCGGTCATCAAAAGTACAATTAACAACTCGACAACTGCACAGTCCGGACACCAGGGATGGGGATCCTTTGCAGACTTCTGCACCTAACAGAGTGTGCAAAACTGCCGAGTCATAACAAAGCTGCAACACACTTACCTTACCATAGGGCTTATGTATTACGTCAAGCATCGCTTAGAAGAGATCAGACAGTCATTGATACGCCATTCTACCAAATGGCTACCTCATGTATCACTGCCATCATTGCTCGTCTCTTACTGTACAGGAATTCAAGGCTTACTTGTCGGCTAAGAAGAAACGTTGTATTCAAAGGAAACGGAAAATGCCGTCTCCTGCTTTTTCTTTGGGCTCATGGTCTTCGCTTGCAAGGATGCCGGATAATCAACCATCTCCATCACCGATGTCGGTGCCTCCTCCTCCCGACACCTGTACTGCAGTGCTCTTCAGACGCCTTCGTTGATCTTTCTCACCCAGACGCCTTCACTCACCCGGAGGTGCTGAGAGCCCTGCTACGCTCGAGCGCTGACCCAGCGCCATCGTCGACTTGATTACTTGACACCGACGCCGACGCCGACGCCAATGCCTGTCGCTGCGCCTTTGTCGGATACATTGTCCACAGCAGCAACGCTGATGCCTATTCCAACGCCATCGATTTTGTCTGCCATTTCCCTATCAGTGCTCAGTGCCTCCGCCAGTTCCGACGCCTTTGTCAGCCTACACCATTCCTAAGCACACGCTTACTGCCACTATCTCTAATACTCCCACTCTAGAAGTCCTCATTGTGGTCATCGGCGTCGCTCACATTCTCAATCCTTCTCCCCTCGGGATTGACGCTCTAGATCACTGACTTATGCTAGACGCCAACGCCGTTCGTGCTCTAGGACACCACCGTCTCATCATTCACCGAGACGTCTCAAATCGCGCTCCCATGACACTCGCCTATGTGTTGATACAGAACCTCAGTCATCCACGTCTACGCCTGGTCATCGGCACCACAGTCATTCGATTTCCTGGGACAATATGTAGGAGAGATATTTCTCTCTGGACTACATTGACGACGCTCCTGACTCAGATGATGGCAGCACTTTACCTCGGTTGGCGGTCTACGACTGGATCACGGACAGGCTTCCAGACTGTCCTTCCCCGTCTCCTGGTATGGATGATCACAAGGCAATACGATTTTCGCTGGAGCTTCTTATTTCCCCACATCCGACGGTGGCGAACGATTGCCTCTCTGCATCTGGATTTTGCTAAGTTGTCCCTGTCTTCTACGATCAAGGCACCTAAATGTAAAAAAGGGGATTATAAGATTCACAATTTAGACTTTGCTGACAGTGGAGCGGCTCACGACGAATCACTGAAACGGTTGACGAGTTTGCCACAGAATTCTGACAGAGTGCAAGACTAAAGGTTGTTAGCTAAGGTTGTGAGTTAAAAGGAATGCTGAAATCTATTTCAGCTTTGGCATCTGTGACGTCGGCAGCTGCCTGGGATCTTACAGAAGATAATGCCTCTTGTGTGGATCACCTGTCGACGCTATTTCAGTGGCAGGGCAAAGTTCTATATGACTTGTTAGCACACCTGAAAGCAGCTCTTGCAATGACGACAGCAGTTCGATGCTCCGGTTTCCTGGAACCTTGCAACTGGCAGGAGGAATTCAAGTGGAAGCTGTTTAGGGCTCCTGTTTTGTCCCGCAACTTATTCGACGACTTGATCCCGGACGTCTATAAGGTCCAAACTGACTAACACAGAGGTGTTGTTATCGACGTTCGAGGACCTTGGATCTGCCTTTCGTTGCTCTTCAGCACCCCATGGAAGAGGCAAGCATCGCTATATCCCCAGACACGACTCCATTCGTTCAGCCTTTGGTAGAGGAGGCAGCCATGGTAGGCCAGCTGGTGATGGTCAACGCCATGCGCCCGAGTGCTCCAGGGAACCTCCTGCGACACCCAGCCGTGGTAGAGGCAAGCGTCCCTACTCTGGCTGTTGAAAGATTGGCCCAGCGTGACTGGGACCTCCCGCCACCAGTCGTCCCAATACAACCCACTCATGTAGGCGGGAGATTAGGGATCTTTTGCAGAAATTGGACAATTCTAGAAGATCCATATGTTATCAACATCCTTCAGACTGATTACAAGCTCCCCCTTACCTTGTAGCCGCCTCTGACACGAGTGTATTCTCCAACCCAAAGTGTTTTGTTATCCGAGAGCATTCAAGCGTTACTAGACACCCATCTTCCTCGTACCCAAGAAGGATTCTGGGAAAATGTGCATGATACACAACATGGCGATGTTCAACAGGCTGTATCTTCAAGACCCACCGACCTTCCGCATGATCTCTTGGGGACAACTGCGGACAAAGCTCGGACCCAGGTCATGGCTAGCCAGCCTAGACCTGCAGGATGCTTATCTCCATGTCCTGATTTATCAGCTGCACAGGAAGTTCCTGCGGTTTGTTTTCACCAACCGTCACTACCAATGGAAGGTACTCCCATTTGGCATTTCCACGGCCCTGTGGCTTTTCACTCGTATCACAGCGTATCACCCATTTCCTCCATCTCCGGAACATCGATTTCGATCCTTACATAGACGACTGTCTCCTCAATCATACCGATCCTCAGTGGCTACGCAGACAGCTGAAGTTTGCCACGCGCCTCCTCGAACAACTTGGGTGGATCGTCAACAGAGAGAAGTCCCATATGGAGCCGTCACAGCAGTTGACGTTCATCGGGGGTCTGTTTCTGACTCATTCAAACCTTGTCAGAATCCCACCGGCGCGTTGGGACAAGATAGCTGCCTTCTCCAATCACGGACTCACTCAGCCGATGTCTCTCAGAGAGTGGCAGTCCGTGCTAGGCCTTCTCACGTCGGCACAAGATCTGACCCTACGGGGTCGTCTAATGCTCCGTTCGTTACGTTTTCTCCTGCCATACTTACAAGCAAAAGACCTTCATATCAAGTTCCCTCTACCAGACCATCTTCACCGGTATCTGCGACTCTAGTGTTGAACGCTTGCGTTTGCGTCTCCTTGACAGACTTGATACCCGACCTTCTAGGTTGGGGCGCTCACCTCAACGGTCAGACGGTCTCAGGGCTGTGGTCTATCATTGAATGCGGGTGGCACATCAACAGCCTAGAGTTTCAAGTGGTCATTCTTGCAGTTCAACATTGGATGTCAGTCTTGCAGAACACATGCCTACTGATAGCTTCCCACAATTCCACGGTCATCTGGCTGATACGGAATCAGGGCACCAACGGTTGTCAAGATCTCAACGGTTGTTGGAGCGGATGTTCCAGCTGGCTTCTTTTGAGACTCTTTCAAAGAAGACAGTTTTTCTACTGGTGCTAGCCACTGCAGCTAGGGTTAGTGAAATTCATGCTTTGTATGTTACCTGTGTCAAGTTTGAGCAGACTCTGCATGGTCGAGCTTACTTAAGACTTTTATGGGATTTTATCGCAAAGTATCAGTTGCCTGGACAACCAGACAGACTGTTTTCCATCCCTCCGTTGTCGATCATTGTAGGCCTTCAGGACTCGGACGAACTGCTTTTGTGTCTGGTACAGGCATTGGAGCTAGATATCTCCAAGTCAGCCTCTCAAAGACAGACTCGGAAGAGACTGTTTATTCCATTTGCTGCGTCCGTAAAAGCAGAGGTTTCCAGGAACACAATAGCGCTGTGGTTACCAGCCACTAATCTGGTTGCTTATGGTGCTCAATACCTACTGCCATCCATTGGCCAGTAATCCTCATGAAATTCGAGCTTTGGCGTCCACCATGGCCTTGCACAGGAATTGTTCCGTTCCGGCAATTATGGAAGGATGTTTTTGGCGATCTTCCACAGTTTTCGCAAGCCATTACCTTCGTGATGTTGCGGTCGAAGATGTGGAGGGGTTCCAGTCCTTTGGTCCCTTGGTGGTAGCTCCGCAACTCACCCGACCTTCCACCCACTGGGTAATTATGAATTTCTTACCATGGGGTCTTAAGGAAGCGTATGTTTTGGTGAAATGTTTTTCATGGTTGCTTGTTTGGAGTTGGTTTTTGACTGAGGATTACTATCTGTCTCTTCTTCCAGTTGTCAGCTAGCCTCCTCGGGTTTGCCTTTATTCCGACAAGACTGATTCATCATTGCTTGGCCCTCCGAAGTCCGACAAAACCATCCTATCTGTCGAATTCTTTTGCATAAGCCCTATGGTAAGGTAAGTTAAAAATCTAAATATTTTAGATATTTACATACTTACCTTAGCATAGGGAGGTTACGCCCACCCAACGATGGATGTTTTTTCTCCCCACGCTGGACTTCTTCGGACTCATTTCATTTTCAGTAAAAGTGAAGTTTTGGATTGCTCGCGCATGCACGATTAGTGAGATCGCGTCACTTCCGTTCCTATACACTCGTCGATACATGAGGTAGCCATTCGGTAGAATGGCGTATCAACGACTGTCTGATCACTTCTAAGCGATGCTTAAGGTAATATGCATAAGCCCTATGGTAAGGTAAGTATGTAAATATCTAAAATATTTAGATTTTAATAAAATGATAAAACGCCAAAAGGGAACAGGTTTCATAACAAAAAAATACCTACGGCAGAAACGGAGTAACACCCCTGCAGAAAAAATGAGCACGCCCTAGCGACGAGACAGCAGAGAAAACACAACCAAAATGGCTGTCCCCTCAAAATTAGGATATTAAGCCGAGCTATGTGGACAACAGCACACACTGGTAAAGAAGACAGACTAGAACATAAGATTTACTAACATGTGCAACGAAAAATGGACAAACAACATGGAAACTAGGACATAACGCCGCGAGTCGAAAAACACCAGGTAGCCAAGTAAGTGAAGATAAAATATTGTAAACTTCACCACCAATAAGGGGCAAAAGTAGAAAAAACCATACCTACCAGTGCAAAAAACAACTTTAGTACAAAGCAAGTAGCAAATAGTGTAATCAAACAAAAATCACGTCTGACAGGTAAGACACTTGAAGTAAAAGTGAAGTTTTTGGATTGTTCGCGCATGCACACATAGGGAGATCGCGCCACTTCCGTTCCTATACACTCATCGATACATGAGGTAGCCATTCGGTAGAATGGCGTATCAACGACTGTCTGATCTCTTTTGAGCGATGCTTGAGGTAATATGCATAAGCCCTATGGTAAGGTAAGTTAAAACGTAAAGAGTTTTTTCAGTTACGTTTTTATCTCTTAGTTGAAATACACGCTGCTTATTAAAAAGTACCCGGTACAAACACCAAAGACAAATATTCCGCTGAATGACTTTGATAAAGTCAGAAAACATAGAAATAGTTCATATCAGTTCATCTTCGGAGTCACTTTCAATAACTGAACGCCTTATGCGTCCGTATTTCTATGGAATACTCATCGGGCAGCCAGAGGCTTACACAACTTAACGTCACACAATAGATATAAAGCCTGGTCAGCCAGAGTCTTAGACAACATGGCGTCAGACAATGGTCAGCCTGGTCAGCCAGGGGCTTATATAAGTAAGGCTCGGCTCGGGGAATACAAAATTACTCGGGACTGATGAAACCCCGTATTTCCCTCGGCACGATGTGGTAACGCATTTATCTAGCTGAATGTTTTCACTGAATCAAAACAAAACAACACGCATCGAATCGACTTGTGTTTATATACGTAAGATGCCAATGTTTGACCTCATTGCACCGCACGTTACTAAAGGCTTGTCGATGCACGCTTTTCTCACTTCGCGTCGTCACCGAGGCGTAGCGGTGTGATAGGACTTTCGAAGCGGGATTGCACGACTTTTATACTCCTGCTCGCGGATCGCGATGGATGTACGTGGTATTTTATCAGAGTCACGTGGACCAATCAAAACTCCGCATTCTTACATGAAGCCTAGATAAAGCCTTTGATGAATATAGGGAATCGGCATGAAAAAGAATAAGTCCGTTTTCATTTAAGGTATTATTCATCATCCTAATCGTAGAATATATGTTCTATTAAATAATCAGGAATATGTATGTAGCAGTTGTATTTTATATTTTTATATGTAGCAGTTGTATTTTATATTTTGTTTCATTTATAATGTCAATAAAGAAACGTACAAAAACATTTCTTTGTGTTATACAGTTTTGTGGTCAACAGTATTGTTTTCTTCTGGGTAGGCCTGATTAATCTGAATTACACGTGCATTTCATGTTTGAGAATCTTTGCAGACACGGAAGATTTTGGTTGGTTGATTGGGTGATCTCCTTTAATATGATCATACCTCGTGTGTCGTGGTTTTCACTGCATTCTGAGAGCTGACGATGTGAGGCAGAGTCGGAGAAGTCACCAGGTTAGTTACATTTTGTTGTGAAATACTCTCTAATAGTACAGGATGTATTATTTCAGTAACGTTTATAAAATAGAGTTTTAGACTTTAAACGTCTATTATATACAAGTTTGCAGTTAGAATATGTAATTATGTTGCACAAGCACGGGTTAGGCTGTGCAGTGTGTATGCATTTCATAGCATGTTATTGTCTATATATGTATTTTCATCTCGTGTATGGGTGTCGGGCGGGTATGCTGTGTGCTATGGTGATGAATGTGGACACTATGATATTCTCCTGCGTGTACTTGTGGTTAGTTCCTCGTGTTTAATGCTTGCCTGTGTTTCATTTCGTAGAAAATCATCTGACCACGGATCATAAACGCGCTCTATCTACTCTATAAAAACGGCAATTTCAGCGTCCGCGTCGTTTCCACTGAACGTCGCAGGATTGTGAGCCTATTTTTGCTTTTACTGTATTTCTTGTGACCATCCCACAAGCCCAAACACTGAAACATCGCCTCCATCAGTGATACGACATCGCTAAACGCAACCACCATGACATCATTCTGAATGAGAAATGATCCTAGTTTAATCGGTACATACAGTACAGAAAAGATTTTCACCTCATGCATAAATCTCAGTCCCCGGAACACAACGAACCTGTCCATGCGTCGTCCTCGTTGCTAAACAGTAACGGCGGCCGCTCACTCAACGTCATCACCCAAAGTACAAAAATATACGGAGGGCAGAAGGGACATATTTCAGTTTGACCAAGTTGCATAACTCTAGTCTTTGAAGGACATTTAGAAGTGAAATGCATAAGAATGAAGATTTTATGGATATCAACTTCTTTATATGAGAACACAACGTTTCGGAGTAAATGCTTACTCCTTCTTCAGGTGATTGAGAATGGGGTACAGAGCTATATTTATATGTACAGGTAAAACAATAACAAAGTAACAAGTGGAATGAAAGCTGGAAGCCAGTATAAACAAGCGCTGATTGGAACCCGACAGTATGATAACAATGATAGAAGCCAATGGTAATACATTACAGATGATGGGATATGTTACGGACGATGTACATGATTGGGGATAAGGATGGAAGCCAATGGTGGATGATGTTTACATAAGACATGATAGGGAGGACACTAGGATACTATCAACAACATGATCACCTGATGAAGGAGTAAGCATTAACTCCGAAACGTTGTGTTCTCATATAAAGAAGTTGATATCCATAAAATCTTCATTCTTTTGCATAACTCTGCCACACAATTGATGATTTTATTGTAAAAGAACGCTTCAGTACGCCGGAAGAAGTTCTGGAGCTGAAAATTCGCGTTTCCTAAAGTTCCTTACACAAGTCATGGAGAGGTACGTTGTGTGTTCCGGGGACTGAGATGTATGCGCGAGGTGAAAATGTTTTCAGTGCTGTATGTACCGATGATGTCATGGTGGTTGTTTTTAGCGATATCGCAGCGTTGGTGGAGGCAATGTTTCAGTGTTTGTGCTTGTGGCATGGTCACAAGAAATACAGTACGAAGTCAAAATAGGCTCGCCATCCTGAGACGTTCAGTGGAAACGACTCGAACACTGAAATTGCCGTTTTTATAGGGTAGATGGGGCGCGTTTTTTCACTTAGTTGGGGTGTAATACCCGGGATGGGTCCTTTTACACTAGGTAGGGGGTATCCCCAACCTATTGACTATAAACGTGAACGTGTGAAATATATTTTCTGTTATTAATTATAACCAATATTGATGAGTTTGTTTCAAACTCACCGTGGTCATATGTGTAAAAAAACATAGGAAGATCATGTTATCAATGCATTTAATTATTTTTATCATTGTAATGTGCATATTCATGTGATCATGATACACATATATTCATTTGTCTCCCTTTTTTTCTCATAAATGGTGCAAAGGTGAATCTGTGATACATACCCTTGTGATAATTAATTACATATTGTGATCATATTCATACAATGTTCACAGGGTATTTGTCTTGTACTCCGATGTCGGAATAAACGAACGGATTCACACCCTACAGCCACTCGGGAGTTTTATTTCACCGGCGCCAAGTAGCTGTGACATGTAGGGGAGACCGGGGTGCATTGGAACACCCCAGAAAACCACTATTTATGTGTGTGCAATCACACGATCATGTAACCTAAAGGAAGGGATATCGTGCATCCTGGCACTTTTTGTACCACATGTGAACGCCGCATGGCTAACAAAAGTTTGGTAAAGTAAGTAAAACATGATTTTTGAACTACATTGTCAAATAATTCTGACACCTAATGCTGAACTTTATCTACCCCTAGCTTTTCATCATTCAGTTGATATATGGGGTGTAATCAAAACAATGATTAATTAAACGTAGTGAGCCAAGAGATGAAAGTCATCGTTGACATGGTTATGTTAAGTATTGTAAGGTCAGGGTGCATTTAACAATGGTACTTTAGCACTCCTGGGAACACAATGGATGATCTTGCTGCCAAGGCAGCACTTAATGAATCTGTGACACCGCTCTTATTCCATACTCTGATTACAAAGCTAGCATTAGAACGTATATCCGTAATCTGATGCAGAAGTGGGACAAACAAGTAGGCATTGATAAATTACATGCTATAAAACCCTATATTGGCTACGCCTACTTGGGTTGCCAGTCCAGATTTGAGTAGGTCATCATGTCAAGATATACACATGAATATTTGCTTAAAGGTGAAATCCTCTGTTTTGTATCCTTTGTGATGAAAGAATCACAGTCACGCATGTCTTGCTTGACTGTGGTGACTATTCTATCACAAGGAATACATTTTACCTTCATTGTGGATGATCGATGGTACCCTAATACTTATGGTCAACACAGTGGGGTCCTTTACATTGCTGATGTAGCGCTACGACTGTCATAAGTATGGAAGTTACGATCATCTCAGTCCAACTGAGGTAACAAATTAAATTCGTAAATGCATAGACATATATTTTAGTTTTTATTTAGTTTAGATTAGAAACTGAGATTGTTAGTGGCTGTACCCTCAAGGGGGTGCTGAAGTATTGTACAATTATTTTCCTGAGAGGGTACGTGTCCCAAAACATTTGAAATAAATTTAAACTTACCTGGATTTCTGGACTTAGTATTCCTGTTATTTTAATTGTGGCTCTCTCTTACACTTGCCAGCGACTGAAGGGATGGTGTAGTGGGTGAGTTATAATTTAACGTCACATCGGCAATATTTCAGCCATATCGTGAAACAAACGTGATAATAAAGAATAATATTATATGTACATATTATAAAACCCGTCGTAAAATAGCTAGAGTATCACAATTCGAATTTAAAACTAGCATATGACGATAAAACTAATAGCACAATTTGGACAATACATAATATAAAAATAGGCTATACATCACCAACAACTGAAGGTAGATCTATGGTTACCATACTAGGGACCAAGGGGACTTGCATTACTTTTGCTACCTGCATGGGCCCTAGCTGGATTTACACCATCCCCTCAGCCGCTGGCGATTGTAGGAAAATGTGCCCGAGATTTAAATGACAATAATACTACGATTAAAATTCTGGTAAGTTTAAATTTCACCTTGAAAGTTTTGGGACTTATGTACCCTCTCAGGGGGAGAAGGGATGGTGTAAATCCAACCAAGGTTCATGTAGGTAGCAAAGGTACTGTAAGTCCCCATGGACCCTAGTATGGTGATCTGCCTTCGGTTGTTGGCGGTGTATAGTCCGATTGTATGTTGTGTTATTTATAGCTAAGCTGTTTTAGAGTTAATTACTAGTTTTCAATATCTATCTGTGATAATTTAGTTGGTTTACTGTCCTTCCTTGACAGATATTTTTACCATTCACTGTTGTGTGTAATATTAATGGTTCTTGTCACGATATAGCTGAAATATTGCAGATCTGACGTTAAATATTAACTCACTCACTCTTTGCGTGCATCTCTAAAACAAGTGGTATAAGAACACACAACTGTCAAATGACAGTTAATACCGCGTGAGTCCTCCTTGGGCAGCCATGCGAGCTCGGATTTTTATCAAAAACACAAACATCATACAGGTGTCAGATAATTCTGCTTGTACCGAAGATAAACCTGATTTGGTGTAGTTTCACCGGCAGCCTACGACGTCAATACGCCTAATCCTACTGTAATTGACCCTCACCCTGCGCTGAGCCTAAGGAGTTTTAGATGCAATCTCCCAAGTCTGATTACATAGATGTTACGTATGGTAAGCTGGTGTGGACGGCTGTGATCCGATAGACGAACTTGTACTTGTCAATCCTACCACTCTGATCACATGGGTGAATTATTATTCTCCGCTTTCCAAGGGTTTTGTTTCGCTGGGTTTAGTATTCGAAGTTCTCTGTGTATAAGAGACTGACAAATGTGTATTATTGCGCACTGAAGCTAAGACGAAAGATCGCGTCTTATTGTTCAAAGGTAAATGATGGTAAGAAAAAATGCAATTCCACTACTTAAACACATAAATATATATTTTAATGAAACGTCGATGGGACTTGTGATACATGTGGCTTCATGGGCGATTGGAGTGAATGTACCCATGCGTTCTTAAAGGAAGTCAGCCTTACAGAAGCAAGTCAAGCACCCGTTCCTTTCTTGGCGCATTATTTAAGAGAAATAACTGAATACATACACACACAATCGCATCAAAGAGTAGTGTAGGTGATGCCAGACACCGCATCTTCCAATATAGAGAACATGGTGAGTGAGTGAACGAGTATGTTCTTTCACGCTGCTTTCCGCAACGTTCCAGTAATATCACGTCAGGGGACAGCAGAAATGGGCTTCACAATTGTACAAATGTGGGGAATCGAACCCGGGTCTACAGAGTGACGAACGAACGATTTCACAATTACGCCACCCCATCGCGCTATCCATGAGGAACCAAAATCTGTCGCTGTTTCGGGGCGGTGTCGTAGTCTCTTGGCAGAAAACTTTCTTTTATCACATTGAAAGTTCTTGTTCGATTCTCAACATGGGTATAATGCTCTATGCCCATTTCTGGTGCCCCCTGCCGTGCTGTTGCAGGAATATTGCTAAAAGTCAACTCACTACTCACTCTCTGAAGCAATGCCTTCTTTAACATCACTGTTATGCACAGTTTCTCACAGAAAGCATCCACTTGGTCTTCTCCGTTTCTCTCCCAGATGAAGGAATGTCTAGGTACCCAGATCTGGAAAGGTGGCACTTTGTTGTCCCAATTTGAGTCTCCAATGTTAAACAAGTAAACGTTTTCTCCCTGATGCACATTTCCGAGCATTCCTTTGCACTTTCAGCGCTCCGTTTTCTGTCATTGCTGCCAGACATAGCCATGTTTTCGTATGTCGTAAATCCGTCACCATACACGTTGCATCCTGTGGAACAGATTGTCGGACAACTTTTGAGTTACTCCGCTTTCAGTAGTGTTCCAGCAATATCCATCAGGAACCAACGTACCTATATGAGGAATCGAACCTGGGTCTTTAACGTCAAGCGCATACGCTTCAACTCCAAGGCTACTCCACCACCTCTTATATGAAAAGGGGTGCACGTGTAGCCTAGTGGTTAAAGCGTTCGCTTTCTCACATGCCTATCATTTGACATTCCTGGAATATTGCTAAAACAGCGTAAAACCAAACTCACTCACTTATATGAAAAGATATTCTGTTTGTAGGACATGCACACTCTCTTGCTGCGAAGTTCTTCGTTTTAATAGTTTAAGAAAACCATACTTATCGGACAATAATTACGTTGGTTTAGTGGAACTGAAATCAACAATGTGTTCCTCTCAATAAATGCTCTAAGAAACTACAGCTCTCGTCATACTCCATGTCAGAGGACGAGATCAAGACAGTCTCCAATGTGAGGTTTTGCAGCCACGGAACATCGTTTAAATACCGTCAGTAAGAAACCGACTTACGTCTTACACAACTGTCGTTGGCTGGGTTGAAGCTGTACCCTGGTACGCACTTGCAGGTCTTCGTGTAGCACACAAACATCCTGTCTGCTGAACTGTCAGAGTCCGTTAAACAGCTCGACTCCAGGGTTCTGCTGAGAGTGGGACCTGTCAATGTCGAGTCATAAAGTTACATGACATGGCTATATTGTACAGTTTAACAGTTTGCATTTTGACGTCGTACAATTTTGCAGTTCGACGAAACTTTTATTGTTGTCTGTTCAATGCAATTTGTAACAGCAATGTCGAACATAAAATGTACACGAAGGACCTCATGGACATGCCACATCTTTTTGGTGAAATTACTCAAGGGTATCTACCCACTCGCCCTCATGTAACCATTTTACCTTACACCAAATGGTTAAAGCGTCCACTCATTACGCTGAAGACCCGGTTTTGCAGACCAATTTCTGGTGTTCACGCCATGATATGTAGTTCCCGCTGCAAAAACATACTCCCCCCTCCCTCACTCACTACTTTACAGCTTAATCCTCATCTGCGTCATCGACGTATTGTACGGTCTCCATCCTTTGCCTCTCATCAACACCATCATCTACATCTACACCTTATTTAGAGCATCACACTCTCTAAACCACTCATATCAAGGCTATATATATATGCTATGTAGCCATCATGAACAAGGTCTTGTGTCAGCTGCTTGTAGTCCATGAAGAGAGTCTCACCTTCCACACACAGTGCACCCCCACCACGTCTTTCCACACAACGTGTGTTCAATTCACAGTCCATCGTGGAGCACGCACCTCCTGCAATCTGAAACAAACACTCTACGTTTCTCTCTCAGAATTACTTTACCATAGGCTGTATCTAGGTATATCTGAATGTGGTTCTCGTAAGAGGCGACTGACGGGATCGGGTGGTCAGGCTCGCAGACTTGGTTGACACATGTCATCGGTTCCCAATAGCTCAGATCGATGCTCATGCTGTTGGTCACTGGATTGTCTGGCCCATACTCGATTATTTAGAGACTGTCGTCATATAGCTGGAATATTGCTGAGTGCGGCGTAAAACTAAACTCACTCTGAATGTGGTATATTTGTGCACATGGGTGGTACCAGTAAGTATATGGTCTCCTGACGAACAGCCTCCTTGCGTTGGGTGTTGGCTAACGCTAACAGCTTTGTTCCCGACTGGACTAGGGGTAGAATAGATCTCCACCACCTAATTGCTGGTCTTTAGAATCCTCCGAAACGATGTGCGTCGAATTATGGAGTTCACACTCGCAATATCTATTACACATTGCTGCGATTTGATGTGCACCATCGTTCTCGAAACCTACGTCTGATCAAAGTTGAGAATTCATAGGAATTTCCAAACTTTCGCACAGGTGCAAAACCATGACCAATTACATTTAGATGACAACAACTAGGAGTTTAAGGCTTCGCAAGTGTTAAAAGCACGGACAATTCTTGTAACTCTAGCATTGTTTTTGCTTAACGTTTTAGTCGGTACGTGTCATTGAGTTGGTAGACCATAAAGCTGAAACGAGACAAGCAAGAAGGCCGTTTCCCAATGCAATGTAAACAAATCTGACAGCGGTATGATTTCGGTTAGGGACGACCAAAATGGCAAAACATGTTACATTAAAGAACAATGTGATGAATATTGTTGCCTTCGATCTTACATATTCTGAAATTTGTCACACATTTTATGATCTTGTCAAGTTTCAAAACCACAATCTGAATGTGGATCGAGACTAAGCTACGCGAGAACTAAGAGAATATTATTTGTTCTTAATGTTTGTTACAACATATTTTTTACATGCGGGGGGATGTAGGAATAGTCAGTCATTAAAACTATCATTTTCATGACTTGACTGTAAATGACAGCAAGATATCCTTTAAGAATATTGTATCCTTTAGCAAACGTAGAAAGGTAATAAAATAAATAATAATGTAATAAATTATAAATAATTATGCTTAACTGACTGACATATTTGATTGAAGTGGCTTGAAAGCAGAAACAGGCATTCAAACACTATAGTCATGTCATGGCAGAGCAATAAAGTAGCACTAACTGTTTTGGCTCTTGCTTTAAGATATTTCTTTAAAAAGTAATATATTCACTAATAAGACTAGCTTGAAAGTGATTACTCCAGCGAGTTTGAATAAACACCAACAGCAAATGCTACGCAAATGCCACACCCTAGTCAGGTGTTATTGTCTCGGAACAGAATAAGGTACAAAATCTCAGTTAACTATTCATGTAACTGGCATTGATATTGGAACACACATTTAACCCAGATTTGATGTAATACTTCTTAGAAATCACCAAGTTTTGAGGAGGTTACCAATTTTTCAGGACTGAACCCAAGTCTTGTTTATTAAGATGTTGTTTTTGAAAAATTGTTGATGGGTATTTGTAAAATTAGCTTCATATTCAATTGCACACTGGTTTGCAGGATGCGAATGCTTTAGGAGATTTTCATGTGTGTTTCCTTAAGTTTTGTTATGACTTTTACCACATTTTGAAACAACTTTATTATATTTGACATGCCATTAATATGTACTCCAGAAATGGATATAGATCAGATTTCGGGATATGGTCCCAGATAAAATAAAACCAGGATTACTAGTATCATTGTTTGAGAAGTAATGATGTCCATTTGTAATTTTATTGACAAAATGCTTTGAACTATGGATATATTCTTTGCGCCTTATGTACAGTAGTAATTATCTCTGGAGCAACCTAGATAATTGTTTTGGAAATTGTGGATCCTCTATTCTGGGATTTTCCTGTTTCTGGAAGATGGGTAAGTGTATAGGTGCAGAGTGTATCTTGGATTCTCTTTGTGTTATGTACCTGAACATAAACGCTGGCAGCTCATGAAGTCCAATATAGTTGAAGTTCGTAAATTAGGATTCTACAACAAAGTACACACAGAACAAATGGAAAGAATGATTAAAAAAATTTCAATATATTCAGTGTCATTTTAGGATGGTGTACAGATTTGAAGAGGGGAATGTTTCTGAGATTTACTGAAGATCAGCTGCTGAATATTTGCTTCTCGCTATATCCAGATACATCTACTAGTATGGAAATATTTTTCTGCTTTGTTCGTCAAAGGTAGAAATCAATGATTTCTCATAAATGACTGAACTAAATTTGAACATCGGATAAAAGATCAAACTGAAGGCGTGTGGACAATCTATTTATAGATACCGAAATGATCTGCAACTTGGACATGTGGTTGTATTCACGATTTTTTTTAAAATTTACGATGGGAATTTAGAGGGAAAAAAGCAAACAACATACTCCTGTTTCGCCTCCCTGCTAGTATCTTAGACGGACATGAATTGCCAGACAGATTAATTATTTCGAAAGAAAATACGCTTCCTGCACGCAGCCGCTGGCCGAAACGATTTTTCATCGGACTCGCTAATTACAATCTGTCAACTAGGATATGTATGAAATTAAATACGTATAACTTTCCTCTTCAAATATCATTTACAAACCTCGGATAGCAAAATACCACAAGCAGAATTCATCAACACCGTTCTCAATCGCATACGTTTCGTCGGTGGAGACGCCATTGTTATTAGTCAGAGCTTGTCCCCAATAACGTCAAGAATGAAGTGGGTGGGGTTTATCGGCAAGGACTGGAGAGGTCTATTGGGGTTTGGAACCGTATTCCTTTTGCACAACACACCACCTTGGCCCTCCCTTCACTCAGACGGATGGTAGCACAAGCCCGGTTCTATAGATCGGATGGTCACGCCAAGCCCTGTGCATGGTGCCTATTTTTGCACATTATACTAATTACTAGGTATTGGCAATTTCGATATCCAGTGTATGCGTTGTTGAATAGCTTATGCATATTAATTAATGACACAAACCATTAATGGTAAAACCTCTCAAAGAAGGACAGTCTAGAATATCACTGAGAAGAACGTAAAACTAGTGATTAGATCTAAAATAATTTAACTATTGAGGACAGTACAATATATAAACGGGCTATAGATTGCCAACTAAAGGTACATCACCACACTGGGGACTACGGGGACTTACATTACTTTTGCTACATACATGGACCCTAGCTGGATTTACACCATACCCTCAGCCATTGGCTTTTATGCAGAGAATTAGCCATACATTAAAATGGCAAAAATACTACACTGGAAAACTTAAATTTGTATTAAATGTTTTGGGACTTACGTACCCTCTCGGGAGGACAATAATTTTACAGTACGCTAACTCAATTCGACGATACAGCCACTAAAAATCTCAGTTACTGATTCAAACCTCAAAATGAAAAGTACTTATCTATTGTTCTAAGTACCAAACAAGTCGATTATTTCTCATGCTTTCCATGGTTTTGCAAAGCTAGTTAGTGAAATCTGCTGTCGATAACTTGACGGAATGGTATGACCTTTGACACGGGTGTATGATTTTGACATAGTTTAGTTTGGATACATAATTTTTCCAAGATAGGCGTTTGTTCTGTTTAAAGGTACGCCGCGTTTTAGCATTTAAACTTTTGAACTTTGCACCATAGGATGGCGACGTATAGAATGTTGTGTTTTTTCCTTGCCTTCCTAGCTTGTTTGCATTCATCGTCGAACCATCCATAGTTTTCTTTTCTTCTTGATTTTGATATTGCTGGAATTTTGGTAGATAATTTGAAGAGGAAGAGTGTTTAGCAAGGGTTTCACCCAGTTTATTAGCAACATCTGATTTATCAGTAAGTAACTGATCTCCATGTTTAAGGTGATGGACAGTAGATTTAGTACCTTTACCTTTAATTTTCTGGACCATGTTCCATACCTTGGACATTGGTGTCCGAGAATTTATTTTGGATACATAATTTTGCCAAGATTGGCGTTTGTTCTGCTTAAAAGTACGCCGCGCTTTAGCATTTAACATTTTAAATTTATTTAAATTATGCACCATAGGATGGCGACTGAAATAATGTTCTGCTTTTTCCTTGCCTTCCTAGCTTGTTTGCAGTCATTGTTGAACCATGGTTTTCGAATATGTGGAACTGCAGAGGACTTTGGTATTCACTCATCAGCTATGGAGTTCAGTTCATCAGAAAAGCATTTAATATCATCAGGGACGTCAATAAAGCGTTCAGGTTTAAGTTTTGCAGCACACAGTGTTTCATTTAAAGCTCAGTTAGCCTTTTTAAAATTCCACCATGGTGATGGACGTACATCTGATGGATTTACAGGTTTTAGTGCAGTAGGAAAATGGTCTCTTCCACAGAGTCATCGTGTACTGACCATTCAAACTGATGTAGCAATTCTGAATTTGTGAGTGACAGGTCGAGAGCAGAATAGGTTCCTGTACCGGAGTGTAAATATGTGTTGGAGCCATCATTCCAAATACATAAATCATTATCTTATTTGCAACATCCCAGAGTGGATTATGGCCACTTATATCTCCCATGATAATGCAGGGTTTGGAGAGTTGGTCATATAGAGCTTGAAGATCGTTTCTTTTAAATGATGAAGACGGAGAGATGGAGAGAGAACACAGTGAAAACGCCACATGTAAGGTAATTTTCCCTGCAACAGCCTTCAGATTAGTAATAAGTGAAACTGTGCACGTGCTATTGATAACGTTCTGTTTGGCTTGGATGGAAGATACTCCAGTGGCCCTATCACCCGGGGGTGGCACTGCTTAATGAATTTGAATGGTCCGTCCTTGAAGACCCCAGTGGAAGCGATCATTCCCCTCCCATTTTAAAACCTGTGGCTCCCCCATCAAGACGGTTTAACTTCATCAAGGCCAACTGGTCTTTGTTCGAAACACTTACATCTGCTAAATTCAAGCCTGATCTGTTTATTGAGTGAGTGAATTAAAAATTATAGTCACGTCGGCAGTATTTCAGCCATATCTTGACTAAAACAAGTTGTAAATTCACCATAAATAAATGTAAATTATATATATAAAAACAAACTAGACTATCACAGTATATGAGAAGTAAAACTAGCATCTATCTCTAAAATTGCATTGCAAATTCAGAAAAGACTGAAGGTAGATCACCATACTAGGGACCTTGGGGACTTACAGTACATTCGCTTCCTGCAAGGACCCCAGCTCGATTTACATCAATTATTCTATGATGAGCTGAGCGAAATAGCCAATGAGTGTATTCCTAAGTCTTAAACAATCTGCACATTAGGAAAACATGGCTCAGAGAAGATTGCAAATAATCTAGGAAGGCACGGAAAATGGCTGAGCGCTATTTCCGTCGCCATCCTGTTGTACATAATTTGAATGAATGAATTTTTTTAAATGCTAAAGTCGAGTGAAAAAAAGCGATGAAATTATGTTTCAAAAATAAATTCCAGAACGCCTATGTCAAAGGCGTGGAACATGAAAAAAAATTAAAGGAAAGGACTCTAAATCAAGCATTCATAATCTAAAACAGTTGTTAGCTAATCAATCCGAAATCGCTAACAAACTTGGTGAAACTTTGGCTAAACAATCTTCTTCAACTAATTATGTACCGCAATTCCAACAGTGCCGAACAAAAAGTCCGTACAGTTTCAACTCAGGTTTAGAGACCCTTTTAAATATTTCTGATGACATTTGGACTTCAGGTCAATTTCCTTCTAGGTGTGACGCTACAATAGTCCCAGTTCCTAAACCTGATCTTCACATTCTCAACTGATTTTGTTAACAAGCAATGTTTGCAAGACCATGGGACGCATGATTAAAAAAAATCGAATAGTTTGGTATTTGGAAACCAATAATCTATTTACTTATATACAAATGGGTTTCTAAAGTGCCGTCGATCATTTAGTGCGTTTAGAATATTTTGTTAGGAATGCCAAAATTAGTAAACAACACGCAGTGTGTCCATCTTTTATATGTCTTTAAAAGACACATGACACTATGTGGAAATATGGCATTTTAAAAGATTTACATAACATCTTCGGATGCCAAGGTCGTTTGCCTCAATTTCCAGTTTCCAACCGCGTGGGTTCCTCCCTATCTGATCATTACAATCAGGATCAGAGTGTCCCACAATGCAGTATTTTGTCTATCACTTTGTTTAGTATAAACATCAACAGTTCATCAAAGGTTTTAAGTGATTCAATTGATGCATCACGTTTTGTGGATGATTTTAATATTTCCTGGTGCAGTAAAAATATGCTTTCTATTGAACTTTTCTAGTGGGGAGAGGATCCAGCTACCCTCCTACATCAGCTACCTTCCTACATCTCTATAGAACACTATGTTGAAGCCGATGAAACATCTCTTTAAACAACGCCGTATAAAATCATCTTTAGAATATATTACAAAATTACATTCTTACAAACTAACCCAGCGTATAAATGTGTCTTCAATAACCTCGTGAGGATTTGTACAGTAGGAAATCTTCTCTTTTTCCCGATCTTGGGCACAGAATTAACAGATTTATTTCTGCTGCCGGCATTGAGCTGGAAAATATAGCTCCTTCCCGTCTTCTTTCTTCTCCTCCTTGGCAGTTGGTTAGGCCACAAGCTGACCCAAACAATCACAACTTTTAAATAATCCGACGCTAATACCGTACAAACAGGAATTTAATCAATTATGATATAAATATAATACATATAAATCCTTTTTTCACAGATGGATCCGAGGGTTATGGTGCTGCAGCACGTGTCACATTAGCATTTCTGGGAACAAAATGGCTTACTGCGAAGGCAGCACTCAACAAATCTGTGACACCAGTTCTTGTTCCATACTCAGATTATAAAGCTACCATTAGTCCATATGTCTGATGCAGAAAAAGTGGGACACCCAAGTAGGTGTCAATAAATCACATGCAATAAAATCCAATTTTGGGTTGTCAGTACAGGTTTGAAGACGTCATCATGCGACGATGTATTGACCAGAATACCTGTTAAAAGTGAGGATCCTCCTTTTTGGGATGTCCTTCCTCCTTCCTCCGTTGTGATGTCAAAGAATCAAGATCTAGCATGTCTTGCTTGACTGTGTTGAATATTCCATCAAAAGGGATGCAATACAAATACAGATGCTTAGGCAATTATCATCAGATCAGGATAGTATCTTCTCAAACAGCAAATAACAACTCTATTGTTACAGCTGAAATAACCGACACAGTAAAAGCATGTAAATATATATATTTATAGACATGTATAAACAATGTATCATATTTATTTTCGGACTTCGTGACATTAAATATATGTTGTGCACACATCCAAATTTATTGGATCGAAACAATTGACCATTCTACTGGCAAATACGTACGTCCTGAAACGTTCAAAGTAAATGTAAACTTACCAGGGTTTTTTAACGTGGTATTTTTATTATTTAAATTTTGGCTAAAATTTCGTACAGTCGTCTGAAGGGATGGTGTAAATCCGGCTAGGGCCCATGCAGGAAGCAAATGCACTGTAAGTAACCATAGTCCCTAGTGTGTTGATCTACCTTCAGTTGATGGCGATCTGTAGCCTATTTTTATATTGTGTTGTCCCTTCTACCTAAAATGTTTTATATTTAATTACTAGTTTTACATGTATATCTGTTATTTTAGTGTCCTTTGTCGACAGACTTTTAAAATATGCATACGTTCCATTTAAATGTTAAGTGTCTCGTCACGTAAGTTTAATCCATAAAGGCCTCAATAGATTGTGGCCAGCCAGGACCTCAATCATGTTTGGTGCATCAAGGGCGTATCTATCATTATGTAACAAGTTAACATTATCAGTCAAAATAGATAAATGCATTTTCAAAATGAATAAAAGAGACAACTGTACTTGAAAGGTATAGATTTACTGACATGAAAATGCAACATCTTACTTGGTACTTTTTCTTCGGGTATATAACGGATCTCCCCATACTCCAATGTCTTGTATCCTTGTCGGAAAGATGGCACACTAATCTGTCGATGTCATATGTAAAACTGATACACGAGCCTCTCTGGATACATAAAAGGTTGCAAAGCTTGATTCCAACACCATACACTACTTCTTGTTCTGCTAACTGTCCGTGTGGAAGCAATATGTAAACGACGAGCAGAACTAGCACTGGCATCCTGTCAGCGATTTTAACGTTACAGTTGATCACAGTCTCAGAAAATGTCAGATCTCTTCAGACACCTCTGTACAGTTTGAATATGATGCCATTGTTCTCAGAATATATCAGTTTTCTGGCTCATTAGAAACAATATATACCCCTAGCCGGTTATAACTGGCCTCACCACAAATGTACCAATTATATTAAGAAACCAGGCACCACTTCGCAAATTGACATTTCTAGAGACACATTGATACTGGTATTACATGTCACATTAGATATCAAATTATGACAGTTTTAAGAACCCGAGAAGGTCGTTTTTTATATATTTTCTAGAACAGCCTGATATTGCTTTTAAGAAGACAACCGTATCTGTATATTATACTCTCACTCAAAAATATCTCCATAATTTAAATTTAAACACATTTAAAAGGACAGGTGACAATATATTTTGCGGTAATATGAGTACAGTTTTCTGATATTTCGGCCTACTCTGATGTAAAATGATTCTGTGGAATATATTGCTTGTGCATCACAGTGTTGAAAGGAATGTAATGAAGGCAATTGACTGGAACAAAGTGACATACTGAAGATAACTGTCATTCAGACCTATGAGGCGGATCCCGCTATATCTCAGTCATATCGTGACGAAAACAGTTTATATGAGAAAAATGAAAACAGTTTGAAGAATGAAACCTGTCACGATGGACAGTAAAAGTACTAGGGTATCACAGATATGGGCACAAAACTAGCATGGAAAAGTAAAACAGTCTAGTAATTATAGCAGACAATACAATATAAAACACGGCCTATAGATCGTCAACAACTGAAGGTAAATCACCACATCATGGACCATGGCGACTTACAGTACTTTTGGACCTGTGAAGGTACCGGGGTAGAACAGGCCTTCAGCAACCCATGCCTGCTGTATAAGGCGACTTGTCGTAAGAGGCGACTAACGGGATCGGGTGGTCAGGCTCGCTGACTTGGTTGACACATGTCATCGGTTCCCAATTGCGCAGATCGATGCTCATGTTGTTGAACACTGGATTGTCTGGTCCAGACTCGATTATTTACAGACCGCCGCCATATAGCTTGAATATTGCTGAATGCGGCGTAGAACTAAACTCACTCACTCACTCGAACTGTAGTGTCACAATGATGATGATGGTCGGCAACAACAGTTCAGAAGATCACATATCACATGTATCTCAGTTCAAGTTTACATCACAGGTATGAATGAAATCTCCAACCTTACATCTCGGTATGTCTTGAACTTGGTCTTCCACTAGATTCCAGGGAACTAACTTTGGAACAGTTACATGATAACATGGGTCATCTCAGTAGAGATCGAACAGTTTATTTAATTCAGGATTGCTTCTATCGGCCTGGATTTTCAAAGGATGTAGAATGTTGGATCCAACGATGTCCTCGGTGTTTGAGAAGGAAAACTCCGACAGGTAGAGTTCCTTTTCTTAGCATGAAAACATCTGAACCCATGGAACTAGTGTGCATGGACTTTTTGAGTCTCGAATTAGCAAAAGGTGGATTCCAACACATATTGGTTATCACCGATCATTTTACCAAATTTGCTCAAGCAATTCCAACAAGAAATATGACAGCAAAAACAACTGCAGATGTGTTATTTAACCACTTTATTGTTCACTATGGGATACCGAAAAGAATATATACATAGTGACCAAGGAGCAAATTTTGAGAGTAAAATAATCAAAGAACTGTGTCAGAACGGAAAAGACTCATGCAACAGCATATCACTCGATGGGTAACGGTCTCTGTGAGAGATTCAATAGAACTTTGTTGAACAAGTTGGGAACCTTAGAGCCAGGTCGGAAAGCAGATTGGAAATCTCATGTGCATTCTTTAGTGCACGCTTACAATTGTACGCAACATGAGTCAACAGGATATTCTCCCCACTTTCTGCTATTTGGACAACATCCGCGACTTCATGTGGATGTTTCTTTCGGGTTGGATCAAGGACAGAAGTCCAAAACACTCAGCAAATATGTAGAATCTCTGAGACATCGTCTAGAACAGAAATATGATGAGAAATCTAGAGCTGTAGAGATCAGTGTTGGTGATCGTGTTCTGGTGAAAATACTTGTGTTTGAGGGAAAACATAAGATTTCGGAAAAGTGAGAGGATCAGGTATATGTGGTGCTTGAACAGCCAAATACTGATATTTGTTTTTGTAGTTCAACGGGAGGATGATACTACAGCACGCAGCAGTTGGCTGTACTCATTACCAGTGTCAAAGTGATGACGAGTGCCCTGCTTCAAAGCATCTCTGGGTAAGCACATCCAGAAATGACTTCGAAGTAGGTTCATGGCAGCATTTGTGGGAGCATTTCCGAGGCTTTGGGCACCCATGAAGAGCCACCTCCTCGTGGTGGGTGCTGGGTAACGCTAAGTGCTCTTCTCCCGTGTGGACCCGGGACAGAATGTGTCCACAGCGCCCCATTGCTGGTCGTAAGAGGCGACCAAATTGGGCAACCTGTTGGCCGTGGGTTGCGCCCCTGTGTCGGTGGAGGACGGGATCCTTGTGGTTGAGGGCACTGGAACAAGGACTAGGTGATCCTGTTGCCCCACACACCACTTCGGCCCTAACTTCACCTAGACGGGTGGTTGAATAGGCCCAATTCAATCAATCGGCTGGTCACGCCAAGCCCTGTGCTACATATTGTACTGTTGCACCAAAGTTTGAAAATTATCCTTTGATATGTTTGAAAGTCTTGGCGAACTTTTGGACTCCGAATTTCAATACCTAAGTTAATGTCTGTTTTTGCCTAGAGTTGTATGCCAGAAGGCGGTGGCTCATGGGCCAATCTGGTGGAATCATTAATCTTTTAATTTTTCTACTGGAGTATATCATCCGGGTATCCTTGGTGCTGCAAGCTGGAGACCCGCTTGTTTTTAGCATTGTCCTTGTGATACTCCGTGGTGGGTGGGGAGCTCGGATGATGAAACTTATATACTTACTATGGAATACAAAACCCCCCTAAAACGAAACAAGCGTCAACTGGACAGTGATGATGATGATCGACGACCTTCCAACTCAAATGAATATTGGCCACGATTTCTCGTGATCGAGACACTTGACAAATCACCTCTAAAACTCAATCCTTTTGCGGTATCAAAAGGTGTGCATGGTATTGCTGGTGAAGTTTCTAACATAAAAAGGTTACGCACAGGCTCTCTGCTCATAGAATGTAGTAGAAAACAGCAGGCAACAAATTTGATGTCCACTGAATTATTTGTTGGAATACCGGTATCAGTTATTCCGCATAGAACTTTGAACTCAGGTAAAGGCATCGTGCGAGACCGGGACCAACTGTTTGCCGATATGAATGAACTGTACATTGCCTCGGAAATGAAGGACCAAGGAGTAACTTTTGTGAAACGATTCATGACCCGGAAAAATTCTGAAAATAGACCAACAAATACCTACTTATTCCATTTTTCTTCGCCAACTGCTCCAGCATCAATTAAAGCAGGATATTGCAATATCAACGTTGACATTTATGTTCCAAACCCCCCTATGAGGTGTTTTAAATGTCAAAAGTATGGACATGGTGTCAATAGCTGCACAAATTCCATAACATGTGCTCACTGCGGTGAAAAAACTCACGTGACAGAAGACTGTGATAGTAACTTTAAAAAATGTACAAACTACTCTGGCACTCATTCAGGTTCTTCTAAAGACTGTCCATTATGGAAACAACGGATGGAAATAAACAAAATTAAATTCACCAGAAATATTAGTTTTGCTGATGCCAAAAAGCTTGCTGTTCAGACCCCAGTACCAAATCAGTCATATGCCTCAGTTACTCGAGTATCCGCTGGAACGAGTCAAAAAGCAACTGTACCTATGTCCACCTTTTCCACATCATGCCAAACTGATCTGACATGGGTTGACACTGATACACCTGAGGTATACTCACCTCACCAGTCACAACACAAACTCACAACAAACCTTCAGGCAGTTGCAGTACGACTTACGTTGAACATTACACTTACTCTGTGTTCATTGTACATTCCGCCATCATCAACTCTTATTCTGGCTGATCTTCAGTCTCTCTATGATGAACTTCCCAAACCATGTGTACTCATGGGCGATCTGAATGGCCACAACCCGCTCTGGGGGAGTGCGACCACAAACACTAAAGGTAAAATTATTGAAGATTTTATTTCAAATAATGATTTATGTATATGCAATGATGGTGCAGTTACATATTTACATCCTGGGACAGGAACATATTCAGCCCTTGACCTGTCAATAACTGACTCCAGCTTACTTAATGAATTTGAATGGTCAGTCCACGATGACCTTTGTGGAAGTGACCATTTTCCTACTGTACTTAAACGTGTGACCCCATCTGATACTCCTCCATTATCCAGATGGAATTTTAAAAAGGCTAACTGGCCTTTGTATACTATACTGTGTGCTGACAGGCTTAAACCTGAACATTTTATTGACGTTCCTGATGCTATCAAGTGCTTTTCTGATGAACTAAATAACATTGCTGATGAGTGTATTCCAAAGTCCTCTGCAGTTCCACATATCCGAAAACCATGGTTCAACGATGAGTGCAAACAAGCTAGGAAGGCAAGGAAAAAAGCAGAACATTATTTCCGTCGCCATCCTATGGTGCATAACTTAAATAAACTGAAAATTTTAAATGCTAAAGCGCGGCGTACTTTTAAACAGAACAAACGCCAATCTTGGTAAAATTATGTATCCAAAATAAATTCTCGGACACCCATATCGAAGGTATGGAACATGGTCCAGAAAATCAAAGGTAAAGGTACTAAATCTACAGTCCATCATCTTAAACATGGAGATCAATTACTAACGGATAAATCAGATATTGCAAATAAACTGGGCGAAACCCTCGCTAAACATTCTTCCTCTTCTAATTATGTACCTAAATTCCAGCAGTATAAAAACAACAAGAAAAGAAAACTATTAACTTCCATTCAGATAATGGGGAAGATTATAATGAAGCTTTTTCTCTTCATGAGCTCCATAATGCTATTGATCAGGCCCATGATACTGCTACAGGAGCTGATTACATCCATTATCAACTCCTAAAGCATTTACCAGAATCCTGCCTAGAAACTCTTCTAAATATTTTTGATGATATTTGGACATCGGGTAACTTTCCTAACTCATGGCGTGACGCCATAGTAGTACCCATACCTAAACCTGGACGTGATCATACTGATCCGTCCAATTATCGACCAATTTCACTAACTAGCTGTGTTTGCAAAACCATGGAACGCATGATAAATAATCGACTTGTTTGGTACTTGGAAACAAATAACCTTATCACAGATATACAATGTGGTTTCCGTAAAAATATAAGTACTGTCGATCACTTAGTGCGTTTAGAATCATTTGTGAAAAACGCACTAATAAAAAAACAACACGCTGTCTCTATCTTTTTTGACCTTGAGAAGGCATATGACACTACCTGGAAATATGGCATTTTACGAGATTTACATGACTTCGGGTTGCGAGGTCGTTTGCCTGAATTTATTGCCAAGTTTTTAAATGACAGACAATTCCAGGTCCGAGTGGGTTCTACCCTGTCTGATCATTACAATCAGGATCAGGGTGTTCCACAAGGCAGTATTTTGTCTGTCATTCTTTTTAGTATAAAAATAAATAGTTTAGCAAAAGTTTTAAATGATTCAATTGATGGATCGTTATTTGTGGATGATTTTAATATTTCTTGTCGTGGGAAAACTATGCATACTATTGAACGGCAACTGCAGCTGTGTTTAAACAAAATAAGTAAATGGCGTCTTGAAAATGGCTTTAAGTTTTCTAAATCCAAACCTAATTGTATCCATTTTTGTAGAAAATATAAGCCACATAAAGACCCAGAACTATCTCTAGATGGCATTCCCATCGGAGTCGTTACGGAGGCCAAGGTCTTGGGCCTAATCTTTGACTCCCACTTAACATTTCTGCCTCATATTAAGTTCCTTAAAACTAAATGCCTGAAGGCTCTTGACTTGTTGAAAGTTGTTTCCAACTCAAAGTGGGGAGGGGATCAAGCGACCCTCTTACACCTATATCGATCACTGGTCCGTTCAAAACTTGATTATGGCTCCATCGTATATGGTGGAGCCTGCAAAAGCAATCTTAAACTTCTTGATTCTGTCCACCACCAAGGCCTAAGACTTTGTCTTGGGTCCTTCAGAACTTCACCTATTGACAGTCTCTATGTTGAGGCTGATGAACCATCTCTTGAGCACCGCCGTATAAAGTTAACTTTACAGTACATTACTAAGTTATACTCTAATGAATCTAACCCTGCCTATAACTGTTTTCAATCCCCTCCATGAGGATTTATACACCAAGAAATCCTCGCTTGTCCCGCCTCTAGGACACAGAATTAAACCCTTTCTTTCTTCGGCCGGCATTGAGCTGGAAAACATAGCTCCCTCCCGTCATCTTTCTTCTCCTCCTTGGCAGTTGGTCCGGCCCCAAGTGGACCTAACATTGACCACATATAAAAAATCAGCAAGAAATGAATTACAATACAAACAAGAATATCATCAATTAAAACATAAATATAGCAATTATAAATCCTTATTTACAGATGGGTCCAAGGACGGTGGCGCTGTAGCTTGTGCCACTGTCATTGGATCCAGAACAATATCTTCTAGATTACCAGACAACAGTTCTAGTTTTACAGCTGAAGCTAACGCAATACTAACTGCTCTTAAATATATTCAAAGACACCCTCAACGTAAACAATATATAATCTATTCAGACTCTCTTTCTTGTCTTCAGGCGATTAAAAATTTATCATGTAAACATCCACTTTTAATTGACATTAATGAATTGTATAATGATCTTGCAACTGGCCAATGCGACATCGTCCTTTGTTGGTTACCTAGCCATGTAGGAATTTCAGGGAATACACTGGCTGACATTGCTGCTAAGGCAGCACTCAACAAATCTGTGACTCCACTTCTTATTCCATACAGTGATTATAAAACTGCAATTAGATCTTATATCCGTGATCTGATGCAGAAGAAGTGGGACACCCAGGTGGGTATCAATAAATTGCATGAAATAAAACCTTACATTGGTTATACCCACTTGGGTTGTCAGTCCAGATTTGAAGAGGTCATACAACGACGATGTCGTATTGGTCATACAAGGTATACCCATGCATACCTGTTGAAAGGTGAAGATCCTCCATTTTGCATCCCTTGTGATGAGAGAACCACGGTCAAGCATATCCTGCGTGACTGTGTTGAATTCTCCATCATAAGGGACAAATATTTCAATGTAAAAACACTTTCGGATCTTTTTAACACAGTCAATACTCATTTAATTATTGGATTTTTGAGGGAAATCGATTTCCTTGTTGAATTATAATTGATATGTCCTGTAGATAGTTATATTTTAATGGTTGGTAGTATAGATTAGGAACATTGATCATTAGTGGCTGTACCCTCAACGGGGGTTGAAGTATTGTAAAATAATTGTCCTCCTGAGAGGGTACGTAAGTCCAAAAATTTTCAAAGTAAATTTATACTTTCCAGGACTCTTAAGTGTAGTATTTGTGTTATTTTAATTTTGGCTACAATTTCTTACAATCGCCAGCAGCAGAGGGGATGGTGTAAATCCAACTAGGGACCATGCAGGTAGCAAAGGTACTGTAAGTCCCCATGGTCCCTAGTGTGGTGATCTACCTTCTGTTGTTGGCGATCTATAGCCTGTTTTTATACTGTATTGTCCATATAATGATATCAGTTTCACCTTTCCACACTAGTTTTAATGCTAATTGTGATATCCTAGTTGTTTTACTGTCCTTCGTTGACAGGTTTTATAATGGACACAATAGTCGTTTTTATTGCTGAATGTTCTCGTCACGATATGGCTGAAATAGTGCCGATGTGACGTTAAATATTAACTCACTCACTCACTCACTCACTCACTTACTCACTTTCTTGCCTTCAGGCGATAAAAAACATTTCTTGTAAACATCCACTTTTAATAGAAATTATTGAATTGTATAATAATCTTGCTACTGGCCAATACGACATCGTCTTCTGTTGGTTACCAAGCCATGTAGGAATCTCTGGTAACACATTGGCTGACCGTGCTGCTAAAGCAGCACTCAACAAATCTGTGACTCCACTTCTTATTCCTTACAGTGATTACAAACCCACCATTAGATCTTATATCCGTGATCTGATGCAAAAGAAGTGGGACACCCAGGTTGGTATCAATAAATTACATGAGATAAAACCCTACATTGGTTATACCCACTTGGGTTGTCAGTCCAGATTTGAAGAGGTCATATTACGACGATGTCGTATTGGTCATACAAGGTATACACATGCATACCTGTTGAAAGGTGAAGATCCTCCACTTTGCATCCCTTGTGATGAGAGAACCACGGTCAAGCATATCCTGCTTGACTGTGTTGAATTCTCCATCATAAGGGATAAATATTTTAATGTAAAAACACTTACGCATCTATTTAACACAGTAAATGCTCATTTAATTATTGGAATTTTAAAGGAAATTGATTTACTTGTTGAATTATAATTGATATGTTTTGTAGATAGTTGTATTTTAAGGGATGGTAGTATAGATTAGGAACATTGATCATTGGTGGCTGTACCCTCAAATGGGGTTGAAGTATTGTAAAATTATTGTCCTCCTGAGAGGGTACGTAAGTCCAAAAATTTTCAAAGTAAATTTATACTTTCCAGGAGTTTTAAGCATAGTATTTGTGTTCTTTTAAGTTTGGCTAAAATTTCTTACACTCGCCAGCAGCTGAAGGGATGATGTAAATCCAACTAGGGTCCATGTAGGTAGCAAAGGTACTGTAAGTCCCCATGGTCCCTAGTATGGTGATCTACCGTCAGTTGCTGGCGATCTATAGCCCGTATTTTATATTGTATTGTCCAAATAGTGGTATTTGTTTTAACTCTGCACACTAGTTTTAAGTATAACTATGATATTCTAGTTGTTGTACTGTCCTTTGACGACAGCTGTTTATAATGTATGCATGTTTCATTTTAGTATCAAAATGTTCTCGTCACGATATGGCTGAAATACTGCCGATGTGACGTTAAGTATTAACTCACTCACTCACTCACTCCCGAGGCTTTGATCTTTGATGTTAAATCACGACTCTACAACTCCAAGCTTCAACAAACTCGTTTGTTTTCTGACAAGCTGTATGAGAGGACTCCATCAGCATTTCAGGAGATGTCGCATTGCCAAAGACAATGTCCAATTGTTCTAATGAAGTATCAAGGGTTGCTTCAGAAGAGAAACCACTGAGGACATGCGCTCCGCATGGCATTGAATAGTGCAGTGTCAGAGTAAACGTGTCCCAATGGTTCAAGGCGCCACTGACTATACTTTACATCACCCTTTCCCCCTTTCCCAGAAAATGTTGACAAACGGGAACTTGATGCATGAAGTGTTGGCATGGGCGTGGGCGTGGGCGTGGGCGTGGGCGTGGGCGTGGGCGTGGCGGAACCCGGAGTTGCTCACTAGACTGGACAGTTGAACTGTACCCAGGATATGGCAAAGGCATGGGTACATGTCTATTAGGTCAAACCTTATAGGGTGCCCTAGTTGGATGTGGTATGATGTTGGACTATTAAGGGTAAGGTGTACTTGAAGCTATTGGTGGGATGTAACTGGATGCGGCCGGTAGAGCATTTGGGAAGCCTAACCCAGGACTATGGTCGTGTGGTGGTGTACCCTACTGAGAAGATCCTGTAGGTAACAAAGGGCATCACAGTGGGGTATGCGCGAGCAGAGATGATGGCCCCTGTGTAACAACATCATCTGCAAGGCTGGTTAGAATGCTTGTACGGACAGTGGGATTAAGTTGATTAAATCCACAATTTCATCTACCTGTGATTGAAAATGACTGTCCAACTGGGCCATAATAAGGAACGTGTTCCGCCCGTACCCCTTCTTTCTATATGCTCCTGGGAATCCTTCACCTGCGCAATGTTCCTTTGATTGTATTTTTTCCCCGTTCTAGTTTATATAATGTATATTCAGAGTGAGGCATGCATGTCAGTTTGTAATTTTGGTTTAATTTTTTTTTTTTGGGCGGGGGGGGGGGGCGGAGGGGTGCGGCAACAAGACTACCTAACTGTTGAGTTGGGCACAAGAAAGGGCTGATTATATGAGAGGCGATACGCAAGTACAAATACATGGAGCTAATCAACACAGGTATGAAATTATCAAAATAGAAAAAATGACGCTGTTTAAGTTAGCTGTAGGATAATTTATTTGAAACTTACATATGGAATCAAAGTCAAATAATTACCAATTACAATTCATAGTATAAAGTGGAGAAATTTCAAACAGACATGAACTCTTAAATTATATTACTGGAACAACTTCGTTTACAATGAGGCGGGGTTGAATAAGAATCGCGAGCTGAGTAGTGAATAACTTGTGAATCCCAAACACAACACAGAAGTTAGTCCGTATGATTTGAAGGTCCATCTAGGAAGGTCTGGCATGATGTTTGAGACAGCGTGGACTCTAGAAGTTGAAATGAGATGAATGACCTCTTCTCATTGTGAAAGAGACGTTGACTGGACTATCAGCTCCACGTTGGGCGCCACTTTCTAGTTTGGTGTGGTATATATAATGTCCTTCCACTGGGCTGCTAGTCATAACAACAACAGTTCTTGATGAATGATGAAGTTTATTTTGTTGACATTTGGGGAAGAAGGCTGAAAAGAGAGAACCTCCCACCCGCAAGAGTTCATACAGTAAAGGCGTAATTTAAGCTAAATAGTTTAAATGGCTATAACACATGGCTGAACGCCATGTGCTCAATCAGAGTTACAACATATGCAGTAGCTGGTATATACTTATATATATGAATGAAATAACATCATAATTAAATATTTTTGCAATAACGACGCAGTGACATTTCCATTGATAAATAGTGTTTGTTTACATAACACAGTACAGAAAGATAAGAATGCTGAAGTCTTTCTCACCCGAAAAGAGAACCTCCCATCTGTAAGAGTCATGCAGAATGCATGAGGAGGGCAAGTGAGAAAGGGAGTTTAGGCAACATGACCAAACTGCCTATCAAAAAACAGGTGGCAACTTACAAATGTCAAAGGAAATCAGATGCTGGATAGTTATGTTATAAAAATAGAAAATGGGAAGTCCTGGCGAAACTGACGTTCAACTGCAGAAAAGGACGACATAGAGCATGAAAGGACAATGACAACGCATGTGTCGTATCTATCTATATACACACACATATATCTGTATCTGTATATGTGATGTATGAGGGTGGCACTTGGTGCTACAAATGACTATACATTTCATGTTAACTCTGAGGCTTATAAGATAACTCGGTTTCTCTGTTTTCCTCTGTTACTCACAACCAGAATGATTACATACGAGTAAGGTGATACTCTCTTACAAAACCAGTTCGTTAACAGCCACTTAATGTACAGATATGCCCAATACGACCTTAACGCCACAGAAAGGACAAGTTTTGGTGCATTATTTAACACAAATGTAGCAATGTTTTGCAGACCGCCTTTATCAACATGCATCAATATCACGTCAGGGGACAAAGGAATTGGGTTTCACAAATAATGCCAATGTGGGGAATCGAACCCGGGTCTTCGGCGTGAAAAGGTAACGCTTTAAAATTTAGGCTACCCCACCGTATCAGGAGAAGATGGAACTACATGAGCAGCTGGTGGAAAATATTTTTTTAACGGAGTTGTAAATAATATTTATGCACGAACCAAGAGACCACTCTATCAATCTGTCACAATTTTGAGGAGATGGTGTAGCCTCTTGGTTAAAGCTTTCTCTTGTCACATTGAGGCCATTGTTCCATTCTCAACATGGCTATAAGGTGTGAAGCCCGATTCTGGTTTCCCGCGCCGTGCTATTGCTGGAATATTTCTCAAACCCAACTCACTATTCGCTCTCTGAAGCCATATCCTTTCTTAACATCTGTGCTATGCACAGTTTCTCACTGAAAGAGTCCAGTTGCTGCTCTTCTCTCCCGTGTCTCTCCTGGATGGTGGAACGTCTAGATACCCGGATCTTGAAAGGTGACATTTCACAGACCCGATTTTTCCCTCGAAGGTGATACAAGTAAATATTTTCTCTCTGATGCACGCTCCTGAGCAATCCTTTGCACTTTTAATCTCTACAAGTCTGTGATTGCTGCCACTGATTGATAGGCCTCGGTATGTCATAAATCCTTCACCATATACACTGCAGCCTGTGGAATAGATGTCGGACAACTGTTATTATTGAGGCAAATGTCGATAAAGTACATGAAAGTTGCATTGGATTCACGCCGTTTTTCAGCAGTATTCCAGCAAATACCAGAAATAGGTATCACACATGATACCCATGTGGGGTACACGAGGCGAGCCACCTCCTTGTGAGTGCTGGGTAATGCTATGAGCTCGCTAACCCCCGGTGTGGACGCGGGGACATATTTGCTCCACCAACCCGTTTGCCGTGGGTTGTGGCCCAGTGTAGGTGAGGGCAGCAGGAGCCTGCAAAAAAGTGGTAGACCCCCAAAGGCTTAAAAATCCAATCGAAACATTTAATAAATACAGATCGATTAAGGAAAAGGACATGTCCGAAAACTCCTATTCCAGGGCACATAGCTTGTCGTCCTCGAATAAAGTGAGGATTAGATCCCCTAACAATCCAGCCAAAAGATACTAAGGTAATTTGACTACTATCGTGCAGTGGAACTATACAGGTCTAGGTACTAGTTTTAATGAACTACAGCGATTTTGTGCAGGATCTGACACCATTGACAGTCTGTCTGCAAGACCCTTCAATGACCCCGGGTAATGGGGTCATTGAAGGTCTTCAACACTTGTACGGCACGATGTTATTAACAGCCCTGGTACTCATTTCCAAGCTGTGGCACTGCTACTTACTCTCGGTGTTGCATTTCCATTATGTTTTGTGTGATCATACGGATCTGTATATTCGTCTTCATCTGTACTTCAACAGACTGATCTTCAATCGCTGTATGATCAACTCTCGAAGCCATGTGTTATTATGGGTGACCTAAAAGGTCATAACCCGCACTGGGGAAGTACTACCATTAAAATTAAAGGCAAAATACTTTCAAAAACCGACCTGTGTATATTTAATGATAATTGGTGTGTTTATAATAACCTTTGTGGAAGTGACGTCCCAACTATCTTTGCAGAAAAGACTCCATCTGATTCTCCATCGTACTGTTCAAAGGCATACTGGTCTGTACAGCAAACTATTTGTAAATCAAAACTGCGACCTGAATATTTCAGTGATACAACTAATCCCATTCAAACGTGACTTTTTAAATGAAATAGCTGATGAGTGTATCCCAAAGTCCTCTACGACTAAACATGTATGAAAACCACAGTTTAATACAGACTGTAGACAAACTAGAAAAACGAGGAAAAAGTCAGAACATTATTTCCGCCATCATCCAACTGTCCATAAGTTTAAAATTCTCAATGCATAGGCGCCTCGTACCTTCCTACACAACAAACAGCAATCTTGTCTCAAAAACTAATTCATGCACGCCAATATCCAAGGTATGGAACCTGGTTAAATATATTAAATCAAAGGTCCAAAATCTGCAGTTCACCATCTTAAAGCTGGTGAGAATTTAATGACTGATTGCACATAAAATTGGCGAAACCCCTTCCAAAAATTCATCATCGAAAAATGATGTCCCTGAGTTTCAGAAACATCAGAGACAACAGAAAAGACAAAAAGTTATTTTTAATCAAATAATGGTGAAGTTTATAATGAAGCTTTTTTCATTACATGAGCTACACACTTGCCTGAACCATGCCTGATGACAGTTTTAGGTATATGTGAACAAATATGGACGTCTGGAGAATTTCCTCCAGAAACCAGAACTTGCCAGGGATCACACAGGTCCATGCAATTACAGACTGATAACTCTCACTAGCTGTGTCTGTAAAGCCATGGAACGTGTGGTGAATAAAATGTTAACATGGTATCTTGAAACCAATAACCTCATAACAAATAGGCACCCGTGAACGGCCACCTCATCGTGGTGGGTGCTGGGTAACGCTGAGAGCTGTTCATCCCCGTTGTTGACCCGGGGGCATATTTGGTCCACCGACCCGTTTGCCGTGGGTTGCGGCCCTGTGTCGGCGGAAAAAGGGATCCTGGTGGTTGAGGGCAATAGGGGACTGTAACCGTGTTCCTGGTGCTCAATACAACCTCCCCTGACTTCACCTAGACGGGAGGTTGAATGGGCCCGGTTCAACCAATCAGCTGGCCATGATAAGCCCTGTGCATGGAATATACATATATATTTAACGTCACATCGGCAATATTTCAGCCATATCGTGACGGAAGCATAACACTGGAATGTCTATTATATATAAAAACCTGCCGACAAAGGACAGTAAAACAACTAGAGTATCACAGAAAAGAATGTAAAACTAGTAATTATACCTAAAACAGTTATCTGTAGAGGACAATACAATATAAAAATGGGCTATAGATTGCCAACAACTGAAGGTAGATCACCATACTAGGGACCATGGGGACTTACAGTACCTTTGCTACTTGCATGGACCCTAGCTGAATTTACATAATCCCTTCAACCGTTAGCAATGTAGACACATATGCTACGATTAACAACAGTGGAAAGTTTAAATTTACTGTAAATCTTTTTGGACTTACGTACCCTCTCAGGAGGACGATAATTTTACAATACTTCAACCCCCTTTGAGGGCACGTCCATTAACAATTCAAGTTACTAATCAAAACTACCAGTAATTAAAATGCAACTATCTACAGAACATAGTAATGAAAATTCAGTCATGAAATCGATTTCTTTTAAAAAAAACCGATAATTAAATAAGAACTGTGTTAAAAAGATCCGAAAGTGGTTTTACATTGAAATATTTATGCCTTATGATGGAGAATTCAACACAGTCACGCAGGATATGCTTGACCGTGGTTCCCTCATCACAAGGGATGCAAAACGGAGGATCTTCACCTTTCAACAGATATGCATGTGTATACCTTGTATGACAAATACGACATCGTCGCATGATGACCTCTTCAAATCTGGACTGACAACCCAAGTAGGTGTAACCAATGTAAGATTTTATCTCATGTAATTTATTGATACCCACTTGGGTGTCACTTCTTTTGCATCAGATCACGGATATAAGATCAAATAGCAGTTTTATAGTCTGAGCACGGAATAAGAAGTGGAGTCACAGATTTGTTGAGTGCTGCCTTGGCAGCAAGATCAGCCAGTGTATTCCCTGAAATGCCTACGTGGCTGGGTAACCAACAAGAGATGTCGCACTGGCCAGTTGCAAGATCATTATACATTTCAATAATTTCAATTAAAAGTGGATGTTTACAAGACAAATTTTAATAGCCTGAAGGCAAGAAAGAGAATCTGAAGAGATTATATACTGTTTGTGTTTTGGGTGTCTATGAATATATTTAAGAGACATTAATATGGTGTTAGCTTCAGCTGTAAAAATAGAGCTGTTATCTGGAATTCTAGAGGATATTGTTCTGGATCCAATGACAGTGGCACAAGCCACTGCACCACCGTCCGTGGAACCATCTGTAAATAAGGGTGTGTAATTGCTATATTTAGTTTTTAATTGATTATATACTTGTCTATATTGTAATTCATTAGTTTCTGATTTTATAAATGCAGTTAATGTTAGGTCCACTTGGGACCTAACCAATTGCCAAGGAGAAGAAAGAAGACGGAAGGAGCTATATTATTCAGGTCTATGCTAGAAGCAGCAAAAACAAGCGGTTGTATTCTTAAACTAAGAGGCGGAACAAGAGAAGTTTTCATGTATTTATCCTCATTCAGAGGATTGAAAACACAGTTATATGCAGGTTTTGACTCACTGGAATATAGTTTTGTTATATACTGCAAAGCTAATTTTATGCGTCGTTGCTCAAGAGATGGTTCATCAGCCTCGACCTACAGGCTCTCAATTGGTGAAGTTCGAAAGGAGCCAAGACAAGGTCTTAGACCTTGATGATGGACAGAATCTAATAGTTTTAGGTTGCTTTTGCAGGCTCCTCCATATACAATTGACCAATCATGTTTCGAACGGACAAGTGATCTATATAGGTGTAGAAGGGTAGTTTGATTCCCTCCCCACTTTGAGTTAGAAACAACTTTCAATAAATCAAGTGCTTTCAGGCATTTAGCTTTTAGAGATTTGGTATGAGGAATAAAAGTTAAATGTGAATCGAAAATCAGACCTAAGAACTTGGCCTCCTTGACACCTTTGATGAGAGAGCCATTTTAAAGGAGTTCTGGGTCTTTATGTGGTTTATATTTACGACAGAAAAATATGCAATTAGTTTTGGATTTAGAGAATTTAAAGCCGTTTTCAAGACACCATTTATTTACTTTATTTAAACACAACTGCAGTTGCCGTTCAATAGTATGCATATTCTTTCCGCGACAAGGAATATTAAAATCATCCACAAAAAGCGATCCATCAATTGAATCGCTTAAAACCTTGGATAAATTGTTGATCTTAATACTAAATAATGTGACGGACAAAATATTGCCTTTTGGAACACCCTGATCCTGACTGTAATGATCAGACAGGGTAGAACCCACTCGGACTTGAAATTACCTGCCTTTCAAAAACTTTGATATAAAAAGAGGTAAACGACCCCTTAAACCCAAATCATGTAAATCCTTTAAAATGCCATGCTTCCAGGTAGTATCGTATGCCTTTTCGAGATCAAAGAAAATCGATACTGCATGTTGTTTATTTACTATTGTATTTTTGACAAAGGATTCTAGACGTACTAAATGATCAATGGTACTACGATTTTTCCTGAAACCACATTGAATATTTGTGATAAGTTATTAGTTTCAAGATACCATGTTAATCGATTGTTTAACATTTGTTCCATGGTTTTACAAACACAGCTCGTTAAAAAGATTGAGCTGTAATTAGATGGATCTGTATGATCCCTGCAAGGTTTTGGAATGGGGACTACAATGGCATTACGCCAGGAAGTTGGGAAATTCCCTGAAGTCCATATTGAATAAAAAATATTTAGAAGTGTTTCCAAACATGGTTCCTGTAAGTTTTTCAAGAGCTGATAGTGTATGTTATCAGCACCTGTTGCTGTATCGTGAGCTTGCTCAAGGACAGTGTGTAGTTCATCTAATTAGAATAATTCATTATGGTCTTCGCCATTGTCCGAGTTAACATTGATTCTCTTCTTCCCCTGTTGTTTCTGGTATCGTTGGAATTCTGGCACGTAATTTGATGAAGACGTATAGCGAGAGTTTCACCAAGCTTATTGGATATATCAGACTTATCACTTAATAAATTACTACCATTCTTGAGATGGTGGACAGTAGATTTGGAACCTTTGCCCTTAGTTCTTTGAATGATATTCCACACCTTTGTCATAGGTGTACGGGAGTTAATTTTGGAAACATAATTTCTCCAAGACTGACGCTTCTTCTGTTTAAAAATGCGTCGATCATTGGCATTTAAAAGTTCCACTTTATGTAAATTATGAACTGTAGGATGGCAGCGAAAATACTTTTCCGCCTTCTTCCTATCCTTTCTGGCCTGTTTATAGTCCTTAGTAAACCATGGTTTACGAATATGTGGAAATGTAGAGGACTTTGGTGAAGTTTCGTCTGGATAAAGGTGGCTCATCCCCAGGGGTAATGCTTTTGAGGATGGTGGGAAAGTGATCATTCCCACATAGGTCCTCCCATTCAAGTTCATTACATAAATTAGACTCAGCAAATGATATATCTATGGAAGAATATGTTCCCGTAGCTGGATGTACATAAGTGGCTGAATCGTCATTAAAATACATAAATTATTATCGGATATAAAATCTTCGATACTTTTACCTTTAGTATTTGTGTTGGCACTTCCCCAAAGTGGTGTGATAAGATCGCCCATGATGAGACATGACTTCGGAAGTTGATCATATAGATTTTGATGGTCTGATTGTTGAATATTTGAAGAGGGAGATATATACAAGCTGCACAAGGTCAGCGCGATGTGCAGGGTAAAACGAGCGGCAACAGTTTGCAATTGTGTATTTAGAGCGATAGGGCTATGTATGATGCTGCGATGAACCAAAAGAGAATCGCCACCAGTAGTTTTGTCTCCTGCAAGAGAAAAAGAGTGAAAATCACTATACTGTCTCTGATTGAAGTTATCTGTATTTTTAAGGTATGTCTCTTGAAGACATAGAGCTGACGGTATAAGATCTTTTGTATGAGTAGCTGTATTTCGTTGAAGTTATTCTTTAGTCCTCTGCAATTCCACTGAATCAAAGGCTGATAACTATTCATTTCTTTGGTGGATGAACTGGAGATCTTGCTCGCCCACTACGTTTCGGCGACGTGTTGTTGAGGGATGCTCTCTGACACATCATTCTCTTCAAGTGATCCAAACTTGTTCTAAAGGTTGATGGATCATCAGTGCCTTTTGATACTCTACCCGTTTCATTGTTTCGAGAAGAGTCAGTTTTACATCTGGATAACGTAGTTTTTCCTTTCTTAGGCTGTGAACTTTGTGACGAATGATTCTGTGTCCCTGTTCGTTGAACTGGAGTTACAGAAACAGTAGATGATGATGCAGGAGTCTGTTTACCTGAAGAAGGCTCAGTAGTAGTTTGTGTGCAGGAATCCGACATGCGGGGTGGGGGGTTCAGAATTGATGGAATTCATCCATGTCAGATCTGTCTGACAGACAATGGAAGATGTTACCACAGCTGGTCTTTTAGTTACAGAAGCACATGAACCATTTGGATCGCAGGAAGGTACGAGTTTTCTAGCCTCGTTGTAACTAATGTTCTGAATAGTTTTGATTTTATTTATCTGCATCTCTCTTTTCCATATGAGACAGTCTTTTGACGAGGATGAATGTTGACCAGAGCAGTTGACACATTTTTTAGAGTTGCATCGCAGTCTTCGATAACATGTGTTTTCTCACCACAGTGTGCACAAGTGATAGTATTTTTGCAAGAATTTATCCCATGGCCAAACCTTTGGCATTTAAAACACCTCAGTGGGTTTGGGATATATTGTTCAACTGCATGGTTGCAATATCCTGCTTTGATAGTTCTTGGTGGAGACGGAGAGACGAAAGAAAACAAATAAGTATTTGTTTGAGTTACTTCTGAGTGCTGACGCCGAGTAAAACGTTTCACATGTGTTACCCCTTGGTCTTTTAATTCACAAACAATGTCAAGCTCAGACATATCATCTAGGAGGTGATCACGGTCCTTTACAACGCCGTTGCTTGAATTCAGTGACCTGTGGACTGACACTGAAACGGGGAGTCCAGCCAAGGTATCAACAGACAGTAAATTGGTGGCTTGCTGTTTTTTGGTACTTTCAATTAGAAGTGATCCAGATCTCATACGCTTGATATTCTTAACATCTCCTGCTATACCATACACTCCTTTTGAAATCGCAAATGGATTCAATTTGATAGGCTGCTTGTCCGGACATTCTAAAACCAGAAATTCTGGCCAGTATTCAACTTGATTAAGAGGTAGACAGCCTTCATTAGCATCATGATCATTGTCAAGTTGACGCTTCTATTTCATTGAGGTTTACAGTGCCATGTTGAAGTATTATAGATTCGTCACCCCAGCTGCCCACCCACCACGGAGTATCATAAAGACAATGCTAAATACATGCGGATCTCCGACTTGCAGCACCAAGGATACGGGGATGATATAATCCAGCAGAAGGATTAAACAAGTAATCGGTCTACCAGATTGGCCGATGCGCCATCGCCTTCTGGTACCAGCATCTAGGCAAATTTTGTCAAGTTAGAAAATGCATATATCTTACAATATATACTCAAAACCAATTATGTCAATATTGTGTACAGTAAAACCAAGCCAAATAGTTATTGAGCAATGAAATTTAGTGCTCGGGGCTCGGCATGACCAGCCAATTGGTTGAACCTGGCCCATTCAACCACCCGTCTAGGTGAAGTAAGGGTCGAAGGGGTGTGTTGAGCAAAGGAAACACGGTTACAGGCTGCCAGAGCCCTCAAGCTCCAGACTCCCGTCCTCTACCGACACAGGGACGCAACCCACGGCGAACAGGTTGGTGGACCAAATATGCTCACGGATCCACACGAGGGTGTTGGCGAGCTCTTAGCGTTACCCAACACCCACCACGAGGAAGCGGCTCGCCCACGGGTGCCGACACAACCTGGAAATATGGCATTTTAAGATGATTTACATGACTTCGGCTGGCGAGGTCGTTTGCCTGAACTACTTGATTCTGTGCACCAAGGCCTAAGACTTTGTCTCGGTTCTTTTAGAACCTCTCCTATCGACAGTCTTTACGTCGAAGCTGATGAGCCTTCTCTCAACCAACGCCGTATAAAAACTTTACAATATATTACAAAATTAGCTTCTAATGAGTCTAATCCCCCATTTAATTGTGTCTTTAAGACTCTTTATGAGGATTTGTATAACAAAAAGTCTTCCCTTGTTCCGCCTCTTGGGCTCAGAATGAAGCCATTTCTTGCTGCTTCTGGCATTGAGCTGGAAAATATAGCTCCTTCCCGACTTCTTTCCTCTCCTCCTTGGCAATTGGTTAGGCCCCCAAGTGAACCTAGCATTAACTACATTTAAAGAATCAGAAACTAATGAACTGCAATATAAACAAGAATATAATCGATTAAAACGGAAATAAACCAATTATATAAAGTCTTTGAAGGGCATTCAGAAGTGAAATGCATAAGAATGAAGATTTTATGGATATCAACTTCTTTATATGAGAACACAACGTTTCGGAGTTAATGCTTACTCCTTCACCTGATGAAGGAGTAAGCATTAACTCCGAAACGTTGTGTTCTCTTATAAAGAAGTTGATATCCATAAAATCTTCATTCTCAGTTATATAAATCCTTATTTACAGATGGGTCCATGGACGGTGGCGTAGTGGCTTGTGCCATTGTCACTGGATCCAGAACAATATCTTCTATATTACCAGAGAACAGTTCTATTTTCACAGCTGAAACTAACACCATATTAACGGCTCTTAAATATATTAAAAGACACCCAAAACATAAACAGTATATAATCTGTTCAGATTCTCTTTCTTGCCTTCAGGCTATAAAGAAATCTTTCTTGCATACATCCACTTTTATTTGAAATCATCGAATTGTATAATGATCTTGCAACTGGCCAGTACGACATCGTCTTTTGTTGGTTACCCAGCCACGTAGGCATTTCTGGTAACACGATGGCTGATCTTGCTGCTAAGGCAGCACTCAACGAATCTGTGACACCACTTCTTATTCCATACACTGACTACAAAGCTAACACTAGAACCTACACCCGTGATCTGATGCAGAAGAAATGGGACACTCAAGTAGGTATAAATACATTACATGAAATAAAACCGTACATTGGTTACACCTACTTGGGCTGTCAGTCCAGATTTGAAGAGGTTATTTTACGACGATGTCGTATTGGCCATTCTAGATATACTCATGCATACCCTCTAAACGGTGAGAATCCTCCATTTTGTATCCCTTGTGATGACTGAGTCACGGTCAAGCATATTCTGCTTGACTGTGTTGAATTCTCCATGACAAGGTATAAATATTTCAATGTCAAAACTGTTAATGATCTTTTTACCAACGCTAATTCTCATTTAATCATTGGGTTTTAAAAGGAATTGATTTTTTGGTTGAATGTTTAGTAATATTTTCTGTAAATAGATGTATTTTAATTTTTGGTAGTTTACATTAGTAACTTGAGTTGTTAGTGGCTGTACCCTCAAAGGGGGTTGAAGTATTATAAACTTATTGTCCTCCTCAGAGGGTACGTAAGTCCCAAAACGTCCAAAGTCAATGTAAATTTACCAGGATGTTTAAGCATAAGCATATTTTAGTATATTTGTGATTTTAATTTTGGCTAAAACTTTCCTACAAACGCCAGCTAGGGTCCATGCCTAGCAAAGACACTGTAAGTCCCCATGGTCCCTAGTATGGTGATCTACCTTCAGTTGTTGGCGATCTATAGCCTGTTTTTATATTGTATTGTCCATATAGTGATATCAGTTTTAAATTTCCATGCTAGTTTTAATGCTACTTGTGATATTCTGGTTGTTTTACTGTCCTTCGTTGACAGGTTTTACGATATGCTTATAGTCCTTTTCATTGTTAAATGTTCTCGTCACGACGTCGGCTGAAATATTGCCGATGTGACGTTAAATATCAACTCACTCACTCACTCACTCGTAACGAATATCCAATGTGGTCAGGAAAAATCGTAGTACCAAAGTAGGTAGAACCTTTTAGATTCTGTCCACCACCAAGGTCTAAGACGTTGTCTTGGATCCTTCAGTTCTTCACCTGTTTACAGCCTTTATGTCGAGGCTGATGAGCCATCTCTTGACCAACGCCGTGCAAAATTACCTTTACAGTATATAGCAAAACTATGTTCCAGTGAATCAAACCCTGAATATATATGTATCTTAAATCTGCTTTTTTGAAGATCTGTACAACAAGAAATCTTCTCTTGTTGGTGTAAGAATGTAACCATTTACTGCTGCTTCTGGCATTGACCTGGATAATATAGCTCCTTCCTGTCTTTTTTCTTCTACTCCCTGGCAATAGGCCCCAAGAGGAATTTAGTCAAAGTTAGTCAAATTCGTATAAATATACATATTCATCCTTTTTACAGATGGATCCAAGGATGGTGGCGATGTAGCTTGTGCAGAACAATGAACACAACAAACACTGGATCCAGAACAATATCTTCCCGATTGCCTTATAACAGCTCTAAATTTTACAGCGGAAGCAAATGCCACATTGACAGCCTTAGAATATATTAATAGACACCTTACGTGTAAACAATATATATCATCTTTTCAAAGATGCCCGTGTCGAGCCATCACCTCGTAGTGAGTACTGGATAATGCTAAGAGCTCGCCAACACCCCTTGTGAACCCGGGGGCATATTTCGTCCACCAACCCGTTTGCCGTGGGTTGCGTCCCCGACTCGGTGGAGGACGGGATCCTGGGGGTTGAGGGCCTGAAACTGTGTTCCTTTTGCCCAACACACCACTTCATCCCTGACTTCACCTAGACGGGTGGTTGAATGCGTCCGGCTGGTCATGTCAAACCTTATGCATGAACTGTATATGAGTTATTGCACAAATCTGATTTGGAATTGTTTGAATTTCTGAGGAAACGGAGCAAGTCAGAGACCCACTTGTGTTTAGCATTGTCCTTTGATACTCTGTGGTGGATGGGGAGCTCAGATGATGAAATCATGGCTTCTGAAATCCCTCTAAAAAGACCAAACGTCAACTTGAGACTGATCCCATTAAATCTGACCACAGACTGCCCAAATCAATTGATTACTGACCACCTTTTCTTGTTGTTGAAATTATTGACAAGACACTTTTGACGTTTAATCCAATCCTAGCTGAAGGTTTACAAGGCATCCTCGGTGATGTAAAGAACATTAGGCGATTACGTTCCGGTGTTCTGCTGCTTGAGTGTGCAAAAAGGTAGCAAACCATCAAACCTTATGAGTACTAAATCTTTCGTCGGCATTCCAGTCACGATCTCAGCTCAGAAAACAGTCAACACGAGCAAGGGAATTGTCAGGGACATGTTGTTGATCACCGGATTGTCTGGTCCAGACTCGATTATTTACAGACCGCCGCCATATAGCTGGAATATTGCTGAATGCGGGGTAAAACTAAACTCACTCACTCTCGTCACGATATGGCAAAATTGCCGATGTGATAATTAATATTAACTAACTCACTCGTACACACATGGGGATTCGAAACCCATGATTTTAGCCCATGATTTCACAAGAACCCATTCACTACGTCGGTTAAATGTCACTGAAACATTATGTTTCTCTCAATACGTGTGTTCGAAACCTACAATACAGCCACACGCCATGTCACGAGCACCGTGGACGGGATTAAGACTATCTGCAATATGTGGTTTTTGAAGGGCTACAGTCACAGGCGGTTGTTTAAAGCGTGTTGCTTAGAAACCGACTTACGTCTTACACAGCTGTTGTTGGCAGGGTTGAAGCTGTACCCTGGTATACACTTGCAGGTCTTCGTGAAGCACACAAACTTCCTGTCTGCTGAACAGTCTGAGTCCGTTAAGCAGACTCCAGAGTTCCGCTGATACTGGGATCTGTGAATGTTAGGCTGTATTTTGTCATAAAGTTACATGACATGGTTATACTATGTAGTTTAACTATTTGTATTCTGACGTGGTATGATTTTGCAGTTGGACTAAAATGTTTTTGTCTATTCAGTGTACTTTGTAACAGCCATGTCGAACACTAGTGAAATACGCACGTAGGACGCCAGCATTTCAAATATGCCGCTTATTTTGCTGGCCCTCATCTAAACTCACCTAAATCCCAGGTTTGATATCCCACATCGATACAAAGTGTGAAGCCCTTTTCTGGTGACCCCGATATGATATGCAGGAATATTGTTAAAAGCTGTGTAAAACCATACTCACTCACTCACTGACAGACTGCTTCACTCCCTTACCCTCAGCTACATCTTCACCCCCTACACTCTCATCAACATCCAATATACATCTATGTTCACGTCACAATATAGCTGTAATACTGCTGATGTGACGTCGCTGATTCAGCCCATATATATCTACACATCGTTTACAGAATCATACTCATCCCTACACCAGAAACATCAAGGATATATGTTATGTTATATAGCAGTCGTAAGACAAGGTCTTGTGTCAGCTGCATGTAGGCCATAAAATGAGCCTTACATTCCACACAGACTGCACCACCGTCGCGCCTTCTTACACAACGTGTAGTCAATTCACAGTCCACAGTGGAGCATGCACCTCCTGAAATCTAAACCAAACACACCAAAGAGATACTCTTGTCAAGGATGCGATGTAAAACAAAGAACTGAGTGTCCTACACACCACACTGACCCCCCACACCACCTAGAATGACCAGTTCCACCAATCGGCTGGTCATGCTAAGCCCTGTGCACGGCAAGTTCTACTTACACATAGTTCATTTATCATTTGGTCTTGGTCGCTGTCGCTGGATTCCAATTGTCTTGTGCCGGAAGGTGGTGGGTCATGGGTAGATTTGGTGATGTTGACCTCCGAATATTTTATGTATCCTGTTTATTGTCATGGACCGAATCAGACTGACATTGAATTGGTAGACATATACAGTGATCCGTGTCGTATCCACTTGAGTATAATCGCCAGTATCTCTGGTATCAACATCTTCAATATCCGGTGCTATCTGAAGCCCGACGTGGTCGGTGGGAAGCTGGAGTTCCCAGTCATGTCCTTTCACCATGGATCGTATACGATCTGGTTCATCTCACGAGAAAAGGAGAGACGTTTAGAGGATGGTGATCCCGTGATTAGGAATATTTCTTGAAACACTTGGCTTGCGTACGTGTAATTGAGGCTGTACACTTCCACATAAGCTAAACCCATTTGCTTTTGAGGCTAAAATTTGCGGAGAAGTCAAGAATGTTAGTGTGTCCGGTGTATTTGCCAATATTGAGGTTGCTGTGCCTGCACAGAACGTTGAACAGGATGTTGTCCCTGTGATATGTCAGAGGTGGACATAGTTACAGAGCTGGAAGATCAGGGTGCTTCCCCATTGAAACGTTTTACCATAAAAACCGGGAATCTTTACGACAGCAAACATATATCGATTGATGTTTGCTCTCTCTCATATCTCTCATAATGAATGCCATAAGACCAGAAAGCGAAGGAAGAAAACTGAAAGGAAATGTCGCTGACGTCCTTCAATGCGCAATGTCAACACGCATGTAGACAGAATAGCTGTCATTCTCGGAGAAAGCATGTTTCGAAAATATCGATTCAAATGAGTGGACCATGAAAAAGAGGCAAAGGTTCAAGCTGAGCTGTCAAAACTGTAACTGCCACAAAACTTGGTAAAACTATCTTAAAGCATTCTTCAAACTATGTATCTGAGTTTTAAAAATATCGGAAAGAAGAGAAGAAAAAAAATCACATTTAACTCTGAAAATTGTGAAATTATAATTAATTATTTTCCTTCCAAAAGGTACACACAGCAATGATACAACAAGAGAGGCTGATAATATTCATCATCATCCCTTGAAGCATTTGTCTGGAAACACTGCTTAACATATTTGATGTATGTGACTTCAGGGAACTTTTCACCTCCACGAACTGCCATTGTAGTCCCCGTACCAAAGTCTGGCCCGGGTGATACAGGTCCATCGAATTACAGACCGATACCTTAAATACGATTAACTTGTTGGCTTGAAACCTAATAACCAATAACCTAATTACAAATATGCAATGCGGTTACCGGGAAAAAATCATTGAAGTATTAGTGTTCATTTAGTACAGTTTATTTATATTTTTAGACTGTAATTCACTGGTTTCTGACTCTCTAAATGTGGCTTATGTCTGATCGACTTGGGGCCTCACCAATTACCAAAAGACGGAAGCAGGGGGGAAGTAGATATATTGTCGGGCTCAGTATTTGCACCATAAATGATATGCTTTGATGTATTATGAAAAGAAGGGACTTTAAAATTTAATTTGCTAGAATTAATAAATAACTTTGACCTTAGTAACTTTGAAGTAGCTAAAAATAATTGTCTACAGCCCGATTTGTTTTATTGTTTTGTTCCGACATAAAACACATTTTAGAGACAGATAATAGCTTTTAATTTAATTATCTTTCTGTGATATGTTAGTTGTGATTTTCTGTCCCTCAACGAAAGGCTTATATAATTAATACATATTCAACATGCATTTGTTTCATTCATGATGTGGATGAAATACTGGTACTTGTGTGCACGGTACATTTATGTGGTAACATCAGGAAGCTTAAATTTTACTGAATGAATTAACAACTTACTTGGTCCTTTTTCTTCGGGTATATAATGGACCTCCCCATAGTCCAATGCCTAGCATCCATGTGAAATAGATGGCACGCTAGTCTGTCAGTGTCGTATGTAAAGCTCATACACGAGCCTATCTGTATACATAAAACGTTGCAAAGCTTGATTCCAACACCATACACTACTTTTAGTTCTGTTAACTGTCCTTGTGGAAGGAACATGCACATGGCCAGTAGAACCAGCAGTGGCATCGTCTCAGCGATTCTAGCGTTCAATGCAGGACTCTTCAGACAATACTCTTCAGACAATACTGTTCACTTTTCACTCTTCTGTTTTCAGAATATATCATTGTTCTCTGGATGGCTCAATAGAAACAATATATACCCCAAGCCGACGATAATGGGTCTTGGCACAACCACATAATTTATGTTAAGGTACCTGATATCACTCAGCAAGTTGATATTTCTACAGAGACATATGAATGCTAACATAACATGTGACACTATGGCAGGTGATAGTATCCGAGGAGGTCGTTTTTGATATATTTTCCAAATCATTTTGAAACTGCTTTTGAAAAGATAGCTGTATCTGGACATTATATTCTCACTCCATAATTCTTACTCCAACATATTTAAATAGACAGGTGACCAAATAGTTTGTGGTAATATGAATAAATGTGTCTGATACTTATTTACAAGACAATCAAGTGAATAACATCTTGCGCATTGGCATCAACAACACCTCCGCTTCAAGGGTATGGATTTTACGTCAAAAAACAAAACAACTTCCCCAGTCTCTTTTCTCCGGGTACATAACATATCCTTCATTGTTCAATGTTTTGCATCCTTGTGCGATAGGTGACTCCCTATACTTCAAGCTGACAGTCTCACAGAAGCTATGATTACACGATGTCATTTAGAAAGTGGTCAAATGCAACATATGTCATATTTGGGATATGAATGGCATCGTGTAATCATAGCTTTCGGCCGTGGGGGCCGTGCCAATTTACACTCATCAGAGGGGTACACAAAGTACGCAGTCTAGACTACCAGTTGTCCGACTTTCATTTTTGTGGAAGTCGCAGTGGCTGAGCGGGCTAGGCGGCTGACTTTGTGTGCTGGCGATTAGGTGCCTGACTCCCGGATGGGACTCAACCGAAAAAAGTACTCGAATTTGTACTTTACTAAGAAAGTGAAATCCCAAATAAGACACATGTTGCAGTCTCACAGAAGGGTCTGAGCTTAACTGGACAAATAATGTGAAGGCACCAGGCATCACTCTACAAGCTGGCATTGCCACAGAGGCATAGGACTGCTGGTTTTACGTCAAATTGCACTTCAAATTATGACAGCTTTAACAATCCAAGGACGTTGTTAGTGATATATTTCCCAAAACAATTTGGAATTTCTTAAAACGACAATTCGTATCTGTACATTATACTCTCATTCAATATCTCCATAACCCTTACCCCGGTATATTTGAGTGAGTGAGTGAGTTCATATTTAATGTCACATCGGCAATATTTCAGCTATATCACGGCGGGGGACACCAGAAAATGGGCTTCACACATTGTACCCATGTGGGGAATCGAATCCGGGTCTTGAGAACATATCTGACATAGAAAATGTGTATATAATAAAAACACTTGTTAGGACAGGTCAGTAAAACAACTATAGTGTCACAATAACAAATACAACCAACGTGGAAAGTTAAAACTAATGTCACTATTTGGACAATACAATCTGTAAAAAAACAGGCTGCAGATCGCTAACAACTGCGAGTAGATCACCATAATAAGGTCCATGGGGACGAACAGCATGGACCCAAGCTGGATTTACACCAACCCTTTAGCAGCTGGCGATTGTGCTGAGTCTTGGCCGGTATCAACAAATATACTACGTTTAAAGGTGTGGTAGAGCTAAATTGACCTTGAAAAATTGTTGGGACTTACGTATCCTCTAAGGAGGACATTCAATAATTTCACGCTACTTTTTGAGGATACATACACTAACTATAGTAGTTGCTAATTTATTCAACCATGTTTAAAATATCAAGCAGCTATTTCGGAAACATATTTATCTAATAGTTCTATTTCCTGTACAAATTCAATTATTTGATGATAGCTAACATAATAACACCAATATATTTGACTCAAAATACTTTCACCAAAAATGATGGCATTTCCGTGTAGCAGTGGATTGGTACAGGAAATAATAATGAAATTTATATTTCGTTTTCTTTACGATTCCTATGGTGTGTTTCACGGCAGTATGCCCTGCCGCACTGAAACCTGCATTGCTGCCCATGTTAATTGACAAAATACTACCTGTTCACCTGTCTTTAAGTTAATATTCACATTTAACACGTGAGTTATGAGTGAAAATATAATATTACAATTTTTAAATTCTCAGCGATTTCTGTAGCGTATTGCTTGGTACGACCAGTACGTCCTTTCTCGCAAATCCCCTGCCCGACACTTCCTTCATGCAATACAAAAGCTGTTGCCCTTCTTTGACATCCACCTGATCGATATGCTACGTTTTGATGCGCCATGCGCACGTCGCTGACTACCCTCCGCTCACCTGGTCCGACAGTTTCTGTTCTTTTTACTAACGAAGTGCTGACGATTCGGAAGTCAGAGATTTCATTTCATGGCGCCGGTGGGTGCCCTATCGATCATTCGAATGATTTCAGTCTTGAGTGTAGACACCATTTGGAGTAAACGCGTCACCATTCTATCGACCATCGACCATTTGCTATGCATACTGGTGCCCGAATAACGTTCGGCTATTGTTCAGTTAAATCTCTTGTCCATGGCTTGACTAGGATGCCTTCCTGTAAGTCAGGCCTTGCTTTGCGATGGCCCGAGTGTTTTGGAAAGATTTGACCTATTGAAAACGAGCCGGGAAATGTATTCAAACTTAAAAATGACATTGAATTGTAAGTCAGTATGATACAGTAGCGATCTTCCAGCCGTCTGTATGAGCTCATTCTCTTCAAAGCCAGGACCAGGCGACTTTTGTACTTGTACTTGAAGTCGGTTTACGGTAATAACTGATTTCATCTTCAGCGAATGGACAATGCAATAGCAACCTGATACCATTACCTTCATCACCCTCCTTGCTCTTTTATTTTCTTATCATGTCACATTTTACAGGCACCCATGAAGAGCCACCTCCTCGTGGTGGGTGCTGGGTAACGCTAAGTGCTCTTCTCCCGTGTGGACCCGGGACAGAATGTGTTCACAGCACCCCATTGCTTGTCGTAAGAGGCGACTAAATTGGGCAACCTGTTTGCCGTGGGTTGCGTCCCGTGTCGGTGGAGGACGGGATCCTGGTGGTTGAGGGCAGATGGGCTTTTAACTGCGTTTCATTTGCCCAACACACCACTTCGGCCCTTACTTCACCTAGACGGGTGGTTGAATTGGCCCGATTCAACCAATCGGCTGGTCATGCCAAGCCCTGTGCATGAACTGTGTATGTGTCTTTGGCACAGATTTGATTTGAAATTGTTTTGAATTTCGGCTTTGGCACTACTGGTGATCTGTAAGTTTTAATTGTGAATTCTAATATGAAATTTGCCTAGAGTCTTATGCCAGAAGGCGATGTCTCATGGGCCAATCTGGTAGTTTAATTATTTATAATTCTTCTACTGGAGTATATCATCCGGGTATCCTTGGTGCTGCAAGCTGGAGGCCCGCTTGCTTTAGCATTGTCCTTGTGATACTCCGTGGTGGGTGGGGAGCTCGGATGATGAACAATATGACACCAACCATGGCTTATGAAGTACCCCACAAAAAAACAAAGCGTCCACTTGAAATTGATCCTGTTGATACTGACCACAGACCGTCTCTATCGATTGAGTATTGGCCACGTTTCCTTGTTATTGAGACTCCGGACAAGACCCCATTAAAGCTGAACCCTTTTGCAGTATCTAAAGGCATTCAAGGTATTGCTGGGGATGTTAAGAACATTCGGCGCTTACGTTCGGGTGCGCTACTAGTTGAGTGCAGCAAGAAACAGCAAGCATCCAATCTGAGTATTGAATCTTTTGTGGGCATTCCGGTCACGGTCTCTGCTCACAAGACCTTGAACACTAGTAAAGGTATCGTGAGAGATAGAGATCGATTGTTTGATGACATGACCGAACTTGATATAGCATGTGAAATGAAAGATCAAGGTGTGCTATATGTGAAGCGCTTTTCAACCCGAAAAAAACAATGAAACATTTCAAACTAATACCTATCTGTTTACTTTTTCATGTCCAAATGCTCCTAAATCAGTGAAGGCAGGCTATTGTAACATAGAAGTTGATACCTACATCCCCAACCCGCTCAGGTGTTTTAAATGCCAGAAATATGGACATGGCGTGAATACTTGCACATTGTCTGTTGTGTGTGCTCACTGTGGTGAGAAAACACACACAACAGAAGATTGTGACAGTGATTTCAAAAAATGCACCAACTGTTCAGGCAACCATTCATCTTCTTCGAAACAGTGTCCTATTTGGAAAGAACAAATGGAGATAAACAGAATAAAGTTTACTCAAAATATCTCCTTTTCTGAGGCAAAAAAAACTGGTTAAAAGGTCTGATCTTCCAGAAAGTTACGCTACAGTAGCAAAAACATCATCGGAGTCTACCTCAAAAATAACAAAATCATCCACAGGATGCCAAACTACCTTGACTTGGATAAATTGCGATTCTCCACAGCTTTTATACCCTGCTATGTCATCTCAGACTGAGGAATCACTTCCTAGTACATCAAAGTCGTCTTCTGATCACAAATCATCATCATCTCAGTCACACTCGAAATCTCAATCGACAGCTGATAATCAATAAACTGTGAAAGGTAAACCGAAGTCTAAGCCTGATGCTTCAAAACAACAAAGTGGCAGAGCTCCTACAGGGTCACAAAATAAAATTCAGTTGTTTAATAGATATGGGTCTCTTGAAGACATGGACGTTTCTGAAAATGTCCATTCTAGGGCACATAGCTTGTCGCCCTCCAAAAGAGTGCGGGGTAGATCCCCAATAAATCCCCCCAAAAGATAGTTTATTCCAATAATATTGTACAGTGGAACTGTAGAGGACTGAGGACTAATTTACATGAATTACAGCTATTAGTCCAGGATTTTACACCTTCAGCGTTATGTCTCCAAGAGACATATTTAAAACAAACAGATACATTTGACCTTCGTCATTTTAATGCATATCATTCTTTTTCACCTCCGGGTGATAGAGCCACTGGTGGGTCATCCGTTCTAGTCAGACAAAACGTTATTCAAAGCCCTATTTCACTTAATACTAATATGCAGGCTGTTGCTGTGAGAATTACTTTACATGTAGCGTTTACGCTATGCTCTCTTTATATTTCGCCGTCTTCGACGTTTGCCAAAACTGATCTGCAAGCTCTCTATGACCAACTCCCGAAGCCCTGTATTATAATGGGAGATTTAAATGGGCACAACCCACTCTGGGGTAGTGTAACTACAAACACTAAAGGTAAGTTGTTGGAGGACTTTTGTTGTTACAATGATTTATGTATTTATAATGATGGTTCCAGCACATACTTACACCCTGGTACAGGGACGTATTCTGCTCTCGACTTGTCATTGACAAATTCCGAACTATTAAATGAATTCGAATGGTCAGTCCACAATGACCTGTGTGGAAGTGACCATTTTCCTACTATATTAAAAGCTGTAACTCCATCTGATGTTCCTCCATCATCAAGGCGGAATTTTAAAAAGGCTAACTGGGCTTTATATGAAACACTGTGTGCTGGAAAACTTAAACCCGAACGTTTTATTGACGTTCCTGATGCTATTAAATCTTTTTCTGATGAATTGAATTCCATAGCTGATGCGTGTATACCAAATTCCTCTGTAGTTCCACACATAAGAAAACCATGGTTCAACGATGAGTGCAAACAAGCTAGGAAGGCAAGGAAGAAAGCTGAACATTATTTCCGTCGCCATCCTATGGTGCATAATTTAAATAAATTTAAAATTTTAAATGCTAAAGCGAGGCGTACTTTTAAACAAAACAAACGCCAATCTTGGCAAAATTATGTGTCCAAAATAAATTCTCGGACACCCATGTCCAAGGTATGGAACATGGTCCAAAAAATCAAAGGTAAAGGTACTAAATCTACTGTCCATCATCTTAAATATGGAGATCAATTGCTTACTGATAAATCAGATATTGCTAATAAACTGGGTGAAACCCTTGCTAAACACTCTTCCTCTTCAAATTATGTACCAAAATTCCAGCAATATCAAAAACAAGAAGAAAAGAAAGCTATTAATTTCAATTCTGATAATGGTGAAGATTATAATGAAACTTTTTCTATTCATGAACTCCATACTGCTCTTGATCAAGCTCATGACACTGCTACTGGAGCTGATAACATACATTATCAACTCTTGAAGCACTTACCGGAATCATGCCTGGAAACTCTTCTCAATATTTTCGATGATATTTGGACATCGGGTAACTTTCCTCCCTCATGGCGTGACGCCATTGTAGTACCAATACCTAAACCTGGACGTGATCATATTGATCCGTCCAATTATCGACCTATTTCACTAACTAGCTGTGTTTGCAAGACCATGGAACGCATGATAAATAATCGACTTGTTTGGTACTTGGAAACAAATAACCGTATCACAGATATACAGTGTAGTTTCCGTAAAAATAGAAGTACTATCGATCACTTAGTGCGACTGGAATCATTTGTTAAAAACGCACTAATTAATAACCAACATGCTGTGTCTATCTTTTTTGATCTTGAAAAAGCATATGACACAACCTGGAAACATGGTATTTTAAGGGATTTACATGACTTTGGTTTGCGAGGTCGTTTGCCTCAATTTACTGCCAACTTTTTAAATGACAGACAATTCCAGGTCCGTGTGGGTTCTACCCTGTCTGATCATTACAATCAGGATCAGGGTGTTCCACAAGGCAGTATTTTGTCAGTCACTCTTTTTAGCATCAAGATAAATAGTTTATCAAAAGTTTTGAACGATTCAATTGATGGATCATTATTTGTGGATGATTTTAACATTTCTTGTCGTGGTAAAAATATGCATACTATTGAACGGCAACTGCAGTTGTGTTTAAACAAAATAAATAAATGATGTCTTGAAAACGGCTTCAAATTTTCGAAGTCCAAAACTAATTGTATACATTTTTGCAGAACATATAAGCCACATAAGGACCCAGAACTATCTCTAGATGGCACTCCCATCAAAGTTGTAAAGGAGGCCAAGTTCTTGGGATTAATTTTTGACTCACATTTAACGTTTCTACCACATATCAAATCCCTCAAAACTAAATGCCTGAAGGCACTTGACTTGTTGAAAGTCGTTTCAAATTCTAAATGGGGAGGGGACCAAGCTACCCTCCTGCAACTTTATCGATCACTGATCCGGTCAAAACTTGATTATGGCTCCATTGTATATGGTGGAGCCTGTAAAAGCAGCCTGAAACTTTTGGATTCTGTTCACCATCAAGGTCTAAGACTTTGTCTTGGCTCCTTTCGAACTTCACCTGTTGACAGCCTGTACGTTGAGGCCGATGAGCCATCTCTTGAGCAGCGACGTATCAAATTAGCTTTACAGTATGTAACAAAATTATATTCCAGTGAGTCAAACCCTGCATATAACTGTGTTTTCAGTCCTCTGTGTGAGGACTTATACAATATGAAATCTTCGCGTGTACCGCCTCTTGGTTTAAGAATTAAACCATTTCTTGCTGCTGCCGGCATTGAGCTGGAAAATATAGCTCCTTCCCGTCTTCTCTCTTCTCCTCCTTGGCAGTTGGTTAGGCCCCAAGTGGACCTAACACTGACCACATTTAAAAATCAGAAACTAATGAATTACAGTATAAACAAGAATATAATGAATTGAAACATAAATATAGCAGTTATAAATCCTTATTTACAGATGGGTCCAAGGACGGTGGCGGAGTAGCTTGTGCCACTGTCATTGGATCCAGAACAATATCTTCTAGATTACCAGACAACAGTTCTATTTTTACCGCTGAGGCTAACGCCATATTAACAGCTTTTAAATATATTCAAAGACGCCATAAACATAAACAATATATAATCTATTCCGACTCTCTTTCTTGCCTTCAGGCTATTAAAAATCTCTCTTGTAAACATCCATTTTTAATAGAAATTATTGAATTATATAATGATCTTGCTACTGGCCAATACAACATCGTCTTCTGTTGGTTACCCAGCCACGTTGGCATTTCCGGTAACGCAATGGCCGATCTTGCTGCTAAGGCAGCACTTAACAAATCTGTGACACCACTTCGTATTCCTTATTCTGACTACAAAGCTAGCATTAGAGCTTACTCTCGTGATCTGATGCAGAAGTGGGACACCCAAGTAGGTATAAATAGACTACATGAAATAAAACCCTACATTGGTTATACATACTTGGGTTGTCAGTCCAGATTTGAAGAAGTCATTTTGCGACGATGTCGTATTGGCCATACAAGATACACTCATGCATACCTTTTAAAAGGTGAGGATCCTCCGTTTTGTATCCCTTGTGATGAGAGAGTCACGGTCAAGCATATTCTGCTTGACTGTGTTGAATTCTCCACCACAAGGGATAATTTTTTCAATGTCAAAACTATCAAGGACCTTTTTAGCACTGTTAGTTGTCATTTAATCATTGGTTTTTTAAAAGAAATTGATTTTTGGTGGAATTTTGAAACTTATGTTGTGTAAATAGATGCATTTTAATGATTGGTAGTTTGAATTAGTAACTTGAATCGTTGGTGGCTGTACCCTCAAAGGGGGTTGAAGTATTGTAAAATTATTGTCCTCCTGAGAGGGTACGTAAGTCCACAAACATTCACAGTAAATTTAAGTTACCAGGATTTTAATCGTAGCATTAATGTTCTTTTAATTTCGGCTAACTTTTCATACAATCGCCAGCAGCTGAAGGGATGGTGTAAATCCAACTAGGGACCATGCAGGTAGCAAAGGTACTGTAAGTCCCCATGGGTGATCTACCTTCAGTTGTTGGCAACCTATAGCTCATTTTTATATTGTACTGTCCTGTATAGATACACTGTTTTAGGTCTATTCACTAGTTTTACATTCTACTCTGTGATATCCTAGTTAGTTTTACTGTCCTTTGTCGACAGGGTTTTACAACGTATGTGCAATTAATTCATTTGTATTTTCATAATTACTCGTTCTCGTCACGATATGGCTGCAATATTGCCGATGTGACGTTAAATATTAACTCACTCACTCACATTTTACAACAGGGGTAGCCTAGTGGTTAAAGCGTTCACTCGTCAACTCGAAGGCAGTGTTATATTCCCGGGTAATATGTGTGAGGCCCATTACTCGTGTTTCTCGCCGTGGTATTAATGGAATATTGCCAAGGCAAGATATGGCTTGTAAAGTCCAAACTTACAGCAAATGATCTTTCCCTCGTGGCAAGTTTCAGAACCTTAGTAATTTGTTTCGGAATTACGCCGCACTCAGCAATATTCCAGCTATATGGCGGCGGTATATAAATAATAAACTCTGGAGCAGACAACCCAGTGACCAACAACATGAGCACCGAACTGCGCAATTGAGAACAGATGACATGTGTCAACCAAGTCAGCGAGCCTGACCGCCTGATCCCGTTAGTTGCTTCTTACAAGCACAGTCGCCTTTTGTGGCAAACATGGGTTTGCTGAAGGCCTATTCTCCCCCGGACTTTCACGGATCGCGTGACATGGAGTGTTTTTTTATGACAGCATCGTTTACGTCCTTTATGTCTTCCCTCGGCAGCATCATGTATCTCTCCGTTTATCATTAGCAATCCATTGACAATTTGTCATTTCGATACATACATTATTAACACCATCTTTCTTCTGGAAAGGTTTGAGACAGAGTTTAAATGGTGGAATACTATTTAATAGTGTGGAATACTATTTAATAGTGTGGAATACTACCGGCAGCAGAAGCATGTAGAAAGCCTGCCATGAAGTCACAATAGTATTCAGTGTAGTCTACAATGTTATCAAAGTAAATATTGTTAATTTCAGTGTAGTGGTTTTCTGTTTCATATCGATAAGCCACTAGGTCAATTTCACTTGTTTAGTGTTGTAAAGTTCTCTCCATGATAGTACCCAACATGTTGAGGAAGCACAGGCAGATATTGGTAGGTGATGAAAAATTATACGGAATGTTAGTGTCAGTGGCAAATCACGTCACACGGCTTGGTGAATACATGTTTATGAAGGCATGTTCAGGCAGTGGTCCTACTTTGTTTCATTTACCATGGACATAGTACCTGGACTCATCAGATGGAATCACCGAATTGAGGTGACGTTTTCTAAGCAATCAGGCACAAAGACCTGGGCCCACTTGCACAAAGCAATCTTAACGCTACAACTATCTTAAGCCTATGTTGGAGAATGGGAGTTACAATCATTGTAGTGCTAAGACTGCTTTGTACAAGTGGGCCCTGGGTTTCATATTAATGCCATGACTTTTACCAGGTTTTAAGTCTCCTTGAAGATAGCTGAGGTATTCTTGAGAGTATCATGTAGTTCCATAACAGTGCAGTTTCTCCTAATATACACTGGCAAGGACATTTCTTAATGGCAGTTTAGACCCAGTCTATACACATGACTGGTACAGATCGACACACAGTACGTGGCGGCTGAAGTGAGTGTCAGTAAGAGTGACTTTCACCAGTCACCTTTCCGTACAAACATGGCCTCGCCTCGCTGGTGCTGGTTGGAGTCACAACCGGATTAACTTTTGGTATCATTCAACAAGATTGGGCAGGTGCACGTATATCAGACAGATCTTGGAGTGCATTTTGCTGCATTTATTGTTTCGTCATTTCCATGGAAACCATCTGAACTTCTTTAACCAGCTGTTAGATTTTGTCTACCGAATTTGTGGGAGCCTCGACATTCATCTTCAGATGACACGTTTTATACGTATCTATATGGGTATTATTTGTTTTAGTTGCCAGTCCCATCATGAATTCTTGAAAAGAGCTCTAACTCCAGAAACAATACTTTATTTGTATATGCTACACTCATTCCATTCATTTGTTACTTTCTTCTGGGATGTGGTGGTTTGTTCTTGAGCAAAGTGCCCTGTATGTGTTTACAAGGAAGTGTAATACTGACTGAGTGAGCATCTTTTACGCCGCTTTTGTCAATGTTTTAAAGGGAAATCGTACCCAGGTCTTCGGCGTGACGCTTAAACCACTGGGATTCACCACCGGCCCAACCACGAGTAAGAACTGCGCCAGATTTGCTCAACATACTATTAGCTATTTCCGGGTAAAGTACTTCAAGAGAAGGCCATGTTTGTAAGACACATCTGAGGAACAAAGTGTGGACTGGTTGGTCGAGTGTTTTTAGTTCCTGATATTGTGGATCAGTAAAGCCGTGATGTCGTAGAACACAGTTTCTTCATTCACTCAACAGTGATGGTGACTACTGCTGTCATCACAGAAAGATTCTCATGAATATTGAAGATCCAGGTTAAAATAGGTCTGCAGCAGGACGTGCTTGTCGTAAGAGGAAACTACCGAGATGGGCTGGTCGGGCTCGTATTACAATACCGTAGATTGATTCTCATGCTGTTGATCACCGACTCGTCTCGACTGTTTGTAGGTTGCCGCTATACAGCTGGTCCATTACTGAGCGTTAACAACGAAGAACAAACTTCTTTGATCTGATCTGAACATGACATCATATGTCACTTGCAATAATTTATTTTTGCATTAACACATCTAAAATATCCATAACGATACAATCTGATGTTAGTCAAATAGGAAGTATTTTGACTTGAATACTTTTTGACTGGATATTATCATAACTATAATCGCATCACGATCAGAATATTGTATTCCGACTACATATATATATATATATATATATATATATATATATATATATATATATATATATATATATATATATATATATATATAATTATAAGCACATGTTTTTAACACAAGAAGATACCCAGGTGATGACATTTGATGCAAACACTAACATAGGCATGGTTTGACAACTGCAGAAACTTGGTACGACACTACGAAAGAACATTTTCTTCCAAGATGCTTCAGCTCTTGACAATGTTAAGATGCTTTGAAATCTTTAAAGACGTTGTATTGCAATCCTTATGTTGTTAAGAACAGCCGTGTGATGATCTTCAAAATCTATGACCAGAAGCCATAACCTTGAGCTCTCCCTCGTCGAGTCCTGTATATATACTACCCAGCAAAAGATTACACTCAGTAGTATAAATGTCGCCACTTACTTCAGTCACCAGTTCGAAACTAGATTTTCCAAAATATTTCATTCTGTTTAAAGGTACTGCTTACAAATAAACTCATGCATTTTGACACAAATTCGTCACGTTGGAAACGAACGGATTTAAGGAATGATGAAAATCGGGGAATTCTTAACAAAACATTATACAAAAATGCAGCTGTTATGGGCGATATTTGCACCTGCGTTTCGGCATGCATGAGCCTTGTGCATTTCATCTGCATAAGGTTTGTAGATGGTTTCCCCATATATAACATATAGTGCTTTAAGTGAGGCTAAACTGTTAATGGGTAATGTATGTGACGCGGTATGTAACAGAGTGTTTTATCAATTGAGGGTAAATTGATTAGTATCATTATCCGCACTCGTGGTCAAGGGAATAGAAATTACGCATCAGTTTGGATGTTCAGTGTCTGTGTCTAGCGAACACCCACAACCCGTCAGTAGACTTCATAACGCCGGCATTCCTTCGTCCCACTTCATGGCTTAGATCTACCTCTAACTTGTACCTGAAACACGGAACAAACAGATATATTCCATGTTTCTATGTTGTATTACTCCGGAATATTCCACCTGTTGGAGGGGATCTGTAAATAGTCTATATTGGACTAATCAGAGGTCAACAGCATGAGCTCTGACACATGTCAACCAAGACTCTCCCGATCCCATTAGTGGACCTTTGGACAAGCATTGCTTGCTGAAGACCATTTCTAGGGTAGGAGTTTTAAAGGTTACCCGAGATTGACATCATATGTTCACCAGTCGTAAAAGGCACAATGTCACACCACAGGTCTCTAAAAATGTATAATGTTTATCTCTCAATTATCCCATCATTCCTAAGGGAAGCTACCATATATTTCACTCCCAAAAATATGTACATAACAATATCGAATAAAGAAAGAAGTTCGCACAACACCGCCTGTGGCAGTTTTCGATGTGCGGAGCAATCGTCAACATTCCATGGCAAGTATTATCTATTTGGAAACAGCTCGCCTTAAAGTTTGAATTATCGATTCAGGGATAATAAGTTTTCCTGTATAAAATAAAGGTAAAATATAGTCGAATATGTGTGACGTGGTGCCTATAAAGAAACGATACCTTTCCAGGATTCTTCCAATCATGAGCTTCTCCTCGTTCAGGGCAAAATGTTGTCCGATACAATTTCTGGAAAGTAAAGTTTAACATGATCATATTCCCTTTTCGGATATATTTGTCTTGGTTTTCATTCGATGACACTCCCCGTGATCCCTAGTCCGGTGAGTGAGTTTAGTTTTACGCCGTACTCAACAATATTCTAGCTATATGGCGGTGGTCTGTAACTAATCGAGTCTGGACCAGACAATCCAGTGATCAACAACATGAACATCGGTCTGCGCAATTGGGAACGTGTCAACCAAGTCAGCGAGCCTGACCACCCGATCGCCTCTTACGACAATCATAGTCGCCTTTTATGGAAAGCATGGACTGCTGAAGGCCTATTCTACCCTTCACGAGTCCCTTAGTCTGGTGATCTACCTTCAGTTGATGGCGATCTACAGCCTGTTTTATATTGTATTATCCAAATAGTCATATTAGTTTTAACTTTCCAAGCTAGTTTTAAAGCTAATTGTGATATTCTAGTTGTTTTACTAGAGTAGTAGTCCGATGGGTCGCTGTAGCATGTATCAACAGAGAGACCTAAGAGCATGGAGTATTACCTCGGGCCAGCGGAGAAGGGGATATATGCGTAGCTGTCCTTCTTCTGGATGTTCTCGGGTAGAAACCGATCAGGATCATACACTTCCGGGTTCTCCCACACTTCCGGGTTGTGATGGACATGCCATATCCCCAGTGAAATGGTTGTTCCTACTGGAAAGACCTTCCCGTCGATGTTCATGGGATGTTGCAGTTCCCGACTGACGAACGGAACAGGAGAATGGAACCTCATTCCTTCCTTCAGACATCGTGTCAGATACTCCAACTTGGGAATGTCGTCCCTAATTGATAACATATACAGGTTGCATGAACGTTCCACTTACACAAATCTTATCAATACCCAAATTTAAACAGTCTAATCAGTTTCTGTCCGAAATACCGCGGCGTCATACCAAACCAGCAACCACTCCGGAAAAGTGATCTATAAGCTGGGATCTTGGATTTGGAACAAAACAGGAATATGTCATACTATTGGAGGAGTCATTACCATGATATGAATTTCAAGATGTTTATTTTCTTATCTGCTGTGCCTTACCAGGTAACACAACCACTAGGTGTGTGCTCCCATGTTGTGTTCCCTACAAAAAGGTGTATTCTCGGGCATGAGATCTCCTCTCCCCGAATATGAGCCCTTCAAGTGATGCACCCGACAAGGAAATGTGGTCATCCAGGGTAGGTACAATAGGACCCCAACCAGGTTGTCTGCACTACCATTTGGTTTTCTCTATCATGTAATCTGCCCTGTTTGATGTGCCGTGACAGATAATTTGCCCTACCAGGTGATGTGCTTGGACTCTCTCCCGTCCAGTAGTGTATCCAGTTCCTCCTGGATTTTGGTCTGGAACTCCGGTTTGGAGGCCATGGTGAACAGCGTCCATGATATTCCACTGGCCGTTGTGTCGTGGCCTTTGCAACAAAGGAGCTAGTTTATAACGATTTGCTGACACACAGTTCCTGACATCAATAACGAACCCGTAGGCGGGGAACATCAAAGCATTTGCAGATTTTGGTTACATATTTTCAAGATACTCCTGCAAGTGAACTTTTGTCCGTTAGAATTTAAATCGAGAGACACATTTCAGAAAGGCATCAACTCTGGACCCCTGCCCTGGCCAACGGAAAGAATTTGAATATTTGGGCAGAAAGTCTTTCTTGGAAATGGACTAAACATGCAGAAAAACATCAGCTTAAAATACGCCTTATGCTGATTTAAATTTGGATTAGAGAGCTACCGAGAGTACGATGTTTCTATGTCTCTGAGGCGTTGCATTAAGATTCTATTTTGTCAGATGGGGAGCTCATGCTTGCAGCACCTGTTTTATTACATGCGTATGGGGAACATCACTTTCCTTGTTTGAGTAATGACACATGCCATTTACAGTATCACCGATACAGGAATAGTACCTTCAAATAGAAACGTGTCGACCTCATTCCTGATCTCTAGCGGGGTAAGACCCTTGCCATCACCATCTCTGGCACTGAGCAAGACATCCAAGAAGTCGAGGTAGCGGGTCTTTGGAGGTCCATCTCTCTCCTGCAGACGATACACCGTCATATTACATACAAGTGAAATTTAGTTTCTCAACGCTTGTCGCAATATTCCAGTGCTACCAGGACGGCGGACGCCAGAACACAAAAACATGTTCTACGCAAGTAAAACTCCTACCTATACTACACAATGTTACAAAGACAGTACAGTGTCCTAATACAGTACAATGTGCTTTGTACGTACATAGTACAATGTCCATATTTAGTCTAATGGCAAATGTGCATACACAGTACAATGTCCACACAGTAAATGTCAGGAGTACACACGGTACAATGTTCACACACACACAGTACAATGTTCACACACAGTACAATGTCACATGCACACACAGTAAAATGTCACCTGTACACAGTACAATGTCCACACACAGTAGAATGTCCAAACATAGTACAATGGCACATGTACACAGTACAATGTCCATCACCAGTACAATGTCACATGTGCAAACACAGTGCAATGTCCACACACGATACAATGGCACATGGAGACACACAGTACAATGCCCACATACAGTGCAGTGTGCTTTGTACATACACGGTACAATGTCAACACAGAGTACAATACATTGTACAGTGTAGGTCGTTGACTGGTCCCGAGGGATCATGGGTTGATGTACCCTCGATGTTTATGTTCCTCTTTATCTTACCGAACATGTCAATGTCATTTTGGAATTGTTGGAAGTATGGGTACAACTCCTTTTGTCTCACTTCGCACACAAATGTCGTTTTTTGACTGGCTGAGAGATTTGCTGCTGAGGCTGGTGCTTTAATGCCGTGCGTAGAACTTAGGCCACAAAGCAGATGAAGTTAAGCAACGTTAAACGCAGTGAGTCATTAGATGGGTGACCTTGACTCCTGAGAGTTTCTAGAAAGCACACAGGAAAGCTATTTTATTCAAAATTGTCTCTGTTCACACAGCAGAAGTCAGCAGACTATTAATGAACTTTTTGTCTTTTTGTATGCACTTTGAGCATGCACTTTGGTGTATGGAATTTAGTGCCTGTAGAAGTCCACATACAGTACACAACACCACATTCACTGGAAAACAGTATACAACACTATACTCTGTAATGTTACATACTCAATACAGTAATACATGCAATGCAATCTTTACACACCGCACAATATTACACATAAACATAGTTACATAGATACTACCAAGTCACCGTACTATGATGCATATGAAATACAGTGCTACGGAGGGCAAGTTCACACACGGTACTATATGTTACACACACATTCAGTAAACATTGGGGATTCTATCTCGGCCGTCAGTCATCAAGCACATTTCTAAAAATGAATGGTTTCAAACTTTGACACTGACCAAGGTCTGTCGCCTCTTCTCGATGATGTCTTCCGCCCAGCGATGTACAAAGTCACACTGTTTCTTAAACTTCTTCCCAGAGGACGAGTTGTAAAACATGACGTCAGGGTGCTGCCATGGAGTACTGAAAACAAATTTATCATCATCTACGCTCCCGACATAATCAGTTTAACAAATTCAGATATATCCCCTTGTGACATGAATATCAAGGTCACCACGTCTGACTGGCACCTTCCTTATATTATGATGAACCTAGGTACCAAATATGAAAGGAATCCAGTCAATTCCAGTTCGTTCGTATTCCAGGACCTACGGAGCAAAATACTATAGGATAATAAATATAGTGCATTGAAGGCACAATAATCGATTGCAGGCACTTGTGAAGCATATTCGAAAGGAAAAAATAGACTGCCGTAACTATTGTCGGGTTTTTTTATCTACAGGATTTAATCTACAGGATTTTTCCTGTTGATTTACTTGACAACGTCCAGGTGCTCCATTGTCTAGATGATCTTTTCGCATGCAGTAGGAGCTCTAAGGCATGTTATTCTGAACTTATTCTTCAAACAACATTCCAAGCGGACAACAGAAAACTGTTGTTTATCACTGGATTGTCTGATCGAGACTCGCCTATTTACAGACCGCCGCCATATAACTGCAACATTAGTGCATGCAGCATTAAATAACAAGCAAACAGACATACAAGAAAGCAGTTTGTATAAGAATTTGCCGGACACCTCGTAGCCCGAGATATTCTCTCATACTTACAGGGCGCGGTCTGTAGCTAGGAAGAGTAAGTCATTCACCGCGTTTACATACGGGTGTGTTTGCCTGAAAGCAAAATATTCAACTGTTTAAGCGAGTGAGCAAAGATTTAATGTCACATCGACAATATTTCAGACATACCGTGACGGGAACATACTTAAAATTGAATTAAAATACGTGTATTATATAAAAAAAACCATGTCATCAAAGGACGGTAAAACGACTAGAATATTACAATTCGAATTAAAAGTAGCGTGTAAAGTCAAAACTTGAAGCACTATTTGGACAATACAATATAGCAAACAGGCTATGGATCACCAACAACGTAAAGTAAATCACCATACTGGGAACCACTGGGACTTTTAAAAGTACCTTTGGTACCTGCATGGACCCTGCCTGGATTTATATCATCCCTTCAGCCATTGGCGATGGTAATGATAGTTAACCATAAGAAAAATAACAAATATTCCACGATTAAAAAAGTGTGTAGGGCTAACTTTGAAATCTTTAGGACTTACCCTCTCAGGAGTACGATATTTTTACAGTACTTTAACCCCCTTCGAGCATACAGCACTAACAATCGTAGTGTCGATTTACCCGTGTAGCTGCCTGCATTATTTGTGTCAGGTTGGCACGTGCTTGAAGTATTACCACGTCACGCTCTGATTTGATTGCCACATTGGTATGAAGCTTATTTTCACGTGATTGCTAAAATCGTCGTCAAACCATAATCACTCATTCCACGTAATGTGCCCTAATCATCTCGTTGCTCTCTGTCAAATGTTAATGCATAATTCCTCGTGTGAGTGAGTTTAGCTTTACGCCACACGTAGGAGTATTCCAGCTATTTGTAAATAAGCGCGTCACCAACAGCATGAGCACGGATCTATGCAGTTGGGTTACGATGGCACGTGTCAACGAAGTCATCGTGCCTGACTACCCGGTCCCGTCAGTCTTACAAGAAGCATGGGTTACCGAAACTCAATTCTAACCGGGATCTTCACGGGTGATAATTCCTCGTATTCAGCAATTCTGTTTGCTTATAATAAATTCTCGTTTTCTCCCACGTTGGCGTCCCATGTCCCCACACTTTGCAATGACGACACATGTCTATTTCCAGTTACCTACAGAGGCAGCTTAGTATTTAAAGCGTTTGTTTGACACGCCAAAGATCCGGGTTCGATTCCTTACATGGGTATAATGAGTAAAGTCCATTTCTGATGTCTCCCGCCATGACATTGGTACTACGCCGTTTTATTCCACCAATCTATCTCTCTCTCTCTCACTCACTCACTGTTAATACTTAAAATGACCCTGTCTGTGATTCGCCACTCTTACCCATGCTGCTGTCTGTCCGATGCGCCTTCCCTACTCACCCCTGTCGCTGTATGTTTTCCTTGACCGACATGGCGCATCTCAGCAGGATGTCAAATGTACACAGGCCGACCATGTTGAACAACTCGAAGCTAGTGCCTTCCTCCACGTGTTTGTCTATCTTCTCCTGTTAACCAAATGGTGTTAGGTAAGATGTTCATGCTACAGAATGACCTTCGCTTTCATTGTATGTGAATAACTGAACCCCCGTCTCAGCCATGTCAAGTATATCGCACCCGTGAACATCCGATTTAGAATTGATCCTCAGTAGCCCATGCTTGTCGTTAGAGGCGACTAACGGAAACGGGTGGTCAGGTTCGCCGACTAAACACCTGTAATCATATTCCAGCAGCGTAGATGTTGCTGATCACTGGATTGTCTGGCCCAGACTCGATCATTTGCAGACCGCTACCATATAGCTGGAATATTGCTGAGTCTGTTGTTAAACAACCAACAAGCAAACGATACAAAGCAATTTCGTCCCAAAAATCACGATGACAGAAGCTCATCTGGCAAAATTGCTAATCAGCAGGTGCTCCATATCACACATCTCAGATGCCGTCTGAGCATTGCAAATTTAAAGTTATCTGACCACACTGTTGCATGCATGCAACATCGCGAAATTGTCTTACCAGCATAGTGTCAATGGCGTTGTTGGAGACGTCTACGTAGGGTTTGAGGATGTCGAAGTGGAAGGCGGGAGTAAGAAGACGACGAGCTCGGTACCAACGTTGTCCACCGGCAATCAGGAGACCCTCCCCAAGCCAGGGTACAAAGGGTTCGTATGAGACTCCTATTCCCCTTGGTTTTGGCTCTGTGCAATAACAAGGGTAAAATTTCAAAATATATTCCAAATACTGGTATTAACTGAAGTAAGTCAAATAAAACATAGTTATTAATCTGGAATTAAGGTCATCTGTGATAACACTCACGGCGAAATGCTTGAGTGAGTGAATGAGTTGAATTTCACGCCGCACTTCCATATATTCCAGCTATATCGCGGCTTTCTGTAAATAAACGAGTCTGGACCAGACAAACTAGTGATCAACACCATGAACATCGATCTGCGTATTGGGAACCGAAGACATGTGCCAACCAAGTCAGTGAGCCTGATCACCCGATACCGTTAGTCGCCTCTTACGACAAGCATAGTCGTCTTTTATGGTAAGCATGGGTTGCTGAAGACCTATTCTACCCCGGGTCGCGAAATGCCAGAAAACGGTTGCGGAATTTGTCATCTAAAGGATCTAGAAGTTAATCGATTCTGTATATGGTCCTTTGCAAAGTGGTATGCGACGGTACGCCCAAACAGAATCTGAGTTTACGTCGGCTGAATGAAGTTTTAAAATTCAAACAGTTCATTCAAATATCATATTTTACGTTTACTTAAAAGTTTCTGGTTACCTGTGGACTTGATGATGGCTCTGATAGTGTCTGGATGGTAGACCCTGATCAGTGGATTGAAAGGCCCTATCCAGACCCGGTAGTACTTGGGGTATTTCTTCATCCATGCTTGCTCCACTGCAACACGCTTCTCAAACAGCTTGGGGTACTGAAATACATGCCTAACCCTCATAAAGCGGAACGATGACCATATCTTCTGTACACAGTTACTTCCCTTAGGTGTGTCAGGACCAGAAAAGATCGGGGTTAGGACTGATCTTCACTAACCCATGCTTGTCGTAAGAGGCGACTAACGGGATTAGGTGATCAGGCTCGCTGAGTTGGTTGACACATGTTATTGTGTTTCAAATGTGTAGATTGATGCTCATGCCGTTGATCACTGGATTGTGTGGTCTAGACTTGGTTATGTACAGACCGACGCCATATAGCTGGAATATTGCTGCGTGCTGCGTAAAACAATACGCACTTGCTTACCAGGAGTGTGAGAAACTTGTGATCGGACGTTTGATAGATCGATTATTACTGATTATGTTAATACACTTACTTCTCAATGGCTATATAGAAGTAATCGTGTGAGTATCTTGGGCATCTCGTTCTGAAATTTGCTTGGCCTCTGAAGGAATTGTATTGTCTTTCTTCCCTGCATGTTACAGAGAGTGGGTAAATGGGGCCGCGTGTAGCGATACCCCAGTATTGTCATTGCTCGGTACACCATAAATGGGCTTCACACAAATACTGTACCCATGTGGGACCTCTAGACTACCCCGTCGCCATAAGCTATTTATAGAACACTCGTGGTTCTGGGACAGAACAGATCCCCAGCTGATAGTGTGTATGCGTGGGCAGGGCCGCGAGCTTGTTATTATGCGTACATGCTCGTCGTTTATCTGACGTAGTCGAAAAAGGTCAAAGGTCGTCGTGACACAGGTTGGCTTGTATTGACAGGTGGTTAAAAAATAGGACTTCTAAACTGTAGGAGCATCCGAACATTTTATCTCAATATGTTGCAAAACATACATAATTCACCAAAAATGAACTATTCTCTGTTTACATCTACACGGATGGTTTTATGATAATTTACTCATGATTTTTGTGAAAAAAGAGAGTTCATGCAGTGAGTGAATCTTTATAAGCCTCTTTTTAGCAATATTCCAGCAATATCACAGCGGGGGACACCAGAAATGGGCTTCATACATTGTATGCATGTAGGGAATCGAACCGGGTCTTCGGTATGGCGAACGAACGCTTTCACCACTGAACTATCCCACCGCTCCGGATTATTATAGAATGTACAGTGTTGACAGTGACGGTGTATGAAGCAAATAACGCCGTAGAACACGTCGCAACAGTAAACGACGCATCAACTGTTGCAGACGTACAGGTGGAAATATATATCTGTACACCGTTTTAGGTCACTCACCAGATGCAGGTTGCCTGTCTTCCAGGAGAAATCTTTGACCCCCTGACAGTTGTTGAAGAAGCTGTAGAGACGCCGATACCAGATCAGGAACTTGATGATACGGTATATCACGTACAGGAGGACAGATGTTCCAACAGACCTGACAACAGATTTGCGATTGAAACGCGATACAAGCTCCAGTGGGCCCATGTTTGTAAACCTCTCGCCCGGAGCAGGCCCTGCTTCAAAGATTATGTGTGTCGCTCGCTGACCTATTTGACAGGCTGACTCACTGAATGCGACCTCTGAATGTGGGGTCTCGCTCTAAATGCATGTGCTTCGCAACGCATGTGCGTCGTTTTGACAGGTGACGAAAACACTTCGTGGAGCATATAGAGGGCAGACTTCTTGAATCCTTCGTGCTTCCCAGTTATTGACCAATCTACAGTCGAGTTCAAAAAGGGTGTACACAGTACATACCCGATCCCGTGTCAGAACGAATACCCGTGAACTAGAGTCTACAACAGTCCATTCTTGTCGTAAGAGGCGACTAACGGGATCGGCCGGGATGTTGGGCTGGCTGACTTGGTTGACACTTGACATTATATCCCAGTTGGTCATGACGTCAAACACTGGATTGTCTGACTCAGTGACGATTATTTATAGATCGCCGTCGTATAGATGGAATACTGCTAAGTGCGGTGTAAAACAACAAACAAAATCCTGTATACCAGATAAATTTACAAATCGACAATATTCTGCACTCATGGACTTAAAGGAATTCAGACAAATGTTCGTGCACTTTATAACCTCTGTCACGCCGAAGACCCGGGTTCGATTCCCCACATGGGTACAATGTGTGAAGCCCATTTGTGGTGTCCCCCGCCGTGATATTGCTGGAATATTGCTAAAAAGCGGCGTAAAACTAAACTCACTCACTCACTCATTTATAACCTCTGAATAACCTGAATTCATTGCACTCCCGCGACACACCGTGATAACACTGGCATTTTGATTTGAAACATTAAACGTACTCAATTAGCAATAACCCAGCCGTAATATGCCTGTAAAAATAACTGAATCTGGACCAGCAATCTAATGACTGACGTCATGAACACATTTGGGTGAAAAAAATACAGTTTTGTAATGTATCACTGTGAGTGGATACCATGTGTACTGACTGATAGACTTCAATTATACATTGGCTACAATCATTCTTCCACCTTACAAACAAAGTTTGCTTGGCAAAGCCATGTGAATTAATTTTTGATAATGTTAAATCAGTTTGGTAAACTAAAGTTATTTGCAGATCTAGCACGCCATAATGTAACTCCAATACCGTTCTAAATTCAATATACGTAAGCAGTTAAATCCACTTTGTATTTATGTGCTTTTGAAGCATGGCAGATGAGCCTTTTTCTACCATATAGATGTGTATTCCAATATCAAATGCACCATTACGGCTATACCATAATCATGTCACTCGGTGTGCTTGGCTGCTCCTCAGCGACGGTACTCATCAAAGATACTTGTAAACACAAGTAAACTGTTCATCTGGAAAAAGCACAGGGACATATGGTACAAGTAAAAATGTTTCGTAAATCATGTTTGTGTCTGATACGTTAAATGTGGCAACGTGCGTATGTTTACTTCTGAGCAGGTTTTACTGAAGTGAATATTGTAAAGTTGATCAAACAGATTAAACATCCTAGCTTGAAAGTGAAACACGGGGATACAGAACCTTTATGCCAATGTTTTTATCGTTTTTGAACGATATCAGATCCTATCTGATGTTCCAACAGTTAAACGTTTTAGAATAACTTGTTCGAGCACAGGAACAGACCGGCAAAAGTGGGAATACAATTGGTGCCAAAGGGTTTTCCTTCGCCATGCTTCAATGTCTTATGCGTGTGGTCCAGATTTCCGCTCACTGTTTTCTAAATAAAATGGTATTTTTTCATTTTTGACAAAATAGCTTGTGCTTTCTCCGCCGCTCAAAAACAAACCCATTTCCCCTTCTTTCATGGCTCAGTACATGTTCAGGTGAAGTGGCATGTGCCATGTTCGAGTTAAGTGCAGACTAAGTGGTAAAAGTCAAAATATGCTGAGTAAGATGTATATTACTCAAGTTGTGATAACGAATGTCCCAAAGAGAAGTGCAACCGTTTGAAATGGGAAAATACAGTCTCACCATAATCTGGAAAGAAGAATTCGCATACATTTCAAAGACAGAATATGTACGGGTTTACACCTTCTTAGTGGAAGTCGCGGTGGCTGCGTGGGTTAGATCGCCGAATTTGTATCTCGGCAATTACATGCAAGACTCTCAGAGGGGGTTTGAATCCCAGACTGACTCAATCTAACAAAAGTACTAGAATCACTACTTTACTGAGAAAGTGTAATTGCAAATATGACACATGTTACATTTGACCATTGTCTAAATGACAGTTTGTATTTTTACAAACCTATTCTACCCCAGACCTTCACGGATGGATGTTGCGTTAAGAAACATGAAGGTGGTAAAGGAAACATGCAAGAAAACACTGTTCCAAATGCTCACTGTTCCATGAATACGCATATTCAAACGAGTGAATTGGATTAACCAGGTTTTCGACAAGGACTTTTTTGGTTATTGTTTAATGCCGCGCTCGGCAATATTCCATGTATGTGGAGGCGATCTGTGAATGTGGACCAGATAATCCAATGATCAGCCTCATGAGCATAGATCTACGCAATTAAGATACGATGAAATGTGTCAACAAAGTCCGCGAAACTGACTACCTGATCACGTTTGTCGCTTCTTACGACTAGAATTGGTTAGTGAAGACAAATTCTTGCCCGGTTCTTCACGGGTTTCAACAATGACAAGCGAACACTTTCTCCTTTTCACGCTATATTTGATGTGTCCGGAATATAGATAAGAGCATCTATATAGTCATATATATACCGTATGCTGACACTTGGTGAGGCTATTTGTACTTTCAGATAAATGCAACATTTTGAGTGCGTATTGGCTACTGTGAACGACATGTTAAAGTGATGTAACAATGATGTAACTGATTCAATATTCGGTAAGTTTGAGTGAAATGAAACACTGTCAAAAACAGCGAAAAACAACCAGTGCAAGTTCTAACGTGTCGTTTAAAGTTCCCATTAACACACAAAAAGTTGAATTTACCTTAGAGTATAAATGACCACATCACATGTAAGATCATATATGACTTTTAGGGCGTTCCCATACTTATTGTTTGTAGTATATTACTTTAGTGTGCGATTAGAGAGCTAACATGCTTCTGCTTGAAACACCTGTTTTCAGCAATAGCCAAGGGCAACTGCCCTGACCCTGCTGTTGAACTGATAAGGACACATGCCACAGATAGATCCCCTGACTGGTGACCGTACCTTCAAATAGAGACGTGTCGACTTCATCTGATCTGGGGCCCCTTTCACAAAGCTCTCGTAAGCCTAAGATCTCGTAACTTTTCTCGTAGCATTCGTACCTCCTGTACCATAACATAGGAAGTAGGAATGCTACGAGAAAAGTTACGAGACCTTAGGCTTACAAGAGTTTTGTGAAAAGGGCCCCTGATCCTTGGCATCAGCATCTCTGGCACTGAGCAGGACGTCCAGGAAGTCGAGTAGCGGGTTTGGGGAGGTCCATCCTTCTCCAACACATATTTCAGTGTTGCATACCGCAATGCATTGTCACACACTGTTAGTCATGGATCAACGTCCTCGCAAAGCTGTATCTCTGAGCTTTGTTTTTATGCTGCAGCAAGAAACGATGCAACATGATCCAATGACTCATGACTCATGACTCTGAGGAGAAGGCATAGAAGACCACATCGTTATTGGGTTCGACCATGGCTGCAAGGCTGTAGAAAGGCATTATATGGACACTACGTCGGACTGATGAGTGAACTGAAAATGGAGACAACGACATTCTTCAATTTCTTGAGAGTTAGGCCAGAATGCATTATGAACTACTCCACAGACTCACTCCAAGTCCAAGTCTCACGAGGCATGTTCATGCCGATGCCAATGCCAGGAGAGCTCTTGGGCCTGGTTTCAAGTTAGCGTGCACCCTCCTGTAGCCGCTTCTTTGCTTTCTTTCAGCGAACATTTCTCATTTTTCTTGAACCCATCCTCAGGGTCTTGGTTCAATTCAATTCCTTATTCCCACAAACCACTTTGGTGGTACAAGAGCATATGTTGCAAACATGCATACAAATAAACATATAAACATCTGTTTCTGACAAGAGATGATAGATGTAGAATAGATTTTGAAAGATATGCTATGTCTTGAGAAGTTTTAACACAGGTAATATTTTCGTGAGGAAAAGCGATTAGATGTGTGGGTAGACATTGCTTCCTCAAAGTATCTAATACTTTGCAATGGATAATATAATGATACGTGTCTGCAATGCTTTTAGAAGAGCATAGCTGACACGTTCTGTCGTCCCTTGGAATATTATACTAGCGGTGCGTCTCAATAGGTAAACTATGGTTACATGTTCTAAATCTCAATAATGGCAATGAAATATGTTTTGAAAGGAGGAGATATACATCAAAATTAGGAAACGGCTTTAGATATTGATAGTAAATTTACATGGGGCTTGAAATAATGCCGTCGTGCCGGTTTTGGATAAAATGATCTTCAAGAATGTGTACAACTTCTGAGACCAGTCACTGGGTTGTAGGATTTTCAAACACATAAGAAAGTCCATCATTGTCTGATATATTTTAAACATACTGTAGTCGGGGCCTATATCAGGGGACAAGACACGTTGGGTGCCGTCATTTAACGGCCGCGTGGGCGCTGAATACGTACAGCCCATTCACACGTTGCACATCGACGTAAAACCGGTCTCCAGGGCTATCTGGTGGTGTCATCAGAAATGACCTGTCGTAAACAGGTTCGACGTCGGGACGCGTTTAAGCCCGATTTAACTCGATTTGCGGCAGCCTTTCACGCTGTGGGTACCTGTCATGGTTCGTACATCGACCCCAGGGTTTTGTTTTTACTACGTATCGGAAGCCCTGTGTCTTGGATTTCACGTCATGTGCGACACATGCGGCTGCCGCAATGTTTTCCCACCTTTAAAGGTCACATGTACTCTAATAGGGTACAAACGCAAAATCACTTGCTGACATCGTTATAAATGAAACCCCGTCATTAAAACTGCTCATTTCGATCTTTAATTACCCTAAATCGACCTTTTTGTCAACAGTGCACAATTCTCAGCCGCAAACGAAATTTCAACCAATCAGAGCGGCGCGTCTCCGTGACGTAATAGTGGGTATAGAAATGAGGGTCTGTGCAGTATTCATCTACATTTCAGGGGTTAAACTATTTCATTTACAGGTTTGTACAAACCCGAAATCGCGAAAGCTGTTGAGAAAACTGAAAGCTATATGTTCTCACAATCTACTATCATTTGGTTTTGTCTCCTGCTTTGCCTAGTTTTCGAGTTACAATCCTTGTTTTCATAGACGATTCTGTCAAAATCACTTGGTGTCGCTAGGTTGTAATCCGTGTTAGGTGATATAAACCTACACGTTATTTGTCGTCATTCACTTGATGCACAGTTAATGAATTTATAACAGGTATGATTAGTGGTAACGCCACTTAGATTACCCGACAAAGGCCCCCATTTGGCATTTCTTTTGTCTGGATCGATTAAGGGATTAACCAATAACATGCTAATTGATTAATTAGTTTTATGGGGATTTAAATGGGGGATTTGTCAAAAGGTAGTGTTTATGTATGTACATTTACTACTCTATACTGAATACACTCTGTCGTGTCTGTGTCTATGTAAAACAACACCCTTCTTTCAAAGGATTAACCACCGCCAATACATTGATTGATTGCTCATTACTGGGTAACTAAATAACTTTTTAAACAGAATGACGCACATGATGCAATTAGTTGCCAGGTTTGCTATCTTGGGTAACCAATGAAACTATACACAATGTGAAAAACCTGAAACGATACATCACGTTTTCGTATATTAGACTGTTAAAAGACACATCACTTGGGAAATCTGCAGATGAATTATATATCACTTGTTTTTGTGGATATTGATGGATACATTCCTCGAAGAAGGTAATAGCCTGACATTGCTCCTATAACTTTAATTTTAATATTTGCATTTTTGTTTATAATACGTTGTCGTAGCTTTTTACAGAATCATTGATTTCGTCGTTAAGTGTAATGATGCAGACGACATATACTAGGGCGTGCGTGCGAATTATGATTCATATAGGAAAACTATGAAATGTCTACATATTACATTCCTGTTATACATTCGCAAATCGCTTCTTTTTAATAAGTTTCAAAATGCATACAAGTATGATTATAAAGTAATTAGGATTATGAGACCAAGTATAAAGACGTATATTGACAAGTGTCTTCATACTGGTGAGTGAATGTTACAAACCAAGACAGTTTAGGAAGTGAAGAAATTTATCGCGCAGTATTTTCACTTCAACCCCGACCTCGCTTAGGTTATGTTACAGGTTGTGTCATGCAAACTCCTTTTGGTAATGATTCAAATACATATTTATGTAGTTTTTATTTTCTAACTTGATGAGAACAAACCATATATATTCTCATTAATTCAAATGGATTTGCCCTCACGATTTTCGAAAATGGCGGCGCCCTGTCTTGGGATGAATGCTATTTAAGTTTATTTTCACCGACTTACAAAAGGACAATTACTTTCTACTGGTAGTAAAATATGTATTTTATTGATGGACAATAGGATTTTGCATGACATTGCTTATAACATAACAATTTCACTCTTGAAAGTGAGGTGGAGGTCAATATAACATTGCTTACAATATAAATGTCACTTCGACCCCTACCTTCTTCCTTGGAAGAAGTCCTTATGTTAAAAGTTGTGTCATGCAAAATCCCTTTGGCCATGATTCAAATGCATATTTAACTACCCGTAAAAAGTAATTGTGATTTTCTAATTTGATGAGAACAAATCATAATCTCAATAATTCTAACGGACTTTTCAAAAATGGCGGTGCCCTGTCTGAGGATGAATGCTATTTAAGTTTGTTTTCACCAACTTACAAAATCAAAATTACTTTCTACTGGTAGTAAAATATGTATTTTATTGATGGACATTAGGATTTTACATGACATTGCTTATAACATAACAATTTCACTCTTGGAATCAGTCAATAAAAGGGGTCAATATAATATTACTTACGATAATATTGTCACTTCGACCACAACCTCGTTTCGGAGGAAGAAAGCGTTATATCCATACAAAATTCTTTTGGTCAGCAATGTGTAGTAAGCAGTCTCGATTGAGCTTGAACTCCATTTTCTATTCTGAAAGCATGGTAGGGGGCGAACCATCCGTTTGAGTATATACCACAGGCTTCTACAAAGCTTACTTCGCACACACTAACAACCAATTTAAGCACAAACTACGGACTACGGGTGGAAATCTGTGCATAGTGACACCATCACCCAAGGAACAATTGACGGCAACACAACTATTCGGCATGTCTTTGGTGACGTCGAGAAATCAGCAAAATGACGAGCTTCCTACACATTTTCTATACATTTAACTGGAAATCGTTCCTTATATGACGTCACTGTAGGGCTCAGGCGACAGAGTTACGTAACCTGTCTGCGGTTTCGTTTGCGGGCGAGAGAGAAGCAGACGGCTTTTTAGCAACTTTTAAGCGCTTGGTATTAATTAACCACAAGTTTTTTTTTTTTTTAAAATGGTGTTTCGTTTTGACTAACCAAAAGTCTTTCATATGCAGTGATAAAAAGAGTACCCAAAAATTGAGTTTAGTGGGCCTTTATTTAAAGCCACCCAAAGCCTAGCCCCGTGCGTGTGACGGGCGCCAAAACAGCTCAGATTTGATATCACAAGGGTTTGATCTCTGCGTCCTGCGCTCACTATTTGAAAGAGAAAGAGACATACTGCATGCATATCATACATGAAAATGTAGCCACATGCATGAAGGACCTGAGGTTATCACGGGGTCGACATGGGGCACCTGGTTGGGCGGCCACGCCCATTTTGCCATATGTTACAGACATGTAACTTTACCAAGAAAAAAAGTCTTACTCGGCGAGCATGTTTTAAACGTCACTCGAAAGTTGAGTATTCACATCCTATTCACATGTTGCACATACACGTAAAGCTGGCCCCCGGGGCTATCTGGTGATATGATCAGAAGTGATCAGTTTTTACCGGGTTCGACCGATTAGCCCGATTTATCCCGATTTACGACAGTTTTTCACGCTGTAGGTACTTGTGATGTTTCGTACATCGACCCCAGGACTTTGTCTTTATCATGGGTCGGAAGCCCTGTGTCTTGACTTTCCCGTCATGTGCGACACGTGCTGCTGTCGTCATGTTTTCCCACCCTTAAAGCCACCCAAAGCCAAGCCCCGATCGTGTGGCGAGATCCAAAACAGCTCAGATTTGATATCACAAGGAGTGAGTGAGTGAGTGAGTGAGTGAGTGAGTGAGTGAGTGAGTGAGTGAGTGAGTGAGTGAGTGAGTGAGTGAGTGAGTGAGTGAGTGAGTGAGTTTAAACATACCTACACATACACTTACGAATTGAAAGCCAGAATTGCCCATCGGCTTTTGAAGTCAAGTGGACGCCATCCTTCGCTAGTAGTACAGGTCCCATCCTCATGTGCTGGCTGTGGTCCCATAGAGTGACATCCAGACGGCGTCGCAACATCTTCAAGATCTTCTTCAAGATGCGCCGGTTCGCCTCCTCCACCTTCCGCTTGTAGGCAGAGACAGTCATGTGCCTTGGTTTTACCCTCGGAAACAGACTCCCTATCACTGCCCTGGAGCCTGGCCGTTTCCACCGAAGGTAGTCCAGAGGATCCAGCAAGTCCTCCACCAGGTTCCGAGGATCAGTAGAGGCCGACACGTCCTTCTCTCCCACGTGAAAGAAAACAATGCCGTGAAAAGCTGCATCAAGGGCATCCACCTCTGCTTTCATCCGAGCGACGGTCGCCCCTCAAATCCCACGCACGGTAGTGAGGATGCCATGTGGAGGGGGACAGACTTGATCAAATCGCCGCACGAAACTATGTCCCAGGATGGCAGGAAGTGGACTGGATTTGAAACAGGAACTTCAAAAAGTGCGCAGGCCATGACTTGAAAGAAGTAAGTCTTCAAGAACGGTTTCTGACAATGAGTTCTGTCGAATAAGTTTAGCACAAGTGCCGTGATGCTCGTACGTTTATTATAGAGTTTAACGTCGGCTTTTAAACTTTGGCCAATTTCGTCGACGGGATGTGATGCTCGTTTTTTTTTACGATTATTATGGGGTTTAACGTCGGCTTTTAACCTTAGTCCAATTTCGCCGACGGGGTAGGTGTTGGTGATGTTCGTATCTGACAGCTAAGTATACATAGCCTGGGTCATTGAAAAGTGTTTGTACTAAGGTCTGCATTGAACTCACAGGATCAATCATTCATGGATTAAGACCTGTTGGTAGCTTAAGCCTGAAACGTCTTACTCATCCCGTTCAGTTATGAGATAAAACAACCAGTCATTGATTGGTGCTTTCAGTCGTTATTGCCGCCACTTTGGTTGGTTTCCATGTTTCACTCAGAAACTCACGGATAAGGCATTACTATCAAAACATCAGAGCCAAGCTTGTGTGTCCCACCCCAACAAGTGCCTCTGCAAATATGACACCAATCACGGCACAATTCCAGACAATGTAGTGAGTAAGGAGCTACTTTAGGTATGTGATTGTGTTTGTCTTGTGTGAGGGTGACCTCTAGTAACACTAAGAATCACAAAGGCAGTGTCCTCTCTTTCTCTCCAGCTGGAATTAAAGACAATACCAAGGCTAAATGCAGCAATAAAACGTTTTATGTCATCCTTCCATACAACATCAAACTAAACATGGAGTACGGATCACAACAGCTGGAATTTAAGACAATACCAAAGCTATATTTCCATACAACATCAAACAATTTCCATACAACATCAAACAATTTCCATACAACATCAAACTATCGGCAAACATGGAAACACGGAGTACGGATCACTACAGCTGGAATTAAAGACAATACCAAGGCTAAATTTCCATACAACATCAAACTATCGGCAAACTTGGAAACACGGAGTACGGATCACACCAGCTGGAATTTAAGACAATTTTTCCGGGCCCGTTTGTAGGCATTGAAACTATATTACCTTCACCTGGTAACATGTTGTCAATGCCTCGGCCGACCGACTGACTTTGTAGACATTGATGCAAGTATTTCACTTGTGTCAAGGGTTACATCAACTAGCCAACTGCACCTATTTTGTTTATTTCGCTCTTTTATTATTTATTAGTAGCGTTAGGTGTTTTTGTTTTGAGTTGGTAGTGTTTAAGTTTCGTATTAACCTCCTCTCTGTTGGTATATTTTTCACGTTAATTTGATGTTATTGGTTTGGAGTTAGTGTTTTAGGCGGCGTTACTTTTGTCCTTTTAGTTTAGCATATATCTCCAGTTTCACGTTCTGTCATTGTCAGTGTTTACTATTCAGTTATACGCACCGCGGTATTCATGTTTTTTAGCTTTAACTTTATGTCATTATATTTAGGTTTGGTTTAGCGGTTTAGTTTTAACATTCACGGTATTGATGCTTTTAGCTTTAAGTTTATGTCATTTAGGTTATTTCGGTTTGGGTTAGTGATTTAGTGTAGAAAGAAGGACGTAGACTTCAGGTTTTAATTTTATGTTATTTTGATTTGAGGTTAATGTTTTAGATTAGAGGGGAATGGTGTTAGTTTGTTCTTTTAATTTTTCGCAGGCACCATGATAACCATAGCTCACGAATTCATCGCATTGTGCATTGCACATGTGCATGTTATACATCGCTAGAAACCGCATGGAAAGACCTTTCAAATACATCATACATGTTAAAATCCAAAGAGGGATAACCAAATTAGGACGAAAGTCTACTTCCGCTAACAGCGCCGTTGCGACGGAACTAACATGCGGCATTACATACGGACATGCCTAGCGCCTTTGCTCGCTCAACGTCGCACATTGCACATGCCATACACCGCCAGAAGCATATTGAAATGCTCTTTCTGATGAATATAAGATACTAAAAGTCGCATCAGGCATGTAGACATTATTAACCAACGAAACATGTGCCGATAGTGCTGGTGACGCACAGGACATGCGGCATGATACGCAGATGTATGCAGCTTGACATGTTAGTGCACATGGGCATGTTATACATCGTCTTGAAGCGCATTTCAGTGGGCTTTCATCTGCACTGTAGATGTTAAGGATCCCCTAAAGGAAAGAGAAATCAGGAGGTATTAGCGGGCTCAACGTAAGTCGGTGGCGAAAGTGAAGCGGGATAGAAAAGCGGCACTATATACAGACGTTTGCAGCTATGCACAGTATTGCAGATGGGCTGTTATGCATCGCTAGAAACCCCATGGAAAGACCATTCAAATGCATTATACATGTTAAAAATCCAAAGAGGGATAACGAAATTAGGACGAAAGTCTACTTCCGCTTACAGCGCCGTCGCATCAGGCATGTAGACATTATTAACCAACGAAACATGGGCATGTTATACATCGTTAGAAGAGCATTTGAAAGGACTTATATAGCGCAGACCGAATGTAGAATATATAACTGAAAAAGACATAACATATTAGATATATATATAATTGAATGTATAACTGAACCAAATATATTATTAAACAGGCTTTTGTAGAACCAAATGAATGGAACTTGTAAAAGCTATTTGTGTTAACCAGCACTCACCACGTGGAGGTTGCTCTTTCAAGAGTGCCATTTTGCTTTTCCTGCACCATTCCCACAACAGCAAGTTCGAAGCTGGGTGGAGGAATCTGTTGGAACTGACGCCGATACCCGCCGCTGTTTGATAATACCGTGTACAAAAGCACACTCACTAGCAGTCTGTAAGGGTGTTTTTGTTTAGCATAGTACCTACTGACTGTCTTTAGGCCATGTGCAAGATAGTCACTGGCCATCTTACGTTCTGCAGCATCATTGGGATGCTGCCTTGCCACTTCAGTCTCCAAAGCTTTCCGAACATCCGTGGCCGTAAATGTCCTACGTTCATTTTCCAGGTTGGTTTTATGGAAACCTCTTGTCCTCTGACAGCGGGCCAACTCAAGGCACATGTTTTCCACTTCAGTGCCGTCCACTCTCCTGAAGAAAGGCGATTTTTCCGGTTGAGCATCTTCAGGCATGTCACCACGCACTTACTGGCGGTAATCCCTGAATATGTCGTAGTCCTCTTTGCACAAGCTTAGGGTGACCAGGAAGCTCATGGACGTCTTGTGGTCCATGAAAGAAATTTGGTACCTCCCGGCAACACACCGTGTCTTGTTGAAATCAGCCAACTTCATACACGACGCCACTGAAGCTCTTTGGACATGTCCAAGTTGAATTATCCCACAAGACAAGTACCGCATCACCAGGCACCGATCGTCATCAGATGGACGTTGATCTGCCTTGGCCCGGCCCAGGATGTCCCTCACCTCTTGTCTGGTTGCAGGATCAGTGTACCCCTTTTGAACAACGGAAACGGGCGGCGGTTGCCTGGTTTCATCTCTGAATTCTGTAACAGATTTACGGGCATCTTCGCGTTTGTACTGGCTACTGACACTTGTATATGAACAATGTGTAGCACTTGTAGACCTACGCAAATTATCGAAAACCCTTGGTGACATTTTAACGTACGTTTGACAGTAACTGAGAAAGGATTTGACAGCTGACATGTAATTTTTAATACCACCCGCAGAAACCCCATTTTGTGAAAGGACCGTGTTAAAATAATGCATTTCATCTACGTGCTCAAATATATCAAAGTTGATACGAGCCATATTACTATTTGGGAAAACATGTTTTGGATGTGACAGAAAAACGTAGAAACGCGGCGACACGTGTCACCAGCATTACGTCCTGTGTTTTTAAGAATATTGGTTAAATATTGATAAAAGCCTGAAAGTGTGGGCTCCTTTTCAGGGAACCTAACGTATAAGCCAGTGTTTGTTAGTCCTGACTGTGTTTTGTTTGTAATTAGAACGAGTACCACTTCTGGTAGATCCAGTTAAACCAGCCCTGGTACTCGGCATTGGATTATTAGTTGAAGGAGAGGCTGCAGGTGCGTCCTCTCCTTGAATTGTGTGCCAAAAGTGTTTAAGTACCCTCATGTAATCAGGGATTTGATTTTTGTTTACACTGTATGTGCCACAAAATTCCAATACGGCCGACATTTTGTAGCAGTATAGGACTCGCTTCGGCGGCGATTTTGGGCGTGTATGGCTTATAGAGCCGGAATAGAACAACCAGGATAACAGTGTTTTAAATGCGCGACGCCTTTGTAATGTGTTTTACACTGTTGACAAACGACCGATACGTTTGTGGACGACATAATGTACTATGTTGCAGGGACTTTCTGGGAGTATTTGGGCGCTACAGAAGAGGGTCTGTATGTCACACTAGACAAATTAAGAAATAAATTGCTTATACAATATATTTGGGTGTAAGTCTACTTGATATTTAGGGATTAAACCTATTAATGTTTTGTATCAGTTTGATAAAGTGAGAAACGTAAATGACTGAAAAATACAGACAGTAAGAACAAACGAGAAGAAATAAAAGTAAAGTTCACTTGCCAATGGTGATTGCCAACGCTGACTTTTAGTTATCCACTACGATACTTGGTCTGTGATGATTAAATTGCAGTGAAATGCATTCCCTTATATCACCACGTCGCGGTCAAATAACCAATGGAATGGTTTAGTGAGTGAGTGAGTGAGTTAATATTTAACGTCACCTCGGCAATATTGCAGCCATGTCGTGACGTGAACAGTTAACAATGAAAAGGACTATATGTATATTATAAAAACAACTAGATTATCACAATTTGAAATAAAACTAGCGTGGAACGTTAAAACTAATATAACCATTTAGACGATGCAATATAAAAAACAGGCTATAGATCGCCAACAACCGAAGGTTGATCACCAGACTAAGGGTCATGGGGACTTACAGTACCTTTGCTACCTACATGGACATAAGGTTTAATTTACACCATCCCTTCAGCTGTTGGCGATTGTATGAAATGCTAGCCACAATTAAAATACAGGAATACTACGTCTAAAATCCTGTTAAGTTCAAATTTACTTCAAATGTTTTGGGACTTACGTATCATCTTAGGGGACAATAATTTTACAGTGCTTTAACCCCTCTCGAGGATACAGCCACTAACAATCTTAGTTACTAATTCAAACTTCCAATCATAAAATATATATCTATTTACAAATCACTTAACAAATCTAATTCTTGTAAAAGTGCAGTAATTAAATGAGAATTTACGTTACTAAAAAGATCCTTCATAGTTCGTGATTTAAAATAGTTATCCCTTGTGATGGAATATCCAGCACAGTCAAGCAAAATATGCTGTACTGTAATTCTTTCATCACAAGGGATGCAGAACAGATGATCCTCACCTTTCAATAGGTATTCATGAGTATACCTTGTGTGGCCAATGCGACATGTCGCATGATGACATCCTCAAATCTGGACTGACAACCCAACTAGGTATAACCAACATAAGGTTTTATTGCATGTAATTTATTTATGCCCACTTGGGTGTCCCACTTCTTCTGTATCAGATCACGGATATAAAACCTAATAGTGGTTTTATAATCTGAGTATAGAATAAGAAGTGGTGTCACAGATTTGTTGAGTGCTGCCTTGGCAGCAAAATCGGCCATCGTGTTACCTGAAATTCCGACATGGCTGGGTAACCAACAAAAGACGATGTCGTACTAGCCAGTAGCAAGATCATTATACAATTCAATGATTTCAATCAAAAGTGGATGTTTGCAAGAAATACTTTTAACAGCCTGAAGGCAAGAAAGGGGATCTGAAAAGATTATATACAGTTTACATTTAGGGTGTCTTTGAATATATTTAAGAGCTGTTAATATGCCGTTAGCTTTAGCTGTAAAAATAGAGCTGTGGCCTGGTAATCTAGAAGTTAATGTTCTGGATCCAATGACAGTGCCACAAGCTACTGCGCCACCGTCCTTGGACCCATCTGTAAATTGGGATTTGTAACTGCTATGTTTACTTTTTAATTGATTATATTCCTGTTTATATTGTAAGTCATTTGTTTCTGATTTTTCACATTTTGACAGTGTTAGATCAACTTCTGGTCTAACCAACTGCCAAGGAGGAGAAGAAAGCAGACGGGAAGGAGCTATAGTTTCTAGCTCAATGCCAGCAGCAGATATGAAAGATTTCACTCTTACACCCAAAGGCGGAACAAGAGAAAACTTTATTGTATAGATCCTCATGAAGAAAATTAAAAACACAGTTAAATGCAGGATTTGATTCATTAGAATATAGTTTTGCTGTATACTGTAAGGATAATTTTATACGTCGTTGGGTAAGGGATGGCTCATCGGCCTCAACATAGAGACTATCGATGGGAGAGGTTCTGAACGATCCAAGACAGAGTCTTAGCCCTTGGTGGTGGACAGAATCTAATACTTTAGGTTACTGTTACAGGCACCCCCATAGACGATGGAGTCATAATCAAGTTTGGAACGGATTAGTGATCGATATTGATGAAGGAGGGTAGCTTGATCCCCTCCCCATTTAGAATTGGAAACGACTTTCAACAAGTCAAGTGCCTTCAAGCATTTAGTTGTAAGGGATTTTATATGAGGAAGAAACGTTAAGTGAGACTCAAAAAATAGACCCAAGAATTTGGCTTCCTTGACAACCTTGATGGGCGTGCCATCAAGAGATAGTTCAGGGTCTTTCAGTGGTTTGTATTTACGGCAGAAATGTATGCAATTAGTTTTCGTTCTAGAGAACTTAAAACCATTTTCAAGACACCATTTATGTATCTTGTTTAAATACAGTTGCAGTTGCCGTTCATTAGTGTGCATATTTTTACCACAAGATATATTAAAATCATCCACAAATAACGATCCATCTATTGAATAATTTAAAACGTTTGATACACTATTTATATTTATACTAAAATTATAATGTAACAGACAAAATACTTCCTTGTGGAACACCCTGGTCCTGATTGTAAAGATCAGACATGGTTGTACCCACTCGAACCTGAAATTACGTGTCTGCTAAAAATTGAGATATAAAATTAGGTAAATGGCCCCCCAACCCAAAGTCATGCAAGTCTTTTAAAATAAAAGATTGATACAGCATGTTGGTTATTTACATGGACTTTTTAACGAATGATTCCAACCGAACCAAATGGTCAGTATAACTTCTATTGTTTCGAAAAGCACACTGAATGTTCAAGATAAGATTATTCGTTTCTGAAGACCACACCAGTCGATTATTGACCATGCGTTCCATGATTTTACAAACGCAACTCGTCAGTGAAATAGGCCTATAGTTTGATGGATCAGTATGATCCCGGCCAGGCTCAGGTATGGGAACAACAATGGCATTACGCCACGACGGAGGAAACTGTCCAGTTGTCCAAATATTATCAAAAATATTTAATAGTGTTTCAAGACATGAGTTGGGTAAATGTTTTAAAAGCTGAGAGTGGATATTATCAGCTCCTGTTGCTGTATCATGAGCTTGTGCTAAAGCTGTATCAAGCTCATGTAGTGAAAATACTTCATTATAATCTTCACCACTGTCAGAATTAATATTAAGTTTCAATTTGTCTTGTTGATGGGCAGCTACAGTTTCGCCCAACTTATTTGCAATGTCAGATTTATTGGTTATTATATTGGAGCCATCTTCAGATAATGAACACTAGATTTGGAACCTTTACCCTTAATTTTCTGTATCATGTTCCACACCTTCGTCATAGGCGTACGTGAATTGATCTTTGAAACAAAGTTCTTCCAAGACTGTCGCCTATTTTGCTTAAACGCACGTCTAGCTTTGGCACTATTTATTTTTACAATATTTTAATTGTGAACGGTAGGATGCCCGCGAAAGTATTTCTCTGCCTTCTTCCCGCACTTCCTGGCCTGTTTGCAATCGCCAGTAAACCATGGTTTACGAATGTGTGGTGTCGCAGAGGACTTGGGAAAAGTTTCATCAGCTATTTGATTCAGTTTATCAGAGAACAACTGAATAGGGTAAATAGCATTGACAAAGTAATTCGATTCTAATTCGTCAGTATAAAGTGTCTTAAATAAATTCCAGTTAGCCTTCGCAAAATTCCACCTAGTTGCCGGTGGACCATCAGTCGGATTTATAGCAGAGAGAACTGTGGGGAAATGGTCACTTCCACAAAGATCGTCATGGACCGACCATTCAAATTCAGTATAAATATTTGGGTCACAGAGCGACAAATCAAGTTCAGAATACGTTCCTGTACCAGGGTGCAAATATGTGGCTGATCCATAATTAAATATGCATAAATTATTATCTGCAATGTAGTCTTCTAGCATTTTCCCCCTGGCATTGACAGTATTACTCCCCCATAGAGGGTTTTGCCTTTTTAGATCCCCCATGATGATACAGGGTCTCGGGAGCTGGTCAAACAGATTCTGAAGTACTGAAGTACGGACTGTTGTACGAGAGAAGATGGGGAGATGTACAAGGAGCAATGCGTGAAAGTTATGTGTAAAGAAAGACGAACTGCGACGGCTTGCAGGTTGCATTTTAGAGGCGCAGGGGTATGAATGACACCCTGTCTCACCAAAATGGGTGCGCCACCTGTAGCTTTGTTTCCCGGAGGTGAAAACGAGTGATATGAGTTGTACTGACGTATATCCAGTTAATACTTATTTTTGAAATATGTCTCTTGTAAAGAAATGGCTGATGGTTTGAAATCCTGTGATAGTAATTGAAGATCAGTAAAATTGTTCCTGCAATTCCACTGTATTATGTTCATAAAATGTTTTAATGGAGGTTCAACAGTAGAATGTGAGTGCGCGGAAGCACTATTCCTACACCCTGTGTGTGAAGGAGTGATCTCCATAGCAAGCTGTTCAAATACATTTTGAACCGACACTGGCTCTTCTATATGTTGAATAGACCCAGTCTTCTTTTTTTAAAACTTTTTCTTTTCTTTACTCGTTAGTTGAGCAACACCCTGAATAGCTGGAGTTGGTACAGTCGCAGGTAGCTTTTCTGACTGTGTCTCTTCAGTCTGGGATGCTGAGGAGCGCTGACATGTTTGTGACGTCTGAGTTGTGCCATCCAACGTTATCTGAGCTTCACTGACCCAAGATATCATAGTCTGACAAGAAACCGAAGAAGTGTTTCTAACAACAGAAGTTGCCGTGTAGAAGAAACTGTGGCTGAATACGTTATGCTGGTATTTGGTCTTGTTGGAGCAGGAACTAATTTTTTAGTTTCAAAGTATGAAATATTATGTGTACATTTCAGTTTGAGGATTTTACTTTCATACTCGAATTTTGGGCAGGACTTAGATGACGCCAGATGCTAACCACTGCAGTTTGCACCCTTTATGGCATTGGTACATTCGGTACTCTCATGAGTACCACTACAGCGTGAGCACACTGACAGCGTGTGCAGGACCTCGCACCATGTTCAAACTTCTGGCAGTTGTACAACCAGAGTGGATTTGGGACATATATCTCCACTCCGATATAGCAATAACCGGCTTTACTGAACTTTGCGGACAGATCTGAAAGAAGTTATGAAAATAATGATGATAAGGAGTTGCGAACGCAACAGAGTAATTAAGGGTGTCTGCACCTGAAGCAGACCTTTGGGTTTCAAACTATGCACATGAAGCAGACCTTATTTTTCCTTTGATGTTCACCTACCTGGTATTTTAACTGATTGGTGTTTCTTTAGGGGCTTAACTATGAGATGCCCTAATTTGCTAAAAACCGTTGGTGTTTGCCTATCTTCCAGACAAGCGTGAAGAGACGTATCACCGGATGATCCTCGTAGACACCGCCAGAGCCAAGGGCATTCAGCTATCTCCTCGATGCATTCAGGTAAAAACAATGGAAAATGTTAAGTAATCATAATTTATGTAAAATGAACTATAAATGAAACAATAAGTGTCTTAGTGTCACTATCAAAGTTAAGTTTGTTTGTTTGTTATCCAGATGGATTATGAGACAGCAGCCAGAAACGCAGCAGGAACGGCCGTCGCTGGAAGTGAATGGAAGGGCTGTTTCTTTCATTTCACTCAGTGTATTTGGAGAAGAACCCAATACCACGGCCTGCAGGAAGACTACCAGACCCGAGATGACATCAACGATGTGCCGTCTTGCCTCTCATTCCAGTTAATGAGGTAATTGAAGAACATATAAACTGAACAATGAACTGAAGTAGAGAACAAGGTAAAACACGATGTAAAAGACAAAGAACAGAGCAATATAAAGGACAAAGTAATGACCGACATACTGTGCTACATTTTCAGGTCGAGAACCTGTGGATTGAAATCATTTCCAACAAGCCCGATGATGCCCGATGCACCAGTCTTGCAGACTACGTGACCAGCCAGTAGATAGAGGGGGATCTGCATACCCACCAGTGGAACCACCACGACACCACGGGACCACGAACCAACAATCACCTTGAAGGATATCACAGTCGTCTGAACAAGATTCTGAAGAAGGGTCATCCCAAACTCTTTGAGGCAATCACCTTCATAACGTCCATTCAGATGTAAACTGATTCCAAACCTAAGCAGTATCAGGCTGGAAAGAAACCACCCTCAAAGAAGAAGAAATATGTGAAGTTGGAGGAGACCCTCCACAACCTGAAACAACGCCTTAGTAACAATGAAATTTCCCTAATGGACTATGCAGATTCTACATCTTTTAACTTGAAATTGTGTTAACATGTGTCGTTGTATGAGAAATGACGAATTAATGTAAATATAATAAAATGTAATGTAAATAAACACGTGTCGATTTGACTTCCTTGTATTGAGGCAGACCTAAGGCTTAATGAGCTGATCACCCATGCGCATAATCCAGATTATCCGGATTAGCTGGCAGGAAAAATATAATTAAAATCGGCTTAATACTTCTGGTGAAATTCACACGAAGCAGACCTTTTTTTCCTACCCTAACCCAGAAGGTCTGCTTCGTCTGCATGAACCTAACTGGCCTTTGTGATAAGTTAGAGCTGTCAGACCAGGGCGCCAGCTTGTCTATTTGATGCGCGTCGTTATATAATGGAACGTATATTCGAATGCACATTATACCTTGGCAGATGCGCATTTTCAAGGTATTACCGACCCATTTTACACCTTTGATTTCTGATCGTGGATATTGAAGTAACAACTGACGCGTCAGATCCCCGTTTCTACCAACCACACGTACAAGTAGAGTTACCTAATGACGCGCATTGCCTGATTATCAGACGTTCCTCGAATGCACATTATAATTTGGCAGAACCGCATTTTCAAGGCCTTTTGGGTGCATTTTAATCATTACATTTTGGGTGATGGATCGTGAAATTATAGCTGAATTAACACTCGCGGGAGACGGATCCCCGACTACTTTACCCGCCATCAGCGCAAAAGTATTTACATAATGACGCGCATTGCCTGACCCTCAGGCACGACTTCAATGCACATTACACCTTGGCAGAACCGCACTTTCAAGGGCTTTCCACCACAGTAAAAGTTTATATATTAAGACTACAGGCATTGCTTATTATGGCGTTATTCCAATTTATTGCAACTTTATCTCTATCAAGTATATTGATTCCTGTGTAGCGCGAATGTCAAATGTTGCACACCAGCATGTTACATATTTCCAGAATCCCACATGAATGATCTTGCAAATGCTTTATAGTTGTAAATATTAACGACGCCGGTACAGCCGGTGCACAGATTCATCTATATTCCGCCAATCTATATCACCTCCGATATTTGTTGCATTTCGCACATTAACACCTATATAAGCTCCACCACTAAATGCGCATCATGTGCGTTTTATACATTGTCTGACACACGCTTTTAAGGGGCACCGATGCAGAGCAATTTCCATGGACAGGTGGTTTCTTTTGTTATTGTTTTTAGTCTCCCGTGAGTACCCGGATGATATCCCAGAATTCGTGACTGGTACGTGATCTCTGCTGCGCCTCCCATATACTCTATTGATAGTTTATGTGTAGACTAATCAACGAAGATGAAGTCATTTTACTTCGTTATAATGAAATCAAATCAAACACCTTGAAGTTTACTCATCTGCCAGTGATATAAAGAAAACGTTAGGACTAAAAAATAACGAAGTCAGTGTAGGTCTATATAATTAGTTCCTTATCACATTTGTATGCATTTTGAAAGTTAATAAAAAACCCACTCGGTCTTCCTATACTTACAGTGAATATCTAACATGATCTTAATATCTAAGCATTGTATAGACTGCCAACGTGAATCATATTTCACACACATCCTATTCGCGACTTAGAGCATGTTTTCTGTAATACAGATTCTGCTAAATGCTACAGGAAATAAATTAGAACAAACTACAAATATTACATTTAAGACAGACGAAAGTTATAGCAACAGTACCAGGCTATTACCTCCTTCGGAAATGTATCCATCAATATCCACATAAAAGAACGATATTCCTTTCATCTGCAGCTGGCAAATAATCCTGCTCTATGTCTTGTGTCTTTCTACAGTCTAATATGTGAAAAAGTGACACATCGTTTGAGAGATTTTTACACTGGTGTATACATAAGCTCACTGGTCACCCAGGACAGCACACTTGGCAACTAACTGTATGATGTCCGCCATTAGTTAGCCAATAATGGGGAAGAATCAGTGAATCAAGGCAGTGGCTGTTAATACTTTGTAGGAAGGATGTTTTTACACTCGTACTTTACGACAGGGTGTATTCAGTATAGATTACATAAATCTACACTCATAAACACTACCTTTTTGACGAATCCGCTGTGGAAGTAATTAATCAATCAGTGTGTTATTGGGCAATCCTTTGATCGATGTTGTTTTTGTAACTCAGCTGATAAACCCTCTTGCATCACTTACATGCACATATTACATAACATGCAATAAACTTGCCGCTACAAACCTTAATTTATAATGTTGAGTATTTACTATTATACCCGTTATAAATTCATTATCTGACCATCAAGTGAATGATGACAAATAACACGTGTATTTACACCATCAAACACGAGTTACAGCAAGGAAGATGTAATCTCTGTGTCGCATGCAGTTTTGGGCCGAAACTGTTTTGAGGATAAAAGAACTTCGTTGTTACATAAGAAATGCACATAGGTGAAAATTTTCAGATTTCTCTACCAATGGCAAAGTCGTCATTATTAGTTTACGAATTCAGATAAATCACCTGTGTGTCTTTTTATTATCATAGATAATAAACCAGGGTCATACCTACCCAAATGTACGCATGATGTTTGTTATGACAGCTGGACCAACCCTCAAAACTATCTCAATATAAAGCTTAGCAATCTTTCGGACTTATAGGAAACAAATGGCTTGCTACGTGTATGTAGACATCATATTTTTTAATGACATGATTAAGTATCGAGGTAAAAAACACAGAAATAGGATCAAATTGGATCAGTCACTATACCATCCGGGCATCAGGAAAAAAATACACTGCTGGGATATTTTGTTACAATCAGATAAGGAATACCATGGATATTTTTAAATAGCGGCATGTGATGGGCATCCGGCCTCCTCACTTTTTAGGGTAAAGAAATTCTGCTAATGTGGACAGGAGCCCAGTCCCTTTGTCCGTCACGGTGGAGGGAACGGGAGCTGACCAATTTGCTGCTTGGCTTCGTAATTAGACCGTTGGTGAGAAACGTTATTCGCTCCGCATCAGTGCCCCTTTAAATGGCTTTCAAACGCAGTATAGAAATGCATTTTCTGAGGTGACTCGTAAGAGTGGTCGCCATTACATCATGACCGGATGATGGTGGCACGATGACTGCTGTGATATAGAAGAATTGAAGTTAAACAAAAGTAAACAAACCACCATGTCGGATATTCAATCTGGAATGGTTACCATTGGCAGCATTAGAATCACGTTTGCATTTTGGGAGAGAGCGATTCCTCAGGTTTCCAACGGTGTATAACATGCATAGATATGACAAAGTCAAAGGCTTCCAAAATACAATGGAGCGAGCGACTTCCACCAGAGGCTGAGTGGAATAAAAGGGATTATTAATACCCTTTCGCCTACAGTTGCATTTCGCCTACAGTGCAATTTCGCCAACACAAGACTTAAACTTCCACCTGATTACCCTGTATTCATAAATGGACTAGTCCAATAACTGTTAACTGTGAAGACAAACTAGGAATACTAGATTTAGAATAGAAAACACAATATGCGTTTATGAACCAGAGTTTATTGTATGATGAATTTCATAGACATTGCATACAGCAACTGGGGATATTCCAGGATTTTCTGTACACCGCATACAGAGGTGTTGCATGATTGTAACACTTTTATCAGCTTTTAAACTTAACTAAGTGTCCAACTGTGTCAAGAAAATGCATAGTGGTCTTAGTTCCTGCTGCCAGGTGATTCTTAAGGCGTTCTAGGCGACAATCCATCTCTCTATACACGTGGGTAAGGACGGGTTAAGGCTCAAAGATCACTCTGAGCTCTTTTGACTCTGTCGTTGGCCTCGACCTTCTTGATGTGGTTGATAAATTCATATATGTTAGGATGTGGTTTTCCTACACGTAATGTTAACTTGTTATGGAAGATTTCCAAATGGTTATTTGTTCGGGGACCAACAGTTCCATGGTGATTCCAAATTGGTATTTTAAACACAGCGTCATAGTCTGACTAGGTTCTTGTCACATTGTCATTAAAAGCCTGGATTCTCTCTGTTGCTAGGCCGTCGTCCATGATCACAATCCAAGCATCCTGGACTCGATCAATAGGTAGGAATGAAAGTGCACAACCTAGACGAACATAGGCTTGAACACGTGGATTGTTCTGGTAGTCTCTGGATAAACCCTCCTCTGCTGCTCGCCTCTGGATTGCTTGGGTGTAGTGGGAAATTCACCCTAAATTATCTGCATCAGGAAAAGCCTCTTCTGTTGCACAAATTGGCAGCACTCTCGAAGTCTGTCTGCACTGGTGTTGGGCATGGTTCAAATCCTATTCTCTGTTGACATATCTCATTCAAAAGATTGAAAAGTCGGCAATATGTGTCTCTCTGAAAATACACTCTGAGTCAGTTAAAATGTTAAGCATCTCATCCGTGGCGAATATAAGGATCTTATTCACATCACTGTCATCTACACATAAAAACTGACGACCATCTTTTGTCTGTGTCCAATTTCCATCCAATGTGACGTCAGATGGAGTCAGTGGCAGTGCGGACACAGTCTTCCGTCGTTGTCTGTATAGTGCAGATATCATGGTGACAAATGCTGGAATGGCTGCAGCTGCTTGGACATCTAACCCCCCAACTTCATCTTCATATATTTGTTGAACTCAGGATGCGTCTTCTTGAACTCGGTTTCTAAGTCTGCTGAGAACATTAAACTTTTCACGCTCTTCAACTGGAGGGTGTGCATGTCGGGAAACTGAAGATACATGATGAACTGTAGTACTTAATCGGGCATTGCGTCCTGCAAAGACACATTTCCAATGTGTTGCTAATTTACGTTTAACATTGAGAGTATAACAATACCCTCCATGAAAAACCTGTTGTCCACCTCGCTGAGACGTAACATATTCCACAGGTTGAATATTTGCCCTGCTGGTATGTCAGGAACATGCGATATCTTCATTTATATAATGTTCATACTGTATATTTCCGTTTATACTCCAAACTATCACAGTAAAAACCCTTGTTACAGAGATCACTTAGGCATGACTCCACGTCTATAATCTCTTTACAAAGTCAATTGTTTAAGACTGCTCTAATTCTTTATAATAACACCACTCTAGAGTCTTTGAATGGCATTTAGAAGTGACACACATAAAGGCACGAGTTTGTTTATGGATGACAACTACTTTATTGTGAAGAGTCACGACGTCGAAACTCGTGCCTTTAACACCACTCTACTCACATATCTCCACATAGCCCTCACCTGGAGTAGTTCAAATTAAACTCTTTACAAAGTCAATTGTCTAAGACTGTTATAATAACAGCCCTGTACTCACAGAACATTAAGCCAAAATGTCAATGTTTCTGTCTAAAATCACCTCCCTACCTGTCAGTTGTTGTAAATTAGCAGATTAACACTACTTATTGACTTATTATTTTATGGGGGTGTATGTTACTGCCACTAATTACTTCTCACCAAATTTAAGTGTAGGCGAAATGAGAACAACCCGAAGAAAAGTCTTCCACCGAGATTTCTGTGGAAGAAAATCAGACCGCCTAAATCACAGAAACCTTAATTGCTCGGCTATAAATTTGCCAAAAAAAACCCAACAAAAATTCTCCGTGATGCGCCAGGGTCCCGCTATCCAACGACATGCAGCATGCGCGTGTAAGGCGGCGAATGCGGCTCCCAAGGGAGCCGTGCTGAAATAGGTGATACAATCTGGGTTGATTATATTTTTCATTTGTACTTCTTTGGAATGATAAATAGTTGTAAATTAAGTTGGTAAGCTATAAAACACCTTCTTGGTAAGTTAACTTGTGCTAAAAGTTTAATAGCAGTGTCCGATGAAAATATGCCAAGTGAGTTTCGGCTGACCCTCCTTTTGTAGTCCTTTGGCCGTCAGAAGTGACCGCGATATGTGTTGGATGGCAGTTGAGTTGAGGAGCGACTACGCTCCGATGTCACAACGGATAGCAATCTGACAGTGATAAATATCATGTTAAATTCCGATGAGAATCTGCTATCAGGCGATTCAGGCAGTCCGCAGATTGCAGTGATATGAGCGCCAGATGACTGTCACCATCACACGTCGGCGAGACACATCCGATAGTTGCACAACACTTATCTGACATACATTGGATTGCCTCGACATCCGACACTGACTCAATTTGCAACTGGAAATAGCGCTTTTTTATGGAGTTGCGTGTACAGTGTGAATGTAAGTGTGCCCTGCTTATTGTGTACAAAATCAATGAACCCCGTCCACCATATGTGTACAAAACTGATGACCCTCCTACCTCCCCCAAACAAAAGGGTGACACCCCCACCCCACCCAGGGATATGTGGGGGATGGTTACGGACAGTGACAGGGGTGTGTGAGGAGATTGTCATAAAAAAGTGACTGGGATGTGTTTGGAGGATTGTCACAGAAAGTGACAGGAGTATGTGAGGTTTCACGCAACGTATCATTTTCAAAAACGCTACTCGCCCTTAAATCACTAAGCAATACTCGTCAGCAGTTTAGGAATGCAATTAAAATGCTCATTACGTAACGATACAAAGCATAACAAAACACGAACGTTTAGTATACAGTGAACACTGTAAGCTGGTAATCACTGACCCGCAGCTTGAGTAGTCTAGGGTTTGAAGTGGGTCGCACAAACCGGGTCACGGTGCCCCGTCTGTTATTGCGTTCAGAGGCTCACAAACAGAGGCGAGGAAGATGGACCTTCTGCAAGTAGCATCTCGTTTCAATAGTAAATCTGTTGTCAAGACTGTAGGAACATCTGTTCTCCTGTACGTTACGTACCGAGTGATCAAGTTCCTGGTCTGGTATCGGCGTCTCTACAGTTTCTTCAACAACTGTCAAGGGGTCAAAGACTTCTCTTGGAGGACCGGCAACCTACATTTGGTGAGTCAGTTTGTCTCGTCCTTGTCTGTCGGTGCTTTGTAACACCAGTCATCTAAGACTGTATTCTATCAAGTGTTACTATTTTTACCCGTATTCCTTGTTACAGTTGCTCTCTCTGCGTCGCCGATTGTTGTAAATAACTTTGCCATAGTGTTGTGTAATTGTACTGAAGTATTTGTCATAAAAGAGGAATGAATTCAATGAATTCACAGGGGATTTAATAAATTGAATCCGAAACCTCTGTAGCGTTACCTGCTTCTCTTAATCAACTATCATAATAGTCACGATAGGAGTGAGTTAATACTGTCACATCGGCAATATTGCAGCCATATCGTGACGAGATCAACTTAATTAATCGAGATAGGACAAAATGAAGTTTTCCTCATATGTCTTTTTTCATGAATGATATGTAGGATTAATGATTATAAAATCATTCATGACAGTAAATATGTAGAGAGTATCAGTTGTGAGTAATATATACAATTATACAGTACATGGGAATATACATCATAAAGGTTTCATAGAGCCAATACCAGTTAAACATCATTATGTTACCCAGCTGTCTACATTGTTCCAGCTGAGACAGGAGGACAATTGATTCTCAGCTAATGAAACTATCAGCAGGCATTAAATTACATTTGTGACGTCATTCCATTGTTTGCTCCATTACTTTTCAGGATTGGAGCGACGTGTTCCAGTTTCAGATTAAAAACTTCAGTTTGTCATTTTGACATTTAATTTTGATATCAGAAGTATTCCCAGTGCTTTACATGTAATTTAAGTTGGGTAATATCCTCGTAAATCTCCATTCCTTAAAAATAATATGCCTCGGCGCCATGCTTGCCACAAAAAGCGAATATGCTTGTCGTAAGAGGCGACTAACGGGATCGAGTGGTCACGTTCGCTTACTTGGTTGACAGCTGTCATACAGCTGGAATATTATTGAGCGCGGCGTAACACTAAACTCACTCACTCACTCACTCACTCACTCCTACGATGATACCTCTGGATCAACCCCAACGCATTTCCTCCTGGGAAGATTGGCATTAGACTTGGTTTTCAGCAACAAACGCTTGTCCTTCGAGTCGACTAACGGGATTGGGTGAGTGAGTGAGTTTAGTTCTACACCGCACTTGACAATATCCCAGCTGTATAACGGCGGACTGTAAATGCGGCATCGCGTTTTCAGACACACTGATGCTGACACGTGTCATCATATCCTAATTTCCTAGATAGATATGCGTTATTGATTGTGGCATAAGTTTCAGAAGCAAACATACACCGAGTTCCATATCCGCACGAAACACAGAAACATAAAACTTAAGGCACGATAATATGTCATTGATAAAGTAGGGGATATTCCATTTTGTGAGCGTACCAATAGACAATGCCAATGCATATGGTGCAAATTTTATATACATCCATACAGATGAAACATTGGATTGAAAATATTGAAATAAAGGATTGAAATAAATTGTCACATTGTTCCTAAATTTCTCTTCATCTGTTTCCCCTTTATTTTCATGTATCATGTGCATTATATCAGTCCTGTAAAACCAACATCCCCTGCTTTTTGTAATGGTATAGGTTTGAGGTTTCACTTTGCACTGAAACCGATATCGTTACTCGTCTTATTCACAAAGGCAGTGTATGTGTTTCAGTTACCTGGGCTGTTTGAGAAGCAGGTGTTAGTCGTCTTCTCCTCAGCTTCACAAAGGCAGCGTATGTGTTTCAGTTACCTAGGCTGTTTGAGAAGCGTATGTCAGTCGAGCGGGAATGGATGAAGAGGTACCCAAAATACTTCCGAGTGTGGATGGGGCCATTCAATCCACTGATCAGGGTCTACCATCCAGACACTATTAGAGCCATTATCAAGTCCACAGGTGACCAGAAAATTTCTCATTCGTGTGTGTTTTAAAATACATTCCGTCGATATCAGAATTTGCCAGCTGATTTTACTGGTCGTGTTCTTGCTCAGTGCTATGTAGATGAACATATTGCTTAGTCAGTTTTAGAATCAGTGCCAGAGTTTCTTGCACCTCCACAAAATTCCCATTTGTTGTAAACGAGTAATTATAGCTGTGATTCGTTCACAAAATCTTCAAAATAAAAATAAATTTAATTATCACAGAAACAAATTTAAAGAATCTTCACCCTCTTTAATGCAATTTTTGCTGTAGAACCTAAGGCAAAGGGATTTGGGGGACCGTATTCAGCGTTACTGCCCTGGCTTGGGGAGGGTCTCTTGGTTGCCGGGGGACAACGCTGGTACCGATCTCGTCGCCTCCTTACTCCCGCCTTTCACTTCGACATCCTCAAACCCTACGTCGACGTCTCCAACAACGCCATTGACACCATGCTGGTTAGTTGAGACACGTATACATTCCTTCGAAGACATCCCAATTATCAAATATTGTGAGGTGGAATTCAGATCATAATAAAATGAATGCTGTAGAATTTAGAATAGGCTTTAGCTTTTTAGCTCCTCGTTTTAACGTCAGTCGTCTGAGGCATAATTACGCCCCTTGGACGCCCCAGGATCCTGGTTCGAAAGCCGGTTTATGTCCATAGGTATATTTTCCTTGCCAACATCATCACTTTCACGTGTCACTAAAGTGGTCCGGGTTAGAACATTGATCTTCAGTAACCCACGCTTGTCGTAAGAGGCTACTAACGGGATCGGTGGTCATGCTCGCTGAGTCGGTTGGCACATGTCATAGTTTCCCGACTGAGCAGATCGATGCTCATGTTGTTGTTCACTTGGTCGTCTGGGCCATATCCGATTATTTACAGACCTCCGCCATGTAGCTGGAGTATTGCTAAATGCGGCATGAAAATTAAACTCAGTGATTTACTCGGTAAACGCCTTCCTACCACTCTCTGACACGCGGTGGACTGGACCATGGTTTAAAAAGCGGCTTTGAACCAAGTTCCCTGACCTCGTTCCTCCAAGGCCAGCAGCTTTATACACAACCGAGGGTATAGTGTAACTACGGCGATTTTTCATCTACACTCTTGAACAGAAGCAGGAAAGGCAAAGCTAAACCACTTTAGAAACCTGACACCTGATTGGTAGAAGGTGTAGTCAGATCTCTATATGGAGGAGAATTGCATGAGGCCTGAGAGTAAAAATCAATGATACTGGCACTGCGAAGTGCACCATATATCGAATGAAATCAGAATACAGGATGAATAGAATACAGGTAAATAGATAAAACCATATAAATGATTTCATGTCTTTGTATTGTTATGAATCATGACAAAGCTATTTCTATCAATCACTGAAGTCTGGATTTTATTGCAAGAACGCTTCTGTTAATGCCCTGTTCATTTCGCTGACAATAAGAACACATCAGTGTACTTTTCAATAGAAAGTTAAATATCAGATTACAAATTGACTAGACATGCATATTCATAACCTGGTGTCATTGAGACTCGTGGTTATGTGGTAACACGATTCTCTGCTTATAAGATAATAAGTTAAATTTTGTTGATCAAAATTTTAATTTGGCCTTATAATACATGGATATTATGTATTTTCATCGTCAATAAGCGTGTCTCGCGTTTACAAAGAACTGCTTACTCCAGTTCCCTAGACATGTATTGAAAATCAACTGGATTTATTTGCCTGTGTATATTATGTGCTATCCAGAATGAGGTAGTGGTTATGTTTTTGTGCGTGGTTTGATAACTGATGGCAGATAGCAATCCTGATCAGTACACTCTTCTGGTGTGAATTAGGTTAGATTAGGTGATTACGTTTAGAAAATGACTGGCAAACGAAAGTTACCATTGCTCAGGTTTTTGTAGGTAACTTATACACTGATATATGTCGCCCCAAAGTAGCAGTTTGACACCTGTAGTGAACTTCACGTACACGTCTTGAATGAAATGTCGAAGTTGTCAGTTAAGTAAACCATTCATTTTGGCCACTGTCAGAGTTTCACGTACACTAAGGGTATAAAAGTTATTGTGCGGACAGGCTACACATGCAGTTTGAAAAGGTCACTACAGAAATGACACGACTATCAGCTGTTGAACGTCAGAGGGCCATAGGTATGCTCCAGATGGGGTCGACACACACCAACGTTGACAGAACCTTCGGCTGCACCCCTGTAGCCATCTCTAGACTGCTGCAACGTTACAGGCAGACGGGCCAGACACAGGGCAGGCCAATATATAGGAAACTGCGAGAAAACCGGCATTTGAGAAAGTTAATCCGAGAAACTGTTTCTTGACGGTTATGTCTCCAGCAGCGAATCCCCTTGATCTCCGTGTCAGTCGATACGCCGTAGCTAGACGTCTTCAAGCAGGAGGTATCAGGGCCTACAGACGCCTGAAAGGCCTGGTGTTGACCCCTGAACACAGAGATCGCAGACTGTTTTTGGCCCGAGTTGTTCGTCGTTGGCAGGAAAAAACATGAATGTTCTACAGTGGCCAGCACGTTTTCTTGACATGTCCCCGATCAAGCAGATGCGTGCGGAAACAGTTAGACAAATGCGTGCGGAAACACCCTAACCCATCACAGGATAAATCGCACCTTGCACAAGCCCTCCAGGACGAATGAAGTCGCATAACACGTGAACGTCTGACGTTTTCAAGGTGCCAAAGTGATAGTATTGAACATTTATTTTGTGTAACTCAGTACCTTCTTATCATCTATGGCGCCACGTGTTTATAAAGTATGGGTACGATGTTTAGCTCAGATTGAGTAAAGATCTTATTAACATCACTGCATTATGTTTGTGTGCTTAGATAGTATGGGTAAGTGATATTGATGTCATAAAAACCTTGTGTACTATCTTTTGCCGGTCAGTTTATGTTCTTGACATAACCAGTGTTCAAGGTTTGATTTATTGAATACATGTATACAGTGAAGACGCACAAAACGATACCACTATTTTTGCCACTATTTATTTGCCTTCATAGTCGTAATGGTGCTATAGTATGTTAGTGAGTGAGTTTGAATTAGCAGTATAGACCAGCAACAGGGACTTCACACACTATACCTGTGAGTGTTTTCGACCTCTGATCTTGGGCGTGGCGAGCGACTGCTTTACTGACAGGACTACCCCAGCGCCACGATGATGTCAAAAGAAACGAGTCTAATAAGACTTTTCATCTTGACGACGTTTTTATCAGGCCTGTGGAAGGGGTTAGCCTAATGGTTTAGTCGTTTGACGCTGAAGTGCCTGGTTCGATTCCCCATGTGGTTACCTTGTATGTGAGGTGGTGTGAGCATTTACATATCAGCATTTGGTTAACAGAAAAAGATTGACAAGCACGTGGAGGAAGGCACCAGCTTCGAGTTGTTCAACATGGCCGGCCTGTGTACATTTGACATCCTGCTGAGATGCGCCATGTCAGTTGAGGAAAACATACAGCAACAGGGGTGAGTAGAGGATATGTGATCGATAGAAAGAAGGTTGAGTACTAGGTCTTTTGACTGCTATAACATCTGTCTGTCTGGGGAATTCGACAAATCACAACAGTGGGGAATTTGACTGATCACAAAATAAATAAATACGGGGAGGGTGAGTGAGTGAGTTAAGCTTTACGCTGCACTCAGCAATATTCCAGCTATATCGCGGTCCAGCTATCTGTGCTCTGGGATCCCGTTAGGCGCCTCTATGATAAGCATAGGTTACGGAAGGCCAATATTCTCACATGGACGTCACGAGTCAGTAAGTACAAGGGAGTATACGGACTGCAATGTGTCGTCAGTACGGTCAATGTGACAAAATCACAGCATGAGTAAGCATGTTAAATTTGACTGACCGCAACAGGTGTAATTTCGGGTAGTGTGTTAGGAGAAAAATATATAAGAAGAAATCCCCTCTGAACCAGCAAAATCTAACACAGACAAGTCTGAGATATTTAATAACATATCGAGCAAACAATGAGCAATTTAGAATGAATCACAATACAGATTTCTTGAACAAATATAAAATAATAACTCACCAGAATCTTTGTATTAGAGAGGAAAGAGAAATACCAAGTGAAGCTTGTTTATAAAGTCAGTAGTCAGTCAAACTGTGTCAAACGTTAGTGGTGTAGATGATGCTGACAAACAGGCGTTGGTAGGCAGAGGCAGTCAGATCTAGTAATTCCGAGTGTAACACTGTAAGTCCGTGTTTTAACACATCAGCCAGCCTTTATATATGTCCTGGCAGTGTCGGGAACATTCGAGCAAAATGCGACTGTCGCCATTCAGTTAGAACCTTCTCTAACAGGAAGCAAACAATAGACTGCCAAGTGCAGGTAACTCTGGAGCGCAATCTAAAAAGGCCTGCCGTTAAAAATACTATTGCCGTGATTGCCACTACTCAAACTCAAAACTCTAAACATTGTGACACAATGATAACTATCATTTCATCAAAGATAATACAAATTACAGAAAATACACCCTCGTAACAAGTGTTACGGATCACAACAGTAGTAAGTACGAGGAACTCGATAGAAATCAGCATGAGTAAGTATGGGGAACAAGATTGAGTAAGTTCGGGGCATTCGACAGACATCAATATGAGTTAGTATAGGGAACTGGGCAGGCATCAATATGAGTAAATACGGGGAATTCGACAGACATCAACTCGAGTACGTATAGGGAACTGGACAGACAACGACATGAGTATGTATGGGGAATTCGACATACGTCAACATGAGTACGTACGGGGAATTTGACAGCCATCAACATGAGTTAGTACAGGGAACACGACAGAGCGAAAAGAATAAATGTTGAGGCATACTGCAACATGAACTTATTGGGGAAATTGACAAACACAATATTGAAGTCACTAGTGTGAAGGCCTCCCAACTCTCTGTTGGTACCTATCTTAACTCGGTTGCTCATTGTGGTTCCTGGCGCCATCACTGATTTTAGTCACATATTTACACTCATCATGTAGGCCTATTCAGCTAAACAGAAATGTTCACTCTGACATGATAGAGTTTCTTGCTAAACGTACAATATTGTTAAGAATGTGGAAATTCTGGTGTGTATTTCAACATGTGTTTCTATTGAAATGATTACCGAATTTACACCATAAAATGGTTTTCTGGAAGCCGCGTTCGCTAAGTGGGTGCCTGACTCCAAGGGTCCACACGTCATCTTATTCCAGTTGTGCAGGTCGATGCGCATGTTGTTAATCACTGACAGACTCGATATTTACAGACTGCCGCCATATTGCTGCAATACTGCGGCGTAAAACTAAACTCAGCCACTTACTTTCTCACTCACCGTATAATAACTTTCAGTGCTTGTCGAATACGTATAATTTGAAAAATAAATCGTTACATAGTTGCATTTAACAACATCATGCGTGTTTCAGCCTCACTCACCCATATGTGAATGCAGTGAATGACCTGCTCTTCCTGGTTGTTGATCGAACCATGTAAGTATCCGGGTAATTTAAGTCGAACCATGTAAGTTCACGGTACATTTAAGTATAGACAGAAACTATTAGGGGCGGTGGGTTCGCCTGGTGGTTAAAGCGTCCGTTCGTCTCGTCGTAGCCCCGAACACACCTATATGTAACCATTGTGCTTATATTCAAGTCATGTGGTCTTTATGGTTTCACTGTTAGAGAGGGTGTGGGCATGGTTTTACGCCAGTTATAGCAATATTCCAGCAATATCACGGCGGGGAGCACCAGGAACGGTACCCATGTGGGCCACTGAACCTGGATCTTCAGATAACACCTTAACCTCTTGGCCCATCCACTAACCCAAAAACTTAGAATTGGTGCGACAGTGATAAAAGCTTCTGTTTCAGGAAACCATGGCACTTCTTTGACTTTATCTTTTACAACTCGCCCCAGGGGAAGAAGTTTAAGAAACAGTGTGACTTTGTACATCGCTGGGCGGAAGACATCATCGAGAAGAGACGACAGACCTTGGTCAGTCAAAACCAAAACACAATTTGGATGATATATTTCACAATAATACCCAGAGACAGAATATGTCCTCCTTAACAATGTACTGCATGTGACCTAGTTCTGTGTTAAATACTTGATGCATCATTGTCTTTGCTTAACACCTCATCGTACGATGTAAATACGATTGTCGTGTGTTTAACATCGTACGTTGTAAACACCATTATCCCTTATTGCAAACTGCACTATGTACACTTCATATTATGGTTCAGTGTTTCGCACTGCACTAAGTATATAACATTGCGCAGTGTGTACAACACTGTAGGGCGGTGGGGTAGTGTTGTGGTTAAAGCGTTCACTCTTTACGGCGAAAGCCCAGTTTCGATTCCCCAATGGGTACAATGTGTGAAGCACATTTCTGGTGTCCCCTGCCGTGGTGTTGCTGGAATATTGCTAAAAGTGGCGTAAAACTATACTTGCTCACTTTCACGTTTCACATTCCACTATGAATACAACATTGCCAGAATGTTTAAGGGTTTACTATGCAACACTGTCCCATGTATCATCTATACGGCATTTTCTTAGATCATTTCAGTGCTATCTATACAACGGTATCCTGTATTAAACACTTTGTATAATCAGGAGAGGGATGGACCCCCCGAGACCCGCTACCTCGACTTCCTAGACGTCCTGCTCAGTGCCAGAGATGGTGATGGCAAGGGCCTCACCCCGCTAGAGATCAGGAATGAAGTCGACACGTTTCTGTTTGAAGGTACGGTCACTCATGTCTCTCTTTATCGCATTGTATATAAACTTTTTGAAATATCCTAAATAGTCGCACAGGGTACCAATTCACATGCATACACGCACACGCACACGTACGAAATCGTATTTGGTTTCATTGAATTCTACTAAAGCAGCCAAGAACTACCTTGATCCCCAAATCCGCACAGTTGCATAAAAAATACCAGTCTTGTGAGAGCTCGGGACGTGAGACCACCGTGGAGAGACAGACGCCATTTTCTGTAAAGTACATTAATCAACATCAGAGCTAGAATGACGTGATTTCCGTTATTCTCGGTATATGCAAGACATTGTATTGCCCTTAAGAGTAGGGACACAAGACGTTGTGTGTTACAGTAATAACATATTGCTCTGAGGATGCTGTCCTTTCCGATACATGTTTTAATATGATTTCCAAACTTAATCCCATCTTTTTATTGCACATCCCCTTTAAGCCACTGGTGAAAGCAAGCGTTGCAAGCAATAACCTCATCTGGCAACAAGCAGTGTCATTCTCCATATTGCCGAACAGCTGATGTGATGACCACGCATGAAGAGTAACTGTCCGCTAGGTTGAACGCTGTAGTCTGTAGTTTTCAGTTGTATAGTTGTCACCCATTTGAGGGACATGAGTTCGAACTCATTAATTACAAGGCACCTATTTGTTTAGAGTGAACTCGAGTTCTAGTTATTAATTAGAGTGAACACGAATGATATTACCTAAACTGAGTGACCCTGTATTTGAAGAATGTAGACGTGGTTCCCTCATTGCAAAAAGAGGGACTTTAAGTTCATCCCAAATGCTAGAGGAGGCAGGTACTTAATCAATCTAGATTACAAATGGACCATCGCGCATCCGTGAATTGGTATCTAGAACATGAACATCGTTCTGGAAACTTTTCATCAAAACTGAAACTTACCGTTCTTTCCCCACTGATAATTTTCAATTTGTGTATTTTTATTTTTTTAATAACAGTAAAAATGCACTCTAATGTCATAAGAAACTTTATGTTATTGCTTATTTTAGAAATGAAAAGGGAATAGTTTCAGACTGAATTGCTTTTATTTGGGATCTTTCCGTCACAAGAAAGGAGAAGCATCAACGATGCATTTGGAAAAGAAGCCGGATATTTTACTCTAAAACTGAAAAGTAAGATCGGAATTTATTTATAAATCAGTTTGTCCAAATGTACAAGAACTCATCTGTACACATACAAGGAATCATATGAATGATGTTTTCGTATATGGAGAACATGGTCCGTACGTTAAAGTATCTGTTTTGGCCTTTGTTTTTGTGTATTAAAGGTCACGACACAACGGCTAGTGGAATATCATGGATGCTGTTCACCATGGCCTCCAAACCGGAGTTCCAGACCAGGATCCAGGAGGAAGTGGACACACTATTGGACGGAAGAGAGTCCAGTCACATTACATGGTAGGACACATTGTACATCACATAAACTGGTAGGGCACATTAGCAGGTGGTGCACATCACCTGGTAGGGCACATTATCTCGTAAGACACATGATAAGGTAGGACACATCAGCCGGAAGGGCACATCGCCTAGTAGAGCACATTATCTGGTAGGGCACATCACCAAGTGGAGCACATTATCTGGTAGGTCACATCACCTCTTAGGGCACATCAACTGGTGGAGGACATTACCTAGTAGAACCCGTCACCTAATAGGGCACATTACCTGGTAGAGCACATCACCTGATAGGGCACATCATCTGGTAAAGGGCAGCACATGGTAGGGTACATCACCTCAATAGGGCGTATAACCCAGTAGGGTACATCATCTGGTAGGGGACATCACATGGCAGAGCACATCACCTGCTTAACATGGCAGTGCACATCAAATGCTAAGGCGCATCACCTGGTAGAACACATCAGTGAAATGCCATTTTGACTGGTGCTCCAACTAACAGTTTCGTGGCTGTTTGAGCAGAACACATAGGTGTTCCCAGTTTGTTAGCACCCCTTATGAATGTCAGTAGAGAAATAGCCTGTATATGTCGTATTATTATAGGTTATGATAGTGACGATTCCATGGTAAATTAAGTGTAAAATAAATCTGCATATATTACAGGGATGACATCCCTAAGATGGAATATCTGACACGATGTCTGAAAGAAGGAATGAGGTTCCATTCGCCTGTCCCGTTCGTCAGTCGGAAACTGGAAAATCCCATGGACATCGACGGGAAGGTTTTTCCAGTAGGAACATTCATTTCACTGGGGATATGGAATGTTCATCACAACCCGGAAGTGTGGGAGAACCCGGAAGTGTATGATCCTGATCGGTTTCTACCCGAGAACATCCAGAAGAAGGACCACTACGCATATATCCCCTTCTCCGCTGGCCCGAGGTAATACTAAACCATTAGTTGGTATTTACGATAACATAGACTGAGCATGACGTGAAGCTGATTTTAGTAATATTCCAGCAATATCACAGCGGCGGACACCAGAAATGGGCTTGAACAATGTACTCATGTGGCGAATCGCACCCTGGTCTCAAACGTGAAGAGAGAACGTTTTAACCACTAGGCTATCTCAAACTCCCCTAAGATTATATACTGACTTATCTGTTGGCATTTTCGTGTGCATGAATAATGGTCAAGGCTGTAGAAACAAGAGAAAGCATTATGCATGTACAGTATAATGAGGGTATTTTCCTGACCGCTGTCCTTTCACCAGTCATATCAGCCCGAGACTACCACATCAGCTATCATAACATTCCTATCTTATTCTACATCTGTAAACATTGAAACCGCCAAAAAAAACCCCGATAACAGCAGCCAAAACATCGGCTCCAAATCAGAACCCCATTTCTTGGTGGAGAGCAACACGAGGGGACGACATTACTCCAAAGTGAAAAAAGGTCTCCAATGTTTTCGTGCATTTCAGTGACAGTTTAGTAGCCGAGTAATACGGCTGGTATGGATCTTCGACCCTGGGGTCAGCTGATATGGCTGATATACATTTTTGGCCCGTATGATCTGTATCGATAGATGTCTACAGCCAGTATTATATGTGCAAAATGGTCCATGTTATTGATAGGTATATGATAAATACAATTATTGCTAGCCCTTTGAAGATACTACAGTATGTGTACGGCTGTATTATACTAGTGTAAAACCGCTATACGTCATAAACGTTTACGATTATGACGTCACAGTGCTCATACTTCTGCCATTGTGATGTTAAGCGGCCTCCACACGGCAAGTTTGATAACAAGTGTTGTGATTTTAATTTTAAAAGTTGTCGACTTCGCGTTTTCCCATGTCCAACACATATTGTCAACGTTTGTTTTTGAACAGCACGGGTTTCACAACACTTCACACGACGAGTTAGGCAACACCGATCTTTAACTTCCGATAAACAATGTAAAATTAAAAAAAAATTAGCAGTATATGGGAATGTGAGATTGTTCATAATGACTTGTCTTTTCAGAAACTGTATCGGACAACATTTTGCCATGAACGAGGAAAAGATCATGCTTGCAAGAATACTTCACAGGTATTTGAGAAGAATGTTCTTTCTCTATATAAATCTTCTTAAATTAAGAGAGTTGTCTTCGGAAATTGTGATAAAAGGAGGTTATTTTAGTAAGTTTGGTTAAGTTTGGTGAACAAATTTATTTACATGTTTCTCCTCATTACCCATAAAACGTTACTATTGGATATTTCAGATACACGCTACATGCAGATTTAAGCCACAAAGTGGAACGAAGCAATGCCGGAGTGATGAAGACAACTGAGGGATTATGGGTGTTTGCTAAACACAGACAGTGAGCATTTCAGTACGAAGAGGACACGTTAATTCGAAATAACATCCAATTTATCCCAGAACACACATTCCCTTATGCTTAACGGGAAAATGCCAGTGAAAAACAAGAATGACAAACTGAAAACCAAATCACCAGGTATCCAGTCTATTTCCCTGATCATGTGATCATAGACATGGATTATGATTGAATGTCCCATTATGGATTATCATTCACTTGTTTTATATATTAATTGTATTATCACAGTGTTTTAATCCCCAAGTATTGTTGTAAAATAATAACTATACCAAGAGGACAGAGGACAAGATCAGACTGCAGAGGCAGCAAAATGATCGATTTAGCCCTGTATAGAGTAGGACTGAGATGTTTTCTTACCTACCGGGGATACGACAGGTAGGCTATGTCGACAGCACTCCCCGCACAAATGCCTTGGAGACTGATTTTGTGCAGTTTTCTTCTCTCTCTATCTGATATTGTCATTTGCCACAATATTACTGCCGCATGAAATCCATCGATGGCTGGATGAAATATATACAAAGTCAATATGTTTGTTTACATCATATCGTCAATATTGCAGCCATATCGTGACGAGAACAATTTTATTTATATCAATATATATATATATATATATATATATATATATATATATATATATATATATATATTGATTACGTAAAAACCTGTTATCGAAGGACACTAAAAACACTACAATACCATAGATATGAACGTAAAGCTAGCATATTAAATCATTGTAATTAAAGAAGACAACACATCATAAAACACAGGCTACATATCACCATCAACTGAAGGTAGATCTGATCAGAGGATCATATCGAGGTAGTACTCACATTGTTAATACAATTTGTGTGTTCTATGTGTTTTTTGCTGGACAAGCTTACGCTATCAAATGCCATTTAAAGCAACCTTGTCCTTGTTACAATGAAGGATTTAAATAAAGTCACCAATAGAGGATGAATTAAAATACTTCAGAAGTTCCATGTAAGCTGAAGTAGATTCAATTAAAGTTCAGCTAAACGAGGTGCACGCCAAATTTAATCAGTTGGACAATGCTATCAATATTATTGAACAGAACTGAACAACAGCAGGAAATTGTTTACAGTGACATTGATGCCAGCTTGTATATCTTAAATCAGGCAGCACATACAGAGAGGGAGAAGAAACTCCTCGAAATGTCGCTGAACGTATGCCTCGCATCGTCACGTGACCGGTTTAGACAATATGGCGGCAGCTTAGCATAATGTTAATAATTTAAGATTGTGCCCGGTTTATTTTCAACAGCTGATTAAGTCTGATTCAGTTCGCTGAGTGATGTAACACCTGAAATCCTACATGTAGAAGACAGGTTAACTATTTTGTCACTTCAGTTTAAGTCAAATAATTGGTATTAGTGTCCGTATTAGGACAGTAGATTTGTAGTAAAGTTTCAAGTCGGTATGTTATAGCTCACTGGCTTCTATTATCGATTCACTGCAAAGATAGACTAAATTGTGCCGATAAAAACTTCTTTCACACATTCGTCTTATTTTTAGAAGGAAGACATAACTTTTGTTGAAAGATATTCGCAGGTAATAGTGACAGTTTCATGACTTAAAAAAATTGTTAGTGTGTACGCTGAGGTGCCATCATATTGGCTACACTGGTTACGTAACGACCCGAGACATAAGTTCAGCGGCTTTTCCAGGAGTTTTTTCTCCCCCACCCCAACCCTACATAGGCTCCCTGGTACAAATGGTTAAAAATGGTGAGTGCAAGTACATTGATGGACATACTATCATGCTAACACGTTCATTGAACATGTATCAGTCATAGCTTCCCATGTAGACAATTTCATAAATGTTTTAGACGTGTTCACATGCACCGTTTACCCCCTGGGGTAAGATACCCCCAGGGGCGAATTTGCCTCCTGGAGGCAAATTTCGTCATGTAAACGGTACATAAAGGGGGTAAATATTTACCCCTGAGGGGGTATTGGGGCAAAGTTTGCCCCAAGTCATGAGGTAGGGCAAATCTGTTTACCCCCGTGGGCATATTTACCCCCGGGGACAAACGTGTCATGTAAACGCTTTGTATATATTTTTACAGGGAGTAAATGATAAAAATGTAACACCCCTGCACAGAAAATGGACTCTTTTTTCGTGGAAATCTAATTTTATGCAATCGGTTGCATCATTACCAACAGTCTTGTTCACTTTGAAGAAGTGAAAATGCCACCAAAGAAGAAGTGTTCGCGAGGTAATTCGTGATGCGATGATAGCACAAAGTGCCTTCTAAGTATCTGGGGTGATTTGAAAGCACGATCCCATCTGGATAGTCCTTCGGAAACAGACAATGCTGTATACACAAAAATCAGCAATGCTTTACATGACATGGGCTATGAGAAAACCAGATCTCAGTGTAAGGAAAGGATGAAAACTCTCAAAAAGTCGTACAGACAATACCGAGATGCATTGAAGAAAAGTGGGCAATCACGCAGAACGTGTAAATTCTTCAAGGAAATGAATGAAATACTGGAGATGAGGCCAGCCACATCTCCTGGAAAGGTGATCCAGAGTCTTGAGCCACCAATATCAGATGCAGAAAACTCTGAAGCTGCTGCTGCTGATCTTGCTGAAGAGGAGATGAAGGATGTCGTACCTCTGCTTGAGGGTGAGGATTTGGATACAGATGTCTCACAAACCGAAAACAAAGATGGTGCATCATATGCTAAACCACAAGCAAAAGAAAAGGCAATAATCGAAACTGAAGCATCAAAGCAGAAGGGAAAACAACAGAAAAAGCCGCTTTCAAGCTTCTTTGGAGAGTGTAATGGACAGATTCAGTAAGTCAAATGAAAGTATTGAAGCAAGTCAAATTGAATTAGAAAAGAAGAGGATTGAACTAGAAATGAAGAAAATACACAACGAGGCTCACAGGAGAGAGTTTGAACTGAAGAAACTGGACAGAGAGGAGAAACAGCGAACAGCAGACAGAGACCACCAAGTGCGAATGCTCCAGCTGATCATGAGCAGCAGACCAGTTTCCTCTGCAGGCAGCTATGCTTCCGGGTCAAGGTTCAGTCTACCCAGTGCCATCTTACAGTCAGGGTTTTGATGACTACAAGCAGCCTGTACCCAGCACAAGCACTGCAACTCAACCAGGCGTCTCAGATTACTCAGAGGTAGAAATACCCCCCATCCAATGTCCCAGGAGAAGCCCTGGCGGTGTTACCCACAACACTGATGGAAGCAGTTTTCATACCCTGTGATACACGTGCTCACTGACTGATTTATTTAGAAAAATGCTAAAAGTGTAACCTGTCAATGGAAGTTAGATTTTGTTTCTTTTTGTTCCTACTGCAACTTAACTCTTGTTTACAAACTACATATTGTTCAAAGCTTCAAATGAAGCATTGTGTTGATGACAACTTAATTTTAGCTTTAGACTAAATTCTGGTTAACAAGGAATTCCTAGATTTCAAACTGCGAAAGTCATCTTTACTTATCCATTGCTGGATTGAACTGAGAACACACTATCTATATAACTGATGGCAGCAGTCTTTTTAAAAACTTTATGACGGACGTTTTTATTTACTTTAAAGTTAAACAAAGAGTGTTCTGTTGCAACACCTGTTTATTTCTTTAATTTAATGATGTTTGCAAAACAAAACTCTTGTTCTGAAGTCATGTTATTCACTTAAGAGCTTCAAATAAAGAAATGTTTTGATTACAAGTTATTTGTTCATTTAATAAACATGGAAAGAGTAATCACTGTTTCAAATGTTCATCCGAAAATCTTCATTGTCTTTCACTGGCAAATTGTGCAGTCAGTGCTTCTCGAAGAGCTGACCCAGTGACTGGATCTGGATGAACTTGTTGTCCGCACTCTCCCGTTTCAGCATCTACCTCCTGCAGCCAGCCTGGGTCGAAAAACTCGTGCTCATTCTCACACATGTTGTGCAAGGCAACTGAAGCTGCTGTGAGTACTTGCACAAATTTCACATCCAGATAAACGTCTCCATCACCCCTTGAGGCGACCAAATGTGTTTTCAATAGTCATGCGTGCACTGCTGAGTTTGTAGTTGAAGTAAGATTGTTCCTCTGTCAGAGCCCCTCTGTTACTATATGTTTTCAGTAGCCAAGGACACATAGGGTATGCAGGGTCTGCGATGATGATAACGGGCATATCCACTTTCTGATCAGTAGGACCTACACCGACCATCATCTCTGCTGTCTGCGGTAATATCTCACCACCTTCTACCAAAGCCCTCAGCTTAGAGTTTGAAAACACCCTTGCATCGTGAACTCGACCTGGCCACCCTATGCAGACATCAGTGAACCTGTACTTATCATCACAAACTGCTTGCATGATAATGAAGTAGAACCCTTTTCTATTCACATAATCAGATTGGAATTGCTGAGGGGCCACAATTGGAATGTGCGTAGCATCAATAGCACCTCCACGGTTTGGAAAGTTCCATTTCTTTTCGAATCCTGAAATAACCCTTTTAAGTTCTTCGCCTTCAGGGACCTTGACCACAGCCGGAAATATGTATGTGTAAATGGCCTTACACACCTCATGCACAATGCAGCAGACAGTGGACTTGTGTATTCCAAAGAGATTGGCAATGGTGCGATATTCTCCTGTTGTAGCGAGAAAATATACTGCAACTGCGACTCTGTGTACAAGACAGATAGCTTGGCAAAGTCTGGACTGCTTTTCAAGATGTCGTCTAAGTTTTTGACAGAGAAGATTGAACATTGCTTTTGACATTCGGAAGTTCTCTCTCCACCGAGTATCATCAAATGTTTGTACGGTCACCTCCCACCAATGTGGACATCTTCCTCGTGCCCATACACTTCGCTCTCTGTATAATGAGGATGTCACACATAACACCATAACTTGCAAAAATCTGTTTCTTCTCCTTTTCCTTGACAGCCGCCTGTACCTGTCCATGGTCAGATTGAAATGAGAATGATGAATACCCACCCCTGTCTTAAAACCCATGTAAACGCAAATCCTTTTGCCCCTTTGCCCCTGGGGGCAGATTAACCCCCGGGAGGTAAAATACCCCGGGGGCAAACAGGTGTCATGTAAACGCAGCTTTAGAGAAGGATGTAAATTTAGCCATGGGCTCGTTTCTAAGATTTGACTCGAAGCTGCAAACTGAATGCAAAAGAGAGTGCCTGTTATTCCGAAGGTATCCGCATTCTAGCGTCATAGGGCAAAAGAAGCTGAACGCGGTTCGAAACAGACCTTTAGCGCAGAAAATCCAACATTGTAGACTTAAATATAGCGATTTATCTGGACGATGGAAATACCCAAGCCGAAAAAAAACCCAACCAAACAAAAAAAAAAATACAAAATATAACAGTCTCCTAGAGCCTGAGGGGTATCTGTCCTGTACTATTCTAGTACTTTTGTTGGGTTGGGTCCCATTCGAGACTCGAAAAATCGCTCTTAGAGTCTGGTGTCTAATAGCATAGCCAGAATACAAAATCTGCGATCAAGCCCACTCAGTCACTCCGGCTTCAACTGAAGGTATAGCTCTTCAAGGAACTTCTTCTCAAAGTATAGTCAGATTATATTTTGGCATTTCAAACGTTTCACTTCTCACTGGGACAAGGTAATGACCCAGACTCTCACAATTTGAGTGAACACATTGCTGAGCATAATGTTCATTTATATCATTTTGTCTATAATAGTCACTTACATGGTACATGGCACTTCACCTGAACCTGTGCTGAGACACGAAACAGGAAGCACATTGCTGGAATTTGTTTTCGTGGGGTCGGGGGCAATGGAGTCTGTGTGTATGATAAAACATACTGAAGGGTTTTTATGAGGTCTCTAATCCAGCAATCCGAGAAACAACACGAGGTTTAGGATTTTAAATCTCATAAATACCCCTGGATTAGTGTTTTATCAAGCTTACCAGTTGACTGAAGATATATCTCAGATATAATCTTAACATTTGGTATTTACTGTTGTAATAACTGGAATGAGACTGGCAGCTGACACCTTGACTAGCACGCTGCCCGTGCCCCGCACGTGCGCTGCCGCACTATCCGTCTTTTGAGGACACACGTTCATGCTGACAAACAATATCAGTCTTCACAGCGATACTTCGTAGCCCAGTGGATGAAACCGCCATGCCAGTAAGCGAAGGGTTGCAGGTTTGAAATCAGCCATCGGCACTTTGTGTTGGAAGTTATCGATGATGTGATATTTTACGATCGCATTCAGTGATTGCAAAATACCGTTCTATCAATCTGCAAAACACGCAATCCTTCAGAGTCAAGGGAGGTGTATATTACAGTCCCTGGGACTGTGTAGTACTCTTTGGGAAGACTCCCGTGAGATTTATGACGTATAATTTGACAGGCAATATAGACGCATGACGTTACTGGATGTGAAGCCTATTTCTGGGGTCCCCGCCGTGACATCGGTGGAATATTGCTAAAAACGGCCTAAAACAACACAGACCGAGCGAGAGAGACAGCGTAAGCGCATGTCAGTTTGTAAAGACATACCTGTATGCCATTCCATTAATATAACAGTGAGTGGAAGGCTGTACTTCACTGATTACACTTGGTGTAAGTGTAAAATCTAAATCGTAAGACTACATGAAGTATATACTTTTCATGTTTTCTTTTGTCTTTGAAAGTATCAAGTAAATGACTTTCATAATACAAAAGAACAAGAAAAAATGTCATTGTCCTGTACACTTATCCTTTAAGCGAAATATCACATAACATTTATATACATATTGGTGGAAGACTTTGAATTATGGGATGTGGCGTTAAGCAATGTTCACTCACTGCCTCTGAATTATGGCGTAGGCAAACCCTTTAGCATCAACTGTATTCCATACTTTGTTCATCTGCTCCAAGGTACATTTGGCTAAGACGTGCTAAAAACACATACAAACATCTTTCAATAACCATAATAACTACTTCCTTGATTTACCCATCTGAATTAAAAACATAGGAGACAAATGAGACCATCTAATCTCTTCAGAACTACGCATAAAGGTCAGGTCTCCACAAATCGGTCTCGAGGAATTATTTCAACCCTCCAAAACCCAACTTTCACATCATGTAGTGTAATATGTCGGCACCTCCTGTGTGTGATGTCAACACTTTACAACTTGACGCGCATTCACTTTCTATGAATTCCAGGTGTGTTATTCGTTTACGTTTACGAGGATAAGTGAAGCGGACAAGGGAGAAATCTGGTTTGACAACGAAAGCCTGAATGCACGCGCTGTTGCAAGGAGATCTCTACGGGCGCCTCAGGGACACACCAGCGAAATGAATCAACTCAAACGCACCCTTGCTATCAATCATTATAATAATAAACTGGCAAAAAGGAATATGTTGAGGACCTACCCGACTGTTGACCTGTAATAACATGCATGAATTCCGCCCAATGGCGCTTGCCATTGTGAGCGAAGGGGCTCCACGTTGTCCGAATATTACCAACTTGCTATTCTTGAGGGCGGTTAAAAGTCTCCAAAAATATTACGGTAAACTGACAATATTTTGTGACAAGTAGCAGATATTAGTTAAAGTTGAAAAAGGAAGAACGATTGTTTTCAGGTATGGAGGCCACAATAAATACCCAGTTATTCCTTCAAATTCTTAAACAAAGGTGTATTGATATTCATAAACAGATATGGTGTGGAACTTGAACAACCTCTCCAAATTAAGGTTGTCTTTGTGATTTCTCCAGCTATAGTCTTATGATTGAACATGGTCGTAAATTAGACCCATCAAGAGATCAGCCATTGTGTTCTCTTTGCGGTGTTCCTGTGATAAGGTCAGTTACACTTACCTAAGAATGTCCATTTTACGATGATCTCAGAAAAACATCTCATCACAAGATATTTCTGGGTATTTCCATCTGTCGATAACTTTGAACAGCCGCCGCTATCTATTAATGAAATAATAACTTCCTGCATTTAAATTGCGGAATAAGTTTCAATCACCATGTTCACTTCTCGTGTTGATTTTTGCCAACAGTCATTGCCTCTCTTGTCACCATCTGATTTTACAGGCGCTTCTTGTGTTTCAGCAATAGTCTGATATGTCTCTGTACAAACGGACTGTAGCATCCTCACCAAATAGTCATTATTCAATAACTCTTGTATGCAACCATACATTACATCACCGAGTATTGTGTTCGCTGTAAAAATGTTTTTGGTTTTGTTAAGCACAATTACATTTAACAGCAGTTTTTCATGAGCTGGACATTCCATGAGAATGTGTCGAACTGTTTCTGGGCAGTTTAAGGTACAGCATTCACATGAAGAAAAAACGTTTTCATCTGAAATATTTTTATATACATTCAGCCACAATACCCAAGCCTTAGGCAGTGCAAAACAACTTCATCTCTCCAACAACGCCGACGTATTTTAGAATGTTTGTTTACATGACTCAGCTGAGCACGCGTCAGCGAGTACTTTCATTTTCCCATTTCTTTTGCCAAAATGTACTTTTTTAGGATGAAATCAAACAGTAATCTCTTGGAATTGTCTTAATAGTTTCAAGATTTGGCTGTTGTCTGTTGCAACACAGTGCTGGGTGTAAAATAATGCCACAGCTGATGTACATAGAGTTTAAAACCGTGTCAAGATATAAGCTCATCATTCGCAAGACCGACTTGATACCTTATAGAAATAAATATAGCGTGAAAATGAAAATATGAAAGTTTTTGCCAAGAATGTAGAAATGAAATCATTTTGACCATGATATTAGTTAGTTCGTTATTGACAGCGTTGTGGGACCATCAAGCTGCTGCCTTTATTGTCCCTGGAGTGTTTTCAAAGTCTTTCATCTATCGTTTATAGTGGTAAGTGTTGTGAATACTAGTATTATGTTAACCAGGAGAATATGTGTGTGGTAATTTACAAAATCTGAAATATCCTTAATCGTGATGTTAGTTCGTTAACGTATTGATGATGACAGGACCAAGCTGCTGCACATATTGTGTCGCTGAAAGGTTATCATATATGATTCATATGTGTTAGTGTTGCAGATATTAGCAGCATATTGGGCGAAACCAGGAGACCAGATGTGACCTTATTTTTACAATGTACAATGTATCTGTATCTGATACATAATGTATGTATGTATGTATGTATGTATGTATGTATGTATGTATGTATGTATGTATGTATGTATGTATGTATGTATGTATGTATGTATACTCTTTTCGTAAGTTATGCAAATATCATCATCAGATTAGAATTAAATTTTCTTTCCTGATTCACGCACTTAAGTTAAGTCAGAGATGTGTTTTGTATACAAAGCCTTCAGCTAATGGAGCTTGCTTGCACAAATAGTATCCAGCTATATATTTCGTTCGCAAATCTTTATGGACATAAAAGTGAAAAGGGATCCCATTTCCACATCTAAATTACACAAAGGTCACATCATTCTCTTTCATCCTTCAATACAGAAACAACTTCTTTCGTTTCGTTCAACCATTATGTTGATCAAGCCTAATCTAAGACGTATAAATTGGTATCTTAATACCTTTGATATTGAAAAACGACAGATATTCCTCCGATTAGAGAACTGAACTATTATCTATTACTGAATGCCACTCTTGATAAACATAGTAAGACCTATTTCACGAAACTGAATTAAAAACATATTTTCATCACCAACTGACTGACAGCCATAACAAGACATAACCATGTGGAAACAGAAGGTTTCTTACCTTCTTGCATTGCCCATTGTAAGGCATACTGACTGAAGATGCTGTATCATATCGATGTTACAACTAATTCTCTCTTGTGCTCACACCCAAACCCACCCTCTTCCGGGGCACATACATTACAAAGAACAAATCAGCTGACAGTTACTTAAAGGCCGTGCGAACTATAAATGCAAATCGCAAAAACACCACTTCAAGATTTTGTTTGATATATCCGCAGAAAGATACCTAGCGGTATTCGAGTTATGATAGTTATGATCCGGAAACAAAGCCCACCCTTCCCTTGTGGAACTAAATACATAAAGGTCCCATGAAGAGCAAGAGAAATAGAGATGACGAGAACCTAGAAATAGCCAAAGGCACCGCTGTAGATTCTGTTTGCTATATCTACCAAGTCTTGTAGAACGATATTGAACGGTTATTATGTTATGCTCCGGAAAAAAATATGATTTGATATGATAACATATCGCGAGGATAAAATCTTAAAAACGACTGGCATTAGTGTGTTGGGGCAAATTCTTTTTATTCAACACATAGTAAAACATAAACAGTTTATGAGTGCCGTACCGTCTTTAAGCACATTTATCATTGGTTTTGAGGAGTGTGTCTTATAAACGAAGAACAGATGGTTTTAAATGTTGTATTGATAGCTGAAGATTAGAAAAATTGTCCAGAAGATACTACAGTTCCATGGGGCTTCAATTGGAGATAGTGAGCGAGAAGGTCTTTTACTTGGTAAGTGGCAGCGGTGGCATGACGTCCATGTTCATACATACTGTAAACCCCAGAGTTGATAAAACCCCTGGTATAATAACCCCAGAGTTAATAAAACCCCTGGTATTATAAACCCCAGAGTTAATAAAACCCCTGGTATTATAAACCCCAGAGTTGATAAAACCCCTGGTATAATAACCCCAGAGCTGATAATACCCCTGGTATTATAAACCCCAGAGTTGATAAAACCCCTGGTATAATAACCCCAGAGCTGATAATACCCCTGGTATTTTAAACCCCAGAGTTAATGATACCCCTGGTATTATAAACTCCACAGATAATGATACCCCTGGTATTATAAACGCCCGAGTTAATAATACCCGTGGTCTGACGCCCTTTGAAGTAATTCTTGAAGCAGCCATGTTCCAATTTTTTCGCATGCGCTGCATTTCGCTTCACATCAGTAACAGATTCAGGTTGACTTTCAGGTTCAGGCAAAATATTTGTTTCTGGTATAGTTATTACAGACAGCATCATGTGAATGTCAAGGGAACGTGTCAGACACTGACACTTTACAGGGAACGTGGCACTTGTGTGTCGGTACACGTGTGTGTGTGTGTGTGTATGTGTGTGCGTGTGTGTGTGTGTGTGCGCACGCGCGATTGACCTCACTTAAATTTCGCATGCATAATTTCGACCCACACCAATGTATGCATACAGACAACAGTACCACATGAGGCAACGTTTTCATTAGACGCTTTTCACTTTCAGAGATTTCAGGCGCATGATTGGCATCTACACTGTGAAAAGAATAGCAGAACACAAATATGTCGAACAAGCGTGGTTTAATGTATACAGTGAATATTCTCCGTTGTTAATCAATGACTCGTAGCGTGAGGAATCTAGGCTTGTATATCAGCGTCCAGTGCCCAGTCTGTTACTGGGTTCAGAGTTTGACAAAGGGAGGATGATGACGATGGACCTTCTGCAAGTAGAATCTCGTCTCAATCGTAAATCTATTGTCGAGACTGTAGGAACATCTGTTCTCCTGTACGTGATATACCGTATCATCAAGTTCCTGGTCTGGTATCGGCGTCTCTACAGCTTCTTCAACAACTGTCAGGGGGTCAAAGATTTCTCCTGGAGGACCGGCAACCTACATTTGGTGAGTCGGTTTATCTCATTCTTTGTCATCCTTGCTTTGTAATATATGTGCGTATATGTATCACTAATTTTAGTGCTGCCGCGTTATATATCAGTTGAGAAGTCTGTAGAGCAGAGCATATACTACAGTTGTGTAATATATACTCAATTGTACGTAGCGGCACGGGCACATGCGACACACAGATTTTGAGATATTGTGTGAAGCGCGTGCTTCCATATACATTTGAGTATACTAGGGTATGATCACCCTTTTCGACCAATGTATATTAATGCTCATGATGTTGATCACTGTATTGTCTGGTAAAGACTCGATTACTTGCGACCCGCTCCCATATAGCTGGAGTATTGCTGACATTGAACAGCAAACAAATAAACACACACACACACACACACACACACACACACACACACACACACACACAAAACAAACAAACAAAAAACAAAAAACAAAAAAAAACAAAACAAAAAAACCCCCCAAAAACCAAAAACAAACAAACTAACAAACAAAAGATCATGCCCAAGAGTTGTCCTTACTGTAGAGCGATTGATAAACGTTCACACTGTCCTTGATGACGAAACATACGTATGAAAAGGTCAGCTTCCAAAAGGTTATGGATGAGATGAGAGAAACAGTATGTGAAGAGGGTCTCTGCCACTGTAGACACCTGAAAGGCTGAAAGTTGAAGGATACACAAGCCCTGTGGTTTTCATGTTATATTAGTAACTAAACACAATGTCGTGAACACTAAACACAATGTCGTGAACACTAAACACAATGTCGTGAACTTTTGGACTTGGTTTCAAGTCAGTACGCATTTCTGTAGACTGTCAAGTGATCAACGTTCTTCCAGTGAGAAGAGGTTTTATGTCTCCGTCTAACGCAACGCAAGCAACCCCGATAAATTTCCCGATGGCATACCGGCTTAACCTCTCTCTCTCTCTCTCTCAGCAGCATTTTAAGCAAGTTTACCCATACTCTACTCGATCTAACTTTCAGAAGCAAACATACGATTGAGTTAACTTTTATATCCATACCAGCTATACAAATCATGTAACATACAGCAAATTTAAAGCACGACAATTGACTTTAAGGCTCACTGAAGGGAAACAACTCGAGTGACCTGACGCCGACATGGTCACTCGTCTAGTTCACAAGGATGTTCGTGTTTCAGCTTCCTAAGCTGTTTGAGAAGCGTATTTCAGTCGAGCAGGAATGGATGAAGAGATACCCGAAGTACTACCGGATGTGGATAGGACCCTTCCACCCAGTCATCATCGTCTACCATGCAGACACTATCAGAGCCATCGTCAAGTCCACAGGTGACCAGGGAATTACTTGTGTGTGTTTCGAAATACGTACCAACATTGTCTGAAATAATAATACAGTTGATGTTGTGGACAATGTCCTGTTTTACTGTAAGTAGACGGAAAATGCTGCTTGTCGAATGGAAATGCGAAAAATGTTCTCTGAGTTGATTACTAGTTATTGAGTGAGTATAGGTTTACACCGCACTCAGCAATTTTCCAGCTATATGGCAGCGGTCTGTAAATAATCGAGTTTGGACTAGACAATCCAGTGATCAACTCTCATCTGGAAGAAGTGACCCTGCAAGGACACATTTTGTCTGTGATTCACCAGTGCAGTTTGTTTCGATTACAGAATAGAAAAATGATAAAATCTCATAATCACAGAAACAAGCTGAACGAATCCTGACACTCTTTTAATGCAGAACCAAAGTCAAGGGGATTTGGAGGACCATATACATCATTACTGCCCTGGCTTGGGGAGGGTCTCATTGTTGCCAGGGGACAACGCTGGTACCGATCTCGTCGCCTCCTTACTCCCACCTTACACTTCGACATCCTGAAACCCTACGTCGACGTCGCCAACAACGCCAATGACACCGTGCTGGTTAGTCGAATACACGTGTCGGCTTCACATGTCTTCGACACAGTCACTCCAATAATTCAAAGGTTGCAATTATGATGTGGAATCCCCGATGTTTATGAAAGTCATTTGAATTTAGAATACATTAATAAAGTTTAACTCCCTGAGTTTTAAGCCAGGAGATATGAGGGCCCAGTCGTCTGAGGTAGACTTGCGCCCTCTTTGACACACAAGGACCCTTGTTCGAAATGCCGGATTATGTTCCTAGGTTTGTTAGCTTCATATCCGCTATGGCGGTAAACGCCTCAGTCCTGGATCTTTTCGGACTTTCATTTCAAACGCTGAAACCCGGCTGACACCAGTCTCGTTACGAACGGAAGCGAGAAAGACAAAACCGAATCACTTCAGAATGTTCAAGTAGAAGTGAGTGAGTGTGCCGCGTTTAGCAATATCACGGCGGGCGATACCCAAGTGCACCCAAGTGCACCCAAGTGGGACATCAAACCCGGGTCTTCGGCGTTACGAGCGAACCCTTTAACAACAAAGTTATCTCAACGCCCCGACATGATACTGACGTCAAAGTTGACCGTCTATCGAATGAAATCAGAATAAAGACTGAGTCATGGTAAACATGTAGGTAAAAGCATGTGAACGGTTTCATTCCGGTTGTATAGTTTAGAATCAAGATAATGCTTGTTCTGACAATTGATGAAGTCTGGTTTTATCCTGTGTGCGTTGTGCTGTAAATACAAATGAACTGCTTGGTTCAGTTTCCTAAAGATGTGTTAAGAGTGGTTGAATATATGTATGTATATATTATATCCTCTGCTGTCCAGTGTGTGCTATTGGTTAATACTTAATGTGCGTCGCTTGCGAGGGCTGCTGGCAATGATAATTAGTACACTCTTTTTGTGTGAATTAATACACACTATGCTAATGTTTATATAATATGTACAGCAGCATATCTATAATTTTGGATTAATGAAAATCCTTTGAAGACGCACAAAACGATACCCCTTCCTTTTGTGTTGTATATTTTTGTATCTGAACGTTTATTTGTCTTCTGGATGGTCGTGAAGGTGTTATAGTGAGCTAAGGAATGAGGTGAGTTTCCAGCAACAGGACCTTCACACATTGTACCCATGAGGGGAATCGATCCTGCGTTTTCGGTGTTGTAAGCGAACGCTTTAACAACTGGACTATCCAACCGCCACGATGTCAAAAGGAATTAGACTCCTTATCATGACGAAGCTTCAATCAGGCATTGGAAAGGGGTTAGTCCAGTGGATGAGTCATCTGAAGTGCCGGGTTCGATTCTTGGCGCGGTTACCTCGTATGTAAGGTGGTGTGAACATTTTCATATCAACATTTGGTTAACAGGAGAAGATTGACAAGGGAGGCACCAGCTTCGAGTGGTTCAACATGGTCGGCCTGTGTACATTTGGCATCTTGTTGAGATGCGCCATGTCGGTCGAGGAAGACATACAGCAACAGGGGTGAGTAGAGGATATGTGATCGATACTACTGGGGATTTGTCCTATAACATTGGTGTGTGTGCGAGTATGTGTGAGAGTGAATCTGTCGTCCTGTCGAATGTAATTAGTGGCAAACGTTCACTTTGCCGATGGTAAACAAGTCGTTATTCATCAATGACCCAGACTCACCTCCAGTTTCTAAGGGTCCAGCACCAACGAAAGTGTTTTAAAACAGGGCGACGCCTTCCTAGTCAAATCCCTACTTCACGCAATCGATTTCTGACAGTTTGGTCGAAACTTCGTCTCAAACCAGGGATGTGTTGTCTCCACATCTGTGGCAAGACGATGACGCAAGTGAGAACAGGGATGTACTGGTCTTGTGTTTGGATGGTAACTCTTCAAAGGCCGCTTCTCAAGCTATCTTGGGCGGAAACAATCCCAACGGATGATATGGTGCTCTGATGAACGTTGAACTGTGTGGTAACTGTGGACTGCGACTCCCCAGCTTCAAGGCTGCCAGATGAAAAAATGACAAAACTGAACACAATGTTTCCTTTCAGCTTGCTTTGTTCCGTTTGCTGGCACATGCGTTTTGCTTTGTATGTTTTCTTGGTGATCTTTTGAAGATTATTTCTTTAAACTCTTCGAGTCAAACATTCTCAAAATCACAGATGCAATTCCTTTTTTATGAGGAAATATAGTTTTAATGCTTAATTGTCGTGTGGTTATTGAAATCTAACAGCAGTATGTCTTTCTTTCAGGCTTACTCACCCGTGTGTGAACGCAGTGAATGACTTACTCGTTCTGGTTACAGATCGATGTATGAAAGTGTACGGGTATTCGTGATACCACACATTTCTGACTGTCTGTCTGACTGTCATTTAAAGATCACATGCAACCAAGAAATCAAACATAATTAAAACACAGTTATCACTTAGTCATAATATATAAAATGCTTTGCTGATTAAGAAAAAACAAACAAATAAACAAAATTATGAGCGTATAATCGCAAATCAAAAGTGTAATACTTTGTACTTGGGTTTACCTGCCTCGAAACGAAGCCACCGCGATACCGAACTCAGTCAGGCCCCGAGGTTATAAAACACTCCTGAGTACGATCTCGTGCTCAAATCCGGTTTCGTGCTGAACTCAGAACTCGAACTCAGACTCAGTAAGTGGAGGTTATAAAAAAATCTGAGTACGTTTTCGTGCTCAATGTGAGCATGAAACACCTATGATCTCAAGTACGCTAAGGACCGTGCTCAACGCTGAGTTCGATGGCAACAATGGCAGCTCACCTGCGTCAGATTCGGCAAGCTCGGCGGAGAGCGCGCGTACCGAGGATGTTTCGAGATCGTTCGAACCCGCTCGAATATATGGGAGAAGAGGAAGTTTTCGACAGATATCGTTTTTGGCCGAGAGCGATCATTTATTTGCTCGGTCTACTTAATTTACCCGGGCACTCAGCTCGGAACCGTTCTCGTTTTTTCAACTCGGGCACACAGTCGGTTGCCACTGTCAATAAAGCAGACGACAACATCCGGGTCGTTTTTCTCACCTTTTCTGACGGAAGAGTTCCAAATTACCGCTTGTATTATAAACAAAGAGTACATTGAACATACTCAAGCCGAGCGTGAGTTGTACTCAGCTGAGTACGTCCTCAAAATGTTTTGTAACCTTCGCTTGAGTACGAAACTGAGCTGAACTCGATTTTGAGCACGAGCACGAATTGAGCATGAAACTGAGTTGAGCACGAAATGTTGTTTATAACCTCGGACCCAGAGCCGGTGGGTGTGTACTCAAGTGTAACGAAGCTTTTTCATTGGGACTGGTTCATTTACCGCTACGTTTAGCCGGCTCTTTGTTTATGACTTATAAACCCGGTAGGTAGTAATTGCATATGGTCAGTGATTGAAGTTGTGTACTGCATATTGTCATTAGCAGACAGACAGGCAGACATATAAGTGTCAATAAACCAGACATTAAGTTTTCTCTGAAAAAGAGCCTGCTTATCACAATCAAAATGTTTTTGTTTTTCTTATGTAAAGCGTAGATTGTTTACTTGTTTCTGTACACAGCCGAGATTAGACTACTGCTCAGGACCTCATACCCCGGGCATGCATACTGTTTCAACCTATTCACTACGCATGCGTTATGGGCGCAGCGCAGCATAGCTGTAGAAACCACTTTTCCCCCCAGCGCGGGGGTCAAATTAGTGAATCGTTTGAAAACGGATTTAGCGGACTTTTTTTATCGCGTTTTTTTAACTTACAGGTTGAATTGGCATTTTTGATTATTTGTTGCGGTAAGTGCATACTTAAAGATATCAGAATCTGCAAAGTTGTGCTTTTCGTTGCATGTGACCTTTAAATGTCGACGTCGCGTCGAAGACCCGGGTTCGATTCCCCACATGGAAAACTCGTGAAGCTCATGTCTGGTGTCACCCGGCTCCATATTGCTGCCATGTTGCTAAAAATGACGCAAAACCATACTTACTCACTAACTCACTCACTCACTAACACTCTAACAATTCGCACATCAGTTGAATATAAGTACAATAGTGAGGCGCCTTCTACATAACTGCACTCATGAAACGACATGCCTGTGAGTGTCGCACTTAACCTGGTACTATGAATGCAGTTTTATAGCAAGCCAGTAATCTACCATTTTAACATGAACCCGAGATTCAGAAACATTCTATATGACGCCGAGCCGACTTGTCTTTGACCAATACCCTTAATGGCGAACGCCAGGCAAAATATAACAAGCATTACTGTTTAATGATCAAGTGAGCGAACATGACTTTACAGCGCTCATTGTAATATTCAACAGTACCACGGCTTGGAACATCTGAAATAGGCTTCACACGTTGAAGCCGTGGAGAGAATCGAATCCGTAACTGTTTAACCACTAGACTACCCCACCACCATATGTCGTTATTACAAGTAAAGCTACATCGAAAGGACATCATAGTGTCATGTTGCCCGAATGTTGTGTAAATCAAAAAGTGTAGTTTTAAACCTGTGGAACAAGATGATAACGCCTGTCACAGCTTATCTCCAACGAGAGGGCATACAGAAACTGGACTGGTCCTCTAAGTCCCCAGACCAGACCCCAGTTGAACATCTATGGGACATTCTCGGTAGCAGGGTATACGCCAGGAACCCCGCTCCCGTCAACTTGGCCCAGCTTGGTGCAGCTCTTCAAGGGGAATGGCGGACAATACCACGGGCAACCATCCTGGAATTAATCAACAGTATGTCATCAAGGGGTCGTGAATGTGTTGCCATGGTCCACTCAACAGATATTGAACTTCATGCCCAAATTTGATTTAGTGGGCATTCAGAGCAATTTCACATTCACTGTCATTTCATCAGTTCCCTTATTTTGTGTCGGTAGTATAGAGAACGTCTCGAGGAAACGGTTATATTTAGCACTGTTTCCACAACTGAAATGAGTGAATGAGTGAGGGAGTTTGGCTTTACCCCAATTTTATCAATAACTCAGAAATATCACGGCGGGGAACACCAGAAATGGCCTTCATACATTGTAACCATGTACAGATTCGTCCCTGTGTCTTTTGCGTGATGAGCGAACACTTTAACCACGAATCCTCCCCGCAATCCCAAAACCTTTTTGTTTCAGGAGCCCATGGCATTTCCCTGACTTCATCTTTTACAACTCGCCCCAGGGGAAGAAGTTTAAGAAACAGTGTGGCTTTGTACATCGCTGGGCGGAAGACATCATCGAGAAGAGGCAACAGACCTTGGGCAGTGTCTGTCTGCAAATACACAAAAACAAACAATGTGTATGATATATTTCACAAGAAACATCAACAATAGGTCATTATTAACATTGTATTGCATGGAATCTAATTCTGTGTTGCACTGCTAGATTGTATTTATCATTTTAGTTTGTCTACAACATTGCACTATGTATACTACATTGCCCTGTGTTTAACATTGTTCTCTGTATACAGCATTGTCTTGAGTATAACATTGTACTATCTTTACAATATTGTCTTGTGTTCAACATTGTACTATCTATGAAACATTGCCTTTTGTTTAACATTTTCATACACAGGATAAAGATGGACCCTCCAAGACCCGCTACCTCCACTTCCTAGACGTCATGCTCAGTGCCAGAGATGCTGATGGCAAGGGCCTCACCCCGCTGGAGATCAGAAATGAGGTCGATACGTTTCTATTTGCAGGTAAGGCCGCTTCTCCTGGCGCTGTTTATCAGGGTAAATGTTTGTTGTGTCTTTGTAATTTGTTTTCAAAACACAACTTTGGCACCTGGAAGAATTTTGTTTGCATGACAGAAAACAAGAAATCTGAACAGTTTTGTGTATATTTTACTTTGAATTTAGTTAGATCGGGCGTAATTGTCTGAATGGACAAGAACAAAGAGGACTTTTTAAGCAGTTGTGCTGCTCTATGTTTCCTTGTGATACTGGTCACAACACAACGGCCAGTGGAAAATCCTTTATTCTGTTCACCATGGCCTCCAAACACGAGTTCCAGAATCCAATCCAAGAGGAACTGGACACACTACTGGACGGAAGAGAGTCCAGTCACATCACATGGTAGGGCACATAACGTGATAGGGCAAACAACCTGGTAGAGCACATCGAATTGTAGGGCATAATACTAGGAGGGTACATTATCTGGTAGGTGACAGTTCCTGGTATTTATCATCACCTGGTTGTCATAATAATGCCATTGGGTTGGTGCTGCATGTAACAGTTTGGCGAGGATTGATTAGTTAATAGAAAGTTCAGCAAATTTTCGTACGTTACAGGGATGACATCCCTAAGATGGAGTATCTCACACGATGTCTGAAGGAAGGGATGAGGTTCTATTCGCCTGTTCCTTTCGTCAGTCGGAAACTGGAAAATCCCATGGACATCGACGGGAAGGTCTTCCCAGTAGGAACATTGATTTTACTGGGGATATGGAATGTTTACCATCACCCGGATGTGAGGGAGAACCCGGAAGTGTATGAGCCTGATCGGTTTCTACCCGAGAACATCCAGAAGAAGGAACACTACGCATATATCCCCTTCTCCGCTGGCCCGAGGTAATAGTGGGCGTGCAGTTGGTCTATCAACCCATTTACGATAAAGCTAGTGTCAATGATAAGCTAGACTGAATGAATGAGTGAGTGAGTATGGTTTTACGCATCTTTTAGCAGTATTCTAGCAATATCGCGACGGGGAACACCAGAAATGGGCCTCATACTTTGCACCCATGCGGATATCGAACCCGGCCTCGAACGTAAAAAGAGAACGTTTTAACTACTAGGCTACTCAAAACCCTCGTAGGATTATCAGAGATCACTGAACATTCGGACAACAACATAAACACGTATTTTAAGCCATTCCTAGCTTTTCTGTTTAATTTTCGTGTGCACGAATCAATTTTATAGAAACAGGAGGACGCACTATGCATACACAATCATTGACCAAATATACCAATATATTTATTAGCAGTTTTTGAAACAATAATTTTGTAACGGTTAACGTCCGGTGGCCATCTCAAGAACCACATTAAGTAAGGATGTGAGATTGCTCATAATGACTTCCCGTTTCAGAAACTGTATCGGACAACATTTTGCCATGAACATTTTTTCATGCTTGCAAGAATACGTCACAGGTATTCAAGAAATCATTCTTTCCTGGCGTAAAGTGCACGAACTCTCCTTCTTATAGGAATGTTGCCATTGGACATATGTGGCCGAGGTTAATTTCATAATTATCATTAACCTTGGTGGAACACATTAAATATATGTTTTCAACTATCGCAAAGGACCTGATACAGTCTGTTAGTCAACTTTTATAGTGATACATTGCATAACCATATAGGCGAAAGAGTCCTTTGTTTATCTTTGAGTTCAGTAGGCATATTTATTACATGGATGAATGGATGATGCATTATGTTTTTAGGTCGAACAGATGGATCTGTCTTTATGTGATAATTATCGTCTTAACATCCAAGTCCATTGGAGATTTCAGAGAATTCATCTACAATCTCTTCTGCCTAGGCGGACATCACAGTGATGACGTTGGGTTCATGTGCAGTTTTACAGATAAAAAAAGGAATTTCTTCAGAGACATTCTAATTCACTGTCACTGTCTCCGCATGAAAGGTTACATTTACCCAGATGTGATATGATGTCGCCACTGAGATTTAAGAGATGTTTTGCAAAGGGAAATTTGTTGGTCTGATTTGCCTGAATATGCTAAAATGATGTTGGCTTGTGAACCTGTGTCAACTTTAAACTTCAACATGGTACCTTCAACGGGCAAATGTATGAAAATGTCATTTCAACCAGTTCATGTACTACAACACCTCTGCAGTACTGATGAAGATGGTTGACTTTTGAATTTTTTTACACTTGGTACAAGTCTTTACATAAGCTGGGCACAGACGTTTAGAAGACGCTACGCAGAAAAGAAACAGAAAGGCCACGGTGATCTAAAGTAACACTCGTAGTTTCGGGGCTAACTGACGGGCTATTCCAGACACGAATCTATAAATATAAAACTAGCATAAAAACCTACAACACTTTAATTAAAGAGGACAAGGACACGGGCTATAGATCGCCAACAGCTGAAGGTAGATCAGCACACTAGGGATCATGGGGACTTACAGTACCTTTGCTACCTGCATGGACCGAAGCTGGATTTACACCATCCCTTCAGCCGCTGGCGAGTGTACGAAATGATACTCAAAATTAAAGTAACAAGACTACCACGATTAAAATCTCGGTCGACTTAAATTTACATCGAATGTTTTGGAGGAAGGTAATTTTACAATACTTCAACCCCTTTCAGGGTACAGCCACTAACAATCTCAGTTATTAATGTAGACTACCAATAATAATAAAAATATCTACTTACAATATATTTAACAAATTCAATTCTTTCAAAAATGCAAAAAATTCAGGAGTCAGGGTTTTCCGATGCATTTGTTGCCACAGTTACAGGGGATCTGGTAAGTGTACTGTAGGGGGTTGGGGTACCGCTGCTGCAGGCACTCATTATCAAAACAGGTAGGAAACCAACAAATCCTGTTCAGGATAAGTTTATTTGTATCAGTTCGTCTATAATAGACATGAACATGGAATGTGAAGGGAATGAGACAGATGATGGTATGTGCGAGGAATGGGACGACTGACAATGGTAAGTGCGTGCATCCGGCAGATAGTAACAGAAAAGTGTGCTGGAATTCTGACTGAGTATAACAGGTGTAATTAAGGGGAAGTGTGTGTCCGCACATGTATGTATAAATGTATTTGCATAAGACCTCACTTGAAAGTCGCACACATAATTTCGACCGACAAACCAATATATATTTTCAGACAGGGCCACACAACACAGCATTTTTAATAAAGGCTACATTCAACACACCGAGCAATAGGTCGTCATCAATTTAAGGATCACAATTTGAATCTCCATTATATTAAGTATAACAATACAAGCATCTACACAGTGAAAAGAAGAACACAAATATGTCGAGCAAGCGTAGTTTAATGTATACAGTGAATATTCTCCGTTGTTAATCAATGACTCGTAGCGTGAGGAATCTAAGGTTGTATGTCAGCGTCCAGTGCCCAGTCTGTTACTGGGATCATAATTTGAATTTCCATTATATAAAATACAACAATACAAGCAAGTCTTGTGGTTTAATCTAAACACAGTAAGCACTGTCGGCTTAATTAGAGCGATAGGAATCCAAGGCCGGTGGCACATAGCCGTGTTCAGCCTGTTATTCCGTTGAGGGGTTGACAAAGAGTGGATGAAGAAGATGGACTATCTGCAAATTGTATCTCGTCTAAATCATGAGTCTGTTGTCCAGACTGTAGGAACATCTGTTCTCCTGTACGTGGCGTATCGAGTGGTCAAGTTCCTCATCTGGTATTGGCGTTTCTACAGCTTCTTTAACAACTGTCAGGGCGTCAAAGACTTCTCATGGAGGACTGGAAACCTGCATTTGGTAAGTCAATTTATCTCGTCCTAGGCCATTATGGCTTTGAAAGAGGAAGATATCTGTATTACAAAAACAGATGTCATGCACAAGTTCCTATATGATTGTGTCCGATATTGCCTTGCGGTTCGTGTTGCATTTTCACTGTTATAATCTTGAACCGTAAATTGTTGCTCAGCAAAAGCTATTTTAGCATCAGTTTAAGCATGTGTACTCTTGTCGATAGTTTAGCCGACCCAACTTTCAGAAACAAATATACGATTGAGTGACTTCCGCACGAACTTCAGAAACATACAGCAAATTTTGGATCTTAAGGCACGAGCACAGGCTTGCCAAAAGAAAGCACATTGCACAGTGGATTTCACTGAACCTGATTTGATAACACATCTCCGTCACTGGGGTGTTTCAGTTCCCTAAGTTGTTCGAGGAGTGTGTTGCAGTGCAGCAAGAATGGATGCAAAAATATCCCAAGTACTACCGTGTGTGGATAGGTCCATTCCACCCAGTCATCAGGGTCTACCACCCAGACACTATCAGAGCCATCATCAAGTCCTCAGGTAACCAGGAAAATGTGATTATTTTGAAATACGTACCAGATTTACCCGAAGACGATAATGCTCGTTAATGTGACTGTTAGTATCCTTTTAAATGAAAGTAGAGGGGAATGTAGCTTGCCCCGCAAAAAGGAAAACGTTTTGTCTGGCCTTTCGTTACAGTGATTGTATATTCAAGGTTACAGGTGCGTTTCGGTTGAAAAGGTAGAAACATATTAAAAATGAAGATAAATTGTATCATCAAAGAAACAAATTTTAAAGGATCTTGACCCCCTGGATGCAACTGTGCTGTAGAACCTAAATCAATGGGATTTGGAGGCGCATATGCAACGTTACTGCCCTGGCTTGGGGAGGGTCTCCTGGTTGCTGCGGGACAACGCTGGTACCGAACTCGTCGCCTCCTTGCACCCGCCTTCAAGTTCGACATCCTCAAATCCTACGTCGACGTCTCGAACAATACAATTGACACCATGCTGGTTAGTTGATTACTTGACTGACTGTCATTTCACCCCCAAAATTCAAAGGTTGTGGCTATGAGATGATGTTTAAAACAAAAAATACCCCAAACTGTAAATAGGTTTCTGAAGTTTAACTCCTCGTTTCTGTCCATGTAGGACATTGCAATTTGCAATGCAGAATTGCACCCCTTTGACATACAGAGAACCTGGTTCCAATGCCGGTTTACATTTCTACGTTTGTTAACAGCATACCTGTTCACGAGTTTCACGAAAGAGATAAACGCCTCACACGCGAATCTTTCGTTTCTTTCCTCTAGAAACCTCACACACGGTGATATTACTGGATCATGGGTAAAAAGGCGGTGTTATGCCAACCTCGCTTACACCCTTCCCCTAAGGGCCTGTACATCTAAACTCAAACGCCACCGAGGGTACAGTGCTTCTGAAGTGATTTTTGTGGAAGCTTGCGAACGGACATCACATCTATCTATCTATCTATCTATCTGTCTGTCTCTCTGTCTGTCTATACACACATACACACACAAATACACACACATATGTATGTATGTATGTGTGTGTGTGTGTGTGTGTGTGTGTGTGTGTGTGATACAAATACACGTAAAGCAATCAAACAAACTTCGACCAGGATTGATTAATATTAATATTGTTAAAGGATACAACTTGAAACACTCTTTTAAAACTCTTATCCAGCGACCGTTGCAATAAAGATGTTGTCTATCAATCAAACACCGTTCCTGCTTATCATTTCAGTTTCTGAATGCCACAAAGTGAATTGAAAAAAAAATCAATGAATAATTAATAAACAAGCCTTTTGAATACAGTTACTCCGTTCAATGTCATACACATCTTTTGACTATCAAATGAATATATCTGTCTCTCTGCGTGTTATTTGCAGATATATCATATGTACAGTATTGGTAATACTTCATGTTACGTTATGATATTTAATACGCTCTTCAAGGGTGAATTATCACATGCCATAATGATGTTTATATGCATCTTACCTTTTCTTAAGTATCATAGCAATTTGAGAATCTATATTTATTGTCCTGAAGGTTATTTGTCTTCAAAATGGTCGTTATGATGTTACTAGAAACTAAGCTCTACACTGTGCATTATAGCGATGGGAAAGGGTTTGAAACTTGGTCACCGAAGAGCAGGATTCGGTCCCCAAAGTGTTTACCTTCATTATCTGGTATGGACCTCTTACCTGCTCAACAGGAGAAGATTGACAAGCACGTGTACCAAGGCACCAGCTTTGACTTGTTCAACATGGTCGGCCTGTGTACATTTGACATCCTGCTGAGATGTGCCATGTCGGTCAAGGAAAACATACAGCAACAGGGGTGAGTACGGGAATTTGATATCTAACACCATGTGGGAATGCGGCGGTTCTGGCATTGTTAAGTATGGCGATTAAGAGATAGGGACATTTGAAGAACGGGGAATTAGACATAGAGGACCATGGGAAGGTGTGGGGAATTATATTAACAGCAACAAGGACTATTATCGGGAACTGGACATGGGACACAGCGCACGCGAGCACGAGGGTTTATTAAAAGTGGCATGTGTGATACCGAAGGAAGAGGGGATAGGAGATTCATACAGCAACATTTGACTGAGAGATTTTTATAGGACAGCGACATGCATGAGTACTGTCACACTGACATGTCCCCTAAGACCTGCACAACATGTACACTTGAGATTTCTTATGGTATTTGGATCAAGACTCTTTGCAGCTGGAATTATTACAAAGAAAACTATTATTTGCCTTAATATATATTTTATAATTAATTTTCGAATCCTTATTTAAACAAAACACGTTGTCAAAAACACGTTGACTTACACATAACATGAATATTGTTTTTCAGGCAAACTCACCCGTATGTACAAGCAGTGAATGATTTACTCGCATTAGTGGCAGATCGAGTACTGTAAGTATGAGAAAATACAGCTTAGTAAACGCACGCTGTCTGCCCAGTCGGGTTTTACCACTGCAATGAGATGAGGAGCAAGTACATCTACCATAGTTGGGACTGTGTTGTGTTTATGCAGTGGGTCAGGTACCAATACTTCAACAATAATACTGGTGAAACCAGTGTTTAGGTTATTTTATCGCGCGGCTGGTATTCGTACTTGCATCAGTGTATTATATTCCCAATTCCTGGCCCAGATTCCAGTTCCGATTGTTAGGCTGGTATGGATGGAGCCAAGCTAGGTGAAGTGGTTCCCTTGCCTTCCTATAAAGTTTCAGCATAAACACAATACACACCTTATATTCAGCTACACATCCGCTATTTTTAATGACTGTAACAATTTCTTCTGTTGTACGTATAATCTTTCGACAAAAGCTCCATACTGACAGTTTCGCAGGTTTATAGAGAAAATATAATTGTCATTCCCGGCTTCTGGTGGCAGTGCTCTAAATACAAAACTTGGGCATAAAATCGGTTAGAACTCCTACCTACGTATTCTGAATTTATTGTTTAAGGAATTACCCATGCAGAGACCGACATCAGCTGTTGATGTCCACATTCTACAATCATTCATTATGTCTTCACTGTATTACATTTAGTGCATCAGAGAGTGGATAGCCAGAATCGCTTATATTTTATTCTATGAACAAAGTTTTTAGCATAAAACATCAGAGAAGAAATATTGTGTTTTGAGTGGGTGAGTGAGTGAGTGAGTAATATTTAACGTCACATCGGCAATATTTCAACCATATCGTGACGAGAACATTGAACACTGAAATGGATGATATATATTTCATAATAAACCCGTCAGCAAAGGACAGTAAAACAACGAGAATATCACAGTTACTATATATCACCAACGACAGAAGGTACTAGGGACCATGGGGACTTACAGTACATTTGCTTCCTGCATGGACCCTAGCTGGATTTACATCATCCCTTCAGCCGTTAGCAATGCAGGAAATCTAGCCATAGATTAAAAAGACATGTATTCTACGATTAGAAACAGTGGAATGTTTTGATGTACTTTAAATGTTTTGGGACTTACGTACCCTCTCAGGAGGACAACAATTTTACAGTGCTTTAACCCCCCTCGAGGATGCAGCCACTAACAATCTAAGTTACTAATTCAAACTTCCAAGAATAAAATATTTATCTATTTACAATTCATTTAGCAAATCTAAGTTTTTTAAAAATGCAATAATTTTGCGTTTTGAAGGCTTTTGGAGTACTAGTATTTGAACTTGTGACACTGAGATGTCGGGAACATGGATGCCGATTAACTTGCACCCCATGGCACTTCCCTGACCTCATCTTCTTCAACTCGTCCCAGGGGAAGAAGTTTAAGAAACAGTGTGACTTTGTACATCGCTGGGCGGAAGACATCATCGAAAAGAGGCGACAGACCTTGGTCAGTGTTTAGTGTGAAAACCATTCATTTTACATAATTGTCCTTAGTGGAACAAGGTTGATCAAAATAATATACTGCGTACGTGTAAGATTGTATTGTGTACCATTGTACTACGGAGGTAATTGTACTGAAAGCAACTCTGTATTGATAATAACATTGCACCGAGAATAACATTGTACTAAGAGTAACACAGCACTATGAGGAACATTGCACCGAGAATAACATTGTACTAAGAGTAACCAGCACTATGAGGAACATTGCACCGAAAATAACATTGCACTAAGAGTAACACAGCACTATGAGGAACATTGCACCGAGAATAACATTGTACTTACATTAACACTGCACTGTGCACGTTACTTTGTCCGTGTGCAGGAATATGTTGTGTGTAAAATTGTATTGTATGTGTGTTATTGTCATGTATGTTTAATGGTGTGGCGTAGTTTGTGTGTAAAATAGGTGTGTGGGTGTAAAACTGCAGTTCGTGCAAACAAATGTGTTGTATATATGAGTTTGATTGTGTGAAACAAAAGATGTGTGTAATGTGTGCGGAATGTAACAGTGTATTGTGTATGTAACAGTGTGAGGAGTGTAACAGTGTATTGTGTATATAATAGCGTGAGGTGTGTAACAGTGATATTATGTCTGTAGTAGTGTGCGGTGTGTAAATGTGTATTGTGTCTGTAATAGTGTGCGGTGTGTGATGGCATATTGTGCATGCTATAGTGTGCGGTGTGTAACAGTGCATTGCGTACATAATGTTGTGCGGTATGTAACAGAGTATTGTGTATGAGTAGTATAGGGAATGGGGGTTTTAAAACACTTTCAAAAAAAGTCTCTACAAAGCCGTATTTACTAACTGAGGCGTTGGTTGGGCCCTTAGCTCTTGCTATTATTACCCCTACTACAAAATGGGGGGTTCTGGACCACTTTCAAAAAAAGTCTCTACAACGCCTTATTTACTAACTAAGGCGTTGGTTGGGCCCTTAGCTCTTGCTACTATTACCCCTACTACATATGTCACGTTTACCGTGTGTTGGTAGGAGGTAACACTGTGCCGTACGGTACGATCAATAATTCTTCTCTTACAAACCCCCTACCCGGCCCATCCCTCAAGTAGTATAAGTTAGGTTCGTCGGCTTTCATATCCACTTTATCTATGTTGTAAGTTTTGACTGACCATATAGGATCGGTGGCCCGCTTACGGCTATCACCCTCGTGTTCCCCCGGCTGGTATAGATACCTCACTAGGGCCCTATCTGGTATCTGTTTCTCCTTCCCACGCAATGGAGCGGCTGACTCTGCAACTATTGATTTTAGTTTGATAGCGTCTGCCGGTTTCTTACCGGTGAGACGGGTGACTTCATGGTTGATTGCCGACACCACCTTGGGTAACCTCGTGACCCATTCAGTCGATCGTTTTCCAGGGGTGGCCATCTCCCTAGCATACTGATGACCGAACAAGCGCTCAGCCAAAGTCCTATTAAATCTCTCAACTACGGCTTGGCTGCGATGGGCTCCGGCCGTGCCACGCCTGACCTTTGTATCGTGTTTGGCTAGCAGTTGTGACACGGCACCCATGAACTCCCGTCCGGGGTCAACTTGCAGCTCTGTTGGCCACGTCAGCGGGCTGCGTTTGTATATGCGTTCGAATCCTCTGGCTACCTGGGCCGAATCTTTCGTGGTCAAGGGTTCGGCTTCCTTGTAACGACTGGCTACGTCCACTACGGTTAAGGCATACTTGTACCTCTTGTCGTGGGGTAGGAACAGTAGGTCTGCCTGGTGAACGCTATTAGGTATGTTAATACCGAACCTCCTTCTAGGCACGTAGCGTGGTGCCGGCAAATAGATCTGCCACAGGGCTTGTTTTTCAAGCCACGCTTTGGCTTCCTCCGGGGGTACTCGCGCTATTTTAGCTAGCTTATCTACTGCGCTAGCTCCTTTCCAGTACCCACGCGGGCTGTAGTAAATAGCCTCAAATTTTTTCATGTCCATACGCGTATGTGTTTATCCCATCAATAGCTATCCAACGTTTCGTGTCCATAGGCGACAGGGACGTCTTGTTTATAGTCAGTCCGTATATCTTATGTCCATCACTTCTAAGTGTGTTCATTTTATGCCTAAAGGTACGGGTCTTGAACAGGGCTTCCTTGAATCTGGCGTGTTTGATGTGTTGTTTCACCACATACTTCTTAACCCCCTTAGCCTTCCGGATCTCACTATTGTCGGCTTTCAGTATGGAGTACATCTTAGGTCTCAAACCTATGTACTCGGCTATGGGCGTGCCAGCACACTCGTCCTTCATCTTACCTAGGACCTTTTTATTTACCGTACTGTGTATGGCATGGGTCTTAGGGTAGTCGCTGGTGTCGTATAAATCGAGGTGTTTTTTCATGTCCTCGTACACGTCCTCGGTTCGAATTTCTAACGGCAGGGAATCCGTGTCAGTGTACAGCACTTCACACCTGTCGCCGTACTGTTTCTTGAGCTCGTTGTAGTAAAAGTTGTACATCAGGTGTTTGGATAAATCGAGGATGCTCATCCCCACGTAAACAGGCCGGTTGAATTTTATGTGGCTTTTCTTCATGTGTAGGGCAACCAGGTTGTCTGTGAATATCTTACTACGGTTGAATGCCGGACTGACTATCAATCTCCTGAGCTTGTCTTCCTCACTCGACCGAACCAGCTTCACGGTCACGCGTTTCCTCAGGTTCTCCATAGTCTTACCAAACACCGAGTTGTTCATGAGCTTGTAGAGATTTTTCTCAAAATCACTGGTGGCTTTTTTTCGTAGGTCTGTGTTCATGCTGATGTAGGGCTCCATCCATGGGCTCTGGTCGAACATGAGCACCCTGTGTATTGTGGTCAGCCTCATACCCAACGACAGGTACAGCTGTAGGTTGCGATAGTGAACGATGTACTTGGTCTTATTCATTAAGTTAGGCACGAGTTTTTCAACGTCTGTCACACGCCCACCTAACAAGTTATGTTGGTACTCAGACATCCAGTCTGGGTTAACCCTCATACGTTCGGGGGCCAGGGGGTAGCTGTTGTGTGATGTGTGTAATTCCTTGGTATACTCTAAGTCAACCTCGAGGATGTACCCTTGTTCGAATCTGGTGCAACCTCCATAACATCAACGTGGGGTACCCATTCGAATCCCCCTGTAGGTAGATACTGGCTCATGGCCCAGCCGTACAGGTTGTTTGCGTCGAGGTAGAGAATGTGATTGGTTGGCTTGTTAGGATCGTAACCTTTCACGTATTGATTATTTGCTTTCGCGTATCGTTTGGATGCCATGGAAATCCCACCTCGCAAGCCTTTCTCAATGAATAAGTGCATGTCGTAATCTGTGAGCAATTCCAAATTAACTCCGGTCTTTTTAAGCAAGGCGTCCCACGACAGACCTGGGCTGGTGTAATACCATGCGGGGTCGAGTTTATACTGCTTGAAACACGTCCGCCTAAACGTCTCAAACACGTCGGCTAACAGCAGTACATCTGTCCTCAAGTACAGGTCGTGATAATCACCCAGGTTCTTACAACCCAGTTTATTCCATACGTTAGTCGCGTGTGAGTAATCATCTCGTGAGACGGACGCCTCATTCAGCTTGCTATAAAAGCAGTCAATAGGGGGTAATCTGGTCTCGGTGAACTTGGCCCAACTATCCATGTACTCATAGGGGTACACACCCTTCCTCATAAGCAGGGGTCTAGTCTCGGCGTCTGTGTATCGATCGGTGATAGGGAAGGTATTGTTGGCCTTGACCAGACTGTCGAGTGACGACAGGAGGAACTGAAACGAGTCAATGAACCTAAGTCCTTTTAAGCTGAAGGAGATGTATCTCTCCATGTTGTTGGGGATGCACGTTATATTACCATCGATTTTCGCGATGGCCTGCATGATCAAGTGTGAGTCGTTACCTCTCAAGTTGTGAAAGACAACGGGGATGTTTATTGTCTTAGGGTTGATTTTAAGCTTGAGGTTGCACGCGCTGTGAGCGGCGCCTCTATACTTACCAGTTATGTGGCAGTGATCTCTCACCGAATCACCGTTAAGTGGTGAGTCACACACGTGACAGTTAGTGCTACTAGCGTGAGCTAGCCTGTCGACTCGGGTCATACGCATGGGAGCGATTCTATACAATGCATTCCTAATAATTTTTTCTTCCTCCTGCAAACACTTTAGAAACCTTTCAGCCGCGTCAGGGCCCCTATACACTACCGGAGCTTTCGTTTCCCCGTCACAACGGACGACAATGTATCCAAACTCACAGGCTTTATGCTCTTGTGTGCCCCCCACAAGGCTTCGAAGTCGGTGTATATGATATAAGGCACAGACATTTGGTTCTTGTGGTTACCGAATTTTAGGATATTATCACCTTCCTTAGGCATGTCGACTCGTATGGCCGTCTGCCCCACACCTTGGCAATCCTCCCGGTGGGATTCTAATAAATCAGCTCGTGTGAAGCCATGTAGACATCGTTCACAGAAGTGGGTCTTTTCTCTGTGTGCCGATTGGTCATACAACAGCCTGTTAAAGTGTTTTATCCATGTGTAGTGATACTTGTCACCTCGCTGGATCATGAATATATTGATAACTTGGCGATCCTTCACCCCGCTGACCCTGTGTACTATTGTTGTGTTACCTTCGTGCCCAAAGATATTTATAGCCAGATTATTCTGTTTTTCTACTTTAGTGATCTGGGATATGGGGGTGGGTTCATCTATACCATCCCAGTTGAGCCCATCATCCTGAGGATAATTAGAAGCCCTGTTCGGATTAGTGTCAGCTGGAAATAAGGCTGACCTGATAGCTAACCTCAGGCAATCGTTTCCTCTATTCTTAACGTTTACTATGGCATGTTTGTTCCTATAGTAGGGAGGCAAGGCTAGGTATGACCTGCCTCTGAACGGCACGTAGTTAGCTATGTCTAGATAGACATTATCGATTTTATCTACAGCCCACCCGGACCCCAAGTGTGTGTAGCGTTCTAGGTATTCTCGTATCTGCTGAAAACTGGTATCGATTGATGTGTCAATGGTCTCTGTATGTGTGACGACCTCTTGTTTACCTCGGAAGTAAGGCTGAACATACTCAGTGAGGTCCCCAACCTGCTTATCGAGCGACATTTTCACTGTGATCTGAAACTTGATACTTCCTAGGTTATTTAGTTCCTCGTTGACCTTATCAGCTATCAGAGGCTTGATATCTGTAATGTCTATGTTTCTATCAACGTGCATGTGCCAACCTCTCAAATAGTTGCCTACAGCGCGCTCAGTGCGCACGAACTGTAGGTCAATAGCTCTATTCTGTCGTAATAATTCTAAAAGTTGTGGTTTTCTCATACGGGAATACCCGCCTAAACCCAAATCGTGTGCCTCGACTTTCAGTTGTTTTACAGTGGGACGTGCTACGGGGTATGTGATAACAATTCGACTAACCCGGCTCTCCCCAGTTTTGAATAACCCGTGTATCCAAGCTGTTTCGCTTGAGCTTTTAATTGTTTTACCGTAGGAGGGGCTTCTAAACCTAGTAATCTCAACAATGCTGACTTCCGCATTCGAGAATACCCGATCACACCTCTCTGTTTTGCGACCCGCTTAAGCTCGCGTACAGTAGTCATAGTGTTTACACCTAACATAACCAATGTCTAATTGGAGTCTATCTTGAGCAGTCGCCTACGTTCTTTTATGTAGCCCTTTTTATTCTCGTAGATGAGTTGATGTCTGACTACGTTCGCTCCGTGAGCTTTACATAGACAGTAGTGCCCTTTAACCCCGATACCACACACAGAACACGTGTAGTTAGGACTTCCCATATGGAAACAACAGAACCTAGCCCTGCATTTCCTACCACAGGCCTCGGTCTTCCCCATAAGTATGTATTCACATCGGTATGGAGCGGGTCTCATGTTTACTTATATGGGTATTTAATTTAATTGCTTCGCAACCAACGCAGTAGCTGCTATACACTATGAAGCCCAGTTCACGATTCATTTGTCCCTTGGATGGTGTGTAGTACTGAGCGAGTGTGGGTTTATTGAGCGGTTCCAATCGTTTACCAGTTAGTAGGTAGTATTCTTTCATTGCTTCATCGACATCGTTGAATGTTTGAACGGCATGGTTTTCACGCGTGAGTTGTTCGTTAATAAAATCGATCCTCTGGAGGCGTTTTTTAGTGTACTCGGCCTGTGCCTTTTGTAATTTCTCAGTAGCGAGATCATGCCGCTTCCTTTCTTCCTGTATTTCAGCCGCGTGGTCATCTCGTAGTTTCGAGAAGAGGAAATTACTCCCGGAAAATGCCAGGGCATTCACTAACGCCCCACCGACCATCATAGCTATCGTGGCCATCCTATATTTATTTCATTATATTTTCAGGTATTATCCCTTGTTTTACTAGGATGTCTTTTGTTGCCATCGCCATACCAAGGTTCATTATGAGCATACCCATATCCTGCAGGTTGAAATCTAGCTTGATAGTTGGTTGTTTAAGCACCATTTTAGTCAACCAAGCGTACCCTACGGCTAGACTGGCGACCACTGTGGCGTGGTATGCGTCGTTGACGAACGTTTTCCCCTCAGACATTATGTATATGATATAAAAATATTTAAATTATAACATGATATGCGGGTCGACAGTGGGGGTTACCACCTCACTGTTGGGGGGCTCACTGTGGGAGGGTACCCCCACGTATAACCATGTTATAACCACGGCAGCGCCTACAGCCAACAACAGTCGGGGGTTGATAATTTTATGTTGGTTACACCACCGTTTTTTACCGGCAGCTACTCTCTTAGGATTCTTCTGCCTGGTTACTGTTGGGGTCACTTTCCCCACTGGTTCCTGTGAAGGGGTCACTTCCCTCACCTCGGGAGGGGTCTCCACCGTCACCTCGTCCATCTATACTATTATTATTATTTTTTCTCTCAAATTGACAATGCTTTGCCGTGATAATCGCCGCCGTCACTGGAGCCAACAACATACCATATTTGTGGTACAGCTCGCAGCTGATAGAGCTCACGGCGTGTTCGATAAAAGGGTCTTTCTCGAGGTCTTCCCACAGGTAAAGTCGGCGCTCTGGTGGAATGGGAAGGAAGTATGACACAATACCGGTGTATATCTGGGTCATAGCCGATCCTATTGTCTTTGTCATTTCTGCTCCGAGCCGGGACTCGTATCTAGCGTACAGCTTATCGATTTCTTCGGCTGACATTTTGTGAATTCTCCAAAATTTTGTGTAGTCTCCAAAGTAATGTTTGGCTTTGCCGCCAACAGCCAACGCCACCAGTTTCTCTCGCTTGTCATCATCCCCAGACAATTGTTCGAGCAATTCCTCACACTCCACCTTATAATATAACAAGTAAGATTTAGTTTTAACTATATAATACCCGATGCAGACAAAACACAGAGAAATGAAGTTTAAGTTGCACACGACAAACACTTCAAATATCATAGCTATACTTAGCATTTGCTTAGCTTTAGCTTAGCTTTGCTTAGCTTTGCTTAGCTTTGCTTAGCTTTGCTTAGCATACTCTATAAGCCACGGGTTGGTCGGTCTTGAGCACGAGCTTAGTGTGTTTAGTTTCAGCGAGCTGTTTCTTCACCCGTTCCCGTTCTAATTTGCTCATCACATCGTTCTCTCTCAAACACTCCTCGAACGAATCCCTGTCCTTGCAGTGAAATAAGGCCACCCATCGCGTCTGCTCCCTGAGGTCTTTCAACACCGAGTTGAACTTCTGCGTTAGCACCCAGACGCTGTGATTTGCATGCCGGCCGGAGAAGGCCAGGTACGATAGCATGTCTCTCTTTTTTGTTATCTCGCGATTAGCGCTGCAGTCGTCCAGTATGAACAGTGTCGGTTCCCCTTTAAATTTCTCGTGAAGAGCTTTCAACCAGTCCTGCAGGCGTGTTCCAGGGTCGATTTTGTGTACGTCCGGGTCCGTCATCACCCAAGGTCGCGCGTACGTTTTATTCATGCTCAGAGTAGGGCACATGATAACGATGTTATCGAACACATCCTTGTAGTAACCCTCCAACATATCCAACACGAAAACGGTCTTCCCACAGCCAGTCTGCCCGCACACTATGGCGCAGTGTGGGTCAGTGGGGAGGTCAATAGATGGCTTGCACGAATCTCCCATTGTCTATATTAAGTTGCGCGTCCATAATAACGTACAGATATAATTTCAACTTACCAGCGGGTTGAGCCTTCTTAGTAATCTGGATGGTTATCCCTTCGCTGCCGTTATCTATACGGCGCCCGCTACCGTGCAGTTTATCATCATCCGTGGATCGCATGTCCAACCATAGGGTGTACTTGGTGGTCAGGTATTCACCAATCTGCACGGAGCCGAGGTCCAGGTCCTTTGTTATGTAATCCCCCACTGGTAGCTTTTTTATCTCATCCCACTGCTGGTGTGGTCTCATACCATGACTAAACAGCTGGTTGGGCACGCCCTCGATGGTCACTTCCACCTTTTCAATCTCGGGGTTGAAAAACTTCTCGCTGTCCCTCCGGAATGGCTCGTAATCCTCCACGGGGACGACCAGGATACCTTTCATCGATCGCGCCGGCACGTTCAGGTTGATATTCCACACAGTGTCGCTCTTATCTCGCACGACTGATCTATGCCTCAGTACGCGATCGTACAGGATGGCCATCTTCCCAGAGTACTGGCTTCGAACCTGCCTGGCCAGCTCCGGGCTAGTGACCATGTCGAACTCCAGAGAGATGTTGTCTATGGCATAACTGGCCTCATCACCGTTCGGCGTACGCACTACTTTGCTATAGTCGTTAAACGTGAGCTCGTATTCGAGCCTATCACCCAGCGCGGCCTGGTAAAACGGCGCGTGCCCCGTGAGCAACTCGAAGTCGAGCGGCACGCAGAATCGATTCCCGTATGCTCGAGCAATGGCCTTTTCACCGTCCGATAGCTTGTCTTGCTGGTCTGGCGTGAAGGCATACCCTATGCGCAACCGGGTTGATTTGCTGATACCCTGGTACACATCATTGACTCGTTCTCCCTCGCTTTTCCAGAGATCCCCGTAGCAGTGAAACACGTCGCTGTCGTCGATGCTCAGCACCTCGTTACCGCTGATCTTGACGGTCGTTTTCTTGATGATGGCTCGACCCACGTTCCGCACTAGCTCGCGTTTGTCATTGTCGGAGGTCAACGTGATATTGAACGCCACTCGAACAGTGCCTGGTACAATAAGGTCATTCTCACCAAGGTTTGGAAATCTAACCAGCAGAGTTTGATTCTGGTCTATCTTGCTGTGATTGTTGGTGATGGTCACCGACTGGCGCACGGCTCTGGCTCCTAATGGCTCTCTCAATCTTCTGAAAGGATCTAATTTTCTGCCGTACATTGTTATATATAAATGAAATATATTTTTAATACTAAATAATGGCTGAAGACATACCTATGGGGGAGATGTGGGATTATACTATGGATGATACAGAGGCCGAGCAGGAGACCTCATTCTCAGGTGCCCCACTCATGGAGGGCGCCGTCGACGATTATTACAACGCAGTTGAAAATAAATCCAAACTCAAGCCGTTGGGAAGGGAATATTCCAGGTTTACCCTCGATAGAAATGGCACGCTGCGTTTGAAGGCTCACCCGGAGATCGATCTCGTGAATAAACGCACGAGAGAACCGCTTGCTTTATCAACACTGAGCAGTCGACATGGGAGTGACTTGATCCGCGATGAACTAGGTTTCATAGAGTATGGTGGTGCGCGACCTAAGATTCCCCCGAAGGTCCGTCAAGATCTGCAAGCTTATGATATTAAAAAGGTGTTGGCCGACTACGAGAACAAGCCCTTCCCGGGTTTCGAACATACCTTTCGGGAACTGCGGGGGGTGGACCTGTTGATGCAAACCATTCGTGGTCAGCTCTGGAAAAGCACGGCCAAAATGAGTGAGATAGACGACCACATCAACTATGAAAAGGGCAAACTCGGTGAAACTGAGGACGAGTCTATGAAAGCCACCATCGAGGAACGAATACGCAATTTGGAAGATGAAAGGCAGGTCTGGTTGGAGACAGCGTCCGGCTACAAAGAAATGCTTCGATCCCAGACCAACCGTGTGCGGGAAACCATCAATCAAGTCCTCTACCGAGACACCACGTTAGCAGACAGGATTCGGATATTGTTCCGGGAGCAAGGGATCACCATCGCCAGCATTCTGACTGCATTGGGTTTCATCATATCAACCTTGGTGGTGTCACTGACAGGGGGTACCCCTGTGGGGGGAGCTCCCACTCCCACAGGCGGTGGTGTTAAAGACTGGATAAAAAAACTCGGGGAAGGCCTAGCTAAACTGGCTGGTAAAGCCGCCGAAGCCCTTCCCGGCATCCTGGGTAGCATCGTCTCGTGGTTGTTGGGCGCTCTGGCTAAAACTGCCACGTGGCTCAGCCAAAACCTGTGGGCAGCCATCGTCGCCGTGGCGGGTCTGGTGTACGTAGCGGCTAAGAAATCTTTAACCAAATAAGTCCCAAAGCTACCCCACCAACCACCAGGGCCGTTTTACTATCAATATGCTGCTCCTGAATATGAGGGGCCACCTCCTGTGTTGGTTGAACTTTAGGCTCCGGGGGTGGCGCCACTATACCCGTTTCACGTGGTGGGATGTGTGGGATATAGGGGGTGTTAATATCGGGGTTGATACCCAACTTTTGATCCGCCGTGGCTATGACTATTTTGTTGTTATAACCCACCACTTTTTTAACTCTCAGTTGCATATCACTCGGAGCCATGTACAGCCCCACGCCGAACACGTAATTGACTTTCGATCTGGCGTATTCTAACACGTTTTGGTAACGGTCGATGGCCCGCAGGAGATCAACTGGAGAATTGATAGCATCCTCAACGTTGGAAACGAACTGTTTCTGAGCGTCGTAAGCAGTTCCTTTACCGAGGATGTTGGAACGCGTCATCGACTGCGCACCCAACAGCGCCCACACGTACGTTCGAATCGAGTCGTTCAAGCGTATTGTACCAGCACGAGTGAATCCTTTCGATGTTTTTGAGATCATTTTAGTCCAGGCTGTGGCTGCATCAGGATTGGTTTGCTTTATGCAGCTGACATGGATCTTTTCATTCGTTGTGGGGCCTGTAAATCTATGACGGTTTGGGTTGTATGTACCATCTTTAGAACCGGCCATATATGTTCCGGACCTGTAGAAGTACACGAGAACTATACCGAGACCATGGTTCACACCAGGAAGGCGAAAGTCTTTATTCGTTGGAATCTCAAACTCCCCACAAACACGTTCATAAGCGCGTTTATCATAGGGGTTATTCGTCATACTCCACGCTTTATCTTGGGGAAGAGGAGCACTTATTTCCTTCAATATTCGTCTCGTTTGATAATAAATATGAAACAAAATGACTGCCTTACTCAGTTCGTCTATACCGTAGTCTAGTGTCACACCCGACCCTGTCGTCGCACACCACACAGCAAAGTTGAGTTGGTTCTGCCAAAACTGCATTGGGTTTTGATTCCAGTTTACCACCGCCTGCGCGTTATTAACGGACACGATATAGTTTTCAAAGATATTAATAAAGGTTGTTTTATATAAATATATATAAATTATATATTATAATATGTACATAACACTTCCAGGAATAACGAGCGGTGAGGCCGTTCAGCTGACGCACGCGATCGATAACACGTCAGGCCAACTCGAAGTCGCACTCTGCGATATCACCTACCTACCGCAATGGACTAACATCAACACCAGCAACAATAAGCTGTTCGTCAGTGGAACTCGCAGCCAGATAACTGACGGCTACTACAGTGTGTGCTCTCTAAACGACGAGGTCTTCAAACCCCTGGGAGCCGAACTCAAGATGAACGACTCAAACGGTACAGTGGTGTTAATCAACAACGGAAGAAACCCCTTGAGACTCGGCCGACCATTAGCGAGGATACTCGGTATGTCTCCTGACGAGATAAAACCAACAACAACCGTCACAGGCACGAAGTTACCCGATCTAGTACCGTACCGAGAGCTGTACATTCATCTCGGTCAGGTGAGCACAACGTACAACATTCAAGGAGGTCACCCTTCCACTATACTGAGAGCAGTGCCGGTGAAAACTGAGAAATACAACGACGGTAGAACCGAGTCGTTTTCACCACGGCAGTATAAGAGATTAATCCAGGGCAACATACCTGAGCTGATAATATCGGTGTTAGATATAAATCATAATCCTGTAAATATAGGATACCTCAGCTTAACGCTTCATGTAAAATGACCAGCGCACAAGGGCCCGGAGTGAAAAAATGCGTCAATATCGGGATCTCCGACCTCGGAGACACGCGCGGTTTCGACGCTCCCGGAGTAGATGGTAAATCGTACGCCTTGCAACTGAAAAACAACATTTACAAACGCGTTGAAGTCCCCTCCGGTGGAACCCTAAGTGATATAGTAGATACCACAAGAGCAACAGTCAACACTAAGTACGCCCTTGTCAACACCGGTAATAACTGGATAATATACCCATCGTTCGGGGGTAAACTGTTCGACTTAGACGATGTTGAGAGCACTACAGTCGCCCGAAACAAGCCATATATGCTCGTCTTCACCGAAGATGACAAGTGGGTGTTGTTACCCGATAACGACTGGTTTCTCAATATTAGACTCGGCTCCCCCTACGTGTTCACGGATAACAAAGACAACCACCTAAACAAAGTCGTGAACAATGGAACCCTGCTCGTGGCTTACGTCCCAACTCAGAGACGTAGCGTAGTCGTCAGCCCACTCGACACTATGGCAGCCCACATGCTATCAAGTAAACCGGCCATACAAAACGTGAAATTGGTGGTCAGTATACTAGAGAGTCTACCGGCAAACTCAACACTGATCATCAAAGTCTACCTAGGGGAACCATCGGGGAATGATGTCGAGATCGTGAAGGGGATCAAACTCGGGTGGGGAAAACGACACCAGTATCAAGTTTGCAACGTTTACGTGCGGGTGGGTGTCGGCTCCAACACCAGTCTGCAGGGGGTCAACGTGATCGTGGAAAACAAGATATCACTAACCAATATCTTCCTGCCTGACCACATACACTTCATGGGTATGAAGTTCACCCCTGAACTATTATCAGAAAACCAGTTGGAAATTATATCGTAAATAGTATAACAATGACCAGTCATCGTCCCAACACTACGCTTAACGACCTAGGAAATACGGAGGGATTCGATCAGCCTGGTGAGGAAGACACCTTATATATCCTGCACTTCAAAGACAACGTGTACAGACGGGTGTCGTTATCAGATTTTAAAGAGCCCAAATGGCTGATCAACTTAACACTCGCCTCACCTTATATCACAATAAACGGAAATGGGGTTGTCACTAAGATTAGGACCAACGGTATCTGGGTCGGGGATTTCATTCCGGAGAGGGAATTTCCCATGATAACTACTGATATCAACAAAAATGGGTTAAGGTCTGGAGCAAAAAATAAATTAATATTTAGCAATAATCCTTATATGGATCTTGTTAATATAATATTCTACCCTTTCACACTCATCATAGAAGTCTTCTTTTATTTAGACAATAAAAAAAACACCTTAAGAGTACACCAATTTTTACCCGGGGTGACAATACACTGGTATGAAGAACACCTAGACCAATATTGTCGTATTGTTATACAACAGGATACCCCCACGGGTCCTACAAAAAGCTCAATAAGCCTCAGTGGGGTTTTTATTACAACAGGGTTTATTAACCTCTCACCTATTACCCTGACTAGTAGTCTAGGACTTGTAGACTTCAAATTCATTGATAGAATATTAACTAAAACCCAATTAAAATATCTTTCAAAATATATATTATAGGATGGGTCTGTACCCAGTCGTAGAGGAAGTAGCGAAGACGCTGGAAACCGTAGATGGGTTCCGCTTGAGACAGTTATGTGATGTGAAACGCCAACTAGAACATGACCGTGACACGCGGAAAGCACTATGTAAAAAGTACCATAGAGCTTTCAATATCTTGGACGGGGCTGACACTACCCTTATGACAACCAGCATGGGACTAGGGGCTGCAGGTGTTGGGTTGTTGGCTACCATCGTGGCTACACCTATAGTGCTAGGTATTGAAATAACAGCTGGGGTGGCAGGGGTGTTAGGGTTGGCGCTTAAGTTGGTATCACGCAGACTGCATCGTAAGGCATTGAAGCACGACGAGATCAGGGTTCTGGCCGAAGCAAAGCTCAACACAGTGAGTGATCGTATTTCCACGGCACTCTCTGATAGTAAGATCTCAGAAGAGGAGTTTCGTTCAATCCTCTCTGAACTCACAAAATATAACGGAATGAAACAAGATATTCGATCCAAGTCTCGTAAGTCTGCTATCAGCGAGGACGAGAAAAAAAAGTACATAGAACAGGGGATACAAAAAGCCCAGCAAGCCTTTATTACGAACACCAAAGAGATCATAGGCGGTTCACGTTAAACTGTTTCATCGATATAAACGTGACATAGGCACAGTAATTACCGCCAACTGTAGTAGGGGTAATAGTAGCAAGAGCTAAGGGCCCAACCAAAGCCTTAGTTAGTAAATAAGACGTTGTAGAGACTTTTTTTGAAAGTGTTTTAAAACCCCCATTCCCTATACTACTGTATGTAATATTGTGCGGTAACAGAGTAGTGTGCATGTAATAGCGTGAGGTGTGACCAGTGTATTGTGTATGTAATATTGTGCGGTATGTAACAATGTATTGTGCAATTGTGCATATTGTACTGAAATATGTGTAGGAGAGAGATGGATCCCCCGAGACCCGCTACCTCGACTTCCTGGACGTTCTGCTCAGTGCCAGAGATGCTGATGGCAAGAGCCTCACCCCGCTAGAGATCAGGAATGAAGTCGACACGTTTCTATTTGGAGGTGCATCCACTAATCAGGGACCTGTCTGTCTGTAGCATACGTCGTTTTCAGTACCATAAGTGTGACAGAGTAGTTTCCCTTTAGCTATTGACTAAAGAGTTGCAAGCAGTAGCATGTTACCTCCCCAATCCTACATTTGAGTAATATATTCCCACTTTTCTTTTTCTGGATTTACGAAAAATGTTTCCTCGTCCAGATGTCCGTGTACTTTCCCCTGTAGATCCAATTATGATGCCTTTTTGTACCATGGCTCTCTCTCTAGATTTGAACGGAAAACGTTCACTTGGGACAAAGGCATCTTTAAATGTTGTAACGGAAATCTGCTGAAGGAATATTTTTATGTTTGCAAATGCTTTGATGTCCCAGTCGTTATTGATATAAACAAAAAATGCCTTGCAACTGATGGGCTTTTCCGCTGTATCCACATGCAGACTTCGAAACCTTCATCTTTGGGTTAGCCTTCATGTGTACTTATAGTAGATCTCTTGATACGTATGTTGTTACAAAGGTCATGACACAACAACCAGTGGGATATCATGGACTCTGTTCACCATGGCTTCCAAACCCGAGTTCCAGACGCGAATCCAGGAGGAACTGGACACACTACTGGACGGAAGAGAATCCAGTCACATCACATGGTAGGTCACATAAGCCAATGGAGAGCATCACCAAGTTGGGCAGATCAAATCGTAGAACATGTTACCTGCTAGAGCACTTCACTGGATTTGGCACATGATATACATTCCATGGTTTGGAATATCCTCAGCTGGTAACTGCCCCCCGGCTAACTGCTCCCCAGCCAACTGCCCCCTAGGCTAATGGCCCCCTAGGCCCATTGTGACATTTTGGAATTTTAGGAGACATCTCCAACAATTTGTCCTTTTACGTAAAGTGAAGTGATATATATGAACTTTCTGAAAAAGTGTCCTACGTGCATCTGAAGATCGAAATGTTGTTTTGTATTATAGGTCTTTAAAATTTAAAACTATTACTTTTAGTTTGCGTGTTTTTGTTTTGATGGGAGGCACTTGTCCGGGTGGAACAATGTCCAGGGGACAGATACCAGGGGGCAGTTAGCCTAGACCCAATCAAATAGTGCATATCACCCAGACAGGGCACATCGCTCATATGATCCCATTGCTCATATCCTAGGAGAGCACATCTATCATTTTTAGGAAGGGTGCATCGCGGAGTAAATGACCTGGTAAGGCATTGCTCCTGGTATGGAACACAAGTAAAAATACACATCCCCAGATATAATACTTTCTTCTGAAATGAAACATCCCCTTGTTTGACGCCTCCCTGGTATGAGACATTCCCTGGTATGAGACATCCCCTGGTATAACGCATCCCCTGGTGTGACACATCCCATTGTATGACACATCCGCTGGTATGAGGCATTCCCTGGTATGAGACAGTCCCTGGTATGGCACATCGCCTGGTATGGCAGAACCTCTGGTATGAAACATCCCTGGTATGACGCAGCCTTGTTTTGTTCGAATTCGCAACGAGCTTCCAACTTATACATCACACTTCCGAACTGGTTTCTTGTTTGGTTTGACTCCGGATTCGGCATTGTTTCAGAACGTCCGAGTCTGATTAGTATGTCTTTATTTGGGCATTGATAAGTTTTGTGTCAGTGGAACGTTCATGCACGTTCATTTATTACTTAGGGATGACATAACCAAGATGGAGTATCTCTCACGATGTCTGAAGGAAGGGATGAGGTTCCACTCGCCTGTTCCGTCCATTGGTCGGAAGCTGGAAAATCCCATGGACATCGACGGGAAGGTCTTCCCAGCAGGAACATTGATTTCACTGGGGATATGGAATGTTCATCACAACCCGGAAGTGTGGGAGAACCCGGAAGTGTATGATCCTGATCGGTTTCTACCCGAGAACATCCAGAAGAAGGACCACTACGCATATATCCCCTTCTCCGCTGGCCCGAGGTAATACTCAGTTGTTTTCAAGCCAGGCTGTTGGGTCACATACTCTGTACCGACCAACGGAACCGGCTTTAGTAGATGAGTCAAGCCAGTCTCTCTCTATACAGGGTAATGTAGTGGCCAATCGTAATACCAGACCTTCTGTCAGATAACCTTGTTGTTAGTATATACCTCATCTGTCAATAGTTCCCTCTGTGAATACGTATACAGACGTTGACATGTGCAGATACATTGAACAGCACTCAGAGGCAATAGACTTTGAATCTGGAATTTCAAGTTTGTCAAGTATCGTACAAGACTGTTCTTGACTCTGCTGGATCGGTAAATTGACCCACTTTTAGAGAAGACCGTACAGACCCTTTGTTAGATCACACGATTTTCTCTCTACGCCGCTTATAGCAATATTCTTGCACTATCACTGCGGGGGATGCCAGAAATGCACATTGCGTATTGCACCTATGTCGGGAATTGAATCCAGGTCTTCAGTATGACGAGCGAAAGTCTGAACCACTAGGCAAGCCTATCGCCCCTTAATCGTTTTAGCATTCCGACACAAACATGCAAATGTGTTGTAGGACATCCCTGTATCTTCGTGCCCTTTAATCGTATTTAGTTTCATCATCTATACAAAGCATATACAAAATATAACCACATTATTGATCAGCAATCTTGACCAGAATGGATTTGTTATTTTTATAGGTCATGTGCAACCAAAACATCAAACATAATTAAAACACACTTATCAATTATTCATGACATATAATATACACTCGTGCTTGTAAAAAACCAAAACAAACAAAATTATAAGCGTACAATCGCGATTCAAAGTGCATTATTGTGTACGTGGGCCTATTTCCCTCTAAACGAAGCCCTAGGGAGATCAAACCCAGTCAGAGAGCGTGGGAGTGTACTCAAGTGTAACGACGGCTTGCAATTGGCTGGTTCATTTGCTAAAACGCTGAGGGCTCATCGCTCATGTACAGAAAGATGATCTGTTTGATGGGCATTGTAGAAGTATGGCGAGTCTCAAGAAAGTAAGATTCTCTGTGGATAACAATTTCTTTAATTGTACTTGATGCATCGTTTCAGTATGCATTTATATACTGTTGTAAAACAAACTCATATACACTAAAATAAGTTAAAGAAAAAAAGAATGAATATATAGAGATATTGGGTTTCGTAAATACATGTTCTCTGAATTTGCGTTCGATCCAATCAAAAATCATTTCAGTACAGATGGTGAACAACTAAGTGCCTGGAAAGTATTATTCGTCCAAATGCAAAGCAGGACTTGAACTGTCAAGAGTTTGCACCATTTTCCGTCGGATCCAGTCATCCGCGAAATATGGATGTACTTTCTTTGTAACCCACAGACATAAAACATGTCATGTGTACAAATATCACATCTGTCTCATTACATAGTGTGGCAGACACAGGACTCGGGTGCATGAGTCATAAATCAATGTATTTTGTTCATGGCGTACAGCCTGATGGGTGTTAAATTCAAATTGCATGTGATCAATGATTGAAGCTGTGTATTGCACATTGTCTTTAGCAGACAGGCAGGAAGACATACTGGCGACAATAAACCAGAAACTGAGCTTTCTCTGTGACAGAGGCTACGTACCACAATCAACAAGTTTTTTTATGTTTAAAGTAGATTATTTACTTGTTTGTGTACACAACTACGATTAGACTGCTCACGACCTCATACTCCGGGTATACATGCTGTTTCCAGCTCCACGAACCTGTTCACAGCTCATGTATTAAGAGCGCAGCGCAGCACATCTGTTGAAACCACTTTTTTCCCAACCCTGGGGGAATTTAGAGAAACGTTTGAGCTCTGATTTGAGCGTTTTTCTCATTGCGTTTTTTTTCAACTTTATAGGTTGAATTGGCATTTTTGATGATTTGTTTCGGTATGTACACACCGAAAAGTATCAGAATCTGCAAAGTTGTGTTTTACGTTTCATGTGACCTTTAACTTCCGACGGAATATAATCGGGTTTTATAGCAATACAATATTGTTCATGACAATTTCTTTCAGAAACTGTATCGGACAACATTTTGCCATGAACGAGGAAAAGATCATGCTTGCAAGAATACTTCACAGGTATTCAAGAAATCATTAAATATTCTTTCATGGCGTAAAGTGCACTAAATCGTTAAATGAGAGTGTTTTGATTGGAATTTTGAGAAATCTTAAGTTAGTTTTACAACGAAAATTAGAATTAATCTTGGTGGAAACATTACTTTTTCTGGCCATAATGTTTGTTTTCATTGTGTGCATTAAAATCAGTGTTAATTTGATTCGTATTTCAGGTATACGTTAGAGGTTGACACAAAACACAAAGCGGAACGAAGGAATGCCGTTGTGATGAAGTCTACTGAAGGACTGTGGGTGTACGCTAGACACAGACGCTGAACAGTCCAACAGAACATGTTGAAATTGCACATCCCACCATACCAAAGATGTCAATTGTCATCCTTGGAAATATTCATTCCCTAATTCCATTTCTTCTATGTGTATGACCACCATGAAAATAGGTTATGAAACACAGTATGGATTAACATTGACATGTTTTACATGATAGTGTGTTCTTTGCTACTTTATTAACTATAAACACGATGACCTGTAGTACGAAGGGAGTTGTTATTTCGCTTGTCGTGTTTCTAAAGCAAGGGACAATGTGAAATGTGCCTCCTTTTGGCCCTGACGCTGTTTACAATCAAAGGAAGATGACGCTTGGAAAGAAATGGTGTATTGGTATTGTTCTAAAGCATATGAAAAATGTTACAATTAGTGCTGTGGTGCTAAGGCGGTATATATAACTATCGACAAAAACATGAAACTGATAAGCATGACAGTGTATGTGAAATTACTCTGAATGTCCACTGAAGCAAATGTGGGCGTGAAATTCAATATCTAGTGTGCCCACCATGTTGGGCAACACATTCACGACACCTTGATGGCATACCGTTGATTAATTTCCGGATGGTTGCCCGTGGTATTGCTCCCGAAAAGCTGAACCAAGCTGGGGCAGACTGACGGGTGAGGGGTCAGTGTCCTACAGATGTTTAAGTGGGGACAGGTCTGGGAACTTACAGTGTCTGTCCAATGTCTGTATGGTCTCTTGTTGGAGATAAACTGTGACAATGTGACTAATATTTAACTCGGACACATGATGAATCTCCAAATCAAAATCGCGAACACATGGTAAAGAATCTATCTCGACGAGCCCTTCACTAAACGGAGCTTTACCCGACAGTTTGCAGTATCATGAGTCCACGATTCCCTAGGGCACTTTTTCAAAATATGGAACATATTTGTCTACGTCTTTCTAAAAAAGGGGCACCAGTCTCTGAGGGCTGAGATGACATTTCTAAGCTTTTTAGTTCAATTCCTCTGTCAGCTTCCAATTTCCTTAATTCTATTTCGTTTCTATCTCTGTCTCTTTCCATTACCTTCTCCATTTCCAACTTTTTCATTTCCGTTTCTTTTCTTTCTTTTTTGTCACCATTTCAAACTTTCTCATTTCTTTTCCCATTTCTACCTTTTCCCCAAAAGCTCCCTCACAAATAAAGTGATTCAAAACAACTTTCAAAATCTGAGATTCCCTCATTGATCCCAAGTTCGAAATGTGAGGAAATTCGCAATGAATCTGATTTGCGCATTTCACTGACAGCCTCGGGGTCATGGGACTTACGCAACTTTCCAGTTTCCCAGTTTTAAACACCATTTTGCTGGTTCCACAATTAACTTGTTGCAAAATTGGAAAAGGTTGTAATACATTTTTCACAATAGGTCTCAAATGTCAAATGAATTCTATTTCAGACGAGCCCCAAGTTTTGTTATGGTAAAAAAATTGCCGTGACAAAGGGTGTAAGAAATCCCATAAGAACCAACAAAATATAACACAGACAAGTATAAAATATTCAATATTAAGTATTGAGCTGACAATAGCAAGATATAAAGATTCACAATAGAGTTTTCATGTACAATGCAACTGAGTCAAATCCAAAGTAACGGGTCACAAAATATAATATGAACTCACTAGAGTCTTGGTTTGAGAGTTAGAAACAGTTACACTGAATGTAACATGCCAAGCGGTCAAGCAGCGGTCATGTAGGTCAAGTGTTGACGAAGAGGGAGGCAGATTGATGAACTCATGTTATCCATGTGTGTGTGTGTCAACACAATAACCTCGGTCAAAACATTCTCAGTGCTAGAACTACGTGCCTTACAAGCCCGCTGCTAAAATACTAATTTATGATACGAAATACACCTATCACTCAAAACTCTAAACAATGTGTGACCCAGTAATGATTATCATATAATCAATAATACAATTTACAGGAAATATACTCTTGTAGCAATCTGAAAATATATTTCCATTTAGTGCAGTTTTCCTCTCATGCACTTAAACACTGTTCTGGTCGTTCCCTAGTTGTTCTTTTTATGCTAAAAGTACATTCAAAGCAGCAACTACACGATTTAAGTGTCACCTACACACTTTAAAAAGAAAAACACGTAGTATATTTCTTTCCAAAACGTCATCTTTCTTTGATTGTAAATAGCGTCAGTACCAAAGCACCTTTTCCGTGCTTTGACCTTTTCCGTGCTTTAGAACGTTTGAAAAAACACTCGCCAAAACGCCATTAAAGGTTTAGACTCATGTTGCAAAAACAATACACTTTGTCTTTCAAAATTGTCATCTTTCTTCGATTGCAAACAGCTTCAGCGCAAAAAGGGGGCACATTTTCCATTGCTTTAGAAACTCGGAGACAATAGTCCTAATTGCTGTCGACAGATTCATTAATGACAGTGTCATGGGTGCGGGGGTTGCGACATCCAGCACACAAAGATCCAGTTCAGTGGTGGTTTGTCAGCAAATCAGCACATCAACGAATGGAGCTGTTCCAGTATGACAACACCATTTCACATACAACATACAACAGTCCAGTATATTGCCACTTATAACGGCAGTGCCTTGCCCTAGTCTTCCAGATCACCAGATCTAAACCTGATAGAACAGTACACGCCTGACACACTCCCACAAATGGCCATTGCATTCCAGGAAGAGTGGGCAGGTTCATCTGATACCTTCTGTTGAACAACGAACTTTCTTGAAATATTCGGGTAAGATTATCAGAAATATGGAAATATCGAAATGAAAAAAAGCAGTATACTGAATGTTGCACTTCGCAGACTCTCAGATATAGTTAGTTGTGGACAGCAACGGATCGATGTTACAAAATGCAAAATGTAACGCGTAATGTTCTGACGAGAAATAGTTACCTTAAAGCAACCTTTATTTGAAGGTACCAGGCAACAATATTTACTAACAAAAGGATTATGCGTGAATGTGAGTGAAAATATATTTATTACACAATGGGTAGTGTTCTCGGCAGGATAAAGCCAACGGATATTTTCAGTATCCGTTGGGGTCATATACGGATACCAATGCAAATTCGAGAGGTCATAAGCAAATTTTAAGGACTACTTTCAGAGTGTAAACAAACTGGCTTAAAAGGTCGGTGATCGTGTACGGGCGCACGGCCGTAGTTACGGTACTGTCAGTGCTTTGATCCTAGAAAAGACATGCCTGGTTATGATAGAAGTTGTAGATTACAAAGCGAAGAAATCCATAGGCTTGCGACGATACCAACAACAGTTTACCGTCGGAATGCCAATGTGAGCGAGAGGACAGCACATATAAGGTATCCAGGTACACAATGTCACGCGGACATTAAAGTGCATCTGATGTTCAAAAGTTTAACTGAAATTTTCCCAAAGTCCACACGTGTTGATATTTGTTGACAACAATACAGTCTTTAACATAAAGGCTAACTGGGAACTACATGACGTAACGCAGTCAAATGAGTAAACGAGCTTGTGACCTCACGTATTACTACGCACATATTTGTGACGTAATAGATATGCGGGCACATCTCAGGAACTTTAGTTTCATGATCTGTAGCAAATAAAATCACATTTAAAAAAAAATTAAAGTAAGAATGGCATTGTATGATAAATAGGTTATCACACTCGTGTGCTTTGGGATGGTTAATATCCTGCATTAGGAATATACACTATTTAACTCGCTAAATACAATGTTTATTCTTAATGGACATTAACCATCCCAAAACACACCCGCGTGATAACCTATATTTACACTGCGTTTCGTAATATTCCAGGAAAAGTGGGCAGGTTCATCGCATCAGAAATAGGCTCCACAAAATGTACCGTTTAGGAATGAAACCCATGGGGCATGGTGGGCGAGCTAGGTAAGGCGCCAGGCTAGTGATCCAGCTCGGTTGAGGTGTCGGGATCGAGCCCACCGGTGACAGGGCGTAAAAACCTTGGAGTCAGCATTTTGTCCAGACTCTTTCAGTGATGTCACAACCCCTAGTGTACAGTACACAACCCTGTGCACTTGAAAGAACCCACGAATCCGTTGGTATATGACCAGATGGTGACCACATAAATACGTGCAAACACCTAGTTGCGGGTACAGCAACGTGCAGTAAACTTGGACTAAGTACTGTGACTATGTGTCCCAGTCTACCCAGCTGTGAATGGGTACCTCGTAAGGATGAGAGAACCTCAATAAACTCGGTGCGCCATGTGGCAGCAAGAGTTGTATACTCCCCAGGGAGTGGAGGTTGAAATACTATGTGCTGTTGAGAATGACATCCAGTGATCGAGGAAAAAATACCAGCACCTTGAGCATGCAGCACGTGGATATGTGCGCTGCATAAATATTCCTATATCATATCAGAAATCCAGGTCGAAGGCTCTATCACAAAGCTACACCATCGCCCCCAATAAATTATGAAGTTCTGTAACCACGTATATACGCACGTTCAGTACATCAGCAAGACGTAAACCTTGTGTAGCTGCATCCCGCAGTCATTTGCTAGTCTGCCTTTTATTCACTGTCTAGTCCTACTGACATTTTCATTCCATTTCACAAAAAATGTACCGCTTTTGAAAATTAGATGAATGTTAGACCTAACTGGTAGTCTCAAAATTCATTACGATTAAACTTTCTACTTATTTGATCGGAAGTAGGACACATACTGAATATCCATTATGTTCGAGCCATTCAAAACAAGAAATATTTTTGTTTATGGTTGTCCCTAAAGACGGTAATTGAGTTTGAATATTGTTATAATGGACGCTAATATATTAGCTAGATATGGAGGAAAATCATATTCGTTTTTCGAGATTTAATAAATATGTTTCTGTTGTGTCAATATTAGCCCTGTCGGTGGTCAAGCGGAAGTAGTGCGTCAGTGTTGTATATGAGCGCAGCAAAATAGTAAGTAAACTGTTTTAGAAGCATTTTTAGAAGTTGCTGAGCTAAAGGCTAAGGAACAAGTTTTATGGATGATCAACTTCTTTATTTTCACAATGGCGACGTTTCGGTATGGATTCTTATACCGTTTAAAGCATATGGGAGGACAAGGACAAGATGTTTTTGTTACCTCATCTCCTCAATTATGTTGTTGTTGTTGTTGTTGTTAATCTCCTCAGCTATAGCTCATGTACCTGTATATAAACTGTTACACCTTGTCCTCCCATATGCTTTAAACGGTATAAGAATCCATACCGAGACGTCGCCATTGTGAAAATAAATCAGTTGATCATCCATTAACCTTGTTCCTTCACCTTTAAAATAATAAGTAATATGATCAGGCGCATTTATTAGTCCAAACTGATAGTATCTAATTTCAATGATTCAAGTGGTTATGATAAAATGATAATAATTCAGTGTTTTCTATCAATATATTGTCTATGCTTTCTATCAATAACTGGTCACAAACATAGCATTACTACAGACACAATGCCCTGATAATTATCCATCGTACAAACACATAAACGACCGTTGTTATTATTGGTTAGTATTATCACTACAATGTCAGTATCTTCATAAATCAACATTACTGCATAATTAATAAATACACAACAAAGAATTGCAGAAGGCAATATTTTACATGTAGCTGTATGCAACAATATAAAGCTGTAGACAGCGAATCGTTTGGATTTGGTTGTTGTTTAACGGTGGCATTTCATGGAATCTGTACCAGACAATGCAGCAATCAACATCTTGGGCATCAGTCTACGCATTTGGAATACGGCGACATGTGTCAGCCAAATCAGTGAGTCTGATCACCCAATCCCGCTGGCCTCCTCTCATGACAAGCATGGGTTCCTGAAGACCAATTCTAACCCGGCTCTTCACAGATGTCAACAATGACAAGAAAACAACGCCCATCGTACTATACTTTATCGTGTTTATAGTTAGCATAAAACATATCATCATGTAAAACAAGCCAGTGTTAATCCATACTGTGACTTGTACCCTTCTTTCATGGTGGTCACAGAAATAGAGGAAATGCCTGGTGTTAGTGATTTATCAGTTTGCCGTACAAGTGGTTTTCACAGGCATTCTGCTGTCAAAATATATGGAATTATGGAGTGAATGTTTCCGTGGATATTATTTTCAATTGACATTGTATCTTAGGTATGGTGGGATGTGCAATTTCAACATGTTCTGTTGAACTGTTCAGCGTCTGTGTCTAGCGTACACCCACAGTCCTTCAGAGGACTTCATCACAACGGCATTCCTTCGTTCCGCTTTGTGTTTTGTGTCAACCTCTAACGTATACCTGAAATACGATGAAGACAATGAACACAAACATTATGGCCAGAAAATAATGTTTCCACCAAGGTTAATTCTAATTTTCGTTGTAAAACTAACTTGAGATTTCTCAAAATTCCAGTGCAAATACTGTCTCTCATTTAACGATTTAGTGAAAGAATACTTAATGATTTCTAGAATACCTGTGAAGTGTTCTTGCAAACATGATCTTTTTCTCGTTCATGGCAAAATGTTGTCCGATACAGTTTCTGGAAAGAAATTGTCATGAACAATACTGTATTCCTATCCAATCTGACTATATTCCACCGGAAGTTAAATATGATGAATCCATTCTGGTCACGGATGCTGGTGAAATAATATGGCAACACATTTTCATGCTGTTATCGGAATGCTACAACGATTATGGGGCGATAGGCTTGGCTAGTTAAGACTTTCACTCATCACACTGAAGCCCCTGTTTCAATTATCGAAATGGGGACAATGCGTGAAGTCAATTTTGGATACCCCCCACCGTGATATTGCAAGAATGTTGCTACAAGCGGCGTAAAGCGAAGATCAGAACCGAACCAGCATAGTGAAAACAATCTTGTATGATACTTAACAAACTTGAAATTCCAGATTCAAAATCTATTACCTCTGAATCCACGTCAGTGTATCTGCATACGCACTGACGTAGGGAACGATGGACAGATGAGGTATATTCTAACCACAAGGTTATCGTAAAGTATCTGACAGAAGGTCTGGTATTACCATGGACCACTAACTTACCCTGTATAGAGACTGACTGGCTTGACACATCTACTAAAGCCGGTTCCGTTGGTCGGCACAGAGTATGTAACCCAACAGCCTGGCTTCAGAACAACTGAGTACTACCTCGGGCCAGCGGAGAAGGGGATATATGCGTAAGGGTCCTTCTTCTGGATGTTCTCCGGTAGAAACCGATTAGGCTCATACACTTCCGGGTTCTCCCACACTTCCGGGTTGTGATGAACATTCCATATCCCAGTAAAATCAGTGTTCCTACTGGGAAGACCTTCCCGTCGATGTCCATGGGATTTTCCAGTTTCCGACCAATGGACGGAACAGCGAGTGAAACCTCATCTCTTCCTTCCGACATCGTGAGAGATACTCCATCTTGGTGATGTCATCCCTATTTAACACATATACCGGTTGCATGAACGTTCCACTGACACAAAGCTTATCAATGTCCAAATAAAAACACACTAATCAGTCTGGGAAGTTCTGAAATAATGCCGAATCCGGCGTCAAGTTAAACAAGAAACCTGTACGGAAGTGTGATATATAAGTGGGAAACTCGTTGGGAATTCGAACAAAACAAGGCTGCGTCATACCAGGGATGTTTCATACCATACGATGTGTCATACAAAGCGATGTGCTATACCAGGGGGGTGGGGGTGGGGGTGGGGGTGGGGGTGGGGGTGGGGGGTGTCATACTAGGGAATGTGCCATACAACGGATATGTCATACAGGGATGTCTCATACCAGTGGATGTGTGATACCAAGGGATGTCTCATACCAGGGAATGCGTCGTACCAGGGGATGTATCATACCAGGGAATGCGTCATACCAGGCGGTGTGCCATACCAGGGACTGTGTTATACCAAGGGATATGTCATACCAGGGGATGTTCCATTTCAGAAGGAAGTGTTATATCTGGGGATGTATGTGTTTTCTTCTGTTCCATACCAGCTGCAATGCCTCACCAGGTCATTTACACTCCACGATGCATCCTACCTCCTAATGATAGGTTATGTGCTTTCCAAGGATATGAGCGATGTGCTCATATGAGCGGTGTGCCCTGTCTAGGAACGTGTTCTATCTTAGCGGGTCTAGACTAACTGCCCTCTGGCTGTCTGATCCCTGGACGTTGTGTGCCCCGGACATCTGCAGTAGTATAGGGAATGATAGTTCTAAAACACTTTCATAAAACCCCTCTACAAAGCCTTATTTAGTAAATAAGGCTTTGTAGAGGGGTTTTATGAAAGTGTTTTAGAACTATCATTCCCTATACTACTTCTGCCCCCTGGATTAATAGCCACCCGGACAACTGCCCATCAAAACAAAATCACACAAACTAAAAGTAATAGTTATAAATTTAAAAGGACTACAAAACAACATATCAGTCTTCAGATTCACTTAGACCACTTTTTTCAGAAAGTTCATAAATGTCACTTCACTTAGATTCAAGGATTCAAGGACAGATTTTGGGAGATGTCTCCTAAAAATTCCAAAATGTCCATAGGGTTATATCTTTCAACAACACGTGCAACTCTTTTGGCAATGTTACTTTAGGCTTTTCGTTTGGGGGAGGCAACCCACAACCCACACATTTAATTCAGTTTAACAATCCTATCGAGATGGAAGCCAGTTTCTTAGATAGCCAGTTAATATTTTTTTATGAAGTTGTTATCTTAATTAAGCTGTTACCGTAATCACAACCCAACACGTGGTTGCGTTGATGGATATATTTCAGGATTGAGTTTAATAAAAACAGTCCTAGAGATGGGGGAGTCACTTTTCGTTTTGATGGAGGGCACTTGTCCTAGAAGGCAATTAGCCTACGGGACAGTTGTCGGTGAGAGTTAGCCGTGGGTCAGTTAGCCTGATACCATCTGATGATTTCCCACACAATGGAGTGTATATCATGTTCCCAAACAAAACCAGGTGAAGTGCTCTAGCAAATAACATACTCTACGATTTGATCTGCCCAACTTGGTGATGTTCTCTACCGTCTCATGCGACTTACCATGTGATGTGACTGGACTCTCTTCCGTCCAGTAGTGTGTCCACTTCCTCCTGGATTCGCGCCTGAAACTCGGGTTTGGAAGCCATGGTGAACAGAGTCCATGATATCCCACTGGTCTTTGTATCATGACCTTTGTAACAACATACGGATCAAGAGATCTATTTTAAGTACGAACGTAGGCAACCACAAAGATAAACGTTTCGAAGTTGTCATGTGGATACAGCGGAAAACCCCATCAGTGGCAAGGCATTTTTTATTTCTATCAATAACGACTGGGACATCAAAGCATTTGCAGACATAAAAATATTCCTTCAGCAGATTTCCATTTCAACATTTAAAGATACCTTTGCCACAAGTGAATTTTTCCCGTTCATATCTAGAGGAGCCGTAGTACAGAAAGGCATCATAATTGGGAAGGGAAAGTACATGGATATCTAGAAGAGGAAACATTGTTCGTAAATCCAGAAAAAGAAAAGTGAGAAATAATATATTACTCAAATGTAGGATTGGGGAGCTAACATGCTACTGCTGTTTTCGTCAATAACTAAAGGGAAGCTACTCTGTCTCTGTTGGAGTACTGAAAACGACATGTTCCCTGATTAGTGGATGCACCTCCAAATAGAAACGTGTCGACTTCATTCCTGATCTCTAGCAGGGTAAGGCCCTTGCCATCAGCATCTCTGGCACTGAGCAGGACGTCTAGGAAGTCGATGTAGCGGGTCTTGGGGGGGATCCATCTCTCTCCTACACATATTTCAGTACAATATGCATGATTATACAACACATTGCTACATACCGTACGATATTACATACACAATACACTGTTACACACCGCAGAATATTATATACACAATACACTGTTACACACCGGACACTATATATACTATGAGTTGTTCACTGTCACGAGGGGGCCATGGGCTCATGTACCCTCGAGGTTTGTTTATGTCACCTCGTGACCAGTAAACGACGTATTTATCTTACCGAACACCTGAATTTTAATTTTGAACTGTTTGAAGCACTCCTGTTGAATGCGAGGCGAATCGCCATTTTGAAGACGACACAAGGTAAACATATTTAGAGTTATCTCCCTTCCATTGATTTTCAATTGCAAAACATCGGTATTTTCTCCCTCTAAATACAATGTTTCTCTCAGTGCAATGTTGCTAATAGTGCTGTGTTCTCTAAGTACAATGTTACTATCAACACAGTGTTATTCTCAGTACAATTACCTGCGCAGCACAATGATACACGATAAGTTGCTCACTGGTCGCGACGGGGCCATGGGCTCATGTACCCTCGAGGTGACCCCATGGACCCCGAGGGACCAGTGACCAACGTATTTATTTTACCGAACACCTGAATTTTAATTTTGAACTGTTTGAAGCACTTCTGTTGAATGCGAGGCGAATCGCCACTTACAGACGACACAAGGTAATCAGATTAAGAGTGATCTCCTTTCCATTGATTTTCATTCGCAAAACAATTTCTGTGCCTGATGTGTGATTCAATGTTATGTCGAGGCAAAGAAATACTACCATGAAGCACCAGGAGAATTTCCAGCGGTGTACATTGAAAATAATACATCACCTGTAAGCGGGGTACATTGAAAATAATAGAATAGCGCTCGGCCAATCAGAAAGCGACATTCATGTGTGCGGTTAGATAAAGTGCAATGTTACATGTAGGCAGTATGTTATTTTGGTCAACTTTGCTCCACTAAGGGCAATTATGTAGAATGAATGGTTTTCACACTAAACACTGACCAAGGTCGGTTGCCTCTTCTCCATGATGTACAAAGTCACACAGCTGCATTTAACTTCTTCCCCTGGGACGAGTTGAAGATGATGATGTCAGGGCAGTGCCATGGGGTGCTGAAAACAAGTTAATCGGCATCCATGTGACCGACAATATCAGTTTCACAAGTTCAAATACCGCCTTCAAAACACAATATATCTTCTCTGATGTTTCGTTCTAATAACGGCATTTATACAATAAATTATTAACGATTCTGGATATCCACTCTCTGATGCACTAAATGTAATACAGTGAAGACATAATGAATGATTGTAGAATGTGGACATATACAACTGATGTCATTATCTGAATAGGTAAGTCCATAAACAGTCTTTTCAGAACCAGTAGGAGCTCTAACTGATCTTATGCTGATTTTTGTCTTCAGAACATTCGAACTTGAAGCCGGGAATGACAATTATACTTTCTCTATAAACTTGCGAAACTGTCAGTATGGAGCTTTTCTCTGGAGATTATATGTACAATAGAATAAATTGTTTACAATCATTAAAATAGTGGATGTGTAACTGAATGTGAGGTGTGTGTATTGTGCTTGTGCAGAAACTTTAAAGGATGGCAAGGGAACATTTCTCATTAAACATCTGACCAAAATTATTACAATTCCCCATTTCAACCACTTCACCTAGCGTGGCTGGTTCCATCGATACCAACCCAACAATCAGAACTGGAATCTAGGAATTGGGAATATAATACATTGATGCAAGTATGAATACCAGCCGCGCGATAAAATAACCTAAACACTGGCTTCACCAGTATAATTGAAGTATTGGTACCTGACCCACTGCATAAACACAACACAGTCCCAGCTACGCTAGATGTACTTGCTCCTCATCTCATTGCTGTGATAAAACCCGACTGGGCAGACAGCGTGCGTTTACCAAGCTGTATTCTCTCATACTTACAGGGCTGGATCTGCTACTAAGGCGACTAAGTCAGTCACTGAGTTTACGTACGGGTGAGTTTGCCTGAAAAACAAATATTGATACTATGTGTAAGTTTTTGACAATGCGTTTTACAAATATCGTGTTTTTCAATTTTGCGATCAAGTGTATATGTTGTGCAGATGTCGCAGGTCGCTGTCCCCGGATTGCTGTATAGGCCTTGTTGCCTATAATATAATTCCTCACACATTCCTATGGTGCTGTATGTCTAATTCCCCGTTCTTCAAATGTCCCTATCTCATAATCACCTCACTTAACAATGCTGCTGCCTGCCAGAACCGCCGTATTCCCACACGATGTTAGATATCAAATTCCCGTACTCACCCCTGTTGCTGTATGTTTTCCTTGACCGACATGACACATCTCAGTCGACTAGAGTACACATGCTTAAACGGATGCTGAAATAGCTTCTGCTGAGCAACATTTTACGGTTCTCGTTCCAAAATTGTAAAAGTGAAAATGCAACACTAACTGCAAGGCAATAATCATTTGCTCACAATTACATCTCAGGTGACAAAGGTGACACTGGAGTTTACTCGTAATGGAGTTGTAATGTATTATGGAAACCAATAGTGGTTTTTGAATCACTGTATTCTGGAGAGCTGGATGAATTACAGAAATATTTCCGATGTCGAAAACCACTGAGGGACTGACTGTCGCCGGTTGAATCGTTTTATAGAGACATGTACAAATATTGGGATAGACTGAATTGTTATAAACCAGATATATCTGTCGCAGGTTATCGCTGCGGTCTGAATCAATCTTCAGGATCAGCATGACCTAGGCTGTGAAGTTTGTACACTTCCATATAGGAACTTGTACATGACATCTTTTTTTTTCATACAGATATCTTCCTCCGGCAAGCCAGGCAGCGGAAACAACATTGACTAGTTTTCCTCGACTGGCGGTGACGAGATGAAAAGCAGCTAGAGGTGCACAAACAGCTGCAGTAACAGAACAGCGTCGACAAAAATACCGGTAAATAATAAAACTACAGTGGAAGCTGTCAAAACCAGCATCTGTCAACACCGGCATAAAACCTCACTCAGTCCCGTTTGTGGCTTGTACAGTCCAGTACATTGTCGAAATCAGATTATTTCTTCAGTGTAAATGAGTGCACCCACTATATATCAATACAAGGACTTAGATGACTTTCTTACAAAGCCATAATGGCCTAGAACGAGATACATTGACTTACTGAATGCAGGTTTCCAGTCCTCCATGAGAAGTCTTTGACGCCCTGACAGTTGTTAAAGAAGCTGTAGAAACGCCAATACCAGATGAGGAACTTGACCACTCGATACGCCACGTACAGGAGAACAGATGTTCCCACAGTCTGGACAACAGACTCATGATTTAGACGAGATACAATTTGCAGATAGTCCATCTTCTTCATTCTCTCTCTGTCAACTTCTGAACGGAATAACATGCTGAACACGGGTATGTGCCACCAGCCTTAGATTCCCATTGCCCCAGTTAAGTTGACAGTGCTTACTGTGTTTAGATTGCTTGTAATGTTATATTTTATATTATGGAGATTCAAATTATGATCCTTAATTAAATCGATGACGAACTACGCTCAGTGTGTTGAATTTATTCTTTATTAAAAATGCTGTGTTGAGTGGCCCTGCCTAAAAACATGTATTGGTTTCTGGTCGAAATTTTGTGTGCGACCCTCAAGTGAGGTCTTATGCATATATATTATATCTATTAACATATACCCGGACACAGATGTTCCACTTCCCCCGTACTTACACCTGTTACACTCTGTCAGAATCCCAGCACATGAACAACCTGAAAACGCTTTACTTTCCTGTTAAACATCTTCTCCAAACAAAGTATATTATCTTAGTTACGCCTGTACTTATCGTAAACAAGATTGGGAAATGTGAGGGTAACAGTTCTACTACCGGCGTAAGGTTTGAACAGTGACTCCAGATGTAGTTGACTAGTCAAGTGACATGGATGCATATCGGGACTTTGGACACAGGTTCAGTCAGCGCACATTGCCGTGCAGGCATTTATCCAGTTAAATGCAGTGTTCCACCAGTGACGTCAGTCGAGTGAAACAAATGCAAAGCAGGTAACAGGATGCTGTATTGTAGGTTATGAGGCGATGAGTCAGAATCCCAGCTCACCTTCCTGTTGCTATCTACCAGATGCGCGTATATACCGTTGTCACAGTCGTCACATTCCCTTTACAAACCCATGTCACCCCATGTCTCATTCCCTTCACATTCCATATTCGTGTCGTGGCTTTTCTACGAGCCCGTGACAGAGGCTCCAGCAGCGGTACCCCCAACCCCGGCCCATACTTACCAGATCCCTTGCAATCATTTTTCAGGATCATACTTGGAATTTCCATTATATAACGTATACTGGACAAAAATACTGAGGGATATTTATAATTACGAATAATGCTATATTTAATCATTGACATACTGATAAAATATCAGTAATAAAAATACCAATATCCCTAACTTATTTTGTCCAGTATATACGTGACAACCCGAGTTGGTTACTCTTTCACTGTGCAGAGATGCTTCCCTTCCGCGAGCCCCAAACCTATTATCGTGCCTTGAAGTCCAAAATGTATTCACCTTTAAGTTACTCAATCGTATATTTGTGTCTGAAAGTTAGACCAATTAGAGTATCGTTGCACCATCTTCTTACAATGAAGTTGAAATACGTTTTGACTTTGTAAGTTTGCTGACAAACAACTCACGGTTCTCATTACTGAAGGAATAAGCAAAACAAAAAATAAGCAGCAAGGCAATAACCGACAGAATCATTTGTTCACAATTACTTGTTAGGTGATAGAAGTGCCACTGGCGTTTACTGTTTGTTAGATTATTTCAAAATAGTGTCTGTCAGTAGAGGTTTCCTCTCTTGGAGTCGCGTGGCGATCACGACAACTTCAAACTTGTTTCCGACTGTAAACAGTACTGTTCGCTTATCTATCCCGTACAACGGAAGGTCGATACTCCTCTTTTTATTACAGATGACCTTTTCCTTTGGGCGTGTCGTAATCAAGGACGACGTGTGCATGTTTAGCAGTAGCTCTACAGTAAGGCCAAAATCGTTTATCTCGATTTGCGCAGCAGTGTCGGCTACCCATTGGCAAAACCGGTTACGTGGCCAAGGTACATATATATACTCTCAATACAATACTCGCCGGAAACGCATGTCATTACTAAGGAAGAATTATATAGGATGACCTTGACATTGAAACTGGCGACCTAGAGAAGGAAAGATAACTGCTGTATGCCTTTGTATCGGAGCGATGGCCGTAATGAATGTACGGTATAGTTTCACTATATTCCCATGGATAAGATCACAAGATGGCAGTGGTTGACGAAAATACGGATAGATCCTGGAACATTATTCATAACAAGAACGTAAGAATTGTGACATAGTCTAGATGTTGACGTGAAATATACAAGCTCTTCACTATGCAAGTGAAATATACAAACTGTTCACTATGCAAGCGAAATATACAAACTGTTCACGATGCAAGATTTTAATTAGAACCACACGTACAATGTGAATGTCAAACACACACCGTACCACCACAGAACAAAAAGGGATACACCCCACCGCACCCAACCTAAAATATATTTTGAACGGCCCATTATATTAATTTTTAAAGCATATGGACATACGCAGACGCTCTTGTCGTGAAGGCAAAGAGGTTTTTTTGGGGGGGGGGGGGCAAATATTCTGTATCAGTGCTAATCAAAGTATCTCCAGGACACACATACATGCTGTTTAAACCCCTTAAATACGCACTTTCAATTTCAGGGATACTGACCAGTATTTCAGGGATACAGAAAACATTACTGGACAATCAACAACTGAAATATATTAATTATTGTTTGAACATTTATTTCAGATGCTGCTGATCAAGAGTCAGAGAGCATGTCACCAGTTGAGGAACCTTTCAGAATCCACACAGTCACCATCCCATGTACAAAAGGAATGACAGATCATATGAAGTTAACTTTGCCAACTGACATGATTTTAAGGTATTTAAGATAACTGTTTGTGACCTATATGCTATGTTTCAACATCAGAATACTGAATGTCCATTCTACCTAAACTATGAAATGATGTTCCTTGTTATATATTTGTAATTCCAGAGATATATTTATTGTTGTTTGTGTGGTTAGAGAAATAACTGTTGAATATTGATGAATATTGTCCCAGGTTTGTGAAATGCCTTGCCCAATTAGCACAGCAGTTGAATGATATGTAATTAAATGAATTTCTTTCTGTTACATCGGTTAGCTGTAGTTGGAATTGACGATTACGTCATGTTATGACAGGTAATGTTTTTATCCCGAAACAAAACCCACTGAAGTATGGAGCTGCAGGTCATTGAAATGACCAGTGAGGCCTGGCGCTGTCGTCCATTACCGAGGTCGTGTAGCAAGTGGATGGTTATCGAAAAGAGGGACAACGACTAGATGACGTCCTCGATGTATTGAGCTCACGTTACATTGCCCCTGATCATGATCACGTCCAGCTGGACAATCGCGAGAGAGGCATTTCCACACCACGGTAGGTCCTCCTCCATAGACAACAATTGCCAGAATGTTCATGAGGGTAAAGATGTGTTCTTATGTCCCACACACTTGTACGCCCATCAGTAACATGAAGCAAGAAGCCGCTTTGGTCTGACCTATGGATTTTCCTCCAGGTCCTCAGATTTCTGTGTCATGTGGCCAAGCACAATGCCAAACGTGCCCGTTTATGGTTGTGTGTGAAGTTCATTAAAAACACAGATAATGACAATGTTTATAATTACAGTGAATATTACAGCGAACAACCTTGTGTCTGCACACAATAATACTTACACTACTACGGGACAGGCATCCTGGGTTACTGATGGTGTGACATTAGGGCCGTGTGCATCAGTCTCGTCCATACACCCAGCATGGGAGGCTTGGTTTTGACAAAACAGGACAGTTACCAGACTCAAGATATTCTGGGAAGGATGGTGTCACGTCAGGGCCGTGTGCATTAGTCTCGTCCATATACCCAGCATGAGAGGAGGAGTTTGAACAGGACGGGGCTGTTAGCAGAATCAGGATATTCTGGAAAGGTACTTTGTCAATAGAAAGACAAGATAACGCATGCGTACTAATGCTGAAAATTTGTACGTCATCTTAAATATTTGTATTAATTTGCCAGCTTTGTACACGTGTCTTTTCTGTTACACACCCGAATATGTATTCTTTTCAGTTTCAACGCAATATATTCCAAATCCACAGGATGACGTACACGTGTCTGTTGCTGGCAGAATATGTCACATCCTGGACTCTATCTACGTATGGGAAGCCGATTACATCCTGCAATGTGATGTACCTGTGACAGGGAACCGTCTCCTGATATATCTGAGTTTCTGCGAGGTTAAAACGTTTGTTACTAGAATTATATCTATTTGCCTAAGCCTATCAACAGTGTGTTTGCCTTGACTCTTAAACCTGAAGACATGCCATTTCCTCTTTTTTTCCATAATCTTTAATACTATACTATCAAGGGAGGACTTTCTCGATATTCACAGAAGGCTTTTGAGACAAGCGGACCAAGTTCGGTTGTACACCACTATCTCACATGAAAAACTTCCTTGATACAAGGGACATTTGTAAACAAATGTGGTGAACAAACATATACTTGCATGCCTATCTACAGAGATCGTGGACAAATGGTCTAAACATGAAAGCAGACGTGATTCGAAGTTTACCGAAAAAACAATATGTGAAAAGTTATCCCACTGAAGCAGACATCCCCCATGGGAACTATTTCATGGCAGACATGTGGAGGAAATTTCCAAATGTTTCCAAATGCATCAGTGGCAATTTTGACATATGCCATACGTTCCCGAATTATGTCAGGTGAACAAATGACTATACTTAGGACATGTTTATGACGGGTGCCACCGGCGGGACAGGATACGCTCACCTTTTCTCGAATACCTGGTCTTATTCCTATTTCATAGTGGATCATGGACACAATCTCTTTCATGCTATAATCACTGGATTGTCTGGGTCAGATTTGATTTGTTTACAAACATCATTGTCCGGCTGAAATACTGCTGAAGCAAATACATACCCATGATTTAGTCTCAGATATATACAAACAACTCTGGTTTTAGGAGAGATTTGATATGGCTGTGACAAGGGTTGTGTCGGAATGAAGATTTTTATGGAACACAACGTTTCGGAGATAATACTTACTCCTTCATCAGGGTTATGTCGCTTCTACCGATGCATAAAATATATAATATTGTTAAAAGATGCCCAAATAATTTCAATATCAAGACTAAAACTACACACGTCATACGATCGTAGTCACAATATGGCGGAAATATTGCCGACACCTTATTCATGATTACTCACTCATGAGATCAGGAAATGATAACACAGATCATCAATACACTATCTTGACAATACAGTATAAAAAAACAGACTATAGATCGCCAACAAGAGAAGGTAGATCACCATACTAGCTAGGGACCATGGTCACGCCCACTGCAATAAAGGTGTGATCCATAAAAATGGTGATGCATATTTATGGTATTATTTCTTTTCTTGAATTTAAACTGAATTTTTTTATGTTTCAGTGTAGTTTGTGTAACGTTCACTCATCTTTACTCCTTTCATTCTCTTAAAACAGATCGAAAAAAGGTGCTACCTATACCGATTTTCAGTGATTTACCAAATCTGTTGCCTTTACTTTGCTGTTTACACCTATTGGAACACGTTTAGTTTGATAATGGTTTGATAATGGTTTGATAATGGTTTGATAATGGTTATTTTGAGACATTGACGTGTCACATTCATCATTTTCAACGTTCATTGTGAGGAGGTGAATACAGCTTTGTGACCTGCAAACAACGCCCTGCTGTACCGTGTTAGTCAGTATCTTACTCCGATAAGTACTGCGCAGCCACTGGGATGTTATCAGTTTTACAGAAGTTGTTGTGGCAGTTGAGTCAATTGTGGGTGTTAAAAAAGTAGTGATACCTCCTTGCAAATCATACCGTTCACGACAACATCCACAACACATACTGCTTATCAAGAGAAAAGTTATCACGCCGTAGACCTACACGCATTTCTTGTAAACCTGAGGGACAATTATTGAGGTATCAATCGTATCTTAATAGTTTTACAAATATTTGTATAAAGCGACAACCTCTATTCAACAATCCATTGTTTTCTTCGTATTTCATGCATTTATGAATAACCATCAATCAGGGATCACCTCAGTTGTGAGCAGTCTGTCCTTCAATGCTGCGTTTATATTCGTGTTCCTGAGATAGGCACATATCATAGCTTGCAGACGACCCGGTTTACTGTACACTTTGTATTGCACACGGTGTGGTATACTGATCAGTAAATAGCAAGATGTTGATAAGTGCAATGTCATGAATTCGAAATGAAGTGTGACTATGTCCCATGCAATTATATACTCACACGCATAAGAAACGCAAGTTTATCCAAACAAACTCGGACCCTAAATTGATATGAGTTTTAGGCATACAGTGAAGCCTGATGATGCATATAGTGAAGCCTAACGATGCTATCAACACTTTTTGTTGCGTTTTGGAAGGCTCGAGCTAAATACGCATCAACAGAAGGAACCAAGAAACGCATCATAACAATGAACATGTGGGTGTCATGCACACACTTCCTGTGAAATTCAACATGCACGAACTGTCACAACAATGATTAGTGGGTATATATAAGACTGCACAAGAATGAGGTCTATTGCTCCTTGTTCAAAACAAGTCCACACTTAACTCCATTTGTGCATTTTAACTGTGCGATAACTGTAAAACGATCACGCAATATATGCAGATTACAAAGCTACATTCCCTTCCTCCTTATCAAGGGGATATCCTAGTGGTACAAGCGTTCCCTCGTCACACGGAAGACCCGGGTTCGATTCCCCACGTGGGTACAATGTGTGAAGCCCATTTCTGGTGTTATGTTGCTGGAATGTTTTGTTAAGAGCCGCGTAAAAGTAAATTAATTCACTCCTCCTTATCCGTTCATCGACTTTATCACAGATACAAGTTATGACAATGTCATATATTGCTTATCGGAAGGAAAATGATCACAAAATGGACGCACAGGCGTTTTCCAATAAAGTGCCTATGATCCTTTTATAAACTACAGTTCCTTAAATCCTTCAATTCTCTTCAGGAAGAAGACTGAAGCAGGTGTTATCTACTGAACATTCCTCATTGTCTACCAAGGGAAATGGGAAGCAATTTGCGATGACTGTTCATACCATGTTCGTTTTATTGCACGTGTCTACTCGCTGTATTTGTTCCGTAAGTGTGATCATATTTCCGTGAATATGCCAGTGTGCATATGAATAGCTGCAAGCAATGTGTCGAGGAAGTGGGCTTGATTAGCTCAAAGCAGGCTCGAATAGCTCCCACTGCTGGGGTTTTTATGTTCACTTCGGAACCAGTTTCTTCTCAATGGATTTACTTCTATGGTCTCCAGGAATGAATGAATTCAATGCGACCAACATCGCCATTGTTTACTTGATTCTGGTGCTTGCATGGAACTCGCAAGGTGAGGCACACACACATCTGATTACTAGGAAGAAGTACCTAAGTTCGTAGTAAAAGGAAACACATATGCTCAACCAGTCACCAACTTCTTCTAATAGACACTCCCAAACACACAGTTGATGAGAATGAGAAATACCTACGTTTTCAGTGAAAGAAAATATAACTGTGTATAAACCACAACAAATCATTTTTTGAAAAAAAGAGCCAAAAACACAAACTGTTACAGCTGCTTTTGCGATCACAGATGCGTGCCTTGAAAATAAATAGTTTCTGAGAATGACCATTTAATCGACTGATGCATCACCCGAAATTCATATCAACTCAAAGTCTATGTGTGTTGCAGTGACCGGCCAAGACTCCAACTGCCACCAGGACTGTACCCTAGGTAACATTGATATCGATGTATCGATTATATGTGCATCATTCGGGGCATGTCGTGATTACAGTTTTTGCCTAGTTTTCAGATATCTATTCATCTAAAACGGCGAATGAGATATGTTTTGTGAATGATTCACAAGAACACTCTATGTTCACTCGCGTCGTGTCGCTATTATGTTAAGGTTTAGAGAAACACTTTATGTTAGGACCTAGGCATTAACTGCCTGTTAGACACAAAAGGGTAAGTAGCAGACTTTGCCTTTGATATTTGCAAGATGTCTTTCACCGAAACGGGCATCACGACATTAACAAGGTGATGCAGAAAACTGTGCAATACTTTCAAATCTAAGGTGATGAGGACATAACTGATGCTCACAGCTTATACAAGATATTTTATACTTTGAAGCCTCTCTTGATGACAAGCTGAAGTGAAATAACATTTGCTGGATTCTACATACAGTACGTCCAGTAATTGCTAGCTGAATCTCCATACTGAAATGTGATGAACTTACATACCACAGATAATGACTATGTTTATCATTACAGTGAACATAGCACCAGAAGCAGTGATTAATTGGACATCTAGGTACAATAGATCTTACACCATCACAGGACAGGCATCCTGGGTTACTGATGGTGTCACGTCAGGGCCGTGTGCAGCAGTCTCGTCCATCTACCCAGCATGGGAGGCTTGGTTTGGACAAAACAGGACAGTTACCAGACTCAAGATATTCTGGGAAGGTAATATGTCACCAGAAACACAAAATAACGAATATACATGATTGTACTAACGTTGGAGTTGTACTTGTTGTGATGCATCTTTAACAACAATGTATCAGCTTTGAAAGCTAATCTGTTACCAGCCACGCTAAAGCACCCCGAAATATATATTCACTGCAAGGTGTTTTGTTCATTCTTCTCAAAACTACTTCCAGATGAACAGGATGACGTACATGTGTCTTTAGATGGCAAAATATGTCACACCCCGAAGAATTCTTCCTTCGTGTGGGAATCACCATATAGCCTGGTCTGTGATGTACCCGTGACAGGGACCCATCTCCTGATATATCGTGAACCTAGAGTTGGGATGCTGAATCTGAGCTTCTGTGAGGTGGAAATATACGGTAGATATTTTATGTACATATAATTCTTTAGTCAATGATGATACATCATTTTATTCTTAGTTTTCTATTTCAAAGGATAATTATTTCAGTGTAAGAACAGTGAAGGATCTTTTCAGTAATGTTAACTGACATTTAATTATTGGATGTTTCATAGAAACTGAATTGTTTGATAAATGTTGATGATTGTTTTGTAAACAAATAATTGCATTATAACCAGACTGTATTTATATTATTCCTTAGATTATTGGCTTTACCTGCACAGAGTTTAAAGTTGTGCAAAAGCGTGGTCCTCTGACAAACTACGTTCACCAAAAATATCACCATCGTTAACATAGTTTTACTATTGATTTTAAGTTATGTGTCGAAATGTGTACAATCGCCAACGGCTCTAGGGATCGCAGAAATCAGTAAACCATGTGTATGGCCCCCACTATGGTGATCTACCCTCAGTTTATGGCATTACAGAGCTCGTTTGTCTTTTGTATAGTTCTAGATATAACTCAAGCGTTAGATATTTAAGTACTATTCCTGTGATATTCTAGTTGCTTTTACTGTCGTTTGTCAACTTGTTTGTGTTATGAAATCGTTTATTAATTATAACTTGTTTTAATCGCGATATACTGCCGGTGACACTATAAATTCTAAATGACTCACTCACTTACTCAATTTGTTTTTCGGTATCATTAGTATTCATAATCTGAAGCATACCACATGCCTTTGGTGCTGTGATTTGTTGTATATAATCTGTCTACACGCACCAATCACTAAAACCATTACAAGTCTGGTTTCGTCGGGACGTTTGAGAAGTGCGTTGATGCCTGAAACACAACGGTTTTAGTATAAACATTGTGAAGATATTCCAGAAGAATTTTAGAAATACTGTTACATTTATATATGCAGATGTATATCTTCAAAGGAACCGATGTCTAAATCACTAATCTTAGCAGTAACGGTGTAGTGATTACTTCGTGTTAAACTGTACACATTGTAAAATGTACCTCAACTCCAAACATGTGTAATTCCCATAGGGCCATTAATATGCATAGCCATTATATTCATCAAGTTTGTATGAATGGGTATTTTTAGCAAGCGGGTGTACCATACATTGATTGTAGTTATGCACATGCACCAATCTAAAGCGAGCATCGCGTGTAACTTGGCAGATTCTGATACCTTTCGCTATGCACTTACCGAAACAAATCATCAAAAATGCCAATTCAACCTATAAAGTTGAAAAAAACCGCGGTGAAAAAATGTCCGCGAAATCGGAGTTCAAACGATTAACTAATTTTCACCACGGGCTGGGGGAACAGCTGTGCTGCGCTGCGCTCATAACGCATGTGTAGTGAGTAGGTGCGTGGAGCTTTCAACAGTATGCCTGCACGGAGAATGAGGTCTTGAGGAGTAGTGTAATCCTGGTTTGTACATAAACAAGTAAATAATCTACACATTGCATACAAAAAACATTCTGATTGTGATAAGCAGACTCTGTCACAGAGAAAACTCAATGTCTGGTTTATTGACACCTATGTGTCTGCCTCCCTGTCTGATAATGACAATATGTAATGCACAACTTCAATTACTTACGGTTTGCAATTTGAAATTAACACAAAGAGCCGGCTAAACGTATCCACCGGTCCTGACTGGGTACGGTATCGAGACTGCTTCGTTTCGAGAGAACAAAATATTGCACTTTTGATTTGCGATTATACGCTTATAGTTTTGTTTATTTGTTTTTCACAATCACCAATGCATTTTACATATCATGAACAAGTGATACATGTGTTTACTTACGCCTGATGTTTTGGTTGCACGTGACCTTTAAGCTAGTATCGAAGTTAGTATACTGTTACTACAGCTTGACAACTTGGAAAAGAAATTGATTTCACTGTTGATAAACAAATCCCACTATACAGACGACTGGTCATAGATGACAATTTATCGGCATTCTGAATGCTGGCATGTCGTTCGGGGCTTGGTAAGAGATGTTGGCTGTCGCCCGTCGACTAACAGGCGACTGGCCAGAAAACACAACGGACGGTGCTATGGTCTTCCAGCATTCAGGACGACCACGAGTGACGACACCAGGGGGGAATATATATCCATTCTCAGAGGCACAATTCTTCACCCGTCCATGTCCAGTAGCGTGTTTAAAACATTTGGCTTCCACACCGTCGTTTATCCATCAAATCAGTCTAAAATTACCCATAATCGGCAGAGTGAAGAGCCAGACAACCTATCGCTGTACGAGTCGCTTGGTGTAAAGTTGACGCCAATGAATTTTGACGTCATGACGTCCACTGGTCAGATGAAAGTCATCTTTTCTCATGTCTGATAGTCTAGCGCTTGACACCACAGAAACAAATCATATTTGCACAACAGAATATTTTGGAGTACTGTTTTGAGGGGGTCCATTGATGACGGCGCCCCTTAAATGACTGTACGTTTGATCATGTGACGCTGACTATCAAATGAAAAAGCTGATTGGACAACGAGACATAACGAGCCAGTTTCTTTCTTGTTAAATATCATCACTCTGTTGATAACGGGATTGTCTGCTATTTGACTGAGATGTTCTTCTGATAGAATTGTGATGTTAGGGATATCGTTACGTCCAACTAAAGGCTCATGCAAAATATGTCAATACATTTCTGGTTTTCTTTAGCTGACCCGATAGTAACGACCTCTTCCATGTCTACTTCCACAACTACTCCAACAACATCCAAGACATCGTCTACACCAACAGTGACAACATCATCGGTAGCATCCTCAACATCTACCACAGCGTCGGGTACAGTACAGCACAGTACAGTAGAATCACCAACGACCACATCCACTACAACGACCAAGCCCACGACATCACCCCAAACAAGCATCGTTGCTTCTACCACAGCACCAGTTCCAACAGTGACATCAACAACGTCGCATGCAAAACCAACCACACAACCATCCGGTGCAGATACAGGTGAGTGATATACTGATAGGCTAAAGGCAGACAGACTGAAAAAATTGTTCAGGATCAGCTATTCACACCCCAAAATATATCATTTCATCTATCCATGAGAATATTCTGTCTTGGAGAATCTGATTGCTCATGGTATTTGAACCAAAGGCTGCATGATGATCTAGTTTGTAAGTAATATGACGTAGAAACTGCCATGGCGCTAGATGCCTATACACACTTAAATTCAAAATGTCAATACATATGTTTGACTGCCACAATCTGTTGAAGACTGGGATATGTTATTACTGTAATACATTGTGCACACTTTGGAATCCGATAGATGATGGAAACTGTTCCTGGCCTTCGCATTTTATATTTCCATAGCATTTAACTGTCGGTATTAACACACATCGTTTGTAACGCTCCTGTACAAACGTAAAAGGTAAGCCCAGACTGCAGGTGGATGTGTAGCGATGTGAAACAAACAGTTTGATAAATCTGTTCACATGCATACACGCACGCAGGTAGGCACAATGTACTTTAACCAAAAAAGTTATTTTATCTGAGGAATGTCAATGATGTAAATCACATTACAGTTGGTCCATGTCACCCAGTTGCTTTCTTCCCTTAAAGAACTCCCAGTTTGGTGAAGGAAGTTGGACACCGAGGTCAAGTTATTTAAAGATTCAGTCAATTTCAGGGCCAATGATTGCTGCAATAGTGGGTGTGTACGTGCTGCTGCTAATTGTCGTCGTAGTGGCAGTTGTGTGTAGGTAAACCCCTCTTTGTCTACTGACTACATCAGCTTGTCTTAGTCATCTTTCAATTTGTCTCATGCCAAAGTCAATGTGCCATCGGTGCAGTTTCGATTTTACGAGGGTCATTAAAGTTCGTTTTGACTTCTTTCTGTTCAGTTTGCATATACTATAAGCTTCAAATGATCGAGTATATAAACCCGTGTTCATCACACAGATCTGCGATTGTAAAGATTCCACTTTTAGCACCACTTTTAGTGATTTGAGTTGGCTCAAGTTGACTTGTTATTGACAACGAGAAGATAACGTCAAGAAAGACTGACAAAAATGTCCTCGTGCTTTTACTAGAATAAGGCATGGCAAAACTATACTTTATTCCACTAAGGAGTCGGACAGAGTGAACATTTCTCTGTTACTCTGTCGCCACAAATAAATAACACGTCTGTCAAGATATAGAATACATGAGTACCTCTTTGTTATCAGAGGAATTTGGTTTGGTCGTTTCACCAGAACAAATTCGAAAATTTTTTCGAAACATAATTTTAAGACCATATTCATAATTCGATGTTTCAGGAGGCGGAAAGGACAAAGGTCTCAATCCAAGGACGCTGAAGAAGCAGCTATGCCATCATATGAAATGTGCGTAGCGGAACCCTTCGATCATACTCGGTACCAGAACATACAGAGCCACAGTACACCAAGGAAATGCTCAGATCAAGGACCCGTTTATGTTAACACGACAACCTCTACCAGCACTGAGGAAAACGTTTACACCTTAATCAACAACGAATACGTTAATGATCCTATCACCGCGTCAGATAACCTTTGAGATTGACCAATCAAACACAGCTTACCAAATCGCGAAAAGTGGTCATTCGCACATACCTTTTGAACTTTTACCTTTTATTTTGTAAGTCATGCCAAACCCTACACATTAACTGCTGTCTGATTTGTTTAATACATTCGGTCGTCTTGTATTTGACTAGTAAGCTTCTCATTGTAAAAATAAGCATAAAATAAATCTCATTTACTTTACCTTTTAACCTTTAAACCAAATAAACATTTTCAAAACGGTAGGCATACGTCTTTTTTTCGTGATTTTTACACACTTCAAATAAACAACTGTTTAATATCCTTTGATCATCGATGGTGACTGTTCTCCTATACATATGCAGGTAATAAGCAATTGTTTGATACCCGTAACTTTGTGAACGTAAGTCTTTGCCAAGACCATTCGGACACTTCAGATGCAACGAGGTCTTTACAGAAAGGTGTGCATGATGCATGTGTATGTAGACAACAAAAACATGTGGTCTGCTCGAAACAGTATTTCGGCCGGGCGAAGTCTTTCGCTGTCTACCTCACCAACCGTCATATATTTAAGCAATGATGTACCTAAAACCATTTTTGAAATAGGTAACATGTCACCTTAATATGTTATGTGACTCTTTTTTACATGTATGAACACCTCCAAATTTAAGGAGCCTGAAAGCAGATCGAAAAAAGGTGCTACCTCTACTGATTTTCAGTGATTTACCAAAATCTGTTACCTTTACTTTATTGTTTACACCTGTTGGAATACGCTTGGTTTGATAATGGTTTGATAATGGTTTGATAATGGTTTGATAATGGTTATTTTGAGACATTGACGTGTCACGATCACGTTCATCATTTTCAACGTTCATTGTGAGGAGGTGAATACCGATTTGTGACCTGCAAACAACGCCCTGTTGTACTGTGTTAGTCAGTATCTTACTCTGATAAGTACTGAGCGACCACTGGGATGTTATCAGTTTTACAGAAGTTGTTGTGGCAGTTGAGTCAATTATGGGTGGTAAAAAAGTTGTGATACCTCCTTGCAAATCATACCGTTCACGACAACATCCCCAACACATACTGCTTATCAGGAGGAAAGTTATCACGCCGTAGACCTACACCCATTTTCCTGTAAACGTGAAGGACAATTATTGAGGTATCAATCGTATCTTAATAGTTTCACAAATATTTGTATAAAGCGACAACCTCTATTCAACAATCCATTGTTTTCTTCATACTTCATGCATTTATGAATAACCATCAATCAGGGATCACCTCAGTTGTAAGCAGTCTGTTGTTCAAAGGTTGCGTTTACATTCGTGTTCCTGAGATAGGCACATATCATAGCTTGCAGACGACCTGGCTTATTGTACACTTTGTATTGCACACGGTGTGGTATACTGATCAGTAAATAGCAATGTCATGTCTTCTAAATGAAGTGTGACTATGTCCCATGCAGTTATATACTCGCATGCATATAAGAAAGGTAAGTTTATGCAAACCAGCTCGGACCCTAAATTGATATGAGTTTTTGGCATACAATGTAGCCTGATGATGCTAACAAAACCTTTTGTTGCATTTTAGAAGGCCCGATCTAAACACACATCAACAGAAGGAATCACCAAAACGGATCATACCAATGAACATGTGGGTGTCATGCACACACCTCTCGTGAAATCCAACATGCACGAACTGTCACTACATTTTTTCAGTGGGCATAAGACTGCACAAGAAGTAGGTCAATTGCTAGATGTTTAACAAGGCCGCGCTTAACTTTGTTTGAAAGAACCCAGGCTATCGTATTTTCGACGTAAATATAACACTATTTATCGTCTCCAGCATCGATACAACGCTATAAAGACCACAGATAACCGCACTCCAAGGGTCCCCAACGTTCGGCACATGGGCCATCAACACCAGCGAGATCAGTTCTTGTCAAACCCGTTACCTTTGGAAAACTTTTCAAAGTCAAGTTAAACGTAACAATTCTTGCAATCGCCAGTAGCTAAAGGGTTGGTGTAAATCCAACTAGGGTCCATGCAGGTAGCAATGGTAGTGTAAGTCCCCATGGTCCATAGTATGGGGAGCTACTTTCCGTTGTTGGATATATTTAGCCTGTTTTTATATTGCACACACATCCATAGTTAAACTTTTTTTTAGATCTATTTACTCGTTATAAATTCGAATCCATGATAATATGGATATTTCACTGTCCTTCATTGACAGGATTTTGCAGTTTACCATTAATTATTATGTATGAGATTATTTTTATGTATGTGATCATTTTAACGCACACATCCTTCTGGATCCGCCTATTTTATTACTTTTGGCGTTTTGTTTTGTTGCTTTACGGGATCGGATGGTCAGGATCGATGACGTGGCTGACACGTGTCGTATCTCAGTTGTGTAGATCAATGCTCATGCTGTTGATCACTGGATCGTCTGGTCCGCCGCCTCACAGCTGGAATATAGCTGAGTGTGGCGTAAAACTAAACTCACTCACTCCCTTGACTGCTGTACATTATCATTCAGTCAATTTAGACTTCAGAATGCAGTCACTGACATCATGAGTATCTATATATTGCAAGTAACAACCACACCAGCGAGTTTTTGTTGTGTCACAGCATGTTGTAATATCATTCACAGAGTCTGGAAATATACGTGTTCATCACACAACAATGTATTACCCATGCAAGTCGATAAACGGATAAGAAAGAGTGAAATTATGCAGCTCTTACCCATATTCCAGCAACATAACACCAGAAATGGGCTTCACACATTGTACCCACGTGGGGAATCGAACCCGGGTCTTCGGTGTGTCGAGCGAACGCTCTAACCAAGAGCAATTTCGTGATAACTTTAAAATGATCATGCCATAATATTGTTAATCTATATGTTGTTGTAATATAAATACAAATGCAAATATGTATTACCAAAGTGACTTTAAACTTGAACTCACTCCATTCAACTTAAGACGATCATGTGGTGATACTTCATCACAGGTGCACGTTATGACAACATTCGGGTCATATATTGCTTATCAGGAGGAAAATGAGCACAGGCGTGCCTAGGATCCCTTAATTCACTTCATGTGATGATAGGAAGAACATTAAAGCAGGCACTTTCTACTGAACATATCTCATTGTGTACCAAGGGACATTGGACACAACTTTCGATGACTGTTCACACCATGTTCGTTTTATTGAACGTGCATTTGTCATCTGTATTTGTTGTGTATATGGGAATATATTTCCTTGAATATATCAGTGTGCGTATGGATATCCACCAGCACGTGTCGAGTCATTACGCGGAAAACTGTGAGGAAGTGGGCTTGAGTAGCCCAAAGCAGGCTTGAATATCTCCCACTTTTGGGGTTGTAGCTTCAATTCGGTTTCTTCCCAATGGATTTATGTCTATGGTCTCCAGGGATGAATTATTTCCATGCCGCAATCAGCAAGTTTGGAACCATGCCGACCAACATCGCCATTGTTTACTTGATTCTGGTGCTTGCATGGAACTCGCAAGGTGAGACATACACCTCAAACATACATTTGATGAGAATGAGGAAATACCTACGTTTTTAGTCAAAGAAGACATAAATGTAAGTGTTCATAAACCACAACAAACCAATTTGTTTTGAATAAACACACTGTATAAAATGAATAAACTGTATTTCCTCCACAGACGGGTGCATTGAAAATAGTTTCTGAGAATGACCATTTTAATTGACTGATGCATCACTCGAAATTCATGTCAACTCAAAGCATTGTGTGTTACAGTGACTGGCCAAGACTCCAACTGCCACCAGGACTGCACCCTAGGTAACATTGATATCGATGTATTGATTATACGTGCTTCATTTCGGGCATGTCTTGGTTACAATTTTTATCTAGTTTTCAGAAGCCCCTATGTTCACTAGACTCGTGTCGCTGTTATTTTAGGGTTCAGAGAAACACTTTATGTTTGTGTTTATGAATTAACTACCTGTTAGACACAAAAGGGTAAGTAGAAGAGTTTGCCTTTGATACTTGCAAGATGTCTTTCACCGAAACGGGCATGCAGAAGACAATACAATACATCATATCTAATGGAGATGGAGACATAACAGTCGACTGATGCTCACAGATTATACAAGATATTTTATACTTTGAAGAATCTTGTGATTACAAGGTGATGTGACACACATTTGCTGGATTCTACATACAGTACGTCCAGTAATTGCTAGCTGAATCTCCATACTGAAATGTGATGAACTTACATACCACAGATAATGACTATGTTTATCATTACAGTGAACATAGCACCAGAAGCAGTGAGTAATTTGACATCTGGGGACAATAGATCTTACACCATCACAGGACAAGCATCCTGGGTGACTGATGGTGTCACGTCAGGGTCGTGTGCAGCAGTCTCGTCCATCTACCCAGCATGGGAGGCTTGGTTTGGACAAAACAGGACAGTTACCAGGCTCAAGATATTCTGGGAAGGTAATATGTCACCAGAAACACAAAATAACGAATATCTCTGGTTGTACTAACGTTGGAGTTGTGCTTGTTCTGATACATCTTTAACAATCATGTATCAGCTTTGAAAGCTTATGTGTTATCATCCACGCTAAAGCACCCCGAAATATATATTCAGTGCAAGGTGTTTTGTTCATTCTTCTCAAACCTATTTCCAGATGAACAGGATGACGTACATGTGTCTGTAGGTGGCAAAATATGTCACACCCCGAACAATTCTTTCTTCGTGTGGGAATCAGCATATAGCCTGGCCTGTGATGTACCCGTGACAGGGACCCATCTCCTGATACAACGTCCACCTAGAGTTGGGAGGTTGAATCTGAGCTTCTGTGAGGTGGAAATATACGGTAGATATTTTATGTACATATTATTATTTAGTCAATAATCATTTTATTCTTAGTTTTCTATTTCAAGGGATAATTATTTCAGTGTAAGAACAGTGAAGGATCTTTTCAATAATGTTAATTGACATTTAATTATTGGATGTTTCATAGAAACTGAATTGTTTGAAAAATGTTGATGAATGTTTTGTAAACAAATAATTGCATTATAACCAAACTGTATTTTATACTATGCCTTAGATTAGTGGCTTTACCTGCACAGAGTTTAAAGTTGTGCAAAAGCACCATCGTTAACGTAGTATTACTGTTAATTTTAAGTTATGTGTCGAAATGTGTGATCAGTTTGTTTTTCGGTATCATTAGAATTCATAATCTGAAGCATACCACATGCCTTTGGTGCTGTGATGGTTGTATATCATCTGCCTACACGGACCAATCACTAAAACCATTACAAGTCTGGTTTCGTCGAGACGTTTGAGAAGTGCGTTGATGCCTGAAACACAACGGTTTTACTATACACAATGTTGAAGATATTCCAGAAGAATTTTAGAAATACTTTTACCTTTATGTGCAGCTTTCAAAGGAACCGATGTCTAAATCACTAATCTTAGCAGTAACGGTGTAGCGATTACTTCGTGTTAAACTGTACACATTGTAAAATGTACTTCAACTCCAAACATGTGTAATTCCCATAGGGCCATTAATATTCACAGCCTTTTATATTCATCAAGTTTGTATGAATGGGTACTTTTAGCAAGAGGGTGTACCATACATTGATTGTAGTTATGCACATGCACCAATCTAAAGCGAGCATCGCGTGTAACTTGGCAGATTCTGATACCTTTCGCTATGCACTTACCGAAACAAATCATCAAAAATGTCAATTCAACCTATAAAGTTGAAAAAAAAACCGCGGTGAAAAAATGTCCACGAAATCGGAGTTCAAACGATTAACTAATTTTCACCACGGGCTGGGGGAACAGCTGTACTGCGCTGCGCTCATAACGCATGCGTAGTGAGTAGGTGCGCGGAGCTTTAAACGGTATGCCTGCCCGGAGAATGAGGTCTTGAGAAGTAGTGTAATCTTGGTTGTGTACATTAACAAGTAAATAATCTACTCATTACACACAAAAAACATCCTGATTGTGATAAGCAGACTCTGTCACAGAGAAAACTCAATGTCTGGTTTATTGACACTCACATGTCTGCCTGCCTGTCTGCTAATGACAATATGCAATGCACAACTTCAATTACTGACGGTTTGCAATATGAAATTAACACAAAGAGCCGGCTAAACGTATCCACCGGTCCTGACTGGGTACGGTATCGAGACTGCTTCGTTTCGAGAGAACAAAATATTGCACTTTTGATTTGCGATTATACGCTTATAGTTTTGTTTATTTGTTTTTCACAATCACCAATGCATTTTACATATCATGAACAAGTGATACATGTGTTTACTTACGCCTGATGTTTTGGTTGCACGTGACCTTTAAGCTAGTATCGAAGTTAGTATACTGTTACTACAGCTTGACAACTTGGAAAAGAAATTGATTTCACTGTTGATAAACAAATCCCACTATACAGACGACTGGTCATAGATGACAATTTATCGGCATTCTGAATGCTGGCATGTCGTTCGGGGCTTGGTAAGAGATGTTGGCTGTCGCCCGTCGACTAACAGGCGACTGGCCAGAAAACACAACGGACGGTGCTATGGTCTTCCAGCATTCAGGACGACCACGAGTGACGACACCAGGGGGGAATATATATCCATTCTCAGAGGCACAATTCTTCACCCGTCCATGTCCAGTAGCGTGTTTAAAACATTTGGCTTCCACACCGTCGTTTATCCATCAAATCAGTCTAAAATTACCCATAATCGGCAGAGTGAAGAGCCAGACAACCTATCGCTGTACGAGTCGCTTGGTGTAAAGTTGACGCCAATGAATTTTGACGTCATGACGTCCACTGGTCAGATGAAAGTCATCTTTTCTCATGTCTGATAGTCTAGCGCTTGACACCACAGAAACAAATCATATTTGCACAACAGAATATTTTGGAGTACTGTTTTGAGGGGGTCCATTGATGACGGCGCCCCTTAAATGACTGTACGTTTGATCATGTGACACTGACTATCAAATGAAAAAGCTGATTGGACAACGAGACATAACGAGCCAGTTTCTTTCTTGTTAAATATCATCACTCTGTTGATAACGGGATTGTCTGCTATTTGACTGAGATGTTCTTCTGATAGAATTGTGATGTTAGGGATATCGTTACGTCCAACTAAAGGCTCATGCAAAATATGTCAATACATTTCTGGTTTTCCTTAGCTGACCCGATAGTAACGACCTCTTCCATGTCTACTTCCACAACTACTCCAACAACATCCAAAACATCGTCTACACCAACAGTGACAACATCATCGGTAGCATCCTCAACATCTACCACAGCGTCGGGTACAGTACAGCACAGTACAGTAGAATCACCAACGACCACATCCACTACAACGACCAAGCCCACGACATCACCCCAAACAAGCATCGTTGCTTCTACCACTGCACCAGTTCCAATAGTGACATCAACGACGTCGCATGCAAAACCAACTACACAACCATCCGGTGCAGATACAGGTGAGTGATATACTGATAGGCTAAAGACAGACAGAAATTTGTTCAGGCTCAGCTATTCACACCCCAAAATATGTCTAATGAAATTTGACATTTCATCTATCCATGAGAATATTCTGTCTAGGAGAATCTGATTGCTCATGGTATTTGAACCAAAGGCTGCATGATGATCTAGTTTGTAAGTAATATGACGTAGAAACTGCCATGGCTCTAGATGCCTATACACACTTAAATTCAAAATGTCAAAAATTTAATACATTTGTTTGACTGCCACAATCTGTTGAAGACTGGGATATGTTATTACTGTAATACATTGTGCACACTTTGGAATCCGATAGATGATGGAAACTGTTCCTGGCCTTCGCATTTTATATTTCCATAGCATTTAACTGTCGGTATTAACACACATCGTTTGTAACGCTCCTGTACAAACGTAAAAGGTAAGCCCAGACTGCAGGTGGATGTGTAGCGATGTGAAACAAACAGTTTGATAAATCTGTTCACATGCATACACGCACGCAGGTAGGCACAATGTGCTTTAACCAAAAATGTTATTTTATCTGAGGATTGTCAATGATGTAAATCACATTACAGTTGGTCCATGTCACCCAGTTGCTTTCTTCCCTTAAAGAACTCCCAGTTTGGTGAAGGAAGTTGGACACCGAGGTCAAGTTATTTAAAGATTCAGTCAATTTCAGGGCCAATGATTGCTGCAATAGTGGGTGTGTACGTGCTGCTGCTAATTGTCGTCGTAGTGGCAGTTGTGTGTAGGTAAACCCCTCTTTGTCTACTGACTACATCAGCTTGTCTTAGTCATCTTTCAATTTGTCTCATGCCAAAGTCAATGTGCCATCGGTGCAGTTTCGATTTTACGAGGGTCATTAAAGTTCGTTTTGACTTCTTTCTGTTCAGTTTGCATATACTATAAGCTTCAAATGATCGAGTATATAAACCCGTGTTCATCACACAGATCTGCGATTGTAAAGATTCCACTTTTAGCACCACTTTTAGTGATTTGAGTTGGCTCAAGTTGACTTGTTATTGACAACGAGAAGATAACGTCAAGAAAGACTGACAAAAATGTCCTCGTGCTTTTACTAGAATAAGGCATGGCAAAACTATACTTTATTCCACTAAGGAGTCGGACAGAGTGAACATTTCTCTGTTACTCTGTCGCCACAAATAAATAACACGTCTGTCAAGATATAGAATACATGAGTACCTCTTTGTTATCAGAGGAATTTGGTTTGGTCGTTTCACCAGAACAAATTCGAAATTTTTTTTGAAACATAATTTTAAGACCATATTCATAATTCGATGTTGCAGGAGGCGGAAAGGACAAAGGTCTCAATCCAAGGACGCTGAAGAAGCAGCTATGCCATCATATGAAATGTGCGTAGCGGAACCCTTCGATCATACTCGGTACCAGAACATACAGAGCCACAGTACACCAAGGAAATGCTCAGATCAAGGACCCGTTTATGTTAACACGACAACCTCTACCAGCACTGAGGAAAACGTTTACACCTTAATCAACAACGAATACGTTAATGATCTGAATGTATCACCTATCACCGCGTCGGACAACCTTTGAGATTGACCAATCAAACACAGGTTACCAAATCGCGAAAAGTGGTCATTCGCACATACCTTTTGAACTTTTACCTTTTATTTTGTAAGTCATGCCAAACCCTACACATTAACTGCTGTCTGATTTGTTTAATACATTCGGTCGTCTTGCATTTGACTAGTAAGCTTCTCATTGTAAAAATAAGCATAAAATAAATCTCATTTACTGTACCGTTTAACCCTTAAACCAAATAAACATTTTCAAAACGGTAGCCATACGTCTTTTTTTCGTGATTTTTACACACTTCAGATAAACAGCTGTTTAATATCCTTTGATCATCGATGGTGACTGTTCTCCTATACATATGCAGGTAATAAGCAATTGTTTGAAACCGTAACTTTGTGAACGTAAATCTTTGGCAAGACCATTCGGACACTTCAGATGCAACGAGGTCGTTACAGAAAGGCGTGCATGATGCATGTGTATGTAGACAACAAAAACATGTGGTCTGCTCGAAACAGTATTTCGGCCGGGCGAAGTCTTTCGATGTCTCACCAACCGTCACATATTTAAGCAATGATGTACCTAAAACCATTTTTGAAATAGGTAACATGTCACCTTAATATGTTATGTGACTCTTTTTTACATGTATGAACACCTCCAAATCTAAAGAGCCTGAAAACAGATCGAAAAAAGGTGCTACCTCTACTGATTTTCAGTGATTTACCAAAATCTGTTACCTTTACTTTGCTCTTTACACCTATTGGAATACGCCTGGTTTGATAATGGTTTGATAATGGTTTGATAATGGTTATTTTGAGACATTGACGTGTCACATTCATCATTTTCAACGTTCATTGTGATTAGGTGAATACCGATTTGTGACCTGCAAACAACGCCCTGCTGTACTGTGTTAGTCAGTATCTTACTCTGATAAGTACTGAGCGGCCGCTGGGATGTTATCAGTTTTAATGAAGTTCGTTTGGGAGTTGACTCAATTATGGGTGTTAAAAAAGTAGTGATACCTCCTTGCAAATCATACCGTTCACGACAACATCCCCAACACATACTGTTTATCAGCAGGAAAGTTATCACGCCGTAGACCTAAACGCATTTTCCTGTAAACCTGAAGGACAATTATTGAGGTATCAATCGTATCTTAATAATTTTGCAAATATTTATATAAAGCCACACCCTCTATTCAACAATCCATTGTTTTCTTCATACTTCATGCATTTATGAATAACCATATCAAGGATCACCTCAGTTGTGAGCAGTCTGTTGTTCAAAGGCTGCGTTTACATTCGTGTTCCTGAGATAGGCATATATCATAGCTTGCAGTCGACCTGGCTTACTGTACACTTTGTATTGCACACGGTGTGGTATACTGATCAGTAAATAGCAAGATGTTGATAAGTGCAATGTCATGTCTTCTAAATGAAGTGTGACTATGTCCCATGCAGTTATATATACTCACAAGCATGAGAAACGCAAGTTTATCCAAACAAACTCGGACCCTAAATTGATATGTGTTTTTGGCATACAATGAAGCCTGATGATGCATACAGTGAAGCCTAACGATGCTATCAACACTTTTTGTTCCATCAACAGAAGGAACCATGAAACGTATCATAACAATGAACATGTGGGTGTCATGCACACACTTCTTGTGAAATCCAACATGCACGAACTGTCACAACAATTTTTCAGTGGGTGTAAGACTGCACAAAAATGAGGTCTATTGCTCCTTGTTCAAAACAAGTCAACACTTAACTCCATTTGAAAGAAACCATGCTATCAGACGTTCGGAAGCTGGAGTGTCTGACCAAAATGGTGCCCGCCATTTCGAGGTAAACATAACACTCTTTATCGTCTCCAGCATCGACCACAGATGACCTTCCTAGAAGCGGTCGTGCAAGGGTCACCACCCCTCGGCACATGGCCCATCAACACCAGCGGGATGTCAACAGTCTTGGAGCCAATAAAATGTCACTTTGTGTAGCTGACCCTGTTTGCATTTCGTGTGTTTAATATTGCAAAATTACAAACAATATCCATGACTTGCGTTACTTTTGCGTGTGAGTATATTTACTAATAGAAGAAGAACACGGGACTAACAAATCCCTCAAGTTGCCTTTTCAGTTAAAGCTATTGCAGGGGTGGAAACAGATTTTTGAGAGAGGGTTTGGGGTGTAGGGGTGCACACATTTAAAAAGATGTAATGATGTATTTTAACTCACTCACTCACCCACCCATATTGGATCCGCCTACTTTTGTTTCGTTGCTGCACGGGGAACGCGCGGCCAGGATCGATGACATGGCTGACAATTATGTAGATCGATGCTCAGTCCCAGGATTGTCTGGTGCAGACCGCCGCCACACAGCTGGAATATTGATGAATGCGGTGTAAAACTAAACTCTCCCTGCTGCACATTATCCTTCACTCAGTTCGGACATTGACATCAAGAGCATCTATCTACGCAAGTGACAACCACACCAGTGAGTTCATGTTACAGCTTGCAATAATATCATTCACAGAGTCTGGAAATGTATTACCCATGTAAGTCGATGAACGGATAAGGAGGGGTGAATTAATTTACTTTTACGCCGCTCTTACCAATATTCCAGCAACATAACACCAGAAATGGACTTCACACATTGTACCCACGTGGGGAATCGAACCCGCGTCTTAGGTGTGTCGAGGGAACGCTTGTACCACTAGGATATCCCTTTGATAAAGAGGAAGGGAATGCAGCTTTGTAACCTGCATATATTGCATTTGTTTTCATTCTGGGAAGTTTTACTGTGCGATAACTGTAAAACGATCATGTGGTGATACTTTATCACAGATACAAGTTATGACAACGTCATATATTGCTTATCGGAAGGAAAATGATCACAAAATGTACGCACAGGCGTTTTCCAATAAAGTGCCTATGATCCTTTAACAAACAACAGTTCCTTAAATCCTTCAATTCCCTTCAGGAAGAACACTGAAGCAGGTGTTATCTACTGAATATTCCTCATTGTCTATCAAGTGACATGGGAAGCAATTTGCGATGACTGTTCACACCATGTTCGTTTTATTGCACGTGTCTACTCGCTGTATTTGTTCCGTAAGTGGGAACATATTTCCGTGAATATGGCAGTGTGCATATGAATAGCTGCAAGCAATGTGTCGAGTCTTTACGCGGAAAATTGTGAGGAAGTTGGCTGGAGTAGCTCAAGGCAGGCTCGAATAACTCCTATAAGTAGTGTATATCTGGCCTTTACCCGAACATTTTCCAATGGAGATTAACATAGGATTTACTACCCCCGACAAGTCCAGACAAATCGAGCGAAACGAAACGAAATGTGAGTTGTCACAATGCAATTGACGCTTCAAAGTGATTTAATGGGGTTGTTGCTAGGGTGAATATATATACACGTGACATGAGTTGTCATAATGCAATTGACGCTCCAAAGTGATTAACGGGGGTTGTGGTGGTGGTGGTGAGTGAGTGAGTGAGTTAATATTTAACGTCACGTCGGCAATATCTCAGCCATATCGTGACGAGAAAACTTGAATGAACACTTAAATGAAATATATGCATATTGTAAAATTCTGTCAACGAAGGACAGTAAAACAACTAGAATATCACAATTTCAATTAAAACTAGCATGGAAAGTTAAAACTAATATCACTAATATACTATTTAGACAATACAATATAAAAAACAGGCCATAGATCGCCAACAACAGAAGGTAGATCACCATACTAAGGACCATGGGGACTTACAGTACCTTTGCTACCTGCATGGACCCTAGCTGGATTTACATCATCCCTTCAGCTGCTGGCGAGTGTACAAAATGCTAGCCAAAATTAAAATAACAAGAATACTACAATTAAAAACCTGGTAGATTTAAATTTACATAGAATGCTTTGGGACTTACGTACCCTCTCAGGAGGACAATAGTTTTACAATACTTCAACCTCCCTTGAGGGTACCGCCACTAACAATTCAAGTTACTAATATAAACTACCGATAATTAAAATACATCTATTTACAGCACATACTACTCATAATTCAACCAACAAATTAATTTCCTTTAAAAAACCAATGATTAAATGAGAATTAACGGTGTTAAAAAGATCCTTGACAGTTTTGACATTGAAATATTTATCCCTTGTGATGGAGAATTCAATACAGTCAAGCAGGATATGCTTGACCGTGATTCTCTTATCACAAGGGATACAAAACGGAGGATCCTCACCTTTCAACAAGTATACATGAGTATATCGTGTATGGCCAATACGACATCGTCTTAAAATAACCTCTTCAAATCTGGATTGACAACCCAAGTGGGTGTAACCAATATATGGTTTGATTTCATGCAATTTATTTACACCAACTTGGGTGTCCCACTTCTTCTTCATCAGATCACGGATGTAGGTTCTAATGCTAGCTTTGTAATCACTGTAAGGAATAAGAAGTGGTGTCACAGATTTGTTGAGTGCTGCCTTGGCAGCAAGATCGGCCATTGTGTTACCAGAAATGCCTACGTGGCTGGGTAACCAACAAAAGACGATGTCGTATTGGCCAGTCGCAAGATTATTATACAATTCAATTATTTCAATTAAAAGTGGATGTTTACAAGAAATATTTTTAATGGCCTGGAGGCAAGAAAGAGAGTCAGAATAGATTATATACTGTGTATGTTTCGGGTGTCTTTTAATATATTTAAGAGTTGTCAGTATTGCGTTAGCTTCAGCTGTAAAAATGGAGCTGTTACCTGGAATTCTAGAAGATATTGTTCTGGATCCAATGACAGTGGCACAAGCAACTGCACCACCGTCCTTGGAACCATCTGTAAATAAGGGTTTGTAATTGCTATATTTATGTTTTAATTGATGATATTTTTGTTTATATTGTAATTCATTAGTTTCTGATTTTTTAAATGAAGTTAATGTTAGATCAACTTGTGGCCTAACCAACTGCCAAGGTGGAGAAGAAAGAAGACGGGAGGGAGCTATGTTTTCCAGCTCAATGCTGGCTGAGGAAAGAAAGGGTTTAATTCTGTGCCCAAGAGGGGGAACAAGAGAAGACCTCTTGTCGTATAAATTTTCATAAAGTGGATTAAACACACAATTATATGCAGGATTAGATTCATTAGAATATAATTTAGTAATGTACTGTAAAGACAATTTTATGCGACGTTGAGTAAGAGATGGTTCATCGGCCGCAACGTAGAGACTATCAATAGGTGAAGTTCTGAACGACCCAAGACAAAGTCTAAGGCCTTGATGGTGGACAGAATCAAGAAGTTTAAGGTTGCTTTTGCAGGCTCCACCATATACGATGGAGCCGTAATCGAGCTTCGAACGGACCAGTGATCGATATAGGTGTAAGAGGGTAGTTTGATCCCCTCCCCACTTTGAGTTGGAAACAACTTTTAACAAATCTAGTGCCTTCAGGCATTTAGCTTTCAGGGATTTAATGTGCGGTAAGAAGGTTAAATGAGAATCGAAAATTAAACCCAAGAACTTGGCCTCCTTAACAACTTTGATGGGAGTGCCATTTAAAGATAGTTCAGGGTCTTTATGCGGTTTATATTTTCTACAAAAGTGTATACAATTAGTTTTGGATTCAGAAAATTTAAAACCATTTTCAAGACACCATTTGTTTATTTTATTTAAACACAACTGTAATTGCCGTTCAATAGTATGCATATTCGTACCGCGACAAGAAATATTAAAATCATCCACAAAAAGTGATCCATCGATTGAATCAGTTAAAACCTTAGATAAACTATTGATTTTGATACTAAACAATGTAACGGACAAAATACTACCTTGTGGAACACCCTGATCCTGATTATAATGATCAGACAGGGTAGAACCCACTCGGACTTGAAATTGCCTGTCTTTTAAAAACTCTGATATAAAAAGAGGCAAACGACCTCTTAACCCAAAGTCATGTAAATCCTTTAAAATGCCATGCCTCCAGGTGGTATCGTAAGCTTTCTCAAGATCAAAGATCGATACAGCATGTTGTTTATTCACTATAGCATTTTTAACGAAGGATTCTAAACGTACCAAATGATCTATGGTACTACGGTTTTTCCTAAAACCACACTGTATATTTGTGATCAGGTTATTGGTTTCAAGATACCAAGTTAATCTGTTATTCACCATACGTTCCATGGTTTTACAGTGTGTGTGTGTGTGTGAGTTAAAATTTAAAGTCACTTTGGCAATATTTCAGCCACATCGTGACTAAAACAATATATAGAGTAACAATAATGAAAGATTGATTATATAATCCTGTCAACAAAGGACAGTAAAATCACTAGAATATCACAGATATACAAGTAAAACTAGTAATGAATTCTAAAATATTTAGCGATAGGGGATAACACAATATACAAATAGGCTATAGATCGCCAACAACGGAAGGTAGATCACCACACTAGAGACCAAGGGGACTTACAGTACCTTTGCTACCTGCGTGGACCCTAGTTGGATTTACATCATCCCTTCAGCTGATGGCGATTGTAGGAAATTTTAGCCAAAATTAAAAGAACAAGAATACTACATTTAAAACTCCTGGTACGTTTACACTGGCTTTGAACGATGTGGGACTTACGTACCCTCTCAGGAGGACAATAATTTTACAATACTTCAACCCCCTTCGAGGGTACAGCCACAAACAGCTCAACTTCCTAGTCTAGCTACCAAACATTAAAATACATCTATCTACAGAGCATATTGTTCAGAATTCAACTAATAAATCAATTTCCTTTAAAAATGCAATAGTTAAATGAGAACTAACTGTGTTAAAAAGATCTTTAACTGTTTTAACAGTAAAATATTTCTCCCTTGTGATGGAGAATTCAACACAGTCAAGCAGTATATGCTTGACCGTAACTCTCTCATCACAAGGGATACAGAACGGAGGATCTTCACCCTTTAATAAGTATTTGTGAGTATATCTAGTATGGCCAATGCGACATCGTCTCATGATGACCTCTTCAGATCTGGACTGACAACCCAAGTAGGTGTAACCAATGTAGGGTTTTATTTCATGTAATTTATTGATACCTACTTGGGTGTCCCACCTCTTCTGCATCAGATCACGGATGTAAGTTCCAATGCTAGCTTTGTAATCCGAGTAAGGAACAAGAAGTGGTGTCACAGATTTGTTGAGTGCTGCCTTGGCAGCAAAATCGGCCATTGTGTTACCAGAAATGCCTACGTGGCTAGGTAACCAGCAGAGGACGATGTCGTATTGGCCAGTAGCAAGAACATTATATATTTCAATAATTTCTATTAAAAGTGGATGTTGACACGATAAGTTTTTAATAGCCTGAAGGCAAGAAAGAGAGTCTGAATAAATTATATACTGTTTATGTTTAGGGTGTCTTTCAATATGTTTAAGAGCCGTTAATATGGCATTTGCTTCCGCTGTGAAAATAGAGGCATTGTCCGGTATTCTAGACGATATTGTTGTAGAACCAATAACAGTGGCACAGGCCACAGCGCCACCGTCCTTGGACCCGTCTGTGAACAAGGATTTGTAATTGCCATATTTAGTTTTTAACTGATTATATCCTTGTTTGTATTGTAATTCATTTGTTTCGGATTTCTTAAACATTGTCAGGGTGAGGTCAACCTCTGGCCTAACCAATTGCCAAGGAGGAGACGAAAGAAGACGGGAAGGAGCTATATTTTGTAGCTTAATGCCAGCAGCAGAAAGGAAAGGTTTAATTCGTATTCCAAGAGGCGGAATAAGAGAAGGTTTTTTCCCATACAAATCCTCGTAGAGAGGATTAAAAACGCAGTTGTATGCAGGGTTGGATTCATTAGAAAACAGTTTTGTAACATACTGCAAAGAAAGCTTAATACGTCGATGGTTCAAAGAAGGCTCATCGGCTTCAACATAAAGACTGTCAAGGGGAGAAGTTCGAAAGGATCCAAGACAAAGTCTTAGACCGTGGTGATGAATAGAATCTAAAAGTTTCAGGTTGCTTTTGCAGGCTCCGCCATACACAACGGAGCCGTAATCAAGTTTGGATCGTATAAGAGCTCGGTATAGTTGGAGGAGGGTTTTCTGGTCTGCACCCCACTTTGTATTAGATACAACCTTTAGCAAATCGAGGGCCTTCAGGCATTTATTTTTTAAATATTTAATGTGTGGTTGAAATGTTAAATGTTCATCAAAAATTATGCCCAAGAATTTTGCTTCTTTAACAACTGTAATAGGTGTGTTATCTAGATATAGTTCGGGGTCTTTATGAGGTTTATACTTTCGGCAAAAGTGGATGCAATTAGTTTTGGATTTTGAAAATTTAAATCCATTTTCCATACACCATTTATCAATCTTATTTAAACAAAGCTGGAGTTGTCTTTCAATTGTGTGCATGTTTTTCCCACGACAAGAAATATTAAAATCATCCACGAAAAGTGATCCATCAATTGAATCATTTAAAACCTTTGCTAAACTGTTGATTTTAATGCTAAATAAAGTTACAGACAAAATACTGCCTTGTGGGACACCCTGATCTTGAGCATAATAATCAGACAAGGTAGAACCCACGCGGACTTGAAATTGTCTGTCAGCTAAAAAATCGGATATAAATTGAGGCAGACGACCTCGCAATCCAAAGTCATGAATATCTTTTAAAATACCGTGCTTCCATGTAGTGTCATAAGCTTTTTCTAAATCGAAAAAGATTGACACTGCATGCTGTTTGGATACAATGGCATTCTTAACGAATGATTCCAATCGAACCAAATGGTCAATGGTACTTCGATTTTTGCGAAAACCACATTGAATATCTGTGATTAAGTTGTTTGATTCCAAGTACCATATCAATCTGTTATTGACCATGCGTTCCATGGTTTTGCAAACGCAGCTAGTCAGTGAAATAGGTCTATAATTAGATGGATCAGTATGATCACGTCCAGGTTTAGGTATGGGAACAACTATGGCATCACGCCAGGATGAAGGAAATGTACCTGACGTCCAAATTTCATCAAAGATATTCAACAGAGTCTCTAAACATGATCCTGGTAAGTGTTTCAGGAGTTGATAATGTATACCATCAGCTCCTGTAGCGGTATTATTAGCTTGTTCAAGAGCATTATAAAGCTCATGGATAGAAAAGAGTTCGTTATAATCTTCCCCGTTGTCCGAATGAAAATTGATGGGTTTCTTCTCCTGTTGTTCTTGGTATTTTTGAAATTTTGGAACATAATTAGACGAGGAAGAATGTTTGGCAAGCGTTTCACCCAGTTTATTTGCGATATCGGATCGATCAGTTAACAACTGATCTCCAGATTGTAGATGGTGGATGCTTGATTTGGTCCCCTTACCTTTTATTTTCTGGATCATGTTCCAAACCTTTGACATTGGCGTTCGTGAAGTTATCCTTGACACATAATTTTGCCAAGACTTGCGTTTATTTTGTTTAAAAATACGCCGGGCTTTAGCATTTAGTATTTTATATTTATTTAAGTTATGGACCATGGGATGGCGACGGAAATAATGTTCAGCCTTCTTCCGTGCTTTCCTAGCTTGTTTGCAATCAGTTGTAAACCATGGTTTACGTATGTGAGAATTTGGAGAGGACTTTGGAATACAATCTTCAGCTATTTTGAGAAGTTCAGCAGAGAAAGATTCTATAGGATCGGCAACATCTGTAAAAGCATCAGGTGTTAGTTTATTAGTACAAAGAGTTGCATACAAATTCCAGTCAGCCTTAGTGAAATTCCATCTGGATGATGGAGGGACATCAGATGGACACACAGCTGTGAGAACAGTAGGAAAATGGTCACTTCCGGACAGGTCATCGTGAACCGACCACTCGAATTCACCCAGTAAATTGGAATCCACTATTGACAAGTCCAGACAAGAGTAACTGCCAGTTCCAGGATGAAGATAAGTGTAAGAACCATCATTAAAAATACATAAATCATTGTTTGAGAAAAACTCCTCTAAGATTTTACCGTTTGTATTGATGTTAGTACTACCCCAAAGAGGGTTATGACCATTTAAATCTCCCAGGATGACACAGGGCTTCGGTAGCTGGTCATATAATGCTTGAAGGTCAACCTGTTGGAGACAAAACGAAGGTGGAATATATAAAGAACAAAGAGTAAACACAATATTCAGGGTTACGCGTACAGCGACAGCCTGGAGAGGGGTCTGAAGAGGAACAGGACTGTGAATAACACCCTGCCTCACCATAACAGAAGATCCTCCAGTAGCTTTATAACCTGGAGGGGAAAAGTGATGGTAAGAAGTATATGATCTCAAGTCAAAATTATCAGTAGCTTTAAGGAAAGTTTCCTGTAAGCAAAAGGCTGATGGTTTTAGATCTTGTATTAATAGCTGAAGATCATTAAAATTATTACGAAGTCCTCTACAATTCCATTGAAATAAGGTAGTGGAAGAAGTCATGGTGGTTCAATTGGAGATCGAGCACCTGGAGAAGGTCTTCGCTGATCTGATAGCGATGGCGTGACCTCAATGTCCAGAGGTTTAAAAGTGTTGTGAACCGCTACAGGAACAGTTAAAGGAAGAGACACTTCTATGTGCTTAAGTGCCCTAGTTTCTTTCTTTTTGAGTTGTTTCTGTTGTTTGTTCGTTAGACGTTTAGGTTTGTTTACCGATGCTGGCTGTACCTCGGGGTCTGAAAGAACTTCAGGTGCTGGCGATGTAGTGGTGGTTAATGGTGTGGGAGACATGGCTGGAAGCATATGGTCAGCTTCAGTCTCTGTCTGAGTGGCAGCACCATTTCTGGCACCAGAAACACTGTACAAAACAGTTTGGTCATCGGAGACCCAGGTGATCGCAGTTTGACAGCCCTGATCAACCTTTGTACAAGGAGTAGAAACAGCTACTGCGTACGTTTTTGCAGACGACATGTGACTTGCAACTGGTAAAAGTTTCTTTGCTTCATTGAAGGATATATTGTTGGTGTGCTTCAATTTCAAAATTTGTGCTTGTCTTTCATATGCTGGACATGATTTGGAAAATGACATATGGTTACCATTGCAGTTCGCACATTTTATTTCATTTGCGCAGTTGACATTTTCATGTTTCCCACTACAACGGGAGCAAACTGGGGAGCTGTGACATGACTTAGCTCCATGTCCAAACTGTTGACATTTGAAACATCGAAGCGGATTGGGAATATACACTTCCACTTCAATGTTAAAATAACCAGCTTTTATTGATTTTGGTAAGGACGTGAGACAGAAAGTAAACAGGTATGTATTCGTCCCAATGATATCATCACCTAGTTTCCTAGAGAATCTCTTGACAGAGGTGACACCTTGGGACTTCAGTTCAGAAGCAATTTCGCCTTCTGACATGTCAGCAAGACATTTTGCCCGATCACGTATGATGCCTCTGCACGAATTAAGAGTTTTATGAACGGAAACAGTAATCCCAGTATTCGCAAACTGACGAGCTGCGAGCAAATTAACAGATTGCTGTCTCTTTGCACATTCAACTAACAGAGAACCTGTCCTGAGACGTGTTACATTTCTCACTTCACCACATATTCCAGCAATGGATTTTGATATGACAAAGGGGTTAAGCTTCAAGGGTTGTCCATCAATTCCGTCCACAACTAACAAGCGCGGCCAGGACTCACTACTGACTGCAGTAGAGTCATCATCAGAAGATGATAAACCATCTGTTTCAACATGTCGCCTTTTTGATTTTGATCGAGAACCAGTTAGATTGGGGGTAGCCATAATGAAGAAAGGATATTCGACAACCCTGCTCCCCACCCACCATGGAGTGTCAACAAGGACGGTGTCGAAGTGGAAACCGACTCCAAACCACCAGGGTTACAGGGTTGTTATACTCTAGCAGTACAGACACAGGTAGCTAAAATTGTCAAACAGAAGAAAAGTCAGGCTGGTTCCGCCCATGGCTATTATCTGAAGACACATAGAACCCGGAGGTCAGTATTGCCAGATTGGCCCATGAGCCACCGCCTTCTGGCATAGGACTCTAGGCATAGCAACAATTTTCAAACATGAGAGTATCACAAAAATATTTCGTGGAAAAGATACACAGATATACATAATCCACATTTGATGTTGACCATGCACAGGGCATGACATGACCAGCCGATTGGTAGAACCGGGCCAGTTCTATCTCCCGTCTAGGTGAAGTCAGGGCCAAAGTGGTGTGTTGAGCAATAGGTACACGGTTGCAGGCACCTATTGCCCTCAACCACCAGGATCCCTTCCTCCACCGACACAGGGTTGCAACCCACGGCAAACGGGTTGGTGGACCAAATATCCCCCCGGGTCCACAACGGGGGTGTCGGCGAGCTCTTGGCGTTACCCAGCACCCACCACGAGGAGGTGGCTCGCCACGGGTGCCTGGTTTTACAGACACAACTTGTTAAAGAGATTGGTCTGTAATTAGACGGATCGCTATGATCCCGGCCAGGTTTTGGAATGGGGACTACAATGGCATTACGCCATGAAGTTGGGAAATTCCCTGTAGTCCATATCGTATCAAATATATTTAGTAGAGTTTCCAGACATGATTCGGGCAAATGCTTTAGGAGCTGATAATGGATATCGTCGGCCCCTGTCGCAGTATCATGAGCTTGCTCAAGAGCAGTATGGAGCTCATGTAATGAAAATAACTCATTATAATCTTCGCCATTATCCGAATTAAAATTTATCCGTTTCTTCTCTTGTTGTTTCTGGTATTGTTGAAATGCAGGGACGTAATTTGACGAAGAAGAATGTTTGGCAAGAGTTTCACCAAGCTTGTTGGCAATATCAGCTTTATCCGTTAACAAATTGTCATCATCCTTCAGATGGTGTACCGTCGACTTGGAACCTTTGCCCTTAATTCTTTGTATCATATTCCACATTTTTGAAATCGGTGTACGGGAATTGATCTTAGATACATAGTTTCTCCAAGACTGACGCTTATTCTGCTTAAATGCACGTCGAGCCTTAGCATTGAAAATGTTTACTTTATTCAAATTATGAACAGTAGGGTGGCGTCGAAAATATTTTTCAGCTTTCTTCCTACTCTTTCTGGCCTGCTGACATTCACTATTAAACCATGGTTTACGAATGTGTGGAACTGCAGAGGATTTTGGTATAGATTGGTCAGCAATGTTGTTCAGCATATCTGAAAATAACAGTATAGGATCTTTGCTGTTCGCGAAAAGGTCATGTTTTATGTAATTAGTACATAGTGTCTTATATAATGACCAGTCAGCCCTGGCGAAGTTCCGTCGTGACAATGGCGGATCATCACCAGGGTGGAGTGTTTTAAGAATGGTTGGGAAGTGATCACTCCCACAGAGGTCTTCATGGACCATCCATTCAAATTCATTAAATAAGGTAGAATCGGTGATTGACAGATCCAGGGAAGAATATGTCCCCGTTGCTGGATGCAAATAGGTGGGTGAATCATTGTTAAATATACATAGGTTATTGTCTGAAATAAGTTCCTCAAGGATTTTACCTTTATTATTAGTATGGGCACTTCCCCAAAGCGGGTTGTGTCCGTTGAGGTCGCCCATGATGATACAGGGCTTCGGCAGTTGATCATACAGATTTTGGAGATCCGACTGTTGAATAGTAGAAGATGGAGGAATATATAAGCTGCACAATGTCAGTGCAATGTGAAGGGTCAGTCGAACAGCAACAGCTTGAAGATCTGTATTTAAAGTGACTGGGCTATGTATGACACTCTGATGAACCAAAAGAGAAGCGCCTCCTGTTGCTTTTTCACCAGAGGGAGAAAAGGAATGATAATTACTATATCGTGTTAAGTTAAAGCTGTCTGTGTTTTTCAGATATGTCTCCTGGAGACATAAAGCTGCCGGCTGATAATCTTGTACGAGTAATTGCACTTCACTGAAGTTATGATTCAATCCTCTACAATTCCATTGAATAATATTGACCAATTGAGTCATGGTGCTACAATCGGGGACCGTTCACGTGAACGTGAGGAACTTTTCCTCTGTTTGTCCTGTGAGGACAAAGTAACCTCCATATCTAGAGGCCCAAATGTGTTTTCTAAAGGAACCTCTGGTGGGGAGGGGTTGGTAGGTGTTTGGTTCCTGTTTAGTTTCTTTTCTTTCCTTTTATTGGAATTAGTAGTTACTGGTTGAGAAGAAGACGTGTCAGGTTGATTTTCAGATAAACTCTCTGTCTGGCTTCCACACGTAGACTGACTGGCTCGGGACGTAGATGCAATGACCGCGGACTGAGGTGAAGCATTAGAAACAACAGGTCTTTCTGACATGACCCAAGTCAAGTCAGTCTGACATGCTATAGAGGACGTTGCTACAGGGCGAGAGACTGCAGCTGAATAGGTTAAATTCAACGGATTTGAGTTTTGGTTTTGCAAGAGTTTTTTAGCATCAAAGTATGAGATATTTTTCTCACATTTCAGTTTCATGATCTTCGCCTCTCTTTGCCACACAGGGCAAGACTTGGAAAAAGTAGGATGTGAGCCATCACAATTTGCACACCTTGGATCTTTTTGGCAGTTAGTATCCTCGTGGTTGTCTCCACAACGTTGACACACCACAGCGTTACGACATGATTGTGAGCCATGACCGAATTTCTGACATTTGTAGCACCGGAGTGGATTGCTGACATACACCTCCACTCCGATATTGAAATACCCTGCCTTAATTGAAGTTGGAATACTAGAACGAGAAAAAGTCAAGAGGTAGGTGTTGGTGTTAATAATGACTCCTTCTCTCTTAGCAGTAAAACGTTTCATTGATGTGACAGCCTGTTCCCGGAGCTCCGTAGCAATGTCCTCTTCAGACATGTCAGAGAGACAGCGTGCTTTATCACGAATGATGCCGCGACAGGAATTTAACGTTCTGTGCACAGACACAACAGCCTCAACGTTAGCAAATGTTTTGATAGATATCAGATTCAGAGATTGTTGTCTCCGTGCACACTCGACCAACAACGAACCACTGCGAAGACGAGTGACATTGGACACTTCTCCACATATTCCAGAAATGGCCTTAGAAACGGCAAACGGATTAAGCTTTAAAGGTTGTTTATCTTTGCCCTCGATTACAAGGAATCGAGCCCATGAGTCAGCATTAGGAGATATATGTCCAGAAGGTTGATCAATTTCATCTAATCGTCTCTTCTTTTCATTACGAGTTGAACCAGATTGCTTGGGATCCATGATGAAAAAAATATCGTTCAGCACCCCTGCTCCCCATCCACCACGGAATGCCAACATGGACAGTGTCACAAAGCACCGGATATCCAAGATGCTAACACTGGGGATACAGGGGTGGTATACTCCAGAGACAACAACACAAGTAGCTGTATTTGTCTACCAATTTCATGCCCGACTGGTTCGGCCCAAGGCAAGAAAGTAGAGACATACATCATTTGGAGGTTATTATCACCAGATTGGCCCATGAGCCACCGCCTTCTGGCATAGGACTCTAGGCAGTTCAATATATAAATAGTTTAGATATTTGAGATAGATATGACCAAGACCCAGTAACAATTTACATGTGCAAAATACAGCCTCCATGCCCAGGGCTTGGCGTGACCAGCCGATTGATAGAATCGGGCCAATTCTACCACCCGTCTAGGTGAAGTAAGGGCCAAAGTGGTGTGTTAGGCAATAGGAACACGGTTCCAGGCCCCTATTGCCCTCAACCACCAGGATCCCCTCCTCCACCGACACAGGGCCGCAACCCACGGCAAACGGGTTGGTGGACCAGATATCCCCCCGGGTCCACTACGGGGGTGTCGGCGAGCTCTTAGCGTTACCCAGCACCCACCACGAGGAGGTGGCTCGCCACGGGTGCCTGGTGGTGGTGGTTACAATGCAACTGACACCCATCAATGATTTAAATAGGGGTTGTTCCGTGCAATGATATGTATTACAAATATCGTATGGTTCTTGTGCAATTTATTCCACCGATATTGGGTCATAATGCAATTGACGCTCCAAAGTGATTAATGGGGGTTGTGGTGGTGGTGGTTACAATGCAACTGACACCCATCAATGATTTAAATAGGGGTTGTTCCGTGCAATGATATGTATTACAAATATCGTATGGTTCTTGTGCAATTTATTCCACCGATATTGGGAAGTATTGCGCAGTATTGTGGGGAACAGCAAAAATAGAATATTTGCGTTCATATATATACTAGAGATTTTATTGGTTACTACAACAATGGCTCAGTATTGGTGGAGTGTTGTATGTATACCTGCCCCCGCTCACAGACAACAATATGGGGAAGAAGTCGAAATTATAGCATCATCAAAGACATTTCCAACAAGACTCGCCTGTGTAGAAGATCTCACAACAGCGTTAAACGAAAGCGATTTTGATATCCCTGATTCCTGGGGTCAACCCATCATTATTATAAGAGAAAGGAGACTTTTTTCACCATCGACATCGTCTTACCTAAAGTTTGATGAGATAGTACATCCATGAAATGGAATCGGTTCTTATTACACGAATACTGCATCATTTATTGACGTTGGCCTATGCTCACTCAATTTTCCAAGATTTGAAATCGACGAAACGCGAGGCAGTCCAAGAAGCACTAACCTCTATAGACGAAGAATCCGTTATTGCTAAGTGGAGGGAGTATGTAAGAACCATTCCCGGTCTGCGCACTATTTCACCGCTGTATTACTTAAAATATGAATGCAGGGACTACCGTGATACGGTTTTTAAAACAGACCACTGGCAAGAAGAGCTTTATCATTGTGTATTGAGGGTGAAAAGAAGGAACACTCCACCCGAGACAGCAGAGGAGAAATTGTATGGCTCGGATATTAGCTCGTAGGTATTATGATCCACGGGAACCGGTAGCGTTTGGAGGATATCAAAAGTTTGTAGAGACTTTGAAAAGGAACGATCCCCAGATCAAATCACATCGTGTGAGAAAGTGGCTTAACAAGCAGGATGCCTATACCCTTCATAAACCCCCGCGTAGGAGATTCAAGAGAAATAGAGTTATAGTCAGTGGAGTTGGGGTGCAAGCAGACGCCGACTTATGCGATGTGTCAAACATAGCAGACAGCAACAACGGTATAAAATTCTTGCTTATTGTCATTGCCTGTTTTTCTAGATTTGTCTGGATCAAACCGATAAAAAACAAATCATCAGAAAGGGTGGCCCTCGCCATGAAAACCTTATTTACAAACATGGGGACGAGACTGCCGTTTACATTGAGGACGGACAAAGGGATGGAGTTTCGAAATAATGCCGTGAAAAAGGTTTATAGACAATTTCGTATTAAACACTTTGTTACGCAAAACGACGATATTAAAGCCAACTATGCCGAACGGTTTATTAGAACATTGAGAACTATGCTATACAGATATTTCACGTATGGAAGGACCTACAGATACGCGAACATTATACAAGACATTGTTTACAACTATAACCACCGCCCACACAGATCACTCCCGAACGGGAATACTCCAGCCGACGTTAATCACACGAACGAAGCCCGCATATGGTTGGATATGTATGACAGTAAAAGAACTATAATTAAGACACCATCCCACAGGAGTGAGGTAAAACTGGAAGGAAAAAAAATATCGAAACAATATTACCTCCCAAGATACGGCTATAGGATTGGAGATCTAGTACGACTATCCACGAGCAAGAGAGCTTTTGAAAAAGAGTACCAACAGAAATGGAGTCAAGAGGTTTTTAAAGTTGTGAGTCGACAGCGTCGAGATGGTATTCCTATATATCGTGTTGTAGATCTGCAGTCGGACCCGATCCAAGGATCATTTTATCAATCCGAATTGAGCAAATTTCACAAAAACCCAGAGGAAACACTTTGGCCTATAGAGAGCATTCTAAAGTATAGAACAGTGAAAGGGAGTGGTAATAAGAAAACCATTAAGCAGGCGCTTGTTAAATGGGAGGGTTTCCCTGCTAAATTTAATTCCTGGGTTGACGCTAAAGAGATCACATAAACCAAGCCCAACAATACAAAACGCTGGTAGACATCATCACTATGAAGGATGAATGGATAGTGGCTCACAGCAACAACAGCGCATTATATTTCCCAGACAATCAACCACACAAGTTTTCTTTATATCTTCAACATCCACTACGCTTGGACGGCCATTGGAGCGTTGCTTTGAGGGAATTTTATGCTAAACGAGCAAAAGGAGGGAGGAAGACCAAGGTAACGGATGATATGCTCTACATCTACTGCTCCATATGCGAACCAATCATTGTTGATGGTGAAAGGCGACCACTTCTACGTCGGGTAAAATCAACACCCTCCAGAACCGTGCAATTGTGGAACATAAAAATAGATGAACCGTATGATATTGCCGTTCGACTCGTCAATGACACCATTCAACAGATTGATATATACATAACAGATGTAAGTGGGACCCCAGCTACATTCTTAACTGATGTGTCATCATTGACACTTCATTTGAGACGATACCCGTTTTTGATTTAGACATACGCAGCAACTAAACGGAGAGAGAAGTATTACATATATTATTCACAATAAGGAGGAACCAAGGAGTGATGTCGGATAGTTTGATAGAATACCGAGGAAAAGATGAAAGCGAGGATGGACTATACATTCCAAACATATCTCTATGGCGAAAATACTATGATGATGTGGCTGAAGGAAGGAAGAGGAGCGATGTCGCAACAGGTCACCGTCTCAACACTATTAGGTTCAAACCCACATCTAGCATGATCACATTGGAACGAAGCCCAACATCGCATGATCTATATCCCCCTCCAGTTACTACAAAGACAGCAACTATCATCAATGACAAGGAGGTCATTCCACAAAAGGACATAAGAATAGTATCCCCGAGTGAACAGGTGGTAGATCAAGCTAAGGCAGAGATCAGACGACACCCTGACTCAGTCTCCACAAGCGCAATGAGCTTCATCAATAAAAAACGCAGACAACGTCGTGTAGCCAGCAGTGCAAGACGCTCGTTCTCGGGGAAAGGGAGGAGTAGAAGAAGGAGCACAAACATCACTAGGCGAATAACTACAGTGATAAAGAAGAAGAAGAAGAGGAAGAGCGGGAACACGAGTGGAAAGAAGCTGAAGCGTCCTAGCTTTGGGCAAAAGAAATCCATTGAAGACATCTTTGGTTAGTAACTGATCCACTTTCAAGCTCCAAACCCATTAACAACTAAGAGAGAGAGGGAGAACAACAACCAGAATAACTCATTGATCATGACAGCGCTAACAAACGATCCAAACAAAGTTTTTCACGGAAACGCAGCCCCCTGAATTATCCTTATTCGACCTACCTCCAACTCAAACAGCTGTTGAAAGGGTCTATTTACAAGATTGTAGACCTGTGTCACCTCTGTCCGCCTCTGCTCCCATCGAATTTCACATTAGTGGGCAAAATGGATTGGAATACATCGACCTCAGAAGGTCGTCTCTGTATGTCAAATGTAAGATAACTCATGCAGACAACTCAGAATTGGGCGCTGATGAGGAATGCGCCCCAATTAACCTCTTCCTACATTCGCTCTTTGCGCAAGTAGATGTATGGTTGCAAGGGCGTTTGATTAACTCCACAAGAAATCACTACCCTTACAAAGCCATTATTCAAACGCTTTGGAACACCAATTATATTGACAGCAGGACAAAGATGGAAGCCCAACTTTTTTTCAAGGACACCGGAGGAGAGTTAGATGAAACCAATCCAAATGGGAATAACACAGGCATATTTAGCAGGTATGAGCTCACTTCTGAGAGTAAAACATTCGACCTCGAGTCCCCACTGATGCATGATCTCTTTCAAATGAAACGCTACATACTGAATCAGGTCGATGTGCAAGTGAAATTGTACAGATCCACTCCACAGTTCCTGCTTATGGCATCAAAAACGGACGTCGATCGCGTATGCCGTTCACATCGAGGACATCATTCTAAAAGTTATGAAAGTGTGTGTGAATCCAGGGGTCATATGGGGTCATAATGAAGCGCTATCGAAGACACCGGCCAAATACCCCTATCGAAGAACGGAAGTTAAGATGTTCTCTATCGTTAAGGGTCAAACTAGTTTTGCGTGGGATAACATATTCCAAGGTATTCGACCAAACAAGATCGTAGCAGGGTTTGTCTCCTCCAAGGCCACGGGAATGGGTAACTATCAGAAGAATCCTTATAACTTCGCCAACTGGGACTTATCGCAGATAGTGTTGTTCTGCGACGGCACCATTGTTGGTGAGTCAGGTCCCATGAAACTACGCTTTACTCCAGCAACAGGACGAAGCTTTACCCCAGCTTACGTCAATCTTTTCCGCTCTACTGGATGTTGGATGATGGGAGATGGTGAGAGTGTTAATCGGGTGGATATTTCACGGGATGAATTCTATGGTGGTTATGGACTGTACGTCTTTTCATTGGATCCGGTGTTTGGACAGAACAATGATGGAACATACCTACGCCTTCAAAAACAGGGAACTCTAAGGCTTGAAGCGCAGTTTGCAACACCTCTTCCTGAGACCGTATCGTGTGTGGTTTACGGGGAATTCGACGACATTTTCCAAATAGAGAAGAGCAGGAACGTTGTTGTATAAGCGTGAGTCGTCTAAACGAAGTTATGAACACTCACCAACTTGAATGTATCATACACTGCGACCCCATACTTAGACACCACGTTTTGGGTGTGTTCGCCCTGAATCATTTAACAAAAGACCTAGCGCGGCGTATGACAAGAAACCTTCCATCTGCTATAATAGTAAATACAGAAAGAGCTCACGAGGGTGGTCAACACTGGTTTGCTGTGTACGTAAGCGACGACAGTATTGAAATTTTTGATAGCCTTGGATTTGACCAAGGAATAGTCCATAGACTAAAAGAGGTGCAAGATTTTGTGGAAGATATAAATAACAATAACCGTCATCACCGCGGACGTCGTCGCTGTATCAGCAGAAGAGCGCTTATTTGGAGTCACATGAGACTCCAGAGTCTCTCGGGAAAAACCTGTGGACAATACGTTGTGTATTATCTCTTGTTCCGGTTGAGAGGATGGCGTTTGACGGAGATAATGCTCGAACAATATTCCCCTAACAACTATACGGGAAACGATCGCTATGTCTATGAATATATAGCAAGGCGGTATCCATTTTGTGTCAGTTCACAACCACCACTCCACAATTGAGCGATATGTGGTGACGTTCCTCAACTCTACGACGCCATGGATGATAATTACGTTGCGCTTCCTTTTCCAACACCCTCCACCATGTTTATAAGCGGAGCAACCCAATCCGGCAAAAGTTCGTTCACGAAGAGACTTATAGACCACGCACGTGCTATGTTTGACACAAGGTTGACGAAGATAATGTACTGTTACTCTATGTGGCAGGGATTATATGACACCATCGAATCATATGGGATGCGTCAGAACGAGGGAGTGAAGGTTGAATTTCATAAGGGTTTGCCAAAGGAAGAAGATATCATAGAATGGAGTAACAATGAACGTGAACACAATTTGTTGGTCTTAGATGACCTTATTGAAGAAGTCTGTCGCAGTCCGAGTATGTGTAAACTATTCACAACTATGAGTCATCACTTAACCATTTCAGTATGTGTTATCAGCCAAAACCTGTTTCCATCAACAAGCTACGGGAAGTATGCCAGGACCATCTCACTGAATTCCCATTTCATTATTCTCTTTAAGAACAGAAGAGACGCCTCGCAAATAGCAACCATTGGCAGACAGATCCTTCCTGGGAAGGTTGCATTCTTTTTGGACGCATATGAAAGAGCAACGGAAGATAATCCATACGGTTATTTGTTGATAGATCTCTCACCGAAAGGAAGCAGGAAGTATCAGTTCAGAACTAACATTTTCCCAGGCGAACTGCTGACTGTGTATACACCAATGCAATGAGTAAGCAGCGTGTACGTCCCTTTCCCCAAGAAACATATGTTTTCCTCCAACTCATTGCGCACACTCAATCTGACAGACAGCGGAAGGCATTATTGAATTCTATGACCAGTCAACAAATGGATTCTTTATGCGAGATTTGTCTGAATATATTACGAGGAAATATCCCTTTATCAGAGGACTATAAAAAGAGACTCCGGAAGAAGAAAAAACAGTTACGGCTTATAGCGGACAGGACAGTGAGCAGAGTGAACACCAGAAATTTATTGGTGGGAATTAGAAAGGAGTTACCAGGTATTATTTCTTTGTTTGGAGGAAGAGAGCGCTCTCACATCGTTGCAGGGGAAGGAGGAGGAAGCAGCGAAGAAGAAGAATTTAGTGAGGGAGGTGACGTAGTCGTTGCGGAGACGATCTAGTGTATCATGTGCACGACCTCATCCCGAGCCCAAGAACTGGTGCTCGTTCCAAAGAGGAAATACGAACTGCTATTGAAACACCAACAAATCGAAGAACCTCATACTGTTTCTTCATCGGGTTGTAGGGATACTAATGCTCCCGCATACACGTCACCCGATGAAGAACACAAATTGCAACTCCCCCGTGGTGGTGGTGGTGATGGTGATGGTGATCATGCTGACGAAGATGGTGATGATGATGATGGTGTTCACACTCAACACCCCCACATGCAGCTGTTCCCACCATCCGGCGGTGGGAAACTAAGGGGAAAAAAGAAGAAACTTAGGGTATCATCGCGCTCGGTTCCCAGCTCTACCATACAGCGGTGGATTCGTTATTGATACATCTGTAGATGAGCACGCTGTTGCTATACTCGGTGCGGGGTTTTGTGTATATTATTCACCTCGAACTCTGTGTGTGCGGGAGTACTGTATTTATAAAATATATGTGTGTACTATGTATGTAGTCAAAATACTACTTATATATTTATGATATATATGCGTCTGAAATCTATCTGAATGTTATTAGGATTTATACTCATTATGATATATTCAAAATACTACTTATATATTTATGATATATATGCGTCTGAATTCTATCAGAATGTTATTAGGATTTATACTGCTATGTACGTGTGTAGTCGTAGCATTTGTCTGAATTTCTATCAGAATGTTTAGGATTTATGCTCTCCTCGAACTTTGTATGTATGTAGTTGCTAAATAGCTATGGTTCTTACTTAATAAAAATATAATATACACCATTTAGTTACTTATATATATATATATATATATATATATATATATATTACAGTACAACAATAAACACATTTAATATTTATTATATATATGTATATTACAGTACAACAATAAACACAACATTAATATCATATTATTATATATGTATATATATTCATCAGATCACACATTGATAGAATCTGTATAAACACCATATTTTACACACACACACACACACACACACACACACACACACACACACACCAATGAAGAAACGAAACTGACAGGTTCTCTGAACCACGGAATAATCCCATTTAGTTAGTAGTTAATGTCTTCCATTTGAACTCAATTGTTCCCACTTCACCTATGTTGTGTGGGTTTTAACACCATTTTAAGAGGTTGTGTTGATATTCCATCATCCTTTACTTCTCGTTTACAATATAGATAGGACAACCCCATTCGTTGCTGTCTGTATGTGAACACTGTGTTATGTCTCGCTACGAAACCAACATTTTCGGAACCTCTGCTCTGCTGGTCTGTGAGAACGCTCTTGTACTTCTGCAAAGGATTCTCTATACGGCGTTGGCTCAGTCCTTTAGAACTTATTTTGAATCGTTCCCCTTGATCGTCTTGTTGGAGAACGTACGTTTTTGAATTCAGACATATCATTTGGTAACCTTGTGATTCTAACTTAAACAACCCAGGTGTTCTCTTGTCGCGCTGAACATGCCTCTCGCAACACGTCCTAGGGAGAAAGTGAATGTTCGCATCGGCTGTCACATCATCCTGATTACAGAACCCCTTTAACATGGTATAGTATTCGCTCCGTTTCTGAGGTTTGATAACATCATCAAGAGACTTACCATGGATAGCGAAATACAGTGAATCTGTATCCATTTGTAAACGTTCAAAATCAGCTCTTTCCACGAAAGCGTCCAAGACATCATAATAGAACTCCAACATACGTTGTTTGGCGTACTGCAGGATAAAGAATCCTAACACGAGTGGGAGATCTATCGTGATGCGTCTCTTAGCAACCACAACCTCAAAGTCCTTGGTGTTTAATTGACACAAGGACACAAACAGGGGATCGTTTACCACTGTTTTAGCATTGTCATTACCACTAACATACCGACAGTTCATGTGCTTCGATTTGTCGAGGAGAACGCCGCCATAACCAGCATTTCCTATGAGTTTAAAACACTCCCCCAGGAGACTTAAGTCGGTGTCAGCATCAGCCATTCTCCGTGCGTGAGTGACTTTATCCGTGAAGTTTTTAAAGCAGTCTTTTTTCCCGTACTCGACTGCTTGATGAACTCTGGTTATCACTAATCCATGTTCCATGTACCATTTTAGTAATGGTGATGCTAACAACACCCTCCTCGCTGCCATTCCACCTACGAGTAGAATCCTATCCCTTGTGCTCAGTGATTGTCTGGAAACATATTCTTGCATATGACGTCCTATACAGGAATGAGGTACCTTACATGTTACAAACAGTGGTGACATCTCTGAAAAGTGATCGTACAAATCCGCGGGCACGTGAATGTCGACTTCCACCAACCCAAAGAAGCTGTCCTTGCGCACACCCTCCAACAGGGTTCTTCCCGTGACAGAATGTTTGTTTGCATGCTCACTATGAAACCGATGTTGTTTGCAAAGAAGAAACTTCATCAACTTCTTGTTGTGTTTTTTCATATGGGTAAATTCACACTCACAGACAGACACAAGACTATACCCAGCCTTCTTTATGTACTCTTCCTTCTCTCGTGTCCTTCGAAGACGTGCCTCAGCTTTCACCAGTAGCGACGGCTTTGTTCGCATGCGTTCATCCACACAACAACCCAGTTTCGAACACCCATGCCAATAGCATCCATTGTACTCGTAACAGGTGTTTGTTTGCGAATGATAACCATCAACTAGGTAGGGTCCTACCCGCTTTTCAGTGCCAGTGTTCATCTTGTGCGCTAAGTGTATATTCTCAGTATAAGCCAACCAGTCTAATCAGTCATAAGATGCTGTATATTTTTCACACGACTTTACGGCGGTGAACTTCCTACCATCTGGTGTTGAAAACCACCTAATGTAATGGGATACTGGTAGTTCTTGAGCTAAACAATAAAGGTACAACGCGTTGCTGTCCAACCCAATTATATTACCACACACTCTGTTTGCATCACCACGCAGATAGGTCTTTCCTGTTTGGTGGAAGCGAGTAAACAACAGAGAGGGTCTACCACATATACCTTGCTTCACAGTCTCGTATAAGTCACTGTCCTTTTGGTCGAATAAGGAGAACCCAATACCAGAATCTTTAGCTGTCTTAAACAAGAGTTTTCGTGCAACACCGGGTATAGAAATAGCCTCTTTGAAGATGTCCACTTTTATTTCCTTCCAATAGAAATCTTTTAAACGTGATATTGCTGACACACCGGGTTCGACATCGAGGTTGTTGTACCAAATCAACAGATCTCTTAAGGTTTTCATATTATTTTCCTTCCACACCATCCTCAGGTAGGTATAGTTGCCTTCAATGGAGGGGGGAACACGCTTGAGCTTCAGTGCTGACAGCGTTTCTGCTACAGACTCCTTCTCTCCCATTTCACGACGACGGTTGTTGTAAATTTCTTCATTTGGATCCAATAATGTGTTAACTTGTTTCAGATCCGACCAGAAGGATTCAACGGGGGGAATACTCGGCTCGTCCAATCGCTTGACGTCATCTAGGTAGTCATATGGAAAGAATCCCTTGCACTGTTCTACTTTCATTGTCCTCAAAAAACCTGCGTAGCTGGTGCCGGGTGGAAGATATTGAGAAAGATCCAGTATACGAAACTGCTCGGTGGTTATGCAGATGTATTGGTTGTTTTTCTTGACAATACAGCTGTCCTTAGCTCGCGCGCTCTCACTAGTTGGTTCTGCTAAGTGCGTTTTAACAAGGTTTAGGTCATACTTGGAGGAGTTAAATCCCAAAACAGGAACTTGACGGCAATAGAGTAATGTTCGTTTTCTTAGGGCAAGTAATTTCTTCAGATGTATAGCATGTGATGGCGTCCATTTTTCTTGTCCTGCCATCTCATCATCCACTCCTACGGACGTCTCCACATCACCATCGTCTATATCATCCCAGTCGTTGTATTCAGGGGTGATCGCATCAGTTTCCATCACTGTCTTCAGCAGTCTGTGGTACACGTTTGGTTTCGCCAGTCTGTTTAACATAGCTCTCGAAGGGGGTTCCTCCTCCTCCTCCTCCTCCTCCTCATCATCATCATCATCATCGTCGTCATATCCTGTGGTGGAAGGAACAATGATGTTTTCACCCGTGTTGGCCTGTTGCTGCGGTGTGTCACTTCGTTCACGAAGTGATGTGAGGAACTCTATTTGGTGTGTAAGTGTTCGAAGTGCTTCCTCAAGCTTATGCTCAGTTCGTTTTCCACCTTCCTCAGCTATACGACGCATGTATTTCACCATATTGTCCAACAATACACTGGTATCTGGGCATACCATACACTCAGGTTCTGTGTAGCCTGGAACATTACTACACACGCTAACTGATATGGGATGATGTTTTTGCAGCCACTTCGTGTTACCCGCTCCTTCGGCTTTTTCATTGGGGGTTGTAAGTATCGCCTCCATGTCAAACATGATAAAGAAATCATAACATCTGTTTTCATGTGGAATGTTAACACCACACATATCTTGCAACTCGTCAAAAACCGATTGTTGAGTTTTCATGTACCCACCAGGTAATATGAGCTTAGTCCTGTTACAGCACCCCGTTTTTTCGTGCTGTCGAACTTGTCTGGGTCTTTTGAAGCATTTGTCACAATGTCTACACTTAAAGCGTTGCGCGTACGAACTGAGATTTGTAATAAAGACAGGTGGCCTTTGTAACAGTTCATATTTAGGTCCGTAATATTCGCGGCACAGGGTGTGTCAATAGGCGACAGATATATGGGACTGCAAGAATACCCCATGTCTTGTAAGGAAAAAACGTTCACTCTCACATTAAATAACTTTTCAAATGCGGGTACATCTTCTGGAACTTTTAATCCTGGGAATGACTTCTTGGAATTATTAGTTTTATGTTTTTTTATGGATCGTTGTCATTCATGGAACAGTTTGAGTGCGGTTTTTTTGCCTCCGCAACAGATAGGTTGTGGTAGGACATTTGGTTTTCGCTTTTGACACAACCTTAAGTGCGTAGCTAGACAACGAAATGCGCATAGAGAGTCGTTGTGACGGGTTTTAGTCAACATCAAACACCTTTTTTTACGGATCCAGGATGGGATTGTAGCGCCACCACCAGAACCCCATCTCCCCAAAACATAATTAGTCAGGTACACAGAATATACAACGTTAGTGATGAACACTGGGATCCACTTGGTGTTGGGCCTTTGCGTCAAAACATGATCATCCATGCTCTTCTGCTGTATACTGGATACAATCCGTCGAATAGATCTCGCGTTAGTAACAATCCGAGGTCTGTCAAATAACTGGTTATTGCGATATGCTATGAAATATCTATATTCACCACTGTCGACATGCAATAAATTGATGCCGAAAGCAATGTTCACCTTAAACGATTGTTGTTCGTTTTGATATATATAGCCGAGCTGTTCCGAAAAGTCGATAGAATCGATATTATCTCCGTTCAGTGGGAAGTTGTAAGTATGGTGAACATTACCCCGGGTCTGGTGAGGACGCAGTATTATATCCCTATGCGTGTTATAATTCCTTTGTAATGGTTCATCCACAACCTCACCACGGTCATTTGTCCAAGATCTCTGATGTTCATTTGCTGACCATGGTTGTGGTTGTAAGCGATTACGATCGCCTCTGTCATTGTTTTCATGTTGACCTCCCTTTTGATTGTTCTGTGGGTGAGCATTGAGGTGGTGGTTCCACATTGCGCGCCTGTCGGGAAATGTTTTGAAACAGATCCGACACCTCAATGGACGCTTGTTAGGCGCGTGCTTACACAGACGGGAGTGAACGTCAAGTCCCCATTTCCGAGCGAATTGTCTCCCACAATGAACACATACGTGAAGATGATGAGAGTGGTTGTTGGTGTTGTTGTTGTTGTTGTAAAACGGTGAAGACGTGGACGCAACGGGTTCACAGTTGTTGTTATCTACGTGCTCACGAAAGCGTATATAATCGTCAAATGATACACGACACTTCAAACATTCTAATCTACACCTCAAAATACACATTTTATAATGTTTCTCATACTTGATACGTCCTCCTTTAATCCACCTATTGCATCGTTTACATCTAATTAATCTAAGAGGTTTTATCATGTCGTCTCCTTCCATGGTTAATGTCTAACTCCCTCTCTCTCTCTCTCTCTCTCTGACTCTTTTCCCTTCTACTCGGTTACTTTCCGTTCTGCTTGGATCGCGCGTCCGGCGTTGATGTAGGATATCACCTGGAGCGCGTCTTCAACGGGTAGACACACCCCGTTACTTTTCTTCAGGGTGGTTGTCTTCTCAGCTGCGGTTTTCCGACTTCTATCTCTTCTTATATTAACATACCAGAAGTTGTTTAACTTTGAATAGGTTACTTTGTAACATGGACGAACAGACAACACAAATCCTGAAGCCATCACAGCTCTGACCCTCTTTCTGTATCTCCTCTTAACGGATGTTAGTTGTCTCTTCAACAACCCCAAGTTGGCTGCGAACTGTGGTGGGAACAAAAAAACAATATAATAGAGCCAGCATTGAAGAGAGAGAGAGAGAGAGAGAGAGAGAGAGAGAGAGAGAGAGAGAGAGAGAGAGAGAGAGAGAGAGAGAGAGAGAGAGAGAGAGAGAGAGAGAGAGAGAGAGAGAGAGAGAGAGAGAGAGAGAGAGAGAGAGAGAGAGAGAGAGAGAGAGAAAAAATAACGCCTATTGAGCAGCTAATCTACATATGGTCTAATAATAATGCGAGGAAAGACACACTCACACCCTCTCTCTCTCTCTAAGTGTTTGGGTGGCATAATTTTTATTATAAAAAATGATCTGCACATTTCACCCAGCAGAAAATGGGTACCCGGTGAGATAAAGTCAAGCGACTATAACCTTCTAGCGCCTAACGGGCAGCTTGGGTTATCCGGGGTAATAGTAATGATGGTCATTTCTGTAGCGTCTTGAGCGAGCATTGAATGCACGGATACAGGCGCAGTTACAAATACCCCACTATTATTATTATTATTATTATTATTATTATTATTTTAAATCGCGTTCTCGACAAGGAGCTGCGCGCAGTAATAATGCAAACAATAAGTATGAAATGTGATTATGCATATATAGTCTGGTTCATAATTATTGAGAATTTTTCTTCTTACTTTGAGCTATCCTAACACCTCAACTGATTCACTGATACTTAAAACTAAGTAATGGTATAAGGGAGGTAACTCATCTTGGCCTACTGAGTATAGTACAATTAGAGTTACCTCCCCTGAATTTGTAGCAGACGTCATTTTCCTCAGCACTGTCAACAATATCTGCTGAGGATAAAAGAAGGTTGATTTTTGAGTTGTGTAATCAAGGAATTGATGATGTAAATACATTGGCAGAGAGAACAGGAACTCCTCTTTCTACTGTGTATAGGATTAGAAGAATTTTAAAGAGGGAAAGGATTTTGGGCACCAGAAAGGAGCAGGGAGACCCAGAAAATTGGACTTCTCAGATCGCGTCCGGCTGGGAATTTTAGCGTCTAAAAAGCAAAGGGCAAGCATCTCCAACATCAGGTATGAAATGATAGAAAGGGGATCAACAGTTGTATCAAAATCTACAGTTAGAAGAAATCTGATTGATCTTGGATGGGAGAAAAAGACTGGAATTCCTTCTCCTCTCATGAAACAAGAACATAAAGACAGACGTGTTGGGTGGTGTTTGGCACATGAAAACTTTGACTGGGAAAATGTGATTTTTACTGATGAAAGCTCAATATGGGTATATCCCAATAATGTGAAAATATGGACAAAGTCTGCGTCAGCACCGTTGTATCGACGACCTAAATACAGCCCAAAGTTTCATGTATGGGGAGGGATGTCCTTATTAGGAACGACCCCGCTGTGTGTGTTTGGGGGAAATCTGACAAGTCAACGCTACACTAACATATTAGATAATTTTCTCCTTCCAAGTGCACATGTGTTTTATGGAAATGACTGGATTTTGCAGCAAGATAATGATCATAAACACACCGCAAAACATGCCAAGCAGTGGTTTCGGGAGAAAAATGTGACTGCATTACCATTTCCTGCGTATAGTCCTGACTTAAATCCCATTGAGAACATTTGGGGGATGATGAAGGAATGTGTGAATCAAAAGGGGTTGACAAAAATTGAAGACATGAAGAGAGAAGTGGTCCGATACTGGGACAGCATAACTCACGAGACACTAACCTCTCTGATAGGAAGTATGCCTACCCGTCTTAGACTGTGCCGTGAAGCTCAAGGAGACTTGATAAAATATTACATTGTTACCTACACAACATGAAAAGGTCAGTTCACTTTCACAATACATTCAATTTTATCTGATTTGTTCTAGTTTAATAATATGAAATGCTTTAGCTATTCTCAATAATTTTGAACCATACTGTATATACACGTATGTAATCAAACACAAACACACTCACACGATTTACTCACCTTTTTAGCTATGGTCCAGGGCATCTTCAATTTGCTCATAATATTTTGGACGTTTCTTTTTAGTACTACCACCATTGTGTCGTCAATCTTGACTTTCAGAGTGGCTGATATCGCATCCTGAATGAGGACCCACTGCCCCCACTTAACTTTCAGTTCTTCATCATCCAGCTCGTTGGTGGAGGAGGACGAACAAGAGAGTTTGTCATCATCATCATCATCATCATCATCATCATCATGCATACCATGAAAGTGGTCGTCATCATTATCATCATCATCTATAATAATTACGGTATCATCCGTTGCGTAGCCCTCCTCCAACTTTCGAGATGTGGTGGCTTCGCTACTTCTACTCCCGGTTCTGTTCAGTTCTTTATCCCCTTCGTCAGCACTGCTGAGGTCAACAATTAGAGGTTCATTATCATCATGGTGGAAAACCGTTTTGGCGTTGTCCGTGTCGGCTACCTGGGTGGACGTGCGAAGTCTTTTAGCTGTGCTGGGGAAGAAAGACGTTATGGGAGGAGTTTCCATGACTGTGGATTGGTGACTGACTTCTCTCTCTCTCTCTCTCTCTCTCTCTCTCTCTCTCTCTCTCTCTCTCTCTCTCTCTCTCTCTCTCTCTCTCTCTCTCTCTCTCTCTCTCTCAGCGTTAAATTCGGGATGAAATTGGGAAATATATATATACCCTCCCCACCAATAAACGCGGGTTGTGATGTGTCAGCACTACCATACACACACACACACACATACACTGACACTCGTTGCTATGATGCATTAAAGATCATGCTTATGAAACGCCTTAATCGAGATTTGATTGATATTGATAATTATTAGATTGGGATACGCTTCTGTGTCTACATTACACGACAAGTCAGCAAAACGCCACACTGACACTCGTTGCTATGATGCACTAAAGATCATGCTTATGAACGCCATAATCGAGTTTTGATTGATATTGATAATTATTAGATTGGGGTAAGCTTCTGTGTCTACATTACAAGACAAGTGTGATGGTTGTGATTCTCACGATCTTCTAACCTTGTCGCATGCGTCAGCGTTTCACGTTGACAACGCGTACATTTTAGCCAACCTACCTCTGTACATCATCTGAGCAAATCTAAGTAAGTCTTGCTATTACCATCCGTTATGAAGAGACGTCTACAGAATGTCAAGTAATACAAACGTCACCACAAGACAGTCTCATATAGCGTGTCTTCTTGAAAACCACCTCAACAAAAGGACAAAAATACCCGACTGCGGTCTGTTTATAGTATATTGTCTGTATTGTTCCATGTCGTCCTGACCTGTGAGTTATAGTTCTCTTAGAAGTGGGTCATACTGTCTTTCTTATATTTTAATTGTAAACTTAGCCATACACCTATCCAACACTTATACACATCACAAAATCGCACTCATGCGAAAATTACGTACAGCAGAGCTTTGTTCGCACAAAGTACTCCACAACACGAAACACAGTAAATGTACACTTGTACACAAACAGAGCCTGTTTACACATGCATAATTCAACACTCTGGTAAATGGAAACACATTGTTAACATCATTCTTTTCCAATAAGTATTCCAGTATTCCAATACTGTAAACATGATTCAATATGGAGAATGCCGTGGCTGAACTATACATATGGAAATTAATTAAGCAACACCAAATTCAAAGACACATAAAAACTTAACAAAGTTTAACGAAGTAATTTTGATGATTGATTATTCAATTTTGATGTATTGACATACAGCATGAGCTTTTCATGGGTTGATATGACGCGCGTGAAGCTTGCACAGCGCACGTGCATTGCTTTAACCTCAACTTTCGAAAAATGCACTTTTTCCCTGGGGTGTTTACAAGCGCAGGTTGTCGATTGCATTCGGTTTTTCATTCATTTCAATGTCATGGCACGTAGGAAATTATCAGAGGCCACTCGTTGGCAAATAATCGGCATGAGGAATGCTGGTATGTCTCTAAGACAAATCGGGACTCAAATCGGACGACATCATTCCATAATTTCAAAACTTTTGAAAAAATACCGGGCCACTAATGAAGTTAAAGACCTGCCTAGACCAGGAAGACCCAGGAAGACCACAGTCCGGGAGGACAGAGCTTTACTGAGACTTGTACGGCGCAGGTCCTTCGACTCGAGCTCTCGGTTGAGACAGGAGTGGCTTCCAGGGAGACCCATCTCGAACAGGACTGTTCGGAATCGTCTGAAAGCTGCAGGATACCGGGCAAGGAGGCCAATCAAGCGACCCAGACTGTCTCCAGCCCATAAGGCAGCCCGACTGGCCTGGTGTAATGACCGTTTGCACTGGAACATTGCCTCTTGGAGGAAGGTCCATTTCTCAGATGAGAGCCGGTTCTTGCTGCACATGGTGGACGGTCGTACTCGGGTCTGGAGGCAGAGGAACACAGCAATGGCTCCACGGAACATCCAGGAGACTGTGGCCTTTGGGGGAGGTTCCGTTATGGTATGGGGGTGCATTTCCATGAACTGCAAGTTGGATATCATTACCATCCGTGGCAACCTTAACGGTGTTCGTTACCAACAGGAGGTTCTTGACAGGGCTGTGGTACCTCATTTTGAGAACCATCCTCTGGCAACGAGACCCATATTTATGGACGACAATGCTAGACCTCACAGGGCGCATGCTGTAAATGATTTTTTGCGGCAAAATGCAATTGACAGAATTCCATGGCCTGCCATGAGCCCTGACCTCAACCCCATTGAACATTTGTGGGACTTTATTGGCCGTCGTGTGAGGCAGAGAGACCCACCAGTCCATAATCTCAACGAATTGACGGCTGCCCTGCATGAGGAGTGGAACAGGATCCCCAGAATCAGATCCGGAGACTCATCCAAGGAATGAGGAGGCGTCTGGAATCGGTGGTGCGTGCGCAGGGAGGACACACTAGATATTGATGAAAGTCGGTGTGCAGACTCTCAGATGACTGTTCTTTCTTTCCATGTGACATTTGTGTTAATACACCTGACAACAACGTCTGTGGATGAATAGTAAATTGTGTCCATTTTTTCATGAATTTAAGACAGTTTTAAGAATTTGGATTTCGTTGCAATAAAGCAAAGTCTTGATACTTTTTCCCTTTAAGTTGTTTGTCAGAGATCGTCTGTTGAATAAAAAAGTGTCAAACTATATCAACCCGGCATATTTTGATTGTCAGAACACTTCAAAGTTGCTCCAATAGAAAAAATTGGGGTGTTGCTTGATTAATTTCCAGGTGTATAGATTCGATATTGTGTGAATACTCACTCGGGTACTATAGTAGTGAGTGAGTGAGTGTGGCTTTACGCCTTTTTTATCAGTATTAGAGCAATATCACGATAGTGATATTGGTGATCACATATTATAACCATATTTGGGATCGAAAACGGGTCTCCAGCGTTACGAGCGAACGCTTTATCCACTAGACTACCCCACAGCCAGGGTAATACACAAATAAGACAGTGTGGGCTATACTTCATATGCAGACTGTTTATAATATTGTAGGCTGTATACTTCACAATTATTATTATGTATCGTAAATAATGGTATATGCATCATGTCTAACGGATCTTTATCACGTTCTTCTCATTTTCGGTTTTCTACTACTGATTATAAACTTTATCTAAGAAATGATTGTGAATATGCCTATTGTTGACTGGTTATTTATAAATAACACAGTGGCTGTTTTTGTAAACTGATTAATTCACTCAGATCTTTGTTGTTTTGTGTGGATTGCCGGGCTGTTCCGCCGCGAGTGTTGATTCCCCATCCTTCGTGGTGTTGTACAGATAGTTGTTCCTTAGTCTGGCTACAAGCATTCGCCATTGTTTGATACTGACAACGACCGCTGTAATAAACAAATGAAACATACAAATAAAATTAAGAAATGGACGCAATAAGAATAACGATACAGACAGTATGATACATATTCTACTAATAAAAGGAGAAATAAAACAGTCGGCAAAATTGAGCAATTAAACATGCCATCTCTTTCATGCGTCAAGATATTGGCTGAAATCTCTCACGTGTATGCCATTGGCAAGTTAAGATTCACGCTTCACACTTCAGCAAACGTAGATATTTGCAGGCATGACTCACTGCCATGATCCAATTGTACAATCGATTCAGTTATTTCTGAAAGACAATGGAAGGTTATGTATACTTCATAATGTGAAACATTTGGGTTCAAGTAAAATTAAACGAAGGTCAAATCTACACATGTTCCCACTTTTCAGTGTTTACTACTGCATATTAATTAGACACTTGCGATGGCAGAGTAATGTCTGTAGTTTAGTCTGTGTAGTTGCATTTTAAGTCTGTGACAAGATCTACCGTTACAGATTGTTTGCTAAATATGAATATCCATAAATAATACTTTCTTAAACTGTGAGTAACATGCATGCACTCACATTTGTACATCATGTACAATATCTGTACGAGGTACCATTTTTAAGTTTTTGATTTGAAAAGATGGAAGTGTTGTCATGGAGTTTATTTCACATTTTGATATACTACCTAAGTGTGATCATCAGCATTGAAGTAAAGATTTTCTATGGATATATTGTAGGCATTACATACTTTTATATGGTCGATACAGTCTATCCACACTGAACAATTGACACTGCTTTTACAGATGTATTATAAGTGTGGAAAGGGTTTTTCCACATTTGAGTCCAAAATGTCAGCACTACACGCTATATATCTTCGGTTAGATCCTAAACTTCTAAGGTACCAGACAAATGTTCTTTTTCTGTGGTTTTGAAGGCATTCAATTACACCAGGCCATACATGAAGTACATTGAATTGATAGACATAACAATGACATTGCGTGTTCAAATTCTACAGATCATCAGGCACGTATGTCCGTTATCGGTTCCTGCTTCAGAACGAGTCCTTTTTTTACCATGTAGCATGCAGTGCAATATTCAGTGGTAACTTAAAATCAAAGAGAAAGCATGACAGGGATGATGATGAGATGGACAGTGATGATGATGGTGTCAGTGACTTAGGCTTCCCCGGGAAGGTTGGTCGAGGTGGATGAGGTAGTCCTGCTGTCAAACATCATCGACGTTGTGGTAGGAAGCAGCAGCCAACACCACTCGCTGATGAGGAAGCCGAGGAGTGGCAAGATGTGGGTTTGCAATGCATGTGGGAGCGGTTGTACAACTTGCGTCATGACGTGATGAAACTCAAAAGAAATAAGTACCAGCAGCAGGGTCGAACGGATGACTGGATGGACAGATATATGATGCAGTTGTGGGAAAATGAAATGGTGAATACCCTCAGCTGCGTGTTAGAATACACTCAGTACTTAAACAGTCACCTCTGTTTCAACCAGTTCTGCGCAGTCTGGATAATATGAATCCTTCCACGGATCCATTAATGCTAAAAAACAAAATTAAACTCTTTTTAAGACCCAGAATGAAAGGCATCCTGACTCGTATAGATATGCCCGAAGCAGCGAGGGTCGCGGTGGCGGAAAGTGACTCTGCCTCTGACATGGCTAATGATGATGATGATGATGATGATGATGATGATGATGATGAAGAAGATGATGAGGATGAGAATGGTGATGACCAGAAGAATTAAGTGTTTCTGATATGCTGAAAGTGTTACATGGAATTCGGAATCGTTGAAAATTTGTTACATGGAAGTTGGAACTCTGCGTTGGTTTTCCTATAGTGACATTTTACTGAATAGAATTCAGTTTCTTGTATATGTAAACTATATATGTATATATCACTGTGAGAATGTATATCAACTTACATTATGGTTTTAGTAGTAAAACAATATGTTATATATAGCTCATGCATGTTGTTTGGTTTTCTCTCAGTAATGTTACAAGCTACGGGCCTGAAGCTGCATGGAGATGATTCCCTAATTAGATCAGAAACTCGAACATCTGTCCCATGATTCAGACTGGGTGCAATTTAATTTGCCGTTTGAGCTCGATTCCCTGGATGTCCTCTACAGGTCAAGTCTGACTCTTTCGCCTTATCCCATAAGCCCAAAACTCTGGGTGTATTGAGACAGACCCAGAACATAGATACCACGCCTTTATATCGTTGACTGCTCACTTAAGAGCATGCTGTACAATGGCGTGTGAGTAGTGTCTATAAGCTGTAATGCCAGCAAACGAAAAAGAGACGACGCTACCAAACTGATCATGAACTAGCTAGACATTTCTTGGTTACAACAAATATCTCAGTATTGGTGGAGTGTTGTATGTATACCTCCCCCAAGTCACAGACAACGATATGGGCAAGAAGTCGAAATTACAGCATCATTAACCACATTCCCAACAAGTCCCGCTTGTGTAAACAACCACACCACCCCGCACGCGAGCCCCATTGCACAACAACCACACAATATTTGTTTTGTGCTGCTACTATGACATTTTCCAATTGAGATTTAACATTGGATTTTACTACCTCTCCAAATGCAGCGGAACGACCCGACCCCGGTGACCCCTGACCTTTTTTACCTTCGACCCTCGGCAGCCTATATCCAGGCAACTGCGGACGACACCCCAAGCACGCGAGGGGGAACACAAAATAATTTTCGGAGTCGACCCCAACATCCACAAAAGTAACATCTGTGGTGTAAATTGTAACTGGAGACCCCGTGATATGACACCGATCGAGTAATAAAAGCAAGAAACATATTGCATACGAGTTATACAAGGGCTAAGAATATACTCCCTTAGCCTGCGGCGACATAAGGATATTGCGCGGTATTGCACAAAGCTATAATATTTTATCATACACACAAAAAGTCTCAGTCATTCACATTTCTATTACACGCATACATGTATACCACCGTCTAAGCACAGACAATGTTACGGCGAAGAAATCGAAATTATAACATCAACAATCACATTCCTAACAAGACCTGACTGGGTTGAAGATGTCAAACGCCAGTTTAAACTAAATAGACACCCCTGATTCGTAGGGACAGCCCATCATTATCATTAGAGAATGATAATGGACATTCATTATTTTGGAGTCATGACAATATGATATTCTTTTGTGAGTAAAAAATGCAAGAGTTTTTGCAAAGATTTTATTGCTTTATGTTGTATTGTCATTCATATGATTAGTTAATAAATAGTAATATTTTCACTGTTAAAATCAGTCATTACAAACTATTAGTAACATGGTCATAATATATCTGGGTATTGCCACAAGCACCCGGCTCCATCGAGACAGACATTAACTGTAAAGATGTCCTGTTGTTGTATTACGAGCTTTTTGATAGTCCTGACAGTGACAATATACACTGAGCTTTGGTGCGTGGTCTTTTCAATACCTCGAAACTCCCTGTAGTCGCAGAGTCAGCGGCTCTGTTCTTTCCGCTTGATTTGGCTGTTGAGGTAGTAACCCTCACATGACTCGTTTTGCGACGCGTGCCACGCGCTATCAATAACATGTTTACAGTGTAGTGTCATATATTGTGCTGACAACTATTGAAAAACCTCATGGGTCAGAACTAACCACAATACCTATATAAATTCACATAATCGAGAAACTTTAACAATAGGGATCTTTTGTGAAAGCCATTTTCCACTATGTTACTGAAATATTGGCGAGGTGACGTAAACATTTTACCTCACACACGCTAAATATAATGCTTGTATACTAAAAGCGGGTACCTCTGCATGAATGTTTCGTTTAATGCACGTACGATATCTTCCACACAGGCGGGTCTTGATGTGAACGTTGTTGTTGATGATATGATTTCGACTTCATCGCCGGAACGTTGCTTGGATTTGGGTGGTGGCATGCATACCACACTCCACGAATATTCAGACATTTATTGTGTGTGAGGAAATAGAACTATCTAAATAATGGGAAAAAAAGAGAACACTCCCAGTATATCTCTCTAAATATTATTACCGCTTGCGCGATTCGACCTGATATAGGAAAACGGTACACAAAGAAGAATTGTATTGTCACTTTGGTCTGCTTTCCTTTCGTCTACAATAAAAATACCTCCATTAATATCCAACCACAACGATCAATACTCGTATAGTGATTAAATCAGTCTTGACGCGGTATGTATATTCTTTTGGTGGCGACTTATTCAGCACTATTTATGCCCCGTCAACAAAAAAGGTACGGTGTCATTAAATTCCCCGCAATAGTAGGTCATCGTCTCCGTGCGGGGTGGGTCGATTTGTCTGGACTTGTCGGGGGTAGTAAATCCTATGTTAATCACCATTGGAAAATGTTCGGGTAAAGGCCAGATATACACTACTCCTATAGCTGGGGTTTTTATCTTCACTTCGGAACCAGTTTCTTCTCAATGGATTTACTTCTATGGTCTCCAAGGATGAATAAATTCCATGCCACAATCAGCACGTTTGGAACCATGCCGACCAACATCGCCATTGTTTACTTGATTCTGGTTCTTGCATGGAACTCGCAAGGTGAGACACACGCACATCTGATTACTAGGAAGAAGCACCTAAGTTCCCAGTAAAAAGAAACACATATGCTCAACCCGTCACCAACTTCTTCTATTACACACCCTCAAACACACAGTTGATGAGAATGAGGAAATACCTACGTTTTCAGTGAAAGAAAACATAAATGTGCATAAACCACAACAAATCATGTTTTGATAAAAGCCCAAAACACAAACTGTTACAGCTGCATTACGACCACAGATGCGTGCCTTGAAAATAAATAGTTTCTGAGAATGACCATTTAATTGACTGATGCATCACCCGAAATTCATATCAACTCAAAGTCTATGTGTGTTACAGTGACCGGCCAAGACTCCAGCTGCCACCAGGACTGTACCCTAGGTAACATTGACATCGATGTGTTGATTACATGTGGTTCATTCGGGGCATGTCGTGATTACAGTTTTTGCCTAGTTTTCAGATATCTATTCCTCTAAAACGGCGAATGAGATATGATTTGTGAATGATTCACAAGGAGACTCTGTGCTCACTCAAGTCTTGTCGCTATTATGTTAGGGTTTAGAGAAACACTTTATGTTAATACCTAAGCATTAACTACCTGTTCGACACAAAAGGGTAAGTAGCACAGTTTGCCATTGATACTTGCAAGATGTGTTTCACCGTAACGGGCATCACGACATTAACAAAGTGATGCAGAAAACTATGCACTACTTTCAAATCTAAGGTGATGACGACATAACTGATTCTCACAGATTATACAAGATATTTTATACTTTGAAGCCTTTCTTGATGACAAGGTGAAGTGAAATAACATTTGCTGGATTCGTCCAGTAATTGCTAGCTGAATCTCCATACTGAAATGTGATGAACTTACATACCACAGATAATGACTATGTTTATCATTACAGTGAACATAGCACCAGAAGCAGTGAGTAATTGGACATCTGGGCAGAATAGATCTTACACCATCACAGGACAGGCATCCTGGGTTACTGATGGTGACGTGTCAGGGCCGTGTGCATCAGTCTCGTCCATCTACCCAGCATGGGAGGCTTGGTTTGCACAAAAAAGGACAGTTACCAGGCTCAAGATATTCTGGGAAGGTAATATGTCACCAGAAACACAAAATAACGAATATCTCTGATTGTACTAATGTTGGAGTTGTACTTGTTGTGATACATCTTTAACAATCATGTATCAGCTTTGAAAGCTAATCTGTTACCAGCCACGCTGAAGCACCCCGAAAAATGTATTCATATATTTGTTCATTGTTCTCAAAACTATTTCCAGATGAACAGGATGACGTACATGTGTCTTTAGATGGCAGAATATGTCATGACCCGAACAATCCTTTCGTGTGGGAATCACCATATAGCCTGGTCTGTGATGTACCCGTGACAGGGACCCATCTCCTGATATATCGTGAACCTAGAGTTGGGATGCTGAATCTGAGCTTCTGTGAGGTGGAAATATACGGTAGAAATTTTGTGTACATATAATTATTTAGTCAATGATGATACATCATTTTATTCTTAGTTTTTTATTTCAAGGGATAATTATTTCAGTGTAAGAACAGTGAAGGATCTTTTCAGTAATGTTCATTTAATTATTGGATGTTTCATAGAAACTGAATTGTTTGATAAATGTTGATGAATGTGCATTATAACCAGACTGTATTTTATACTATGCCTTAGATTAGTGGTTTTACCTGCACAGAGTTTAAAGTTGTGCAAAAGCGTGGTCCTCTGACAAACTACGTTCACCAAAAATACCACCATCGTTAACGTAGTATTACTATTAATTTTAAGTTATGTGTCGAAATGTGTGCAATCGCCAACGGCTGAAGGGATCGCGGAAATCAGTAAACTATGTACATGGCCCCCACTATGGTGATCTACTCTCAGTTTATGGCAATACAAAACTCGTTTGTATTTTGTATAGATCTAAATATAACTCAAGTTTTAGATATTTAAATACTATTCCTGTGATATTCTAGTTGCTTTTACTGTCATTTGTCAACTTGTTTGTGTAATGAAATCGTTTATAAATTATAACTTGTTTTAATCGCGATATACTACCGATGACACTATAAATTGTAAATGTCTCACTCACTTACTCAGTTTGTTTTTCGGTATCATTAAAATTCATACTCTGAAGCATATCACATGCCTTTGGTGCTGTGATTTGTTGTATATCATCTGTCTACACGGACCAATCACTAAAACAATTACAAGTCTGGTTTCGTCGGGACGTTTAAGAAGTGCGTTGATGCTTGTAACACAACGGTTTTACTATACACAATGTTGAAGATATTCCAGAAGAATTTTAGAAATACTTTTACCTTTATATGCAGTCTTCAAAGGAACCGATGTCTAAATCACTACTCTTAGCAGTAACGGTGTAGTGATTACTTCGTGTTAAACTGTACACATTGTAAAATGTACCTCAACTCCAAACATGTGTAATTCCCATAGGGCCATTAATATGCATAGCCATTATATTCATCAAGTTTGTATGAATGGGTACCATACATTGATTGTAGTTATGCACATGCAGCAATCTAAAGCGAGCAACGCGTGTAACTTTGCAGATTCTGACACCTTTCGCTATGCACTTACCGAAACAAATCATCAAAAATGTCAATTCAACCTATAAAGTTGAAAAAAAAACGCGGTGAAAAAATGTCCGCGAAATCGGAGTTCAAACGATTAACTAATATTCACCACGGGCTGGGGGAACAGCTGTGCTGCGCTGCGCTCATAACGCATGCGTAGTGAGTAGGTGCGCGGAGCTTTAAACGGTATGCCTGCCCGGAGAATGAGGTCTTGAGAAGTAGTGTAATCTTGGTTGTGTACATTAACAAGTAAATAATCTACTCATTACACACAAAAAACATCCTGATTGTGATAAGCAGACTCTGTCACAGAGAAAACTCAATGTCTGGTTTACTGACACTCACATGTCTGCCTGCCTGTCTGCTAATGACAATATGCAATGCACAACTTCAATTACTGACGGTTTGCAAAATGAAATTAACACAAAGAGCCGGCTAAACGTATCCACCGGTCCTGACTGGGTACGGTATCGAGACTGCTTCGTTTCGAGAGAACAAAATATTGCACTTTTGATTTGCGATTATACGCTTATAGTTTTGTTTATTTGTTTTTCACAATCACCAATGCATTTTACATATCATGAACAAGTGATACATGTGTTTACTTACACCTGATGTTTTGGTTGCACGTGACCTTTAAGCTAGTATCGAAGTTAGTATACTGTTACTACAGCTTGACAACTTGGAAAAGAAATTGATTTCATTGTTGATAAACAAATCCCACTATTCAGACGACTGGTCATAGATGACAATTTATCGGCATTCTGAATGCTGGCATGTCGTTCGGGGCTTGGCAAGAGATGTTGGCTGTCGCCCGTCGACTAACAGGCGACTGGCCAGAAAACACAACGGACGGTGCTATGGTCTTCCAGCATTCAGGACGACCACGAGTGACGACACCAGGGGGGGAATATACAGTATGGTTCAAAATTATTGAGAATAGCTAAAGCATTTCATATTATTAAACGAGAACAAATCAGATAAAATTGAATGTATTGTGAAAGTGAACTGACCTTTTCATGTTGTGTAGGTAACAATTTAATATTTTATCAAGTCTCCTTGAGCTTCACGGCACAGTCTAAGACGGGTAGGCATACTTCCTATCAGAGAGGTTAGTGTCTCGTGAGTTATGCTGTCCCAGTATCGGACCACTTCTCTCTTCATGTCTTCAATTTTTGTCAACCCCTTTTGATTCACACATTCCTTCATCATCCCCCAAATGTTCTCAATGGGATTTAAGTCAGGACTATATGCAGGAAATGGTAATGCAGTCACATTTTTCTCCTGAAACCACTGCTTGGCATGTTTTGCGGTGTGTTTAGGATCATTATCTTGCTGCAAAATCCAGTCATTTCCATAAAACACATGTGCACTTGGAAGGAGAAAATTATCTAATATGTTAGTGTAGCGTTGACTTGTCAGATTTCCCTCAAACACACACAGCGGGGTCGTTCCTAATAAGGATATCCCTCCCCATACATGAAACTTTGGGCTGTATTTAGGTCGTCGATACAACGGTGCTGACGCAGACTTTGTCCATATTTTCACATTATTGGGATATACCCATATTGAGCTTTCATCAGTAAAAATCACATTTTCCCAGTCAAAGTTTTCATGTGCCAAACACCACTCAACACGCCTGTCTTTATGTTCTTGTTTCATGAGAGGAGAAGGAATTCCAGTCTTTTTCTCCCATCCAAGATCAATCAAATTTCTTCTAACTGTAGATTTTGATACAACTGTTGATCCCCTTTCTATCATTTCATACCTGATGTTGGAGATGCTTGCCCTTTGCTTTTTAGACGCTAAAATTCCCAGCCGGACGCGATCTGAGAAATCCAATTTTCTGGGTCTCCCTGCTCCTTTCTGGTGCCCAAAATCCTTTCCCTCTTTAAAATTCTTCCTAATCCTATACACAGTAGAAAGAGGAGTTCCTGTTCTCTCTGCCAATGTATTTACATCATCAATTCCTTGATTACACAACTCAAAAAACAACCTTCTTTTATCTTCAGCAGACATTGTTGACAGTGCTGAGGAAAATGACGTCTGCTACAAATTCAGGGGAGGTAACTCTAATTGTACTATACTCAGTAGGCCAAGATGAGTTACCTCCCTTATACCATTACTTAGTTTTAAGTATCAGTGAATCAGTTGAGGTGTTAGGATAGCTCAAAGTAAGAAGAAAAATTCTCAATAATTATGAACCAGACTATATATCCATTCTCAGAGGCACAATTCTTCACCCGTCCATGTCAAGTAGCGTGTTTAAAACATTTGGCTTCCACACCGTCGTTTATCCATCAAATCAGTCTAAAATTACCCATAATCGGCAGAGTGAAGAGCCAGACAACCTATCGCTGTACGAGTCGCTTGGTGAGTGAGTGAGTGAGTTAACATTTAACGTCACATCGGCAATATTGCAGCCATATCGTGACGAGAACATACGTGTCAAAAAGAATATATATGTATATTATGAAGACTCTGTCGACGAAGGACAGTAAAACCACTAGACTATCACAGTTGGTATTAAAACTAGCGTGGAAACTTAAAAAATGATTGTATCATTATTTGGACAGTACACTATAAAAACAGGCCATAGATCGCCAACAACAGAGGGTAGATCACCATACCAGGGACCATGGGGACTTACAGTACCTCTGCTACCTGCATGGTCCCTGGCTGGATTTACATCATCCCTCAGCTGTTGGCGACTGTATGCAAGATTAGCCACAAATTAAAATGACACATATTCTACGATTAAATAAGTGGAAGATCAAATCTGACTTAAACCGTTTTGGGACTTACGTACCCTCTCAGGAGGACAATAATTTCACGGTATTTCAACCCCCTTCGAGGATACAGCCACTAACAATCTTAGTTGCTAATTCAACTTCCAATCATAAAATATTAATCTATTTACAAGTCATGTAACAAGTCTAATTCTTTTAAAAACGCAATGATTAAATGAGCACTGACATTACTAAAAAGATCATTCATAGTTCTTGATTTAAAATACTGATCCCTTGTGATGGAATATTCCACACAGTCAAGCAGGACATTCTTGACTGTGATTCTTTCATCACAAGGGATACAAAACGTAGGATCTTCACCTTTAAACAAATACTCATGTGTATATCGTTTGTGGCCAATACGACATCGTCGCATGATGACCTCTTCAAATCTGGACTGACAACCCAAGTGAGTGTAACCAATGTAGGGTTTTATTTCATGTAGTTTGTTGATACCTACTTGAGTGTCCCACTTCTTCTGCATCAGATCACGGATGTAAGACCTAATGTTAGCTTTATAATCAGTGTACGGAATAAGAAGTGGTGTCACAGATTGTTTGAGTGCTGCCTTAGCAGCAAGGTCAGCCAGTGTATTCCCAGAAATGCCCACGTGGCTGGGTAACCAACAAAATACGATGTCGTATTGGCCAGTAGCAAGATCATTATGCAATTCAATAATTTCTATTAAAAGTGGATGTTTGCAAGAAATATTTTTAATAGCCTGAAGGCAAGAAAGAGAGTCGGAATAGATTATATATTGTTTACGTTTAGGGTGTCTTTGAATATATTTAAGAGCCGTTAGTATGGCGTTTGCTTCAGCTGTGAAAATAGAACTGTTGTCTGGCAATCTAGAAGATATTGTTCGGGATCCAATGACAGTGGCACAAGCTACTGCGCCACCATCCTTGGACCCATCTGTAAATAAGGGTTTGTAATTGCTATATTTAGTTTTTAATTGGTTATATTCTTGTTTATACTGTAATTCATTAGTTTCTGATTTTTTAAATGAAGTTAATGTTAGGTCGACTTGAGGCCTAACCAACTGCCAGGGAGGAGAAGAAAGAAGACGAGAGGGAGCTATGTTTTTCAGCTCAATGCCGGCCAAAGAAAGAAAGGGTTTAATTCTGTGCCCTAGAGGTGGAACCAGAGAAGACTTCTTGTCATACAAATCCCCATAAAGTGGATTGAACACACAGTTATATGCAGGGTTAGATTCATTAGAGTATAATTTAGTAATGTATTGTAAGGATAATTTTATACGACGTTGTGTAAGAGATGGTTCATCAGCCTCAACGTAGAGACTGTCAATAGGTGAAGTGCTGAAGGACCCAAGACAAAGTCTTAGACCTAGGTGATGAACAGAATCTAATAGTTTCAGGTTGCTTTTGCAGGCTCCACCATATACAATGGAACCATAATCAAGTTTGGATCGCACCAATGATCTGTATAAATGAAGGAGGGTAGTTTGATCCCCTCCCCACTTAGAATTGGAAACAACCTTCAGCAAATCTTGTGCCTTCAGGCATTTAACTTTAAGAGATTTAATGTGTGGTAAGAAGGTTAAATGAGAATCGAAAATTACACCCAAGAATGTAGCCTCCTTTACAACTTTGATTGGAGTGCCATTTAAAGATAGATCTGGGTCTTTATGAGGTTTATATTTTCTACAAAAGTGTATACAATTAGTTTTTGTTTGAGAAAATTTAAAGCCGTTTACAAGGCACCATTTATTTATTTTATTTAAACACAACTGTAATTGCCGTTCAATGGTGCGCATATTTTTACCACGACAAGAAATATTAAAATCATCCACAAAAAGTGATCCATCGATTGAATCAGTTAAAACCTTTGAGAGACTGTTGATCTTAATACTAAACAGAGTGACCGACAAAATACTGCCTTGCGGGACACCCTGATCCTGAGTATAATGGTCAGACAGGGTTGAACCCACGCGGACTTGAAATTGCCTGTCATTTAAAAAGTTGGATATAAATTGAGGCAGGCGGCCTCGTAATCCAAAGTCATGTAAATCTTTTAAAATCCCATGTTTCCATGTCGTGTCGTATGCTTTTTCTAGATCGAAAAAGATTGACACAGCGTGTTGTTTATTAATTATGGCATTCTTAACAAAAGATTCTAAACGCACTAAATGATCGATGGTACTTCTATTTTTACGGAAACCACATTGTATATCTGTTATTAGGTTATTAGTCTCCAAGTACCAAACAAGTCGATTATTTATCATGCGTTCCATGGTTTTGCAAACACAGCTCGTTAGTGAAATTGGTCTATAATTCGATGGATCAGTATGATCACGTCCAGGTTTAGGGATGGGCACAATTATGGCATCTCGCCACGAGGGAGGAAATTTTGCGGTTGTCCAAATGTCATCAAATATATGCAAAAGTGTCTCTAAACAGGATTCTGGCAAGTGCTTCAGAAGTTGATAATGAATACCATCAGCTCCGGAAGCAGTATCGTGAGCTTGGTCAAGGGCAGTATGAAGTTCATGTATTGAAAAGGTTTCATTGTAGTCTTCCCCATTCTCTGAAGTAAAATTAATATATTGCTTTTCCTGCTGTTTTTGATATTTTTGGAATTCAGGTACATAATTTGACGAGGAAGAATGTTTCGCCAAAGTGTCACCAAGTTTATTCGCAATATCTGATTTATTAGTCAATAACTGATTCCCAACTTTAAGATGGTGAATACTAGGTTTAGAGCCCTTACCTTTTATTTTCTGGACCATGTTCCATACCTTTGAAATTGGCGTACGTGAATTTATTTTTGAAACGTAATTTTGCCATGACTGGCGTTTATTTTGTTTAAAAGTACGCCTTGCTTTAGCATTTAAAATTTTAAATTTGTTTAAATTATGGACCATAGGATGGCGACGGAAATACTGTTCAGCTTTCTTCCGGGCCTTCCTAGCTTGTTTGCAGTCAGCAGTAAACCATGGTTTACGTATGTGTGGATTTGAAGAGGACTTCGGGATACATTCATCAGCTATTTGAAGAAGTTCTTTAGAGAAGATTTTTATCGGATCAGAAACATCAACAAAAGCATCAGGTGTTAGTTTTGCAGAGCAGCGAATTTCATACAAATCCCAGTCAGCTTTAGCAAAATTCCATCGTGATGATGGAGGGACATCAGAAGGTGTCACAGATTTTAGAATGGTAGGAAAATGATCACTTCCACAGAGGTCATCGTGGACTGACCATTCGAATTCTGTAAGCAAATTAGAATCAACTAGTGATAAGTCAAGGCACGAATACGTGCCAGTGGCAGGATGTAAATACGTGTGAGAACCATCATTAAAAATGCACAAATCATTATTCAAGGAAAACTCTTCAAGTACTTTGCCCTTGGTATTTGTATCATGAGAACCCCAAATTGGGTTATGACCATTTAAATCACCCATGATAACACATGGCTTAGGGAGCTGGTCATATAGAGCCTGGAGTTCAGACTGTTGAAGTGAATAGGAGGGTGGTATATACAAAGAACAAAGAGTAAACACTATGTTTAATGTAACTCGGACTGCAACAGCTTGAAGGGGCGTAGCTAGAGGAACAGGACTGTGAATCACACCCTGTCGCACTAGTACTCCCGCGGGAGAATAGTGATGATATGAATTGTAAAGCCGTAAATCAAATTTATCTGTTGTCTTAAGGAAAGTTTCTTGTAAACAAATTACCGATGGTTTGTAATCTTGAATTAATAACTGCAGATCATTGAAATTATTCTGAAGTCCCCTACAATTCCACAGTATAATGTGACTTGCACTCATGGTGGGTTAATGGGTGAACGAGAACGTGAAGGAAGAACATTCCTTTTGGTTTGAAACGGAGTAGTAACCTCCATTTCCAGCGGTTCAAAAGAAGTTTGAACCTCTACAGGTGGTTGCGAAGAAGGTGGCGCCTCCAAGTGTTGAAGCACCTTCGTCTTTTTTTTCTTGTGTTTTTTTTCTTTCCTTGTTTGACGAAGAACATTGTTCTCAGTGTCAGAAAGTTCTGGAGATTCTGGCTCTGTGATCTTCAATGGTGGGCTTTCGGTTTGAGAGGCCGAAGTATTTGTCATTTGACTTGATAGGATACTTTCACTTACAGATATTTGTTTATCATGAATCCATGAAATTTCAGTCTGACACGATGTAGTCTCCGTAGTAACGTAGTAGGGGCAGGAGAAGATGCTACAGCTGAAAAGGATAATGTACTTGGAACTGAAAACGGATCTGGCACCAACTTTTTGGCTTCAAAATAAGAAAGATTGTTTGTGCATTTAACTTTCATCATTTTTGACTGATAAACGAAGACTGGACAGGACCTGGACGAGGCCAAATGCTCACCATCATAGTTTGCACACTTTATTGCATTGTTGCAATCAGAATTGGCATGAGTACCACCGCAGCGAGAACATATCTGAGTGCGAGTACAAGTTCTGGCACCATGACCACATTTTTGGCAATGGTAACACCGGAGGGGATTTGGAACATAAACATCAACTCCGATATTGAAGTATCCGGCTTTTATTGATTTTGGGATAGTTGGCAGGGCAAACGTGAAAAGATAAGTGTTAGTTTTTATCACAGTGTCATTTTGTTTCCTTGTAAATCGCTTAACAGCAATTACTCCTTGGTTTTTGAATTCGACCAGAAGCTCCTCCTCGCTCATGTCAGAAAGACAACGAGCACGATCTCGAATTATTCCACGGCAGGAGTTAAGTGTATTGTGTGCTGAGACAACAACCGGGACATTTACAAACTGCTTTAATCCAAGCAGATTGACGGACTGTTGTCTTCGTATACATTCCACAAGAAGTGAGCCAGAGCGGAGTCGAGTGACGTTTTTAACTTCTCCACAGGCACCTTTGATGCCCAAGGATATGGCAAACGGATTCAACTTGATCGCATTACCATCGGAAGATGAAATGACAATAAATCTCGGCCAGTAATCATTAACTTCAGGTGTACGTTCCTCATCATGTGATACACAATCAACATGACGGCGTTTGTTCTTCGACGAACCAGAGTATTGGTTGAGAGACATGGTGAGAGAATTATATTCGGCAAACTTGCTCCCCACCCGCCATCGAGTGTCAACAAAGGACGATGTTGCAGAGGAATCCAGTCTGCGTCATCAGGGCTACAAGTCTGCTATACTCCAGCAAATGTAACACGAATAGCTATATTTATCTACCAAAGTGACTGTCCAGCTGGTTCTGCACATGACAGAAATTTGGAGACCTACAGAATTCGGAGGTTGACATTAACCAGATTGGCCCATGAGTCACCGCCTTCTGACGTAGGACTCTAGGCAAAAACTGTAGATATTTTTAACAAATGTGGCACCCGTGGCGAGCCACCTCCTCGTGGTGGGTGCTGGGTAACGCCAAGAGCTCGCCAACACCCCCGTAGTGGACCCGGGGGGATATTTGGTCCACCAACCCGTTTGCCGTGGGTTGCGGCCCTGTGTCGGCGGAGGAGGGGATCCTGGTGGTTGAGGGCAATAGGGGCCTGCAATCGTGCTCCTGTTGCTCAATACACCACTTTGGCCCTGACTTCGCCTAGACGGGTGGTCGAATGGGCCCGGTTCGACCAATCGACTGGTCATGCCAAGCCCTGTGCATGGAGTATTGTTATATTTTTCAATGCACACATATCATTTAGAATTGTTATAACTCTGGACTTGGCTATATTATCTAAAACATTTTTGATTTTGATATATGTTGTTCTGAAATTTGCCTAGAGTCCTATGCCAGAAGGCGGTGGCTCATGGGCCAATCTGGTGGAACTATTAATCTTTTAATTTTTCTGCTGGAGTATATCATCCGGGTATCCTTGGTGCTGCAAGCTGGAGATCCGTTTGTTTTTAGCATTGTCCTTGTGATACTCCGTGGTGGGTGGGGAGCTCGGATGATGAAATCTCAACACTAAATATGGCTTATGAACTCCCCACAAAAAAAACCAAACGTCCTCTTGAAAATGATGTTGATGATAATGACCTTCGACCGTCCAGATCAATTGAGTTTTGGCCACGCTTTCTTGTTATTGAATCTGCTGATAAAACGCCTCTAAAATTGAACCCGTTCGCAGTTGCCAAAGGTATTCAAGGTATTGCCGGGGAAGTTAAGAGCATTAAACGGTTACGTTCAGGTGCACTGCAGGTTGAGTGTGGGAAACGGCAGCAGTCAGTCAATTTGATGAGCACAGAATCTTTTGTTGGAATTCCGGTTACTGTATCTGCTCATAAGACGTTAAACACGAGCAAAGGGATCATCAGAGACCGTGATCGGTTGTTTTCTGACATGACAGAACTCGACATCATGACTGAAATGAAAGATCAAGGTGTGCTCGACGTCAAACGCTTTTCAGTCCGTAAGAACAATGAAAGTGTTCCAACCAATACTTATCTGTTCTCCTTTTCATCTCCGACAGCTCCAAAATCATTGAAGGCTGGTTACTGCAACATCAAGGTTGACGTCTACATTCCGAACCCGCTGAGATGTTTTAAATGTCAGAAGTACGGCCATGGTGTAAATACTTGTACATTGTCCGTTGTGTGTGCCCACTGTGGTGAGAAGACACACACAACAGAAGATTGTACTAGTGACTTCAAAAAATGCACCAACTGCTCAGGCGACCATTCCTCATTTTCTAAACAATGTCCTGTTTGGAAAGAACAAATGGAAATAAATAAAATCAAATTCACTCAAAATATCTCTTTTTCTGAGGCCAAAAATATAGTAAAAAGATCTGATCTTCCAGAAAGTTATGCTGCGGTGGCAAAAACAACATTGGAGTCACGCTCTAAAATAACAAAATCATCCACAGGCTGCCAAACTACCTTGACTTGGGTCAACTGCGATTCTCCACAGCTTTTGTACCCTGCTATATCATCACAGACGGAGGAACCACTCCCTAGTACCTCAAAGTCGTCTTCTGATCACAAATCATCATCATCTCAGTCACATTCAAGGTCTCAATCAACATCTGATCAAACGGTGAAAAGTAAACCGAAGCCAAGGCCTGATGCTATAAAACAACACAGTAGCAGAGCTCCTAAGGGGTCACAAAATAAAATTCAATTGTACAATAAATATGGGTCTCTTGAAGATATGGACGTTTCTGAAAACGTCCATTCTAGGGCACATAGCTTGTCGCCCTCCAAAAGAGTGCGGGGTAGATCCCCAATAAATCCACCCAAAAGATAGTTTATTCCAATAATATTGTACAGTGGAACTGCAGAGGATTGAGGACAAATTTACATGAATTACAGCTATTAGTCCAAGATTTTACACCTTCAGCGATTTGTCTCCAGGAGACATATTTAAAACAAACAGATACATTTGACCTTCGTCATTTTAGTGCATATCATTGTTTTTCACCTCCGGGTGATAGGGCCACTGGCGGATCATCCATTCTAGTCAAACAAAACGTTATTCAAAGCCCTGTTTCACTTAATACTAATATGCAGGCTGTTGCAGTGAGAATTACTTTACATGTAGCGTTTACGCTATGCTCTCTTTATATTTCACCATCTTCGGCTTTTGCCAAAACCGATCTTCAAGCTCTATATGATCAGCTCCCGAAGCCCTGTATTATAATGGGGGATTTAAATGGGCACAACCCACTCTGGGGTAGTGTAAATACAAACACTAAAGGTAAATTGTTGGAGGACTTTTGTTCTGACAATGACTTATGTATTTATAATGATGGTTCCAACACATATTTACACCCTGGGACAGGGACCTATTCTGCTCTTGACTTGTCATTGACTAATTCCGAACTACTAAATGAATTCGAATGGTCAGTCCACGATGACCTCTGTGGCAGTGACCATTTTCCTACTGTATTAAGAGCTGTAACTCCACCCGATGTTCCTCCATCATCAAGACGAAATTTTAAAAAGGCTAACTGGGCTTTATATGAAACACTGTGTGCTGAAAAACTTAAACCTGAACGTTTTATTGACGTTCCTGATGCTATTAAATGCTTTTCTGATGAACTGAATTCCATAGCTGATGAGTGTATACCAAAGTCCTCTGTAGTTCCACACATAAGAAAACCATGGTTCAACGATGAGTGCAAACAAGCTAGGAAGGCAAGGAAAAAAGCTGAACATTATTTCCGTCGCCATCCTATGGTGCATAATTTCAATAAATTTAAAATTTTAAATGCTAAAGCACGGCGTACTTTCAAACAGAACAAACGCCAATCTTGGCAACATTATGTATCCAAAATAAATTCTCGGACACCCATGTCCAAGGTATGGAACATGGTCCAGAAAATCAAAGGTAAAGGTACTAAATCTACTGTCCATCATCTTAAACATGGAGATCAATTGCTTACTGATAAATCAGATATTGCTAATAAACTAGGTGAAACCCTTGCTAAACATTCTTCCTCTTCAAATTATGTACCAAAATTCCAGCAATATCTAAATCAACAAGAAAAGAAAACTATTAATTTCAATTCTGATAATGGGGAAGATTATAATGAAACGTTTTCTATTCATGAACTCCATACTGCTCTTGATCAAGCTCATGACACTGCTACTGGAGCTGATAACATACATTATCAACTCCTGAAGCACTTACCGGAATCCTGCCTTGAAACTCTTCTCAATATTTTTGATGATCTTTGGACATCGGGTAACTTTCCTCCTTCATGGCGTGACGCCATAGTAGTACCAATACCTAAACCTGGACGTGACCATACGGATCCGTCCAATTATCGACCTATTTCACTAACTAGCTGTGTTTGCAAGACCATGGAACGCATGATAAATAATCGACTTGTTTGGTACTTGGAAACAAATAATCTTATCACAGATATACAATGTGGTTTCCGTAAAAACAGAAGTACTGTCGATCACTTAGTGCGACTGGAATCATTTGTGAAAAACGCACTCATTAATAAACAACATGCTGTGTCTACCTTTTTTGATCTTGAGAAGGCATATGACACAACCTGGAAATATGGCATACTGAGAGATTTACATGATTTCGGTTTGCGAGGTCGTTTGCCTGAATTCATTGCTAATTTTTTAAATAACAGGCAATTTCAAGTCCGCGTGGGTTCTACCCTGTCTGATCATTATAATCAGGATCAGGGTGTTCCACAAGGCAGTATTTTGTCAGTCACTCTTTTTAGCGTCAAGATCAACAGTTTATCTAAAGTTTTAAACGATTTAATCGATGGATATTTATTTGTGGATGATTTTAATATTTCTTGCCGCGGTAAGAATATGCATACTATTGAACGGCAACTGCAGCTGTGTTTAAACAAAAGTGATAAATGGTGTCTTGAAAACGGTTTTAAATTTTCTAAATCAAAAACCAATTGTATACACTTCTGTCGTAAATACAAACCCCATAAAGAACCAGAGTTATTTCTCAGTGGTACCCCCATCAAAGTCGTCAAGGAGGCCAAGTTCTTGGGACTTATTTTCGACTCACATTTGACCTTTTTGCCACATATTAAATCCCTTAAAGCCAAATGCCTGAAGGCACTCGATTTATTAAAGGTTGTTTCAAATTCAAAATGGGGAGGGGATCAATCTACCCTTCTTCACTTATATAGATCACTGATCCGATCTAAACTTGATTACGGCTCCATCGTATATGGTGGCGCTTGTCAAAGTAACCTAAAACTACTTGATCCTGTTCACCACCAAGGCCTAAGACTTTGTCTTGGTTCTTTTAGAACCTCTCCTATCGACAGTCTATACGTCGAAGCTGATGAGCCTTCTCTCAACTTACGTCGTATCAAACTATCTTTACAATACATTACAAAATTAGCTTCTAATGAGTCTAACCCCGCATTTAATCGTGTTTTTAATCCTCTCTATGAGGATTTGTACAACAAAAAGTCTTCCCTTGTTCCGCCTCTTGGGCTCAGAATTAAGCCATTTCTTGCTGCTTCCAGCATTGAGCTGAACCATATAGCTCCTTCACGTCTTCTTTCTTCTCCTCCTTGGCAGTTGGTTAGGCCACATGTTGACCTAACATTAACATCACTTAAAAAATCAGAAACGAATGAATTACAGTATAAACAAGAATATAATCAATTGAAACATAAATATAGCAATTATAAACCCTTATTTACAGATGGGTCCAAGGACGGTGGCGCAGTCGCTTGTGCCACTGTCACTGGATCCAGAACAATATCTTCTAGGTTACCAGATACTAGTTCTATTTTTACAGCTGAAACTAACGCCATATTAACAGCTCTAAAATATATTCAAAGACACCCTAAACGTAAACAATATATAATCTATTCTGATTCTCTTTCTTGCCTTCAAGCTATTAAAAATGTATCATGTAAACATCCACTTTTAATTGAAATAATTGAATTGTATAATAATCTTGCTACTGGCCAGTACGACATCGTCTTCTGTTGGTTACCAAGCCACGTAGGCATTTCTGGTAGCACTCAACAAATCTGTGACACCACTTCTTATTCCTTACAGTGATTACAAAGCCACCATTAGATCTTATATCCGTGGTCTGATGCAGAAGAAGTGGGACACCCAAGTAGGTATCAATAAATTACATGAAATAAAACCGTATATTGGTTACACCTACTTGGGTTGTCAGTCCAGATTTGAAGAGGTTATTTTAAGACGATGTCGTATTGGCCATACTAGATATACTCATTCATACCTTTTAAAAGGTGAGGATCCTCCATTTTGTATCCCTTGTGATGAGAGAGTTACAGTCAAGCATATCCTGCTTGACTGTGTTGAATTCTCCATCACAAGGGATAAGTATTTTACAGTTAGAACAATTAAGGATCTTTTTACCAGCGTTAGGTCTCATTTAATTATTGATTTTTTAAAAGAAATTGATTTTTTGATTGAAATTTGAAATTATGTTGTGTAAATAGATGTATTTTAATTATTGGAAGTTTGGATTTGTAACTTGAATTGTTGGTGGCTGTACCCTCAAAGGGGGTTGAAGTATTGTAAAATTATTGTCCTCCTGAGAGGGTACGTAAGTCCAAAAACATTCACAGTAAATTTAAACTTTCCACTGTTCTTAGTCGTAGTATATCTGTATTTTTAATTTTTGGCTAGATATGTCTAAATTGCTAACAGCTGAGGGGATGATGTAAATCCGACTAGGCTCCATGCAGGTAGCAAAGGCACTATAAGTCCCCATGGTCCCTAGTATGGTGATCTACCTTCAGTTGCTGGCAACCTATAGCCTGATTTTATACTGTATTGTCCGAATAGTGATATTAGTTTTAAACTTTCCACACTAGTTTTAATCTCATTTGTGATATTCTAGTTGGTTTACTGTCCTTCGCTGACAGGTTTTTATACAATACATGTATTTCATTTCAGTATTAAATGTTCTCGTCACGATATGGCTGAGACATTGCCGATGTGACGTTAAATACTAACTCACTCACTCACTTTAACAAATGTGAAGCCCAAACACAAAAGAGTAGGATAGTAGACTCAAAACATGGTATGTCCAACACAGGGCTTGACATGACCAGCCGATTGATAGAATCGGGCCCATTCTACCACCCGTCTAGGTGAAGTCAGGGCCAAAGTGGTGTGTTGAGCAGTAGGAACACGGTTCCAAGAACCCACTGCCCTCAACCACCAGGACCCCCTCCTCCACCGACACAGGGCCGCAACCCACGGCAAACGGGTTGGTGGACCAAATATCCCCACGGGTCCACTACGGGGGTGTCGGCGAGCTCTTAGCGTTACCGAGCACCCACCACGAGGAGGTGGCTCGCCACGGGTGCCGAGTCGCTTGGTGTAAAGTTGACGCCAATGAATTTTGACGTCATGACGTCCACTGGTCAGATGAAAGTCATCTTTTCTCATGTCTGATAGTCTAGCGCTTGACACCACAGAAACAATCATATTTACACAACAGAATATTTTGGAGTACTGTTTTGAGAGGGTCCATTGATGACGGCGCCCCTTAAATGACTGTACGTTTGATCATGTGACGCTGACTATCAAATGAAAAAGCTGATTGGACAACGAGACATAACGAGCCAGTTTCTTTCTTGTTAAATATCATCACTCTGTTGATAACGGGATTGTCTGCTATTTGACTAAGATGTTCTTCTGATAGAATTGTGATGTTAGGGATATCGTTACGTCCAAGTCAAGGCTCATACAAAATATGTCAATACATTTCTGTGTTTCTTTAGCTGACCCGATAGTAACGACCTCTTCCATGTCTACTTCCACAACTACTCCAACAACATCCAAGACATCGTCTACACCAACAGTGACAACATCATCGGTAGCATCCTCAACATCTACCACAGCGTCGGGTACAGTACAGCACAGTACAGTAGAATCACCAACGACCACATCCACTACAACGACCAAGCCCACGACATCACCCCAAACAAGCATCGTTGCTTCTACCACTGCACCAGTTCCAATAGTGACATCAACAACGTCGCATGCAAAACCAACTACACAACCATCCGGCGCAGATACAGGTGAGTGATATACTGATAGGCTAAAGGCAGACAGACTGAAAAAATTGTTCAGGATCAGCTATTCACACCCCAAAATATATCATTTCATCTATCCATGAGAATATTCTGTCTTGGAGAATCTGATTGCTCATGGTATTTGAACCAAAGGCTGCATGATGATCTAGTTTGTAAGTAATATGACGTAGAAACTGCCATGGCGCTAGATGCCTATACACACTTAAATTCAAAATGTCAATACATATGTTTGACTGCCACAATCTGTTGAAGACTGGGATATGTTATTACTGTAATACATTGTGCACACTTTGGAATCCGATAGATGATGGAAACTGTTCCTGGCCTTCGCATTTTATATTTCCATAGCATTTAACTGTCGGTATTAACACACATCGTTTGTAACGCTCCTGTACAAACGTAAAAGGTAAGCCCAGACTGCAGGTGGATGTGTAGCGATGTGAAACAAACAGTTTGATAAATCTGTTCACATGCATACACGCACGCAGGTAGGCACAATGTACTTTAACCAAAAAAGTTATTTTATCTGAGGAATGTCAATGATGTAAATCACATTACAGTTGGTCCATGTCACCCAGTTGCTTTCTTCCCTTAAAGAACTCCCAGTTTGGTGAAGGAAGTTGGACACCGAGGTCAAGTTATTTAAAGATTCAGTCAATTTCAGGGCCAATGATTGCTGCAATAGTGGGTGTGTACGTGCTGCTGCTAATTGTCGTCGTAGTGGCAGTTGTGTGTAGGTAAACCCCTCTTTGTCTACTGACTACATCAGCTTGTCTTAGTCATCTTTCAATTTGTCTCATGCCAAAGTCAATGTGCCATCGGTGCAGTTTCGATTTTACGAGGGTCATTAAAGTTCGTTTTGACTTCTTTCTGTTCAGTTTATAATATAAGCTTCAAATGATCGAGTATATAAACCCGTGTTCATCACACAGATCTACGATTGTAAAGATTCCACTTTATAGCACCACTTTTAGTGATTTGAGTTGGCTCAAGTTGACTTGTTATTGACAACGAGAAGATAACGTCAAGAAAGACTGACAAAAATGTCCTCGTGCTTTTACTAGAATAAGGCATGGCAAAACTATACTTTATTCCACTAAGGAGTCGGACAGAGTGAACATTTCTCTGTTACTCTGTCGCCACAAATAAATAACACGTCTGTCAAGATATAGAATACATGAGTACCTCTTTGTTATCAGAGGAATTTGGTTTGGTCGTTTCACCAGAACAAATTCGAAAATTTTTTTGAAACATAATTTTAAGACCATATTCATAATTCGATGTTTCAGGAGGCGGAAAGGACAAAGGTCTCAATCCAAGGACGCTGAAGAAGCAGCTATGCCATCATATGAAATGTGCGTAGCGGAACCCTTCGATCATACTCGGTACCAGAACATACAGAGCCACAGTACACCAAGGAAATGCTCAGATCAAGGACCCGTTTATGTTAACACGACAACCTCTACCAGCACTGAGGAAAACGTTTACACCTTAATCAACAACGAATACGTTCATGATCCTATCACCGCGTCAGATAACCTTTGAGATTGACCAATCAAACACAGGTTACCAAATCGCGAAAAGTGGTCATTCGCACATACCTTTTGAACTTTTACCTTTTATTTTGTAAGTCATGCCAAACCCTACACATTAACTGCTGTCTGATTTGTTTAATACATTCGGTCGTCTTGCATTTGACTAGTAAGCTTTTCATTGTAAAAATAAGCATAAAATAAATCTCATTTACTTTACCTTTTAACCCTTAAACCAAATAAACATTTTCAAAACGGTAGGCATACGTCTTTTCTTCGTGATTTTTACACACTTCAAATAAACAGCTGTTTAATATCCTTTGATCATCGATGGTGACTGTTCTCCTATACATATGCAGGTAATAAGCAATTGTTTGATACCCGTAACTTTGTGAACGTAAATCTTTGGCAAGACCATTCGGACACTTCAGATGCAACGAGGTCGTTACAGAGAGGCGTGCATGATGCATGTGTATGTAGACAACAAAAACATGTGGTCTTCTCGAAACAGTATTTCGGCCGGGCGAAGTCTTTCGATGTCCTCCTCACCAACCGTCATATATTTAAGCAATGATGTACCTAAAACCATATTTGAAATAGGTAACATGTCACCTTAATATGTTATGTGACTCTTTTTTACATGTATGAACACCTCCAAATTTAAGGAGCCTGAAAACAGATCGAAAAAAGGTGCTACCTATACTGATTTTCAGTGATTTTCCAAAATCTGTTACCTTTACTTTGCTGTTTACACCTGTTCGAATACGTTTGGTTTGATAATGGTTTGATAATGGTTTGATAATGGTTATTATGAGACATTGACGTGTCACGATCACCTTCATCATTTTCAACGTTCATTGTGAGGAGGTGAATACAGATTTGTGACCTGCAAACAACGCCCTACCGTGTTAGTTAGTATCTTACTCTGATAAGTACTGAGCAGCCACTGGGATGTTATCAGTTTTACAGAAGTTGGTGTGGCAGTTGAGTCAATTATTGGTGTTAAAAAAGTAGTGATAGCTCCTTGCAAATCATACCGTTCACGACAACATCCCCAACACATACTGCTTATCAGGAGGAAAGTTATCACGCCGTAGACCTACACGCATTTTCCTGTAAACATGAAGGACAATAATAGTTTTACAAATATTTGTATAAAGCGACAATCTCTATTCAACAATCCTTGCAATCGCCTCTAACAATTCTTGCAATCGCCAGTAGCTGAAGGGTTGGTGTAAACCCAACTAGGGTCCATTGCAGGTAACAATGGTAGTGTAAATCCCCATGGACCCTAGTATGGTGAGCTACTTTCCGTTATTGGTTATATTTAGCCTGTTTTTATATTGCACACTCATCTATAGTTAAACTTTTTTAGATCTATTTACTCGTTATAAATTCGAATCCATCAATGATAATCTAGATATTTCACTGTCCTTCATTGACAGGATTTTGCAGTTTACCATTAATTATTATGTATGAGATTATTATTATGTATGTAAACATTTTAACGCACACCCACTTCTGTATCCGCCTATTTTATTACTTTTGGCGTTTTGTTTTGTTGCTTTATGGGATCAGATGGTCAGGATCGATGACGTGGCTGACACGTGTCGTATCTCAGTTGTGTAGATCGATGCTCATGCTGTTGATCACTGGATCGTCTGGTCCAGACCGCCGCCTCACAGCTGGAATATAGCTGAGTGTGGCGTAAAACTAAACTCACTCACTCCCTTGACTGCTGTACATTATCATTCAGTCAATTTAGACTTCAGAATGCATACACTGACATCATGAGCATCTATATATTGCAAGTGACAACCACACCAGCGAGTTTATGTTGTGTCACAGCATGCTGTAATATCATTCACAGAGTCTGGAAATATACGTGTTCATCACACAACAATGTATTACACATGCAAGTCGATGAACGGATAAGAAAGAGTGAGATAGTTTACTTTTATGCTGCTCTTACCCATATTCCAGCAACATAACACCAGAAATGGGCTTCACACATTGTACCCACGTGGGGAATCGAACCCGGGTCTTCGGTGTGTCGAGCGAACGCCCTAACCAAGAGCAATTTCGTGATAACTTTAAAATGATCATGCCATAATATTGTTAATCTATATGTTGTTGTAATATAAATACAAATGCAAATATGTATTGCCAAAGTGACTTTAAACTTGAACTCACTCCATTCAACTTAAAACGATCATGTGGTGATCCTTCATCACAGGTGCACGTTATGACAACATTCGGGTCATATATTGCTTATCAGGAGGAAAATGAGCACAAAACGAACGCACAGGCGTGCCTAGGATCCCTTAATCCACTTCATGTGATGATAGGAAGAACATTAAAGCAGGCACTTTCTACTGTACATATCTCATTGTGTACCAAGGGAAATTGGACACAACTTTCGATGACTGTTCACATCATGTTCGTTTTATTGAATGTGTATTTGTCATCTGTATTTGTTGTGTATATGGGAATATATTTCCTTGAATATATCAGTGTGCGTATGAATATCCACCAGCACGTGTCGAGTCATTACGAGGAAAACTGTGAGGAAGTGGGCTTGAGTAGCCCAAAGCAGGCTTGAATATCTCCCACTTTTGGGGTTGTAGCTTCAATTCAGTTTCTTCTCAAAGAACTGATGTCTATGGTCTCCTGGGATGAATTAATTCCATGCCACAATCAGCAAGTTTGGAACCATGCTGACCAACATCGCCATCGTTTACTTGATTCTGGTGCTTGCATGGAACTCGCAAGGTGAGACACACACACACACACACACACACACACACACACACACACACACACACACCTGTTGACAAGAACGATATACCTTAGGATCAGTTCTTAGTTAAAAACAAATAAATGTTCAACCAGTCACCGTCTGATTCTAATACACACACCTCAAACATACATTTGATGAAAATGATGAAATACCTACGTTTTTAGTCAAAGAAGACATAAATCTAAGTGTTCATAAACCACAACAAACCAATTTGTTTTGACAAAATATACACACTGTATAAAATAAATAAACTGTATTTCCTCCACTGACGGGTGCATTGAAAATAGTTTCTGAGAATGACCATTTTAATTGACTGATGCATCACCCGAAATTCATGTCAACTCAAAGCATTGTGTGTTACAGTGACTGGCCAAGACTCCAACTGCTACCAGAACTGCACCCTAGGTAACATTGATATTGATGTATTGATTATACGTGCTTCATTTAGGGCATGTCTTGGTTACAATTTTTACATAGTTTTCAGAAGCCTCTATGTTCACTAGAATCGTGTCGCTGTTATTTTAGGGTTCAGAGAAACACTTTATGTTTGTGTTTATGAATTAACTAATGGAGATGGAGACATAACAGTCGACTAACGCTCACAGCTCATACAAGATATTTTATACTTTGAAGAATCTTGCGATTACAAGGCGAAGTGACACAACATTTGCTGTATTCTACATACAGTACGTCCAGTAATTGCTAGCTGAATCCCCATACTGAAATGTGATGAACTTACATACCACATATAATGACTATGTTTATCATTACAGTGAACATAGCACCAGAAGCAGTGAGTAATTTGACATCTAGGGAGAATAGATCTTACACCATCACAGGGAAGGCATCCTGGGTTACTGATGGTGTCACGTCAGGGTCGTGTGCATCAGTCTCATCCATCTACCCAGCATGGGAGGCTTGGTTTGGACAAAAAAGGACAGTTAGCAGACTCAAGATATTCTGGGAAGGTAATATGTCACCAGAAACACAAAATAACGAATATATCTGGTTGTACTAATGTTGGAGTTGTTTTTGTTGTGATACATCTTTAACAATGATGTATCAGCTTTGAAAGCTTATGTGTTATCATCCACGCTAAAGCACCCCGAAATATATATTCAGTGCAAGGTGTTTTGTTCATTCTTCTCAAAACTATTTCCAGATGAACAGGATGACGTACATGTGTCTGTAGGTGGCAGAATATGTCACACCCCGAAGAATTCTTCCTTCGTGTGGGAATCACCATATAGCCTGGCCTGTGATGTACGCGTGACAGGGACCCATCTCCTAATATATCGCCAACCCACGAGTAGAGCTGGGATGTTGAATCTGAGCCTCTGTGAAGTGGAAATATACGGTAGAAATTTTGTGTACATATATTTAGTTAGTATGTTCATAGTTTTGTGTCACTGGGGACAACTATTTAACTGTAAAAACAGTGAAAGATCTTTTCAGTTATGTTAATTGTCATTTAATTATTGATTTTTTTCAGAGAAACTGAATTTTTTAATAAATTTTGATGAATGTTTTTAATTTCATTATAATTAGACTGTAGTTTATATTGTTACCTTAGATTAGTGACTGTATCCACATCGAGTTTAAAGTTGTGTAAAAGCGTGGTCCCGTAACAAACTACGTTGAAAATATCACCATTCTTAACGTAGTAGAATACTGATTTCAAGTAATGTGTAGAAATGAGTACAGTATAATCGCCAGGGATCTCGAGCACTGCACACGGTCCCCAGTATGGGGATCTACCCTCAGTTTCTGGCAATACATACCTTGTTTTTATTTCGCATTGTTCTACACAACTGAAATTTTACAGATTTAAATTCTCTTCCTGTGAGATTGTAGTTGATTTTACTGTCGTTTGTGAACTTCTTTGTATAATTTAACTTTGTCATTTATAACTTGTTAATCACGATATAGCTGAAATACTACCGATATGACTATAAATTGTAAATCACGCACTCATTTTGGTTTTCGGTGGCATAATCTGAAGCAAACCACATGCTTGGGTGCTGGGGTTTGTGTGTATATCATCTGCCTACACGGACTACTCACTAAAGCCATCACCAGTCTGCTTTCGATGGGTCATTTTAGAAGTGTGTTAATTTCTGAAATATAACTCTAAACATTGTTGAAGATAAGAATTTTATAAATACCTTTATCTTTATATGCGGTTGTACATCCTCTAAGAAACTGATGTCTAAATCACTAATTGTAGCCGTAACGGTGTAGGGATTCCCTCGTGTTAAACTGTAGACATGATAAGTGTACCACAACTCCAAACACTTATAATCCCCATACGGCCAATAAGATTCATAGCATAATGAGGTTTGATTGAATGGGTATTAAACATGCAGACAAGTGGTCAAAGAGGGCAAGTGATTGGTAAACAGAATGTTGGCATGTCGTTCAGGGTTTGGCAAGAAGTTAGTTGTCATCATGCGAATGGACACAAAACAGTTGCAAACGAAGGATGTCATCAGGTTTCAGGATGACCACGAGTGACGTCACGAGACTCCACCCCATGATGCCAAGCGGCGTGTTTAAAACGGAGTTGCTTCCACATAGTCGTTTATCAATCTGATGGGTCTAAAATCTACCTAAAATCGGCAGGGTAAAAAACCAGGCCAAACAACCTGGTAGACATCCGCTATCCTCAGTGCACGAATCAGTACGACTAGCTTGGTGTAAGCTAGACTCTACTGATTTTTGAAGCCATGAAAGGTCCACTACTCGTACGAAAGTCGATTTCTTTTCTTCATGACTGATGGTCGAACCCGTGCTAGACGAGGCATAAACACTTCATGTTTGCACAACAGAATATCTTTGAGCAAGTACGGGTCCATTTGAGACGACTTAAATGACTGTACGATCGTGTGACGATGACGATCAGAAGACAAAGCGGAATGGACGACGGTACATCAAAGATGTCCTAAGCTATATATCAGATTGATTTTAGAGGAAATCTATGTGTGCGATTATAGATCTTTGTCGGGCCTTTTGCCAACCATCGATCTTTCGCGAAGCGTTTCGTTCATGTTATATGCCATCGTTAAATGTCATCATACTGTTGATAACGGGATTGTCTGGTCCAGACGGGATTATTCAAAGATCGCCGCCACATAGCTGGAATATTGCTGACTGTACCGTCAACTCACTCACCCATGTTCATGTTTCACTGCTATTTGACTAAGATGTTCTTCTGATAGAATTGTGATGTTAGGGATGTCGTTAGGTCCAAGTCAAGGCTGATACAAAATATGTCAATACATTTCTGGTTTTCTTCAGCTGACCCGATAGTAACGTCCTCTTCCATGTCTACTTCCACAACTACTCCAACAACATCCAAGACATTGTCTACACCAACAGTGACAACCACAGCATCGGGTACCAGCATCGTTGACAGTACTACAACAACACTGACAACGCCACCGGTAGCATCTTCAACACCCAGTACAGTATCGGACTCCAGCGTGGGTGGCAGTACAACATCCGTATCATCCACCCAGTCTCCAATGACTTCGGGTGTTACGTCCAGTACAGTAGAATCAATGACGATCACACCCATAACAACAACCAAGCCCACGACATCACCCCAAACAAGCATTGTTACCTCTACATCTGCACCAGCTCCAACAGTGACATCAACAGCGTCGCATGCAAAACCAACTACACAACTGTCCGGCGCAGATACAGGTGAGTGATAAACTGATAGGCAAAGCGCATATGAACAGAGTGAATCATTTGCACAGGCTTTGGCTCAGCTATTCGTATCCCAAAATATATCTCATGAAATTTAACATTTCATCTGTCAATGAGAACATACTGTTTTGGAGAATGTATTTGCTCATGGCATTTCAACCAAAGGCTGCGTGATGATATTGTTTGTATGCAATCTGACGCTTAGTTCTTCTTCCACCTTATTGATGTTCACTTAATTGTGTCATGGAACTTAAAGTGTGTACATATTCATGAGGTTTGAAAGTAGCTCGTGCCAGCAGAAACTGCCTTTCCACATTTAGATTCAAAATGCAAAAGGTTTGCAAATCGTGGTAGTAGTCATCGCAAAATGTATTTCCTTTAGCATTTTCCATAATATTTCCCAAACCAAGAACAAATTAGAATTGAAACATCTGGGTACAGTTTGTGCTTTCTCCCTGCTTATTTAGGTACATTACATTCTCTATTTCATGTTATCGTTTTGAAAATAACGATTTCGCGAAATGACCCATATTGGTTCATTGTACTCCTTGCAATGCATGTACAGGTTCAGTTGATCTTCAGAATGCGCCTCCCATACAGTTTTCTTGGCAAATACATATATTTGACTGCCACAAACTGTTAAAGTTCGAGAAATTCGAGTAATGTATCGGGCCGATGCCGAAATTGTTCAAAGCCTTGACATTTCGCATTTCCATCTTAAGTATTACCCGGTATTAACGTGTATAGTTTCATAGTATTACACGGTATTAGCGTGTCTAGTTTCATAGTATTACACGGTATTAGCGTGTCTAGTTTCATAGTATGACCCGGTATTAACGTGTCTAGTTTCATAGTATGACCCGATATTAGCGTGTATAGTTTCATAGTATGACCCGGTATTAGCGTGTATAGTTTCACAGTATGACCCGGTATTAACGTGTCTAGTTTCATAGTATTACCCGGTATTAGCGTGTATAGTTTCATAACGCTTCTATATGACATACATGCAGTCTACGCCCCAACAGCAGGCGGAAGTGCAGCAATGTGAAACTAACAGTTTGATAACGGACAAATCTGTTCACGTGCATACACGCACGCTTGTATGGAAGAATGTATTTTAACCAATATAAACCATTCAAATATACCATTTTGGGAGCATGCCTCTAGTCAATGCCAGTGCATATGAGAAAAAGTAATATGTATCCATACGGATGAAAAAATACCCAATGAATACAATAAATTGTCTCATTTTCCCTTAATTTCTCTTCATAATCTGATTCCTCCTTTACTTCATCATTGGCATTTTTATCAATCTTGTAAGTCCAATATCCATTACGTTTTGAATAGCTGATATCTGGGCGATTTCAGTAATGTTATAAATCATGTAAAAGTTGTATCATATCACTTAGTTGCCTTCCCCTCGAAGAACATCCAAGTTATTTACCGATTCGGTCAATTTCAGGGACGATGATTGCTGCAATAGTGGGTGTTCTCGTGCTGCTGGTGATTGTCGTTGTAGTGGCAGTTGTGTGCAGGTAAACCCATCTGTGTCTACTCACTACATCAGCAAGTCTTAGACATAGTATTGGACATGTCAAAGACAACTTAATATGACAACGGTGGAGTTTCGATATAACAATGGTAAAAAAATTTCGTTTTGCATTACTTATCTTTACACTTCCAGAAATGGAATCAAAAAGAAGTATATCCCAAAGGATGCAGAAGCCAAAGGTAACAGAGTAATGTATTGTAGGTCGAGGGTGTGCGTCCATGAGTGTATGTCGAGGGTGTGCGTCCATGAGTGTATGTCGAGGGTGTGCGTCCATGAGTGTATGTCGAGGGTGTGCGTCCATGAGTGTATGTCGAGGGTGTGCGTCCATGAGTGTATGTCGAGGGTGTGCGTCCATGAGTGTATGTCGAGGGTGTGCGTCCATGAGTGTATGTCGAGGGTGTGCGTCCATGAGTGTATGTCGAGGGTGTGCGTCCATGAGTGTATGTCGAGGGTGTGCGTCCATGAGTGAATGTCGAGGGTGTGCGTCCATGAGCGTATGTCGAGGGTGTGCGTCCATGAGGGAATGTCGAGGGTGTGCGTCCATGAGTGTATGTCGAGGGTGTGCGTCCATGAGTGTATGTCGAGGGTGTGCGTCCATGAGTGTATGTCGAGGGTGTGCGTCCATGAGTGTATGCCGAGGGTGTGCGTCCATGAGCGTATGTCGAGGGTGTGCGTCCATGAGTGTATGTCGAGGGTGTGCGTCCATGAGCGTATGTCGAGGGTGTGCGTCCATGAGTGTATGTCGAGGGTGTGCGTCCATGAGCGAATGCCGAGGGTGTGCGTCCATGAGCGAATGCCGAGGGTGTGCGTCCATGAGTGTATGCCGAGGGTGTGCGTCCATGAGTGAATGCCGAGGGTGTGCGTCCATGAGCGTATGCCGTGGGTGTGCGTCCATGAGTGAATGCCGAGGGTGTGCGTCCATGAGCGTATGCCGAGGGTGTGCGTCCATGAGTGTATGCCGAGGGTGTGTGTCCATGAGTGAATGTCGAGGGTGTGTGTCCATGAGTGAATGCCGAGGGTGTGCGTCCATGAGTGTATGCCGAGGGTGTGCGTCCATGAGTGTATGCCGAGGGTGTGCGTCCATGAGTGTATGCCGAGGGTGTGCGTCCATGAGTGAATGCCGAGGGTGTGCGTCCATGAGTGTATGCCGAGGGTGTGCGTCCATGAGTGTATGCCGAGGGTGTGCGTCCATGAGTGAATGCCGAGGGTGTGCGTCCATGAGTGCATGCCGAGGGTGTGCGTCCATGAGTGAATGCCGAGGGTGTGCGTCCATGAGTGCATGCCGAGGGTGTGCGTCCATGAGTGAATGCCGAGGGCACGAGTAAGGACACGATATAACTAAGATTGTAAGTAATATGAACATATTGAATGGTATTGCTATAAAGGCGTCATCATCGATAACGTGTTGCCGCTAATTTACAGCAATATGTGCACGGTGGCTCTCTAATACCTAATATTACGTTGTCTGATATATCTGAGCTGAGAGTTGTACAAGAGCTTGATATTCATGAAATACACAATGTTTTCAATCAGAGGTTGGGAGGAATCAAGCAATTACGGTGAATGAAGTCGAACAACCGAACTCAACAGTATTTGATCTAAATGAGTTCAAAAGTGTTTCTCTTCCTACCTATCCGGAAGACACCTCTGCGTCTGTGAATGGATCCCTCCTGTGCCATATCCCTAGTGCTGTTAGCGTGGCGAATCTGCCAAGTTATATCAGGGAGAAGCTGGATACTATTATCAGCGCGGAGTACAAGGCAAGTACCCCTCCAGTTACCGCATGGATACACCATGTGGCTAAATGTAACACGTGTTATATTCAGGATTACAGTTTCAAAGTAAAGTACAAATTCTGGTACTTTTGATGGAATTCTAATTGCCTGCGCACAAAGTCAGTCATCTAACAGAAGCGTGTCGGTATGAATCACGAAAAGTATCCAGCCATAGAAAAGCACTAGGGTCTGTTCTGAGCAGTTACTGAAAACGAGCAATCTTGACACACAACATGTTATAGTTAGATCTTAGTTGTGCATTACATCTCAATGTTGGAGGAAGACCCAAAATAATGAAAATTTCAAACCTTTACCGTTTTTGTGAATTCCTGGAGGATCTGATGCCAGCATAGTCAACGCATTAGGGGAATCCGGGGTCTGACCTTCATCACCGAAACCGAATTCATAGTGGAAGTAGCGATACGTAAATATGCTATACGGTACTGCTGTATATATTCATCGCGCATGCTTAAAATGTATTTATATGACCAATGCTCTCTTTCAGATGATACCGGCCGGTCTGAGAAACACACATACATATGAGACTGCAGTGAGAGAGGAGAATCTCCACAAGAACCGCTACAACAAACTGTTTGCATGTAACATCATTTTTCTTAAGTTCGTTAACGGCAGGGGTCGGTAATATCATTTTGAATGCTCTTTCATCTAAACAAATACCGCATTCCTTGGTTATGATGACACCATACTGATGAGAACATATTGCATTAAGTGACGTGTGGATTGATGTAATGATGCCGCAAGTCGATTGATTGACTTGCCTTTCCAAGTGTTTGTGACTCGTCCCACTGTTTGGATATCGTTATATCACACGGCGATTGATTTACCTGCCTGTTCAAGTGTTTATGATCGCCACCTTTTCACAAACGTGTGGTATATTATTTGGTAGCTATTTATAAGCATATGCATCTGGTATGGTCTGAATCGGTCAATCGTTGTGACAACAAATTCCTACGGTTGCGGAGTCCGTATGGCAACATTGTGGATAAAGCGTTCGCTCGTCACACCGAAGACCTGGTTTGATTCCCCTCATGAGTACAATGTCTGAAGCCCATTCTGATGTCCTCCTTCATGACCTTGTTGGACAAGCTAAAGTCATTCACTTACCTTTTCCGTTCGACTTAAGTCGCTATGGTGCAGTACAGGTGTATGCATCACACACGTCACAATGTCACAGTGCATGTGCACCACTTGCGATTTTACATGTATCACCAACAGATGACGATACTCGGGTGCCTCTACAAAATGACGGTGGGTCAGACTACATCAACGCATCGTACATACACGTACGTACAGGGAGGCAATGAATATGAATATGATATAATAGAGGCAGGATTGTATTACGTTTATACATTATTATAAAATCTGTCATTCAAACCAACCCTTGACGATTCCCAGGTTAGAATCCTCAGGATCGGGTGGTCAGGCTCACTGACGTGGTTCAACATGCGATCGTATCCCAGTTGCGCTCATCAGTCCCAATGCAGTTGATTACTGTATTGCCTGCCCCGTGCCCGATTATTTACAGGTGTCGCCATTTCGATGGAATATTGAAATAGTGTATTGAATTTTGCGGCAAAAACAAACAAACAAATAAATAAACAAACAAACAAACAGATTGTTCTGTGAACTTTGACAAAATACATTGTTTCTTTTTCATTCTCCAGGGTTTTAAAAGTCCTCTGAAATTCATAGCTGCCCAAGGTAAGTATATATCTTGATTTGCCCTACATGTTGCCATCACGTGCATACGTGCTTTCGGTACAGGCGACACGGTAGTCTAAGGCACTTCAGTATGCATCCCTGGAGACTATTGTCCCAGTTTCAAATTGAGGATTGATCCTAAACCCTGAGCTTGCTGGTGGGTTCTACTTTCCTCTGACTTGAACCTGACATACTGTTTGGGTGATGTTTTACCCAAACATGTGTATGGCCACCCACTGGATGTAATCTAAAACATACATGCTGTGTTTACACAAAGAGTTTCACTTACATGATCATGGGACGGTTAGATAGTCCATTTCTTGTGTCCACCGCTTTGATATTACTAGAATGTTTCTAGGGACGACATAACACAATAAACACTCGCACACAGGTCCTCTGAACTCGACGGTTGTAGACTTCTGGAGTATGGTCTGGCAGGAGGGATCTCGAGAGATCGTTATGCTCACCAATCTACTGGAAGATGGCGTGGTGCGTGGATAAATTATCTCCTTTAATAGTGACGATTTACGTTCAAGGAAAAGGCAGTCAACGATATGTTTCGACAAAGAAAAGTCATCCAAAACAATTCTGTTACTTATCCATACACTATGAATTCTACAGCTACTATGATTTGATACCCTGAATAGATATAGTCCATGGTAATATAATACAATATAATGTGCAATTCGGTGTCTTTGAATGAAGATTTACTATGTTTTCAGCACAAATGCCACATGTATTGGCTAGGAAAGGGAGAACGCGGGAGTTATGGAAACATCACCGTTACACAGGAGAAGGCTATAGAACGAGCTCATTACACAGTTCGCATCTTCTCGCTGCATCACCGCAAGGTGCGTTTGATAGTCCAAATCCGTCCGATTAACCAGGCTCATAGCAAGGTCTTTATAACGAGATTAAGCTTGAGACACCTGAGTGTTTTGATCAAATTAGAGGACGCTGTTTTTCTTGTTTACAAGCATTATTTACAAGAACTATATACAGTGCGATCGTCGACTGAGAATATTAGTATAAAGTACAGCTGCTCAACACAACACAACTCAACACAAATAAACAGTCAACATTCCGTCACCTCTCGTATTGACATCTTTCAGTTTCTTTATTAATGCATATTTTCAGGAGGACACTCGGCGTGAGGTGACCCAGTACCACTACACCTCGTGGCCAGATCATGGGGTTCCGACAGCGCCCTCTCTCGTCAGTTTCTGGAGAGATGTCAACCTACACAGCAAGCCAAATGACGGACAAGCGGGACCAATAATTGTACACTGCAGGTACCACTGTATCGTGTTTGTTTTTTTACAATGTGTTTGTCATGTCGAAATAAAGGAACTTGCATGCAGTTTGACAAATTCTAAAATGCAAAAATAATTAAATGCATTAGGGTTGTTAGTAGAATTATTTTTTTTAGTATAATTAACTTGTATATCGCCTTATCTCCATACTAGACCTGTTCAACGATGCTTTCTTAGGAAAGTCGTTCCCACAGGTTTTGGCTAAAAAAGAGGTTTTAGAGACTTATTGGAGGATTGTACAGGGTCGACAGATATGATATCCATTGGGATGAAGTTTCAGAATCCAGGAGTATACACAGGGAAGGCATTTTCAGCGAGTTGAGTAGACGTTGACGGAATGGAGATTGCTGACATCTTTTGGGCTAGTACATATTAAGAAGGTCTTTGAGACACTTTGTTGTGGAGTACGTTAGAAGAATACGTTTGAATGCGGTACGATGCTTAATAGGAGGCCAGTGGAGCTGTCATAGGATGGGTGAGATGTGATCAGTTGGGCGAGTACGGGTGATTATTCGCGCTGCTTTGTTCTGGATTCGTTGAAGGTGCGAGAGGACAGCCGATCAGGACAAAATGCAAGTGTCTGTATCAGTGTACTTGTGAATTTGTCCTATTTTGCTGAGATTGTAATTTGCAGTTTGAACGGTTTTGAGTGCCTGAACTTTACTGGACATCGAACAGTCCATGATGACTCCAAGGGTCTTGACACGTGATAATGGCTGGACAAGGACCAAATTCACTTTAGTTCTGAAAGGAAGGAGTTTTAATAACTGTTTCTGTGTACCAAAAACGACGAGGTCTGTCTTGTCTCCATTCAGTTTCAGACAATTTGCACTTGTGGATATCAGTGATGCAGTGTTGTTTCATCGTTGTGGCGGATTGATGGTTTACAACTGCTGATAATCAGCATAACTATGTTACAACAGTAACTCCTGATTATATCTCCCGTAGGATGAATATATATTGAATACAGCACTGGAACCAAAACAGATCCTTGTGGGATGCCATGATTGACTGACATTGATATTGATGCAGAACCGTACACACATACACACATTTGCCTGCCCTTCAAATAGGATTCCAGCCATCGTAAGGCCACATCGGTGACGTAGACGTGACGAATGCCATGACTGATGGAATCAAAGGTCACTGAGAGGTCAAGCATGACAAGGAGCACGACTTCTTGTTTGTCCACAGCTCTTAGTATGTGGTTGTGAACACGTACTAGTTCTGTTTCTGTTGAATGATCTTTGCGATAGCCAGACTGGAACACTTCTGACAAAACGTGATCAGTGATGGGAAACTGTAATTGAAAGGAAACAGTTTTCTCCAAGACGTTTGAGATGAACATCACATTAAAAACTGACCGAAATGTTTTGAGGTCTGATGGGTGAATGTCTGGTTTCTTTGGGACAAGTGTGATTACAGCCTTCTTGAAAGAATATGGAACACACCCACTCGAATGTGATGAGCTAAGCAAATCACAGGTGGCAGTGATGATTGCGTATTTGAACAGATTTGAACAGCCAGGATGGTATTTCATCTAGGGAACAAATCTTGCTTCTCATTGATTGGATAATCTTGAGTAACTGAAGAATTTCATTGACTGGATTAAAGGCAGTAAGGTGTTCATCAGCAAATTCTCGATCATGTACCACAGGGCTGATGCCTCTTTGTATAGGTGCAGTGTTACTGACCCTCTCAGAGAAGAAACTGGCCAGCTTCTCCGATTGAGACTGAAAAGGAACATAGGATTTGAAATTTCCTACAATGTGAAAGAGATGCCTAGAGTTAGCTTTACTGTATTCCAACTGATCTTTTATGTGAAACAATTTAGCCCTTTTCAACAGAAACGTGTGTTGTCGTGTTTTTGTTTAATTGGTATTGATTTGTAAAGACAGAAATCGCTGAATATGGTTAATTATCAAATTAATGTACCACATTGACATCTTGTAATCAAACCTCGTCAGTTGAGATATGAAGTCAGCTGATTCCTATAATAGTGTGATGATTGTGGGAAAACGCCAGACATTGTAGTAGCGAACACCTTCTGTGAAGTTTCAACAAACATTTTGTGTACTATATCCTGTTCAACGCATGACGAACAAATTCCATTACAACAGATATTATTAATATTTAAATCTAAATGTAAAGTAAGGTCTTTAAACGGCATTTAGAAATGATACATAAGGCAACATTTTTTGGATGTCAACGTCTTCTTTTTATAGGAACGCTGTGTTTCGGAGTAATTTCGGAGTAAAGGACATTATCCGAAACGTTGTGTTCCTCAACATGCAAACGTTGACATCAATAACCTATTGCCTTCACTGAAACGTCACAGAAAATAATCACAAACCATTATGATCTAAACAGGAAGACAACCAGTGATACAAAACGATGTTTCTTTGTCCACTAGTGCTGGAGTGGGTCGCACAGGTACCTTCATCGGGCTAGACATCTTGATGAACGAGGCGCTTGTGGAGGAGAAAGTGAACTTTTTCATGGTCGTCCTCAACATGAGGGATCAGAGACTGAACATGGTTCAGACACAGGTGTAGAGACTTGACTTCTATAGACAGGAAATGGAATGTTTTCCATGCCAAATGGAATTTGTTTGTTGGGGGGAATACTGGGTATTCTTGTGTACTGGCGTTTTATATTTTATACCAAAACATTGGCATTAATTATATGTTCCATATTAGTATATAACTAATGGGAATATTTATGGTTGTTTCTGTATAAAGTATGGGTTCTATAGCGCATGTTCCCTGGTATGGTGGTTTACCCTCAGTTGTTGACGATCTGTAGCTCGTTTTTATATTGTATCGTCCTCGATAGTTAAACTGTTTTAAAATTGCTGGTTTTAGGTATGTTTCTGTGATGATCTAGTTGTTTCACTGTCCTCAGGTGACAGGTGTTTATAATTTAATTTTTAATCATTATAAATCTATGCATTGTTTTAGTCACGATGTGGCTAAATGTGACTTAAAATGTTTAGTCACTCACTCTATCGTACATGTAGTATTCCTGGTGTTTGTTCTAGGGACAGTATAAATTCCTCCACTGGGCTGTCCTTGAGGGACTCTTCAGCAGGGAGACACCGGTAATGGCCAGAGACCTATCGGCGATGTTGGAAGGAGGCAACATCGCTATCCAGGAGGAATACGAGGTGATTCTGACCACATTTCAGAGTAAATATATAGTGTTACGGGACGATTCTTTAAACAGATTTAACTTTGTGTATTGTAAGTAAAGTGGATAATTACCAATCCGCAGTATATTACTATAGGATCAACTTTTAGTAAATATTTGAATATGTCCTGAATGCGGATAGTCATGTTTTGCAGAATTTGGAAGTCATGATGTCGCTACAGAGAGACCAGAATACTGGCGCAAAGCAAGATCCTACACAAGAGGATGGTACAACAAATTATCTCTGACAGCTAAATTCTAAAGCCGTTTACACAATATTATCTTGATTTACAGTTTTGTTAAAATATAAAATGTAGGAAGTGTGACTTCTAGTAGAATGCATATTTACTTAAAGAACGTTTCCATCCTGAGTACGCACAGATGTTGATGTGAACTTTCATGCAGAGTGTGCTTTTGGTGTTTCCTTTTCATTCCCAACGTTCACACATATTCAGCTGAAATGTCTTGAAGTAATATGGTTTTCTTTTGTAGATGATGATCCATTCAGTTTCAATACAACACCTCTGCCGGTATGTATTGGGCGAGTAATTTCTGCAATCGTTCATTAGGATGAAGACTTTTATGGATAGACAACTTCTTTCCTGCAATGGATGTGGCGTTTCGGTGTAGATTCTAACGGTTAGAATCTACACCGACACGTCGCATCCACTGCAGGAAAGAAGTTGCACGTCTATCCATAAAAGCCTTCATCCTCATCATACCAACTTCTAAAATGAGTTTTAATCGGCCATCAATTTGATTTTCTTTGTGTTTGGTAACATTAACATCTGCAGCAAATACACGTGGAAATACATCAACCTCTGCCAATTCGATGAATAAATAAAATATATTTTATTTGCATTTAACGACAGTCATATTTCAACAAGAAAGGCTTCCTTAACATTGGAGTTGTTAAGGAGCTTGCTCCAGAAGAACTCTGGGAAGTGCTGTGCAGGAACAGTTCCAGTACCATCATCACCATCAGCCAGGTACAGTTCGGGTCTTAAGGCATATCATGAGAAATGAATACCGGATACCCTTATTGCGTATCTTTGCCTACCTGTTCATTTGTTATGTCTAAGAGGTCTGATAAAATACTTGTGTACTTTCCTTCTGAAACCCGATGCAACTTTAAACTAAAAAGGCTGTATCACTAGTCTTCAGAAATATCTTCTACAGCATCAGACAGCATCAGTGTGCCACCTGTGGTTTCCACTATGCAATGACATTTAAACCAAGTAATAACATGTAGTAGCTAGTGGTTTGGGTCATAGCCAATGGACACTTGTGAGAAACGGAGCTTCTTGTAGATTTGATTCTAATTTCATCCGTAGAACCCTGCTGATGCCATGCCAAAAGACATTGGAACGACGTTGACCTTTGGAGACTTTCACGTTACCTTGAACTCTGTTCATGACGTTTCTTTAGGAGTGACGGAGAAGAAGCTTACAATCGAATCAAAGACATTGCAGACATTATGGGTATGGAAAGTTCTAGAACAAGGTTCTGTCGTTATATAGCCCTGGCAAGCCACAGCCACTAATACAATTTCTTAAAGGTCACATGCAACGTAAGAAACAACTTTGCAGATTCTGATACCTTTCGGTATGCACTTACCGAAACAAATCATCAAAAATGCCAATTCACCCTATAAAGTTGGAAAAACACGCGATGGAATAAAGCCCACGAAATCGGAGTTCAAACGATTCACTAAATTTTCCCAGGGGAAAAAGTGGTTTCAACAGCTCTGCTGTGCTGCGCCCATGGTGCATGCGCAGTGAATAGGTTCGCGGAGCTTGAAACAGTATGATTGCTCTGAGTATGAGGTCGTGAGCAATTGGCTAATCTTGATTGTGTACACAAACAAGTAAATAATCTACTCGTCACATAAAAAAACTTGTTCATTGTGGTAAGCAGCCTCTGTCACAGAGAAAGCTCAATGTCCGGTTTATTGACACCCACATGTGTGAGATGACACCATCTCTACTGAGATGATTTCTGATGGGATCGAACCCAAATTCAGGGAACATGTATTTACAAAACCCTACATCTCTCAATATATTATTTAAGGATAGCAACTTCTTGTATATGACTTTGTTTGACAATGGTCTATGAATCCATACTGAAACCACGCATCAAGTACAATAAAAGAAGTTGTTATCCATAAAGAATCTTACTTTCTTGTGACTCGCCATACTTCTAAAATGCCTATAAAACAGATCATCTTTCTGTACAAACAATGAACCCTCATCGTATCAGCAAATGAACCAGCCAATCGAATGACGTCGTTACACTTGAGCGCACACCCATCCCCTAAAGACTGGGATCGGTCTCACGAGGGCTTCGTTTAGAGAGAAGTGAGCCCAAGTACAAAATATTGCACTTTTGAATCGCGATTGTACGCTTTTAATTTTGTTAATTTGTTTTTTACAAGCAGCAATGTATATTGTGTGTTAATTATGTTTGATTGTTTGGTTGCATGTGATCTTTAAACTGGACAGTCTATGACATGGGTGATTGTTCCTGTGTTTCAGGATAGTGGATCAGGAGTGGCATCTGTCGTCAACTACAACTTCCAATGCTCATCTACAGAACGTCACTTTGACAAAGCCAGTCTCCTGATCCTCGTAGAGCTCCTGGATGAGCGTCAACACATCGGCGGGCACCATCCCGTTATCCTCCAGTGTCGGTAAGCCACTATTCTTGGATGCTGGTCCCTTACACGAACTCGCCGAAAGCTCATAGTCCCTCAGTTAACCTGATCTCCCAGTGACGATAGGTGAAGGTGACTCCGTCTCTCTTGTATATCCAGTTGTCAGCAGATGGTGTGCTCGTAGCATATGCAGGTCACCTTAACCTTCAGTATATGTAGCCATTTCTACATGAGAGCCTTGGGACGCAAAACATATCACGACTCATCAGGTGTTTGATAAACAGATACATTTGCTGTCGATAAACTATTTGCCTGATGACGGTCCAAGCATGGTATAAACAAAGTCATAGAAGCCAGTAATGTAGATAACACACTACGCACCAAAGGTGTAGAGTCGCTTAAAGCCTTCACTATTTATGTATGCTATTCCTATATATATGGCTACCAACTGTAAACATTATATGGATACACTGGCGAGTCCAAGCATTTGATGGGTGGTATATAAGGGTACATAGAAAATGTATGCACTGATTATGAAATATACTGTTGCAATGCCAGAGACGATCCGAGGAAGTGCAGCCTCTTTGCTGCTGCGGTCAATGTGTTGACCAGCCTGCGACTGGACAAGGAAGTTGACATCTACTTGACAGTCAGGGAGATACAGTGTAGAAATGGGCAACCCATCACCTGCATGGTGAGCATACTATATATATTCTGATTTGGAGATTTTGAACAGAATGTCAGTTAAACCATGGCAGTAGGTTTGATATGAAAGGAAGCCCGAATTAAGGCAAGTCAATCTATTAGACGTTCACCAGTTTCTGACAATGATAACTGTCAATATCCACTCAAAGCGCAATCTGTTGAAGTGTCATATATACTGAACAGCAAAAGAAACGTAACTCTATTTTGTCAAGTTGTTAAATGGAAAACATAAACATGAAGGCTCACGTTTATTTTCCGAATCTTGCATTTATTTTGCTGTTCAGTATATATCCTCAGCAGATGTTAATGATTCACCGTTAACAATCACGATACCGAGAAACGTTCAACGTATTCTGCTATGTCAATGACATCAGGCAGTCGATCCTACTAAGGTAAGTAACGAACAGGTATAGTTTTGACTAAACACAAACACAGATCAATGAGAGCCGTGATTTCAGGACTCTTTCAACTGCTTAAATTGTGTTCCATTAAACAGCAATACACTCATATTTCTATGTATTGGTACATTACACATGCTGACATGGATAGCAAAACATTCCCTTTGATCCTCCCGGTTTCACTCAGGAGGACTACAGATACCTGTACGAGTTGGCCAGCCAGCAGGTGCAATCTACAAAGACCTTTGCAACCAACTGATGAACACCACGAATCACCAGTTCAGTCAATCTTCAATGTTACATGAGGAATTCACTTGAGAAAGGGGTCCCACGCACCGACATATTGGAACATTGCTAAATGCGGTGTAATGCCATAAAAATTATTGTTTTCTATATATATTTTACAAACCATAGTTGTTGTTCCAGCATTATGTTTTCTCTTACTTGTCCACTCTCATAAACCTTTCTACTTTCAGAATCATTCTAGCCATACAGAAAATACCTCCCTTGTTCACGTTGACTTTCAAAATTCTGTACATTTAAAATCTTTTTCCCAAACTTTTACTGAGAAGAAGTAAACTGACATTACAAGGATTTGTGTCACTTCAGTAAATAAACACTCCATTTCGTTAGACTTACACTCATTTAGAGTTTGATCATGTGAAGGTTGAGATAGTTTTACAATGTGCAGGGATAATTAAAACATTAAGTGTATGTCAAAACATATTTTTGAAACATTTTCACAATGATCATGCGAACACATAGTATTTCAGCGAATACATAGTATTTCAGCGAACAGATAGTATTTCAGCGAACACATAGTATTTCGGCGAATACATAGTATTTCAGCGAACAGATACTATTAGTATTTCGGCGAATACATAGTATTTCAGCGAACACATAGTATTTCGGCGAACACATAGTATTTCAGCGAATGCATAGTATTTCAGCGAACACATAGTATTTCAGCGAACAGATAGTATTTCGGCGAACACATAGTATTTCAGATACATAGTTGTTGTTACATAGCTGTCACTATTCATACATTTTCACAATAACATTTTACTATTTTTATCAATTTTGTTTCACAAAAAACATTTTATGCGTAAACTTTGTTTACGGAAGTGTGTTTTAATACTAAACTGTTCCCAGCTATATCTCCACTTTACGGGGCGTTCTCCTGCAACTGAAGTTGACTTTACGGTCAGTTTATGACATGATTCATTCCACGTAACATATCCGTGCTTGCAGACAACGACCTGGAAATTTAACAATGTCTTTACCCTTAAATATTCAACGGTAGTAAATGCTTTGAGATTTTATATTTGTCTGTTAGTAAAGAATCAATATATTACGTTTATAAGTATATGAATATATGTATGCTAATAAGCACAAAAAGGTATGTCTTTGACTCATCGTTGTATTTTGTTTCAATGAGGGAATGCCTTGGCCCAAATGTTATTTTCCCAACAACTCATGCCATTTATTTTCAGGTTTCAAGAATCATTGCTTTGTAAACGAATAATCTACAGATAAATATGCATTAGGGGGATTTGCATTCGTAATTTTTCATTACCCTCTGTATTACGATGAAGACGGTCTGTCTTTTTACAACATCAACGAATAAATATGCTATCGATCAGTAAGGGTTGTCACTTTCCTCTAACATTGTCTTCATTAGTTTTATAATTCAAATAAGTGTTGTCTGAATGTCGCTCGTGACTTCATAATATTATATGTTTGCGTCCCCGTTCTCACTTGAGGATATCACTCCAATTAAATACTATGCATCAAGTCTTGTTTTTCTGTTTCAACACTTATGATAGTGCCTTATTCCTCAATGTTCGATTGTAAAGGGTGCAGCAACACCCTTTTGATTCAGCTTTACAGCGCCATACGCCTGCTCGTTTGCTCATATCTGCGTCACGTCAAACTTCATCTATATCTTGGACCCCTTGAAGATCCATGATAGAATTAGTCTTCAGCCACGCATGCTTGTCGACTAATGGGACAGGGTGGTCACACTGGCTGACTTGGTTGACACGTATCCCAGCTGCCTAGATCAGTGCTCATGCTGTTCATCACTAGGTTGTGTGGCCTAGACTCTGTTTACAGACCGCCATCATACAGCTAGGACATTGCTGAGTGCGACGTTAAACAACAAACCAAGAAGAAGAATTAGACTTAACTTATTCGTTTACTAATTCTGGGCAGAAATGATTAATGGTCGTTTGATATATGTACACAAAACCTTATGTATCAACACCTGAAATCCTACTTAAATGGGCGTGCCAAATAGTTTATACAACTGCTTAACAAACTGTTAGAGTTATATACATAAACTGGCATAGTCGTTTTGAGTGTAGCACAGTCCTGTGTATTTGGAGCCTTGTCGACAGTATGCATCTGCTAGTTTCACTTCCTCGCAAAGCTAACATGACTTTTTACAAAAGGGGAATATTTGCAGATCACAAAGCCTTGTAATGTTCTGTGGAAAAGACAAACGCAGGGAGTGAATGAACTGGATTGAACGTCGTGTTGAACAACAGTTAGGTTAAGTGGGGGGCGTAATTAAGGTCTTCGACTTTTTCCACCTTGGTGAATCCGTGTGAATCTGGGATTCGATCCCATGATCATCAAATCCTGAAACACCTCTGTTACTGTGCTGACTCGATGATTGAGCAACCCGTCCGCATGAACATCCATTCATTGTAATTAATATACTGACGCGGAAAAGAGTTCCACATGTGTTGTTTGGCTTGTATACTCTCAGGCGTATTCTTTCTTTTGTACGCCAGTTTATATGGTTGTTTGTCAACCTGACAACATTATTCGTAGATATGCTTAACCTGCCATTGACGTTGACCAGGAAGTTTTAACGTTCATGTATATCCTTCACTGATAACACGCCATGCCCGGAGTGCATTGTCGGTTTGTGTTATATTTCATCACAGGTAATCAGACACACACAACACGCTTATCACACATGGGAGGCATTTAAGCAACCTCCATACAGCTCGGGTGAATGTTTTCATGCGGTAGTAGGGCGTTTTGCCTTGAAATCACACAGGCTGCCTCACTGGATATAGAACTGAGTGAGTGAGTGAGTGAGTGAGTGAGTGAGTGAGTGAGTGAGAGAGAGGTAATATTCCAGCAAATCACTGTGGGGACACCAGAAATGGGTTTTAGCCACTATACTAGTTTAAGACTACCCCACCGCCTCTTTGGTGTAAGCTGAAGGTTATAAATGACAGTGTTTCCTGTTACACTTAGCGATAGCTCAGTCGGATTCTATTTCTGGAACTTTGTTAATCATATATCATGTTTGTTGACGTGATGAGAGGGAGAGAAAATGTGTTCAACGCTCTCGGAATATGATAAATGTGTTCACATAAACCAACTCTCAGATATCAGAATTTTCAATACCCTTTATCTTTGTTTCTCATTACACTATGACCCATGAAGATTCGGGTTAGAATTGATCTTCGGTAGCCCATGTTTGTCGTCAGAGGATACTGACGGGATCGTGTTGTCAAGCTTGCTGACGTGGTTGACACAGGTCATCGGTGCCCAGTTGCGTAGATCGGTGCTCATGCTGTTGATCACTCTATTGTCTGAACCAGATTCGATTATTTGCAGACCTATTTCATATAGCTGGAATTTTTTGATTGTGGCATAAACCTAAACTCACTCATTACACTATGTTAGTACAGACAGTCAAGTAGTTTCGTTGAAGGTCTGGGTTCGAGTCCTCCCTATGAGAACAACATATTAAAACTTCACCATGAATCGTTCGCACTCACTCATTCTAAAGACCACATGTTCTAGAGAGCCATTTCTTTGACAGTATATCTCAAATACGTGGTGTCAACCAGAACTTACGATAAAGCATAGATAAAATACAGTGCTGTCATGTCTGAAAGAACAACGTGAGTGAATTTAGCTTTACGCCGAAGTCAGCAATATTCCATCTATATTTCGGCTGTCTGTAAATAATCGAGTCTCTGGACCAGACAGTCCAGTGATCAACAATATGAGCATCGATCTGCACAACTGGGATCCGATGACATGTTCCGGCCAAGTAAAGGAGCCTGACCAACCGTTCCCGTTTGCCGAGTCTTACGACAAGCATAATCGCCTTTTATGACAAGCATGGGTTGCTGAAGGCCTATTCTACCCCGGACCTTCACGGGTCTGAAAGACGAAAACCTCAAATGTTCGCATGCGTGTATATGCAAATAGTAGCCAGACAGACTGAAGGTTTATTGAGGCCATGGGCCAGAAGCAAGGTTTACAAAACTTATAACTGCACAGTCGTGGGTATTTGTGGATGTACATAATTTGATACATAACAATTTAATAGAATAATAAGGGATGATAACCCAAGAGGAAATAATTATGACACATTCATTGCACTTTCCAGTTTAAGATATGACAGTGAGTGACTGAGTGAGTTTAGTGTCACTCAGCAATATTCAAGCTATATGGTGCCGGTCTGTAGAAAATCGAGTGGGAACCGATGACATGTGTCAACCAAGTCTGACCACCTGACCAGCCTGACCACCCGATCCCGTTGGTCGCCTCTTACGACAAGCATTGTCACCTTTTATGGTAAGCATTGGTTGCTGGAGGCCTATTCTACCCCGGGACCTTCACGGGTCTAAGATATGACAGACACATTTATCAATACTACATTATTAGTTTGTTACATGTTTACAGACTCTATCATACTTGGTCTGGCAATGACATGCTTTCGTAGATAACGATTTCGTACACTTAAATATTTTGGACAAATGAGAAACATGTGGTATTTATCTTCAAGATCATTCGCACAAAAGGGACACGGGCGTTTATGTAATGGTGTAGTATAGTGCCGTCAGTGTATATGAACTCAGTCTGAACCGTGTAAGATGAATTCTATTGTATATATTATACATTCAAAATTTAAACAGTCTTTAATTTGCGAATATAATCTAGTTTCACTCAAAGAATTCCAATCTTTTTTCTTTTGCCACAGTTGACAGTAAATATCATAGATGCACCGTTTGCATTCTGCAATAAATCCATGGTAATTACTCACTACTTGAAAAACCCATATATAACCAAAGCAAAAGTTATTGAGTGTATCTCTTAAAAATGTTACACAGTTTTCACAAGGAGGCTTTACTTCAGATAGTGACAAGCGTGAATTGTATATCACTGCTAAATATCCATGTGCATTACACTCTAAAATCTTTTTCCAATAATTTAAAATCCTAATCAACCTGTGGACTATCAGTGGGTATGCACATAGCTCGCCATAGACAAATGCAGACGGTATTGAGTTTTTAAGCACTAATATATTTTTCATAAATTTTAAATGAACTCTTGCGAAAGTTGTAACCTCCATAAAACACCACAGTTCACAGTCTTATGAAAGAACTGGTAATATGACTGAACTGAATAGATGGTACGAGGATTATCAATGAATAATCGATATACGATACAGTAATCCTAGCGCTTTTAGGCCTTGATCAGCCAGTGTCTTTTGCGCATTAGCCAAACTTCATGAGGACTATAGCACTAATCCCACACATTATAAGGTCCCGACTACTTCTATTGGTTAATGTTGAAATGTTTATATTGAAAATTACTGACAGTGTGATCATGGTCCTGTGTATATGTGTACACTCGTCCGTGTCCTAGTAGATCTGACACAATGCTGAGGAAGTGTTTACTGTAAATTGACTCACAATGGCGCTGCACAAACCACGGTGGCCATCACTTCATATTTGCTACAAGCAATGACGAAGATTATGGTTACGTTCTTTACATGAAACGTTTTTTTCACTTTAATTCAGACATTCCTCCCCGAATGTGACTGTTTAATTTTTTTTTCTGAAACTGTTTCATGTCATTCGATAACCGGTAAATGAATCAATACATGTCTTTTTGAGTATTGTACGTGTGTTTGAATCATGTACAAAGTTTCATCCAGAAATTGACTTTTACTCCTAAGCGTCTTACTCGGAGCAGCCATTACACATCAGACCCGTCCTCCTGTGCGTAAGGGGCGGTGAGTAGCTCAGTGGGTAAAGCGTTCGTTTGTCACCCAGATGGGCCGGGGTCGATTCTCCACATGGCTTCAATGCGTAAAGTCCATTTCTAGTGTCCCCCGCCGTGATTTTACTGGACTATGGGTGTAAGCGGAGTAATTCCCAACTGACTCACTCACTCTTGTGTGTCAAGTGACGGCCTCTATATCTGACACTCATCTTAGAGCTTTATAGTGACCATACCAGAAAGACTCAGAAAGACTGTGTAACAACGAAAAAGGCATTTATTGCTGCCATTCCATAACTGTTACAATTACGAGTGTACTTGATTTATACACAGAACCATGCGGAGATCGTACAAGCCAGTGTTTTAGCTCCAAGGTTACCACGATACTGTGAAAACAATCGATAACCTACAGCAGTATTAGACACTTTAGGCAGAGCTGATATACATGAGCGTGTACGAGATAAAGCTATTTATATGTTAGTGTAATCTAGTTACACGGTGAGACTTCTAAGTTGTACATTGTCAATGCACAACTATGCTGATGATAGCTAGACGTACATACGTCATTGGGCTACATACACACAAAAGAAGTATGTGTACTTAATCTGCTTTCGTCACAACTCCGTGTTGGAGTGGACCGGTGTTTTTTTTCACACATCCATGACAGCTTGTTCTCTTTTGTACGGACCGTCCGGATTTCAACGTGGCTGAAATATACAAAGTTGACCTGTGATACGTCAATGTAAGTTTACAGAATTAACTGTGTGCGTGGTACTGAAATAGGAATCTTCTCACTTGATTAACGAATAGTGAACATATCTTGGTTATTAAATTGTAAATTAAGAACCATTTAATTTCGTTTGTTATTTAATGCCGCACGGTTCATTACTCCAGGAATCGGAGAGATTCCTGTCAATAACCGCGAGTTATCAGTGTGACTAGACAATCAAGTGATTGATACTATAAGGAAATGTTGTTGCATGATCAACTACCTTTCTGTATTGTAACTAATTCCGTAGTAATTGAATATAGGTTAAAGGGAAGTCATTATCACCAGTTTCTAAAAGCAAACGAACTATTAGCCATTCTAACAGTTCATGTATTTTGAAGGTGAGGTTTTATAGCACCCAGAAGAAGACACGGCAGTGTGTTACCTATGATGTTGTCAGTAATGAATATGTATATAGAGAATGAACGTAGAGTAATGAATGTGTCTATACAGGCCGTTACCAGCGAATTGCTACGTCGTGCCCTCCGTCGATATATTGATACGTATTGATCGTAACGAACAAGGTTACAGTGTTGGGTGAATGATTTGATATATTGGCAGTTGATCTACTCAAATCCAGTTGGAAATACGGTATACTATTTGCGTGCAGAGAGGGGGTCGAGTTTAACACCGGTTTCAAAACAACATTCCAGCTTAACGTAATGTTGTCTTCCGTGATTTTTGTGAATTCCACAAACGTGGATATTTTTCTTATAGTCGGATCAGTTTGCTGACTTCTTAGGAGCCTCGACTGACTGAAACATTCCAAGCCGTGTTAGTTTTTAAATTGCCTCAAATATACAATTTTGCAAATCAAAGTACATCGTTCACAATGCAAACTGACAGTGTGTGTTTTAATCGCTCGACAATTATGTTTGACTTTAGGGAAAAATTGGGGAAACATTTGTTTCATTTGCAGTGAGTAGGTGTTTTCAATTTCTATCACTGGTATTTCTGCAAAGCCTCAGATAAGTCTAACCTCAATTCAGTCTTAATTCAGAATATAATTGCTCATTATAGCGATCACTGGATTGCCTGATCTAGCTGTGCAGAACGCCATCATAAAATTAAAATATCGTTAAGTGCGGTTTTAAAAGCAAACAAACAATGATCTGCCTCTATCATCGAGTGACTATAATTTCTTTTCAGTGTCACAGCACGTAAAATATCTAGTCGCCAAGTGATCCCTGTGTACAGCCTTCGCTGCGTCTAATATCTAGTCACACTGTTTTCCCACTGTACTACCTCAGCCAAGACTAACAGTGATAACTTACCGACATACATTCTCCCTCATTCTCCCTTTTGAAAGATATTAGAAACCTAATGAAACACAGTGACCTAAAAGCGATTGCTGGATGCGTTAACGCAAATTTTCTTCTGGCAGATACGCAATACAGATACGCTGTCATCCGTCTAGGACTACTGGCGACATGGAGCACAAAGGCAAGTAGAGGACAAATGACTAAGTCTGTCTCACAAACAACGAGTCACAGCTGATCACTTCTTGTACATGTTATGTGGATTGCAGTCAAACACCATTACCTCGAATTTTCATGTGTCGAACGTACCGTTGTCCCAAAGTAAAAGCTGGTATTTAGCCCTTTTGCCGCTGTGACGTACCGTGGAAATGTTGACATAGATCATACAACTTGAACACAACAGTGTGAATCTTGTGATTTGTTCCCAATCAACCACCACCATCCCCAACCCTACGTCACTCCACACAGTACTTGGGAAATATTGAAATTCTTAGCAATACAACTGATTAACTAAATATAACTATATACACAAATTACATAATATTCTGCTTACAGGTTTCCCCCAGAGTGTGTCGGGAAACAAAAGAAAACGTTTGCTATATCGCGTTCTCTCTTGTACATGCATCTCAGAGTAGTTCATCTGTTGTATTTACTGCAGTGTGAAGCCTCGGAGTTCGGATTTTTTGTTTCTTAAGTGGCCAGAAAACTTTGAAACCCGTGAACCTCCGTACATCTAACATAGATCTTACGATTGTAACCTGGTAACAGACCGTCAAGATAAGCTTACGCCAAGAAATAACTCTCACACTTGAGTGAAGACAAATTTTAGGAACAGTGATTTGTCTTTGTCGTCTGCAAAGCCGTTTCGGAAAGTGTGTTAGTAAACAGTTTCTAAAGCTCATCATGACCTCTGAGTTTATTACCATTCATCCTATGTATGCAATACGTGCACTTTGGAATGTCTCATTTCGGTGCACTGGTGTGCACTATATCTAATAAAATACAGTCATGTAATTGGGAGCATCGCTGCAGGCCGTGCAAATCATTTGGCTGGTTCGGACGCCTTTATTGAATCAAACTATTGATTAGCCTTATGAGTAGTGAATGAATGGCTGGTTGTCTTTACAGATTTTCTGTTGCGTGGAAATTTGATTGTAAGTCACACAAACGTCGATTCGTGACAATCCGGACGGTTGGGTAGCGTAGTGGTTAAAGCAAGAAGATCCAGGTTCGATTCCTCAGATGGGTACAAAGCGCGAAGCCCATACCTGTTGTCCCCCCGCCCTCATATTGCGGGACTATTGCTAAAGCCGGCATAAAATTGATGTTTAACTCACTCACTCACCCACTCACTCGCGCATATATTACACTCAGGGACTATATCAGTAACTTTTAAAACATGCTGCTGCTCATTGTATTGTCTGTTTGCGGACACATTTTACCCAGTCGCCTTCAAATAAGCTCTGCAGAGTTGTGTCCCTTTTGAGATTCTCGTGGTCGAAGGCATTATCGCTACATGATTCGAGGTTTTTACCGTGGTCATGTCTTTCACAAGCTGAAAAGATTTTTCACCGTTATCTCTTCAAGGTTACGCTCACATTTAGCTTACAAGGCGTGAATTTCCTGATCTTCATTTCTAAAGATGCAATTCCCCACTGAAAAGTCACTTGCTGCATTCAACAAGCATACAAGGTACTCACATAATATATATTGTGATCCAATTCAGATATTCTCCTTGTCAGCAGCTGCGTGATGCTAGCTGTAGCCTTCCTGGTGTTCGTCTTCCTGGCAGTCACGCTCTACAGGTAAATTACATCTTCAAATATACCTTTCCATCTCCAGACAAACCTTCTAGTGATACCTTCGTCTTTGTAATTATGGAAAATATACTGGTCAAAAATAGGTAGGGATATTTGTAAATGTTGCATTTGTGAATAATCATGCATTTATTCATTGAATTACGAATAAAATATCAGTCATAAAAATTACAACATCCCAACTTATTTTGTCCAAGAATGAAGATTTTTATGGATATCAACTTCTTTATGTGAGAACACAACGTTTCAGAGTTAATGCTTACTCCTTCATCAGGTGATTGAGAAAGGGGGATACAGAGGTGTATTTATATGTACAGGTAAAACAATAACAAAGTAACAAGTGGAATGAGTTAACGAAAGCTGGAAGCCAGTATAAACAAGCACTGATAGGAAGTCGATAGTTATGATAACAATGATGGAAGCCAATGGTAATGCATTACAGTTGATTGGATATGTTTACATAACACAGATACGGGGTAAGGACGATGTACATGATTGGGGATAAGGATGGAAGCCAATAGTGATACATTACGCATGATAGGATGATGTACATAACACACGATAGGGGGTGAGCATGTTTACATGAGGGCTGATGATGTACAAACACAAGTAGGTAAGGATGTACTCGGGTAGACTGGCTATACATGAATTACATAGATAGAATGTACACAGATAGATGAGATTAATTTATCAATAAGTCCCAGGCACTTGGTAGGTACACTCCTTGGTCGCGGTTGATGGCTGGTTTCTGTCTCCGGATCTCGATGGCCTCTTGCAGTTTCCTTTGGCGCCAGTTGTTGTTGTTGGTAGATAGTATCCTAGTGTCCTCCCATCGAATTGAGTGTCCAGGGTTCTTGAGAATGTGTTCAGAGATGGCCGATTTCTGGTCAAGTTTGCTGACTGAGGTCTGATGTTCCTTCATTCTGGTGTTGATTGGTCTCAGCGTTTTTCCAATGTATAGGTCGCCAGTGTTGCAAGGGATCTGGTAGATGCATCCTCTTGGATGTATCCCTCCACACCACAGACGATGGACTTAGAACCTCAGTATACCGCAAGCCGACGCACACCGACCAGTACATCCACTACAACTCCTGCCACCATCCTCAGATCAAGCAAGCTATCATCGCCACCCTTACCAGACGTGCCAAAGCCCTCTGCCACCCCGATGCCCTAAACAATGAACTGGACCACCTCAGAAAGACATTCACCACACTCAACGGTTACCCTCCCCAGCTCGTCACAGCCACCATCTACAAGACCCTCAAGGACCGAGAACCCCGCCCCAAACCTTCTCCATCACCCATCAGAGTAACCATACCCTACCTTGGCCCCATCAGTCATCAAATATCACGCCTCATCAAGACCAAAGCCAGCATCGATGTCACCTTCTCCAGTGGCAAGACCATCAAGACCTACCTAAAAGCCAACGGTAAAGGACCCTTGCAACACTGGCGACCTATACATTGGAGAAACGCTGAGACCAATCAACACCAGAATGAAGGAACATCAGACCTCAGTCAGCAAACTTGACCAGAAATCGGCCATCTCTGAACACATTCTCAAGAACCCTGGACACTCAATTCGATGGGAGGACACTAGGATACTATCTACCAACAACAACAACTGGCGCCAAAGGAAACTGCAAGAGGCCATCGAGATCCGGAGACAGAAACCAGCCATCAACCGCGACCAAGGAGTGTACCTACCAAGTGCCTGGGACTTATTGATAAATTAATCTCATCTATCTGTGTACATTCTATCTATGTAATTCATGTATAGCCAGTCTACCCGAGTACATCCTTACCTACTTGTGTTTGTACATCATCAACCCTCATGTAAACATGCTCACCCCCTATCGTGTGTTATGTACATCATCCTATCATGCGTAATGTATCACTATTGGCTTCCATCCTTATCCCCAATCATGTACATCGTCCTTACCCCGTATCTGTGTTATGTAAACATATCCAATCAACTGTAATGCATTACCATTGGCTTCCATCATTGTTATCATAACTATCGACTTCCTATCAGTGCTTGTTTATACTGGCTTCCAGCTTTCGTTAACTCATTCCACTTGTTACTTTGTTATTGTATTACCTGTACATATAAATACACCTCTGTATCCCCCTTTCTCAATCACCTGATGAAGGAGTAAGCATTAACCCCGAAACGTTGTGTTCTCACATAAAGAAGTTGATATCCATAAAAATCTTCATTCTTATGTATTTTCACTTCTAAATGACATTCAAAGAATTATTTTGTCCAGTATAAATGAAAAACATAATTCTGGAAAATATTACATGCCGAGCAGCAGAGGTTTCCAGGTGCTCCTTTCACGAACCAGGTTAACCTTATAATTAGCTCCCGTTCTTTAACATTGCACTGTGGTTACCTTACGACTTACGATCACCTTGGTGCTTTGTGAAAGGAGGTCTAGGAACCTGTTTGTAAGAGTTGGTTCGGCTCTGTGATTTGTTTTCTTTATTTTTGCGTTTATTCTTACATTCACGGCCTGAAAACAAACCAACATAAACTCTTTGATGTCAGTTATGTGAGTGAGGGTGCAGGTCTCGTCACTAACCTTTAGCGATTCTTTCATAGACTGTACACTATTACAGTGCATACTTTTATTTCTGTTGGTTGCATGTAATATTTTAAAAGTGGACGTGTAATAATTTATAAGTGGCTCAAAAAGTGCCAAATAGTTTACTAAATGCTTCACGTTTTGAGGGTTTGAATGGTTTCATTTGGAGGAATAAAGGGGCCTCAAACAGATCAGTTTTTAACATGGACTTTTAATTTCACAATTTAAAACATTTTATAATATTTATTTTGGACGTGTGATTTGGGGCCTAATATTAATTTTATAAATTTTGTAGGACTGTATAACGACATTCTAGTCAAGGATGGGGTCACATGTGACGTTCAACTCGTTCAGCTCGTACTTCGTTTTGCAATAGTTCATGTTAACACATGTTAGTGCTTGAAGTTTAATCTGAATGAATCACTGGCATGCTGTAGCAATAATTATATACTGCACTGAAGTGCATTCGTTTGAAGCAAACAACATTGATCATGAAAATCATGTTCGCAAAACTTTGTTGCAACACGTCAGTTAAGCGTTTCACATTAAGGCTCTATACCATTTTATATGTCTGAAAACGACTGGCACACAGCCATACACAATGAGGACGGGGAGCCTGAAAGTATGGTGTAAGAGCAATTTTAGGAGATTTTGTCGTACACGGAGAGCTATTATGAATTTATGATGTGCACACTTGGGCAGAAACCTCCCAGTTAATGCATGTACATTACGATACATATTACAATGTCTGTTATATTTTCACAGTATATCGCAATAAGAAAATCAAGGCAATACCCGGCCCTAATCATTGCCAGAGAAGTGTTCAACAAGGAGTGATTGAGTGAGTTCAATATTACGCCGCTGTTTCAGCGACATTCTAGCAATATCACAGCGGGGGACACCAGAATGGGTTTGAAACACTGAACCCGTATCTTCGCCTCGAATACACCACCACCCTTAAAACAAACAAAATGTAACCAAAGTGCACGATGTATGATGTTGATCTGCTGCCTGTTCCAGGATGTTGTCTTATTTCACCAACACCAAGACGGAGGATCACGTATACGTCTGTACAACGGAGGAGACGAAAGACGAGGGAGATTACGACGTCGTTGTCACCAGTAGAGATGGCTATGAGACCTGGACATCACCTCTGTGACCAAGCCGGATTTATAGAAGAGACATTAGTGTGTGAGTGATTTTAGTGTGTGAGTAATAAACCATTTCAGACATGTAGACAAAATATCACTATACGAAATTACAAAAAAAACAGGGGAACCTGAACTTTAAATTAGGTTCGGAACTATAGGAGTTAAAAAACGTTTTAAAGATATACATCTCATGAACGCACCATCATTTCACTTCATCACCACCCCAAAACACAAGGCATAGGATACACATGCACACTGCAGGAGCCCCATACGTGTTCATGGGGAGTCATTCTTGGTTTTGACTAAAATCGGTGGAGTGACAGTGTAATGAATTAATTTTGACAGTCACCTTGTGTGACACAGTGGTTAGTGATTTTTTCTATGTGCGAATTTTAACCATAAATATTGGTTTTCAAATGTTGACTTTCAACTTGCGTACAGAAATATCTAGCGGTAACAAAGAATTTCTCGAAGACATCTAGCATAAGCATTTGATTGGGTCGATTGATGTATTATTGATGGAAATGAATGTCAAGTGTTGGATTGACTTCTTTTTACATGCATTTATACAAATTTCAAACAGATATTTTTGTTTTTATTTGTATAAAAGTAATGTTTCACTTTGTATATTAAAGTATTTGGTTCTGACATTTGAATATATCGTAACCTGTCTATACGACAGTACCTATGGAAATCAGTAAACAGACTGTCTGCCTGTGAAATCATCCAAAGACTAAAATAACTTTGTCCAGAACTAATTTTTGGCCAATTCTGCTCAGTTTAGTTAAATCTTACATTGTTATTTTACAAAATGTTAATAACGTTGTGTTTCTTTCTGAATATCAGATAAACGTCCCCTATATTCTTTTCCAAAGTCCAAATGCCTCTGACAAAGATACCATCCGACAAAGATACCGTCTTCATCAATACGACATCAATCTGTGTCGTAAGACCCGACTATATCGGGCTCGCTCACTTCGTTGATGTATGCGACCGTACTCTAATTACGTAGCTATGGATTTATTGTCATGTTATCAATCACTGGAATGTCTGGTGCAGACTGACCGCCGTCATATCGCTGTAACATTGCTGAAGGCGGTGTTGAACCTCAAAGGTAACGAATCAAAGACATATAAATGGTTACATTTGACCACTTTCTAAATGGCACTGTGTAATTATAGCTATTTATAGCTTTCGGCGGTGGGTCGCCAATTTACTCTTAACAGAAGGATACAGAAAGTCGACAGTCTTAACTAACAGTTGTCAGACTTCCATTTTTGTGGGAGTCGTGGTGGCTGAGTGGGTTAGGCGGCTGACTGGGTGGTTTCGAATTCGGACCGTATTTTACTTTCCTAAGAAAGTGTAATCCAAAATGTAACATGTTACATTTGGCCACTTTCTACATGGCATTGTGTAATCCTGTAAATGTTTGTTCACAAATGACTTTTAATTATTCGAAATATGTCCGCTAACATTCATTCTGATCTTATAGTACATTCACGCAGAATCACTTTGGGTGTGTCATGTGTTCTAATCAGAGCTTGTGTGTGGCTTATTGTCAGTGAGTTTGTTTGTTGTTATTTGTGCAGATCCTACCATGACAGAGTTACACCGAATTAATCATGAAAAGAATAAGACACTTCATCATCTCCAGTGTGAACATAATTTCGCACATATATTTGTACTCATTATTTATGCTTTCCAACACGTGAAAACACTATTATATGACATTACAGGAGATTTTGTAAATAAATAGTTTTCAGTTCTGTCTTCTTTTTAATTACAAAGATACAAATAATATGGACACTGAAATTAATCAGCACTTGAAATGTCACGAGCTGGAAGTGAAGAGGTACGTTACCCTGGTGACAATTCTGTTGACATTCCTCAGGAGCAATGTTCACATCATGGATCATTCCTCCAAGGAGGATCAACCTAGATTTAGAGGAATGTAAACAGCATTTGTTGTGGATAAAGATAACACTTGTGCGACTAATTGGAAAACCCATCAAAATTTGCAGAAATGGATTATTTTCTATGGTCATACCATGTGACTGTATGGGAATAAGAATGATTAAAACGCCCGTAAAATATCCTGAAATCCCCCTTTTGAAAATGACTCAAGACCCCCTACTCAACACCCTTTCAAATTCCTTGATCAGCCAGTGATAGCTACGTCACGGACAACGTATGACGTACAGTAAAATTGTCATAGTTTATTACTTTACATGTGTTATATGACTGGTATTTGTCTTGATGTCCTACGTTTACGACTGTTTTCGTGTACACATGAATTAATAGTCGCTGCTTCTGATAGAAATTGACTGATGTTGTATATTCATTCCTTTGTAAGCTAATGGAGACAGCAGATTGAATTTAATGTGCTGAAAGAAACCTACAAGCTGCTTGAAAGCAAAAATGACATGGCGCTTGTGTAAATGTTTACAGTGGATACACAAACATAATCACCTAACACGTGCAACAAAATCACGCCGCACCAAAGATGGCAAAGCTATAACAAAATATATTTTAATTAACTGTGTAAATCGTCGACTCATCACCTGACCTGTCTTGAAGTCACCCTTTTTATACTGATCTTTACGTTTTTTCTTTGGTGGCAATACCACACCAATCAAAACAAAACAACCAACCAACCTCACTTCCCCAACAATTCCAACAGTTCCGGAACCAACCATTGGTCTGTTTGAAAATGCTCTTCTGAGGTTCTTGAGAGGCATATAGAAGCTGGCATTGAAATAAAAGGCAAAACTAATGGAGGCAAGAAATTGCCCAGAAACGTTGTGATATACAATAAACAAGAAGTTGTCATCCATATTATTTGCCTTTTATTTCTGAATACGGTCGTATTGCCATGAAGTACGTGTCCACACAAGGAAAGTCGTTCATTTTTGGTTGTCGAGGCACCAACTGTATGGTGCAACTTCTTTGAAAGGCATTTGAGAAGTTGTATAGATGAAGGAAAACCAAGTTCAAATACCTGCACCGAAACGTCGCACCCAGTGTAATAAAGGAGTTGACTATCCACAGAACCCGATATTCCTTCATGTATGGTGCAAGTTTGTGTCAATTGGTTTGACGCATCGTTGTACAGCGTCAAGGCTTAGATCTATTTCCATACAGGTTACACATTTGTCATTCCAAATGAGAAGATTCCCGTGAAGATCCTGTTAGAATCGTTCTTGAGTAAATATAAGCGACAAACCCATTCCACATTCATATTGTGCAAATCTGTGCCAAAAGCAAACTAAGTCAATTGTACAACTGTAATTAAACCATGAGCCTAACGCATGCTTGTCGTAAGAGGTGACTAACTGCATCAGGATGTCAGGCTCCCTGATATGGTTTATACATCCTATCCCAAATGCGTAGATCGATGCTCATGCTGTTGACCACAGGATTGACTGGTCCAGTTTCGATTATTTGCAGGCCGCTGCCATAATGCTGAAACATTGTTGAGTGCGTCTTTAAGCAGCAACCAACGACACAACCAAATGAAGAGACGATTATATTTAATCAAAGTTAACACCGGTTTGAACATTACATAATTTACATAAGTCCCGAGTTCTTAGATCGTTGACGTCTTCGATCTGATGAATTAAACTTCATAGAAACTCCATAGTAATATGAAATCTTTGAAGGAAATAGTCCTCAGTGTGGTAAATATTGTTTGGAATCAATTGATCGGCTCAGCGTAGAACATTACCGAGCCGAGGTTACACTGGTATCAGAATCTGACACACAGTTTGTTGCTTGAAGCCACACTTTGCAATATTCCTGCTTCTTGACGTTGGCCTGAACATTATTACCATACCAGACAACAAAAGTCAGTATGCATGTTTATGCCTGAATGATTTGCATTGAAGTGCAGGAGCTGGAATTTTCCTGCATGGGAAACTGCCCGACCTGAACAAGCAATAGATATTCATAAAAAAAACCGACCGTTACAAAATCGCTCTTTGCCATTCAGTCGTAAGAATGTGTTCGATTGTGCTTCTAAATCTGCGAAACATAGAATCCAAAGACTGGAGTTGCTGAAATATTGATAAGGGGGAGATAAGGAATGGTAGCCATCCCTCTTGTTAAACATTAGAGAATTTTGTCACAGTTAGATCCTTCCCAATGCAATTTGTGGAAGAGAATGTTCAGATCTAAGAGTGATATGGCAGATTAGTTTCTGAGCAAATATCCCGTCCACATCACGGTGCCTTGCCACCAGGGGTGGGATTTAAATACTGTTCCAGGGAATGAAATCGAATCCGAGTATCTGGAATGGTGAAGCAGAGTCTAACACCAAGATTAGCTGGGATCGCATGTGAGAATATGCTGACATCTAATGTATCAGCGGACTTGCTTTCTACAAACGAGACTCTCCTTAACGTACATGTGAGTCTGATGGTAGAATGTGTCCTGAGTTGAACCGGGCATTGCGCATGACGCACACTCTCCGTCACCTCATGACGTACCTCAGGTGGCCGCTGCTGCTGTACTGCTAGACAAGAAAAGCCGACAATAGGAAAATGACGGCCTCGTTTGTCAAATAGCTTGTGAATGTTTTATTTTTCAGCATGGACAGATACTGTTGGTCTTGATGTTTATGATCTCATTTTTCCAGCTTAGGTTATGCTTCTATGGCGAGTGTCAAGTGTTCTCTCAAATGGCAGCAGATACCTCACGACACGAATACTACACGAGTATTTATATGGTGTAATAGTAATTTTTCATATGACGAGCAATCTACGGGAGTTTGAGAAAGGGTATTGATAGACTTAAATTGAATTTACTTCATGAGATACCAAGTCTACTTTCTGCAAGATGCCTTGTGTGTCTTCAGTGTCTTAACTTCATCTCTTCATTGGATTGTGAACACCAAAGACACCCGTTGCTTTCTCATAAATACCAGGGGTGGTGGGATAGCCCAGTGGATAAAGTGTCTCCTTGTCATGTTGAAGTCCCCGGATCGATTCCCTCATTGATTTAATGTGTGAAGACCATTTCTGGTGTTCCCTGTCGTGATATTTCTGGAATACCGGAATATTGATACAAGCGGCGTCAAACTAAACTCACTCGTGAAGATCATGATGCCTTCCTCGTTGTAGTCATGGTGACTGCACTCGTCGACATTTTCTCTGACAGGTGACACAGGGACCCGAGTACAAGTTCTCCGCCTTACCAAAAGCATAGATTGCTCAAAACGAGATCTGACATAATTTTTAGTGAAAACGACACCTCTGGGTGTGACGTGCCCGTGCGTGACATACGAATACTGTAAAGAGCCGTGTTCAATCGACAATACACTGAATAAAGTGACATAAAATATAGTTATCCAACCAAGTGGATGTACTGAACGCAGTGGACATCACATCTTAAAATATTTTAACGTTGCTGTGTGAACTAACTAGCTGCTTAGGTGAACACGAACACCTGTCACACGTTCCCGAATTCACCGCTACTTATGAGGGTGCACATGTAGAAGTATGGGGTGTTCGTATTAATTGTTAAATATTGCGGGAGTAAGAGACAATGCAAGTGTCTGACAATATGTATTAATTTGTAGTTACTTTGTAATTAACGTCTGAGAGAGGCATTGACATTTTATCGGACGTTCGTGGCGAATGTCTTATGCACGCAACATGTAACACAAGAGTTTTTCGATTCAGACGCTTACCTTTCAGACACACTTTCCGGTCGGCGGTGCAAGACTGAAATAACCAGTCGGTGTTTATAGTCCGACTACTGGTATTGTAGAATGTTATGGCTGGTCAAATTGCTGTCAACACTATTTGTGTGACTTCACAATAGAGGTCTTCTAAATGGTTCACAAATGTTATATTAGTTAGATGGTTTGTTGTTTAACGCCGCGCTCAGCGATATTCCAACTGTTAGAGGGCGGTCTGTATATACTTGAGACCGGACCAGACAATCTAGTGATCAACAGCATGAGCATTGACCTACGCCATTGAGATACTATGACTTATTCTAAACAGTCTGACCATCCGATCACCTCTTACGACAACGTGGGTTGTTGAAGACCAATGCTAACCCGAATATTCATGGGTGCTTTCACAAATGTTGGAAACAAAGCTGTTCTGTGGCGGCCATTCCATATCACGTGTATAACGCCGAAGAGGCGCACCACTCGACACGAATAGAGCCAGTCTCTTCCAGTCGGTCTCATCGTTCAAAACGAACAGGCCAGTCACATATACATTCAACATTACAGGTACCATAACCCTATAAAATGGATGGATCGTGCTTCTAATATATTACAAACTTACTGAGACAGCAACAATGTGATGTCAAATCGGCAGTCGTTAACGTTATTGTGACTTATTATTTTAGGACTTGAAACCTAAAACGCATAATCGGAATCGAATGTTTGACCGTTACTGTAAATATCAGAATGTTATAGAAAGGATCGTATAATGTTGTAAAAGTTTGAGTGAGTGAGTGAGTTCGGTTTTACGCAGCACACAGCACTATTCCAGCTATATGACGGCGGTGTGTAAAGAGTCGAGTGTGGACCAGACAATCCAATGATCACCCACCTGAGCATCGATCTGCGCAGTTGGGAACCTTTGACACGTGTCAACCAACTGAGCGAGTCGGACACCCCGATCCCGTTAGTCGACTCTTACAGCAAGCACGAGTTGCAGAAGGTCAGTTCTAACCGGGATCTTCACGGATTAACTCAACCACTCACCATTATGAAGCCTTGAAATCAGATATATTTCAGTAACTAAATCTTTGTGCCTTGAACGCTGGCAAGAAATAATTCATTTTAATGTTTTGTCTTTGGTAGGATAATTTTTTGAAAAAATCGCCGTGTGTTGAACTTTTCAGCGAGAATAATAGCGTATAGGTCTGAAAATTTGTAATCCTCAGCGTTAAATGTCAACACAACAACCGTCTTCACAATATGATGAGGTAAACACCACGGCACTTAAAAGTCACATTCCATATTCAGGGATCAGAGCATAATACCGAAACCGATCCTTTGCCGTACTAAAGTGCGTCTGTAATCTGGTCAAACCTCTCAGTGCCAAATGTAAGAATACTGTGGGGGTATTCTCTGTGTGTACATACACGTGTACATCAGAGCATTATCATAAACATGCATCGGGTCATTACTGAGGGCTGTCTCTAAGCGTTCATTGAAACATGTCGAGGAGTGTTTGGGCCCATATTTACGCATTGCCCTTAACAACATAAAGCAGAAAGGGATCTGTACAACTGAATTAGGATCAGGTTTCAAGGAGGGAGTTACAGGTAGAGAAACAGTGGAGGGCAAGTCGAGAGGAGACTTGGGGAATGGGAGGGGGTGGGAGGGGGGGGGGGGGGAGAGAACAAAAACGAGGAGGTTAAGGATGAAGTTATAGAGAGCGCGGTAGATGGATTGTCTTGAGAGACAGGAAGATGAGAGAGAGAGAGAGAGAGAGAGAGAGAGAGAGGAGATTGAGAAGGGGGAAGGGCCTCAGACAGAGAGAGTGAGGAGAGAGAAAAGCGGATGAGAGAGGAAGAGAAGGGAGAGAAAGTGGGAAGAAAGGAGAGAGTGAGAAAGTGATAGATGAGAGATTAAGAGAGTGAGGGTAAAGAGGAGTGAGAGGGGGAGAAATTGCGTCGACATAGTAAGAGGGAGGAGCGGAGAGCGAGGGGTGAAGGAGAGAGGGGGGGATAAAGGGAGATAGATAGATAGATAATTAGAATGATAGACAGCATACGTTAAGTTAGTATACCAATACCTTTACAAGCTAAACCAATCACCACTGGGTTTCCTGGGATACCTGCTGGTAAACATACGTTAGTAGTTAACTGAACGTATATGTTACTCTTTTACAACAATATTTCCCTTACGACCTTTGTCACCACAAGGCACCCACTAATTATTAAGGATATTAAAATGAATTACCTACTTCCCTCAGCACATTCATACTGCTCTAGAGTCTGCCCGGGGGAGATACACGACACGCATTTAACACAGTTTCACGAACACTTTCATTATTCAGAGTATGAAGTTACAGTCAGGGCGTGTGTCTCCCTAGGACTGATACCAGTAAAATAGCAAATGTCGTGCAGAACTTTTATAAATCAAAACCATTCTCTAAGGAATGCTAGCACATTTGACTACGATGTAACCATTTCAGTGCTTTGCCTGTTTTAAATAAATAATAATAATATTAGTGGGTATTTGTAACTGCGCCTGTATCCGTGCTTTCGATGCTCGCTCAAGGCGCTCCAAAGAAAGGTGAAATGTATATTTAACATATATATTACGCTACTAACATTTAGAATTAAAAAAGGAAGAAAGATCTAATAGAAGGCTATGGAGAAGTAATGGGTTTTTAGAAGGGACTTGAAAGAGTTCAGTGATTCGGCACATTTGATGTCAGCAGGCAGTGAATTCGAAATCAATAAACCATGAAACTTTGCAGAAAACATGGGAGAGTCCAGCCTGCTGCCTGCTGGCGCTGACGACCCAAGCGTAGTCCCAACAACCATTACTACCATTTCCAAATTCCATTGCGTTTCGTTATAAATAATATTCGACCTAGAGACACCAGCAACCTGTGTATCTAATCAAAAAGTATCAAAATTATGTGATAATTATAATACTTATCTACATTGTGAAACGGAATGAGATACTTTTTTACCCGTGTTCAGTCAGATATACTGTACAATGCCCACCTAGTTGAAAACACAACATATAACATATACTACATGGCACATAAGTAAGGAATTTATATAATAAATTAATTCGAAATGACTGAGTATCTATATGTTTCCCTATAGCTGTAGACATAAATGGTTTCATGATGGGCTAAGGGTTACAATTACCAAATTTTTGGCAATAACAAATCTTCCGTAAACAGATATCAAACACAACAAAGTTGTTTACTTTATACCCAAAGAAGGTATTACTATCATCATGGTACTTGTATAACCTTCAATAACATTGATACAACGTATCCAAGTTGGCTCTAAAGAGCTATGTTTAATATCGCCATACCCCGAGGTCATTTCAGATAATACACTGCGGGGGACTACGCATGACTGTCGAAATCATAAGGAGCTGCTTTCACACTGTTTATGGGAATAAGATCAGCACCCACCTTCTAGAACCACAAAGGCACTGATCATTCACCCTTTGACACTAAATCTTATTCCCATGAGGAGACATGTTAGCTAGTTCTTAAAAGACACACGATATTGTGTGGTTGTTATTACATGGGAGTCAAGCGAGTAGCGGTCGCGATTTAACTTCATTACTTCGAATGTAAGGGTCATACTGAGAGATTAAATCATTGAGTGTTGCGCTATGAAACATCCAACACCGCACTCGGAAAGAGTCGAATGATGGTAGATGTATATGACATTGAATGAACTTAATCCCATGCTTATTGCGTTTGACTGTGCGGTGAAATAGTGGCGGTAGGGGTGTATTGGTTCTCTTTAACCCTCAATAGCAAATACAGCGCGACCTCATTAAACCTGATCCTGATTCAGAACTGCAGAGCAACCGGGACTAGAATACCTGGTTATTTTAATGTTTTAGTCTAGCGGTTAAAGCGTCCGCTTGTCACGCCGAAGACCTGGTTCGATACACAGAATACTCCCAGTAACGCCCCACTCAATTATACTCCAGTTATATGCAGTCAACGAAATAGCCACAGACTCGCTAGCATGTGACTGGTAAAAATCCAGTCGGGCCAGAAAATCTTCAGTCACAGGTCCGACTGGCCAGTGAATTTTCATTTTGTAGAATAAATCACTCTCTCTGACTTGTTAAGTTACAATAGAGCTTCAAATCATGCAAGTTTATGGTTTGGTGAAAAACGTTTACGAGGGTTGGGTGAAAAGTTCTAAGCCTCACTGTGAAAAAAAGTTACAAAGTCCACGTTTGTAATTTATTTTTCTACATAGTCCCCTTCCAAGTTCACACACTTTTGCCAGCGATGCTGCAAGGCCCGAATCCCGGTCAGGAAGAAATCTTCTTCAGCTACCCTAAAAAAATCAATCACAGCGGAAATGACGTCATCATTACTTGCAAAATGGCGACCGACGAGTTCCTTTTTCATTTTGGGGAACAGGTGGCAGTCAGAAGGAGCCAAATCAGGTGAATAAGGAGGATGGTCAATGAGTTCAAAGCCACAATCGCGGATTGTTGACATGGCCACCTCCGATTTGTGAACAGGCGCATTGTCTTGGTGGAAGAGGACACCTTTAGCGATCATCCCTCGTCGTTTGGCTTTGATTGCTTCTCGCAACTGGTTCAGTAGATCAGCATAGTATCTGCCGTTGATAGTTTGGCCTTTTTCAAGATAATCAATGAGCAGAATACCCCTGGAATCCCAAAAGACTGATGCCATCACCTTTCCAGCTGAAGGAACAGACTTGGCTTTCTTCGGAGCTGGTGAATCAGGATGTTTCCACTGTTTTCACTGTAGTTTTGTTTCTGGTTGAAAGTGATGCAACCAGGTCTCATCCATGGTTACAAATCGTGCCACAGAATCATCGGGATGTGCTTCAAAACGACGCAAATTGTCAAGGGACGTCTGGAACCTGACACGTTTCTGTTCTGCTGTCAAGAGCTTTGGCACCCATCTTGCAGAAACTTTAGTCATTCCTAATTCGTTGGTGATAATATGCTCAACCCTCTCGTGAGAGATGCCCACTACACTAGCAATATGTCGAGTAGTCAATCCTTGATCAGCCATCAACATATCGAGCACTCGCGTGATGTTTTCTGGAGTGGTTGCTGTTGAAGGCCTTCCTGAGCGTGGGTCATCATCAAGGCTTTGTCTGCCACGCTTAAATTCTGCAGCCCACTTCTTTACTGTGGAAAATGAAGGAGCATCATCCCCTAGAATGGAGACCATGTCAGCATGTATCTGTGTTGGGGACATCCCTTTCTTTTGCAAGTACTTGATGACTGCCATGTATTCAGTTTTGTCCATTTCTGATGATTTCAGAGGGTAGGTTTACCAAAAGAGCTGTAGTTGAGATAAAACTATTAGTACGTTTGTAGTTCTTGTGTCTATGATTCACTAAATGATTGTCCTCATTGGTGGCAAACACCTGTCTCTACCTGGTGGGAAAAAAAACCACTCAGGCTGAGAACTTTTCAGCCAACCCTCGTATCATATTAGCAGCTTAATGATGAAACCCGTGTCTACATTCAACTTTCGGGGTAGTGAATTATTCTTGGACATAGCTAGCCCGACTGGCAAGCAAAATGACGCTGGCCGGTACATACACGACTCTGAAACTGGTGGTTGATGTTATGAGCGGCATCATGGAGGTGAGATGCATTGCAGTTACAGTCCATTAATGAACATAGCGCCGCGCCGTCAGCTGACAATGTGTCACATTAGCGGACTGTTACTAAGGTACTACATGTATTCATCTTATACAGCATGTCACCTCGAACATGTGATTCACATACATTTGAGTTGGCACAGTGACTATGCGCTTAAATGTTTTGTTACGGGATCAATCCTACATTAGTCCTAACCCCACCGTTGAAGATCCGAGTTAGGCCGTCACCAACCCGTGCTTGTCGGGAGAGGCGACAAACTTGATCGGGTGGCCAGGCTTGCTGACTTGGTTGACGCATGTCATCGGTTCCCAATAGCGTAGATCGATGCTCATGCTGTTGATCCCTGTATTGTCCGATCCAGAGGTGGTTGTTTACAAATCACACCCATATAGCTGGACTATTGGTGAGCGCGGTGGTAAACAACAAACAAATACATGTAACGCACTTTGTCGTAAGACGCCAATAAATCAGCCGAGTGGTCAGCTCGGTGGCTTTCTTGATTGATGAAGATCCCCGCCCTTCATTGTTTCTTTTCATACAGTGGACAGGTTCATATGAAAGAGTTCCAAAATGATCAACCAACCCTTGCCGAGCCCACTGTTGCGACTGTCTGAGATCAATTCAGTGTTCAATCACTGACGCTGCTGAGTTGAAAGCTACCTGAAAAATACCCGCCTTACACACCCGCATTATTTACAACGGCGCCACAACGGCAGATGGCATGAAAAGCCGTAGCTCTCGGACGTACAGATTAAACTGAGAAGGGGAAATCTTCTATTCCAAGACCATAAGTCCGTAAATCACTGAGAATCCTCTTCACACAGACTAGGTAAATACCATCAGGCTGTTTATGTAGACCCCTCCACAGGGGGTGTTTATTAAAGTTTAGAACCACATTCTGTTTGAATGCTTAAAACAGAATATTTGTGAATCACAAATGTCATGACACGGTCTAGCAAGATATTTTGACATTGGGCACACTTTTACTTTAATGTCAACGTGAGGCGTTCAGTTGCCATCCGTCGTGTAATGTAGAGATATTTCCATGTGTCACCTAAGTTCGTGGATTTCAGGTTGCGTTCTCCCACCATGGCAGGCCTCGACGGTGGAGGACCTGGGACCGTGGTGTTGGTGTTGCTACTGTTGCTGTGCCAACTTACCTACGCATTTGTAGCAGGTAGGTGTGACAATGGAGTCTGTTATTATTTCGTGACTTGGGATACTTATTGAAGTAACAACCAAACAATGTTTGATTGTCACCAGAGATATGGTGTTTTATGTTCATATACGTGTATTAACACTATTTAGAACCAGTAAACGTGTCGCAATGTCTTACCTGTATAACAATAAGAAAGTCCAAGCTGGCATTGTGTAGCTGAGGGTTCGTTGCACGTTTGAAGCTAATGTTTAGAAATTTTTTACGATGGTAATATTATATCAAAGTAGTGTAATATATTATCAACAATGCACAAATGGAGGTGTAGACCCAGGGTCAGTGGTAGATGACAAAATAGAATTGATTCGATTCTAGTGTTAGGATGCAAATATAACAGTCATGTTTTGGAGTTTAGATTGCAGCGTTTTGGCTTAGGAAGCCTGAAAATGTTCATAAACGTTTGTATTTTTATTTTTTCGATCCAATTTTCTGGTGAATGTTTTCATTAACCCGGAAAATCACAGTCTTCAATTTAATACTTGAATAGTTCTACCCGTGCCACACCCGATATGTTTCCTTCTAGTCACACTTTGTGGCATAAATAATTACACAACCGCATGATCCCAAGTATACGTAGTGGTACATTTAGTTCCACACTGGTATCTCAATACGAACGTAAATATGACCAACCTATTTCTTATGATCACTCACGCAGCGCTGACACCGACCTGTTTGAGTGGATAATATGGATTACGCCGTGTCTAGCAATGTTCCAGTAACATCGCCGCGGAAGACACCATCCAAGACACGAGTCTAGGAATATGTCAGTCCCACTGCGTCCCATCTCAACACATTAGTCACATATCAGTCCCAATGCGTCCCATTTCAACACATTAGTTATATGTCAGTCCCAATGCGTCCCATCTCAACACATTAGTTATATGTCAGTCCCACTGCGTCCCATCTCAACACATTAGTCATATGTCAGTCCCAATGCGTCCCATCTCAACACATTAGTCATATGTCAGTCCCAATGCGTCCCATCTCAACATATTAGTCATATGTCAGTCCCAATGCGTCCCATCTCCACACAATAGTGATCACGCATTTCAATGTAGTGCTGAATTATTTTTTAATAACATTATGCGGTAATGAACATTACACAGTCTGGTTACTTGTATTGACAAATAGCTCTTAATTTGCTAAAGATTATTTCTATTATTATTATTGTGCTCCTAAACTGTATACATATACAATAATTTAACAGGGCTCAGTGTGGGGAACATTTTGGACGTTCTTAGTGGCGAAAGACCTTTGATGTTTACAAATTATGTCGCATGTGGCTCAAATTCCTCGATCGTGTTTTGTATTCAATGGTGAGATTACGAACGATGATATAAAACTACGCCCCGATACATATTCACCTCTGTATTACAACGCGATGATATGTTCACCCGAATTTCAAGGGTTATTGTTTATGCATTAGTATTTAACCTCCAGACAAGCGGAGTGGCGATGTCAGGTCATAGTTATCGGCACAATGCTGTTAATCACATCAGATAATGATTTTGTGTCCCGTGCTGATATTACTTATGATGGTATTTGAAGATCCACTTTGGGCATATGACTCAACTTGTCTCCGAATTCCGGCACCAATGAAAATTGATTTAGATCCGGAGTTCGAGAAAGAAGAGTGCCCAGATAAGATCAAAGTTGAATGATGTTTTATAATAAAATTACGTTGCTTTTGGCAGACATGTGGAGCTTACAAAATTCTACTTTTCAAGATAATATGGACATAACATTTATTATAGTTCATTGTCCAATGATTTGTAGCATATTTCCCTGGCCCTGGGGTTTTATCATTGTCTCAGACACAACTTTACATTCCACAATACGCTGATAGACAATGGTATACCAGAAGTTCTGTTGTTTGTGATTGTTTTGCGACGCGTTTCACAGCAATAGTCCAGCTGGCCTGTAAATAGTCGAGTCTGGACCAAGTGTTTAAAAGCATGAAAATCGATCTACACAATTGGGAACAGATGACATGTGTCAGCCAAGTCAGCGAGTTTCACCACCTGATGCTGCTAGTCGCCTCAGATGACATGTGTCAGCCAAGTCAGCGAGTTTCACCACCTGATCCCGCTAGTTGCCTCAGATGACATGTGTCAGCCAAGTCAGTGAGTTTCACCACCCGATACCGCTAGTCGCCTCAGATGACATGTGTCAGCCAAGTCAGCGAGTTTCACCACCTGATCCCGCTAGTCGCCTCAGATGACATGTGTCAGCCAAGTCAGTGAGTTTCACCACCTGATCCCGCTAGTCGCCTCAGATGACACGTGTCAGCCAAGTCAGCGAGTTTCACCACCTGATCCCGCTAGTCGCCTCAGATGACACGTGTCAGCCAAGTCAGTGAGTTTCACCACCTGATCCCGCTAGTCGCCTCAGATGACATGTGTCAGCCAAGTCAGCGAGTTTCACCACCTGATCCCGCTAGTCGCCTCAGATGACATGTGTCAGCCAAGTCAGAGAGTTTCACCACCTGATCCCGCTAGTCGCCTCAGATGACATGTGTCAGCCAAGTCAGCAAGTTTCATCACCTGATCCCGCTAGTCGCCTCAGATGACACGTGTCAGCCAAGTCAGTGAGTTTCACCACCTGATCCCGCTAGTCGCCTCAGATGTTATGTGTCAGCCAAGTCAGTGAGTTTCACCACCTGATCCCGCTAGTCGCCTCAGATGACATGTGTCAGCCAAGTCAGTGAGTTTCACCACCTGATCCCGCTAGTTGCCTCAGATGACATGTGTCAGCCAAGTCAGCGAGTTTCACCACCTGATCCCGCTAGTCGCCTCAGATGACACGTGTCAGCCAAGTCAGTGAGTTTCACCACCTGATCCCGCTAGTCGCCTCAGATGATATGTGTCAGCCAAGTCAGTGAGTTTCACCACCTGATCCCGCTAGTCGCCTCTTACGACAAACATGACAAGACCGGTCTTACCCGAATCTTCAGGATGGAAAGTGGCTTTTAGCAAAACTCAGGTATCAGTATATCAGTGAAACGTCTTTATGTGTAAAGAAGGTTTCTTACAACAAATTGGCAAAGTAGAATTTTTTATCTTAATCAGGTCATTAATTTTAAATTAGATTTTAAGTGAAAAGAGTAAGTATTTTGACAAAAATATATTTTTGTGATCGAGCTTGGTCTGCCTGTCTACCAAGATGGCGGTGATATAGCGTGCTGAAGTATTTATGATGGAGAGATACCCATATCTTCTGGATGAGTCTATGCAAACAGTGCAGTAACCAACACTATCACTGTCTCTGTACTCATGATTCATTGACCTTATCCTTTAATGACCCTGGACTGACTTTTACACCGGCTTTATCTCTGTGAATTACAGCCCAACCATCCAGGGTTACGCGGTGAACGCGACACTGACGTTACCCGACATTGACGTAAAAGTGTTCTCTTCTACGTTGCCGGCTATTATCCTCTAGCTTAATTGTGTATCAGTTTATCCACCCACTTCAGCGTTGCTAGGCAATGCATGTAAATCCTATCCTATTCACGTGTATAATCCGGAGGTAGGAAATGTAGGGAGTCACAAAGGGGAGGTTTTTACTCCCTTGGAAAGAGACTATGTTCCGATTGTTGTGTGGGCAAGAACGACATTGTGCGTGTTCGGCGTCATATCGGGACGTTTTGTGCAGCTTTGGTATAATTAGACACAACATCAACTCTTAAAGGAGAGGAGATAAATTAAGTCTTTGTACTTGGAGGTTATTTGATATTAATATCGATACGATATATGACACAGGTCATACGTGATTTTCAATATAGTTTCCATGAGCAATACGCCCTGTTGAAAGTGGTATTATACCTGTTAATGAAGATCAATAAGAGTAGAAAAACAAATTTTGTGTGCATAATCTACTAAATTTAAGACATGGTATACACTATGATAAGATTATTAATTTGGGCAGTTGCACTAAGGGAGTTCACATGTACCGGATTGTATTGTAATAATTGCAGGTATTGTTTGCAAAGATGGTATCGAGTATATATTTGTGAGAATAATTGTACGCTAATAATTGGTGTTTATGCCGAACAGGTAACATTTTGATTGTCCTTTAAGAGCATTATTGTCCCATTTTTTCATGCCATGCCAGTGTTATTTTAATCCTGCTATCGGGGAAATGAATAACCCGATCTTGTAATTCCGACGCACAATGCGAGTCTTTTGATGTAGTGTTATATTGACGTGTGGGCCATTTAGAACCCAGTAATTACCATGCAAGTAAAGGCAGAACAGACATTGGATATACTGTACAGCGAATTTATCTCGAAATAACGTTCACATCGAATAGTTTCACTTCCACACATTTATTAAAACATGGCCATGTCGAATCATTGTTAATTGTTAATTTCGAATGTATGTTAAAACCGTTATAGAATACATATATTACTTCAGAGGTAGTTGTGTCACATATAAAAATGTTGGCATTGAATGCTGAAAAATATTACTTGCATGCAACTTTTGTCATCTCGAAGAATACATTACACCGAAACCGTTTCCCGACGTCCATAAACATTTCTTGTTGATAGTACAATTCATATCTGAAATATCCAAAGCGACTTTCCTATGTACATGCAGACAGACAATCTTTATATCAGTCTCGGGGACCTGCATGTCGTTTTTGCATTATCTTTGATATTTAAGATATTTCAGATAAACATTTACAAAACTAAGAAAAAAAACCCCTCAAATTATTATTCTGAAATTTCAAGTTCTTAGTTTGAAAATATAAGTGATAACACAATTATCCCGATGTAATCATCCAGTTATGAAGGTAATAATTTAGTTACATGAAAATACGTTTTGAAACTTCAAGATACTGTGCAGAAAATTCTGTATGAACTGACTTCAGCAGTAGATACCGTCTCTAACGTTATTCTTTCAGCTGACGATGTTTGAAGATAGAAACTTGAAATTGGGTTAGATAGCAGCTTGGATCTTCAAGATTATATCTTGAATTATGAAGATAATGCCTTGAAATTTCAGAATAAGAACTTGAATTGCTCAAAGATGGAAATGGCCAATATGTGGACCCCTGGTTTGATCTATTATTTTGAACTAATACAGCTGAACATAGACTAATGTTAGCTGGGTATATATGATTTTGATAGTCATGAAGAAACCCATGTAACTTGAAAAGGAGCCCTAATGAAAGGGGAAATTGAGAAATACTAAACCTGAGGAAATTTAGACTTGCTACTTTGCGAGCTCTAGCATCGGATGGCTGGACAGAAGGGAAATAATGTGGCTCAGGGACTGTGAGACAGACTAAACTGATCTGTTCTTTACAGACCAAATTGAACGGTATGACTGGTTTTATGATGTATCAATGGCTGTTTCCACAGTACACCAACACAATGATACAATAGGGTGCAAGGGTATGGATATATTACGTCGTTATGTATTGCATGAGTCTCACTGTTGCTTGACGGGCCACATGCGGAAATATGGCCAAGAACCTTTCCTGCATGCATGTCTGCCCTGAATTACTCTCTCACAACCTGTTGAGTGTGTACTGACCTGACCTCGACAGTGCTGCGTATACATGCATAGGGGTGGTCCACATTAGCGCGTCCTGTTGTGTCCTCGTCCGACTGTAAAGGCTGGGTCATCATCATCATCATCATCATCATCATCATCATCATCATCATCTTCTTCTTCTTCTTCTTCTGCTACTGCTGCTGCTGCTGCTGCTGCTGCTGCTACTACTACTACTACTACTACCGACCCTTGAAGATCCGGCGTAGAATAGATCCCACAAAAGGCAACTATGTTTGTTGGAAAGGGCGACTAACGGGATCGGGTGGTCAGGCTCGCTTACTTGGTAGACACATGTAATTGCTTCTCAGTTGAGGAGATCGATGCTCATACTGATGATCACTGGATTATCTGATCCAGACACGATTATTTACAGACCACCGCCATGTAGCTGAAATATTGCTGAGTGCGGCATAAGCCTAAACTCACTCACTCATAACTACTACTACCACTACTAGTACTACTATTATTATTACTACTACTACTGCTGCTACTACTACTACTACCACTACTAGTTACCACTGCTACCGCTACTACCACTACTACTGCTACTAGCACTACATCTGCTATAACTTCTACTGCTGCTACTGCTATTACTACTAGTTCTACTACCTCTACTACTACTGCCACTACCACTACTACTACCTCTGCTACTACTACTACTGCTGCCACTACTACTACTACTACTACTACCTCTACTACTACTACTACTACTACCACCACCACTACCACTCCTACTATCACTGCTGCTGCTGCTACTATTTCCACTACCATTGTCACTACTACTGGGATATCAAAAGAATCAGCTGAAACGGAGATTCGGTTGATTGGCTGTTACTCGTAATTTTCATTTCGTGGATATGCAACTGAGATGATTATGGTTCATTTCATCGGTGACAGAGAGTCTGACTGGACTGATGCAGATGTAAGGTGAGGATCTGGTACGTTCAGGTTCAGATCACGTGTATATAATCTACATGCCAATCTTGTATTGTCCAACACAGGTGCCGCCCCAACATTTGACAACATAGCAACTGATGGCAGTACTCGCGTCAGTATTGCTGAAAACACCGGAACAGGGGCCTCAGTATTCGGCATCCAAGCAACTGACCCGGATGGAGATCCCATGACCTTTTCACTGACCACTGCGTCAGTGCCCTTTACACTAGTGGGCCAACAGCTGCAAGTAGGCGGGACCTTGGATTATGAAGCAAGAACCTTTTATCTACTGAATGTGACGTAAGTTCAGATGGGCTTCTTTACATGTGTAAAGCCCATTTCTAGTGCTAGTTGGTTTTAAGGCCTGACGCTATGTATCTGCCACTTCATTGATATATATATATATATATATATACGTATCAATGTATAACTGAACCATAAACAGTGAATGATTGTGTATGTTTCGCTATTGCTGCTTTGCAACCATTCATAAACTTCCGTTCTTCAGAGTAAGTGACGGAACAGCGACAACCACAGGAGTCATCAACGTGGACGTTACCGATGTCAACGACAACCTGCCAGTGATTAGCGGAGTCACGTCCATCGCCATAGACGAGGAAGAAACCGTTGGAACTGTAGTGCCCTTCACGTATACTGTCGCTGATAATGACACCGGGGACACGCTGTCATACCAACTGACAGGTTGTGGTCCTGGCTTGTTGGGGTTGGGGTGGGGGATAGTGGCTAAAGTGTTGGCTTGTCACGGCTGTGACCACGATAAGGTGCTGAGAAAAACAGTGGCATACAAACTATATATGCACTCACGAGCACGCACGCACGCACGCACGCACACGCACAATCTCGCATTTTGCTCGCTTCATACCAATGTCAACACATTAACCATGATGTTACACTTACTTAAATATGACCCGGTTTAGAATTGGATTTCAGCGAAACATACTTGTTGTAAGAGGCGATGTTCCGTTGGACGACGTAGTTAATACATGCCTGAACAGCACAAGTTGATGCTCATGCTATTGATCACTGGGGTGTGTGGTCGAGACGCGATTATTTACTGCTCGCCGCCATGTAGCTGGAATAATTCTGAAAATGGTTTTAAAGAACAAAATTAACAATTATTTAAATCGTAAAATATGTGTATGTGTTTTAAATCTAAGAAAAAATTTTTTTCTCGTCTCGTTCAGTTTTGTTCTCAGGTAAACCCCCAAACACATATGAATAAGCTATTGTTTACATGAATGCATGATCTAAAAAATCGTTAACTTCACTCCCGGGATATTTCAATGCTTGCCGCTAGAGACGACTTCATGCATCCCGTTCGAATCAGCGTGCAGCATTAGTTTATCACAATCAGCAATAGTCCAACTATATCAAGGCAAGCTATAGATTATCAAGTTTCGACCAGTCATTCCAGCGACTGACAGCATGAGCAGCAATTGAGCGCGATGATATGCATCAACCAAAGCAACCGAAATCCTCTTAAGAGCATGGGTTCTTGACCATCAATTCTAACCCGAGTCACAAACGATTAGTGTTATATAACAGAATCAATTTAAATTAAACATAAATGTGAGGAAATTATTATGAATATTCTAACTTATCCCAAAAGGATGAATCGATAGACATATTTTCGCACATTGATGTTCACGTAGGATGAAAGCATTGTATGACATGCATGAAACGCCGCAGGTGTCCACGCGACCTACTTCACAATCGAGAGCGCCTCTGGTACTATAAAGACCTCACAGAAGTTAGACAGAGATGCTTCGGGTGCAATCAAAATTTTTGACCAGCTGACCTTGACGGTGACCGACGGTGCTGGTCAGTCCACTACAGCCTCATTGAATGTGACGCTGAACGACATCAACGACAACACCCCCAAATGCACACCGTCTGCATTCTTCGCCGATGTAACGGAGAACTCTCCCGTCGGTGAGTATAACGAGTATTTCAGTTTAACGTTTGGCCGGTATCTTCAAGTACAGGTGTTCAGCAACACCCGTCTCTCTCGTATGAGGCAAAAGGAAACATCTAAATAGTCAGGCTCGCTGCCTTGCTTGATGCTTGTCGTCGTACCCCAGCTGCCTAGATCAATGTTCATGATTTTGATCTCTGGATGTTGTGGTCCAAACGCGATTAATCTTCGCCGAAGTTTTAGAGAACCCTCCCGTTGGTGAATAACCAACCATTTCAGAATCACTTCAATATGTACCATAAAATGCAGCATTTACATTAACTCCTGAAACATAATAGTTGAGCAACTAGCGAGAAGTAGACGTTGCATACTACAAGTGTTTTATGACACCATTGATTTCGGCTATTAACATGCTGATTTACATTGCCGATTGCCGTGCTCAAAACTCATAGCTGATGGTATGTTCTGGAATCGTTTGTTACTGACATCACCACAGACTCAGACCCCAAAGTTTTAAGACGTGCCTGAATGTAATTACTTTTCGTTACTTTGTGTATATCAAATTCATTATCGATGACCTGTGTATATCTAGCGGGGCTCCGTGTATATAGTAACTCCTTGGTACCTAGTAAAATGATTGTTTTCAATCTATAACTGCATTGTATTGTGAATGTTTTAATTCTCTTTTGTAGACACATTTGTTTTCAGTGTATGACTTAATTTAGTAACCGAATTGTTACACTCATAGAAGTCGTTGACTAATTATCACTGACTATATTTCTTGAGATGGAGCACATATACTATTATGACTTATCTGATGTGACAGACACTACCGTCGTTGCCTTGACATGTACCGACGACGATGCCTCCCCGAACAGTGATATGACAGTGACCATCGCCAGTGGTGATGATGCCACACAAAAGTTCAAGGTCACCGCCATGAACATTCTGACGACGGCAACAGTGACGGACTTCGAAACCACGACGTCGTACACCCTTGTCGTCAACATCGCCGACGGTGGAGCAACGCCGAACGTAGCCACTGCTACAGTTGTTGTTTCTGTAAGAAAAATATTGGAAATATTTGAACGTGTTTAAACAAAAATAACACTTTACATTACTGGATGAACATTAGTTCTAATTGGTAGATAGCCGCCGATGTTCGAAAGTACATTTTACTACGTCATGGATCCGTTAAGATGATAATTACCGGTCTTAACCAAGCCATGTTTTCCTTATGAGGCAAGAAACGGAATCGGCTGGTCAAGCTATGCACGCTTCTTTGATGCATGTCTTCGTATTCCAGTCGCTTACATCGATACTCATCACTGTATTGTCTGGTGAATACCAAGTTCTTTACTGTTTGGGTAATATGACATTGCTCATCACATGCAACAGGTTCTACCTGAGAATGAAGGCACACCGGCTTGGGGAACGTTCGTGCCTGCATACGTATCAGGAACACCTTACCCCGTGTTAGAGAATGCTAACGTTGGTACGTCTGTTGTTACCATAGCAGCAACAGATTCAGATGCTGGGAATGATGGTACAATCACGTACACGCTGGTGACAACAACTGGAGGTATGGAAACTGTTTGTAACTCATACCCTCTACTTCATTTCCATCCATCAATTGTTCTTTGACGGTAAGTGTATTGTGACAGCATCCTTTGAAGATGGGTGACACGACGTCTTTCGGCATTACTATAAAACACACAAACAATAATACACCATCTTTACGTGATTCAAACATATGCTGCGATGAACTAATGAGAAATTGTGTCAACACTTTGACAACATCACCGCCCTTCCTCATTTGGCATATGTAGTTTGCTTTATGAATGTACAATTAGATGAATCTAATATGTAATGATTAAATCATCCTCTCTTCCAAAGTTACTTGACAGACATTATGTGATCTATTTTTCTGATGAAAAGATGATGCTATGTTTATATCTGCAGCTGGTGTAGGTACTGTCAGTGGGATTTTCCATTTGGATTCCGTATCTGGGAAAATCTCAACAACTGCGTCTCTCGACCGTGAATCGGTCGCATCTTATGATGTGACAGTGAGGGCATCTGACGGAGGTACTCCTGCTAAGACAGTAGACCGAACATTCACAATCTCAGTAGCAGATTACAACGACAATGCACCCGTCTTTACATCAGCGCCATATTCCAACTCACCTCTGGAAACTGCAGCGACAGCTGGAGCAACAATAGTTTCAGTAGCGGCAACAGATGCTGATGCAACGTCAACCCTGACATATGCGATAGAGAGTGGGGACACTACTAGATTCCAGTTTAATTCATCTCGTCTTGAACTGAAGACAGCAATCAACCTTGATAGTCCGGACAATGATCCTGACTACTATGTCCTCAGGATCATTGTGACGGATGGTGGTACACCGGAGCTGACGGGAACAACGTCGGTGACTGTATCCGTTGTGGCAGTCAATGACCACGATCCTACATTTGCTGCCGGATTCCCTTCAACTGTCTCGGTACGTTGTGTTATTTTAGATGTGGCACTGTGGTCAATATATTGTCACCTCGTTAATTTAATCTTAATCTGCTATTGTGCTATGGTTGATTGTGGACTGATTGTTATTTCAGTTTGCAGAGAACACAGCAGTAGGGACAGTGATTGAAACTATAACTGCCACAGATCTCGATGCTGGCAGCGATGGACAGGTCACATATTCTATCACAAGTAAGGAGAAGCACTTGCTTTTCAAGAATCTATATCATCGCGGTCCTTTCAAGAATAATGTCGTGATTGCAGGTATTCTTTGACGTTAGTTGTATTTTTGCCATTGGATACCAGTGACGTCAATTACTTCAGCTCACATGTATTTCAGATGGCAATACGAACACTGACTTCAGCATCGATCCAACACTTGGTACGATCACACTCCAGAAACCTTTGGATTTTGAGACGACCCCTTCCTACACGCTTCAAGTGACTGCAAGTGATGGCGGAGGCACTGTGAGATCGGCAATAACAACAGTGACAGTCACGGTTACCAACATCAATGACAACTTACCATCCTGTGCTTCATATGCAGTGTACGTGACTGTGCTTGAAAGCAGCAGTGTCAATGACGTGGTAAGTACGTGTGAGTTTTGTATCACCGTAGACTTACACATGAGTATACAGCAATAAGGATCGTTTCCTCAAAAGAACGAATATGACTAGATGTTTCGTAGCCGGATGTCCCGTACGAAAATGTCCAAAGAAGAAGACCCTTAAACGTGAAACCGGTATAGTCCCTGTCATGAACTAAAATCTTGAACCAGTGCAATGGCACAATGTGTCTCAATACAGATACCAAGAGGCAGCATTATGATGATATTGATGACACCATATTTCAAAAGAGACCTGCACACCCTGCTCTACCAAAGCACCTGCTACACAATATTTATTAACAAGTCTCTGTTCAAGACAGAAGCCGTAATCCACTTCCCATCCTTACCATTTCGGGCTAGTCCATTGTCAGTATAGTGTGCTATGTTGTACCATGTTCACTTGGGTTGTATTCAGGTGTCCACACTGACGTGTACAGATGCAGATGCGAGTGACGCCCTATCGTATACAATCACATCAGGGAACAGTGATGGCAAATTCGCACTCAATTCTAGCAGTGGAGCTATAACACTGGCCTCAAGTAAGATGAAATTGTGTTCTCAGTGGTTCTTTTATTAAACATGAAACTTCAATGGGTTCTTGTACATGTAAATGTTAAGGGTGTGTAACAGAGATGCCTTTTGTGTCGTTACAAAATATACCCGAAAATTCACACTTAGGAAATGAAATATATTGAACGTGGATAGTTCAAGGTATTTAATATGGGAGAATACCACTATGACCAGGTTTAACCTGGGGCACCTGCCGATTTGTACTGTCCTGGGCCAAGAGAGCTGCAGGAAGCAGGTCTCTTATGGAAACAGTGCGGGGTGCAGGGAAACGTGACCAGAATTTCATTTATCTTGCCACCAACATTTGTGCAGAAGTTCTGGTGATTACCAAAACGCACATTATTAGTCCTTGGGAGAAACACAGATCTCATCGCAAGCCGTACAACTGTTCAACGTGAACTTGCAACTTTCATGCGCTAGGGTGGTATGTTTTTACTATGGCTGTTGCATGTGTGATTCAATGCAGTTAACTGACAACTCACAGCATCAGGAAACCTGAGAGAGTGTGCATTTAAACAGGCACAAAATCCGATCGCCTCAGGTCAGGAAGTTCATGTTTTGATTCCACATACCTAGGACAATTCACTTCCGCTAAATTGTCGTAATGGTTGCTCGACCGCAACATCAGCCATTGTTTAGGGGCCGCGTAAGTGCCAGACCTCATCTAAACAGAACGCGTAAACAAGCTCCAATATAGACTGTCTAGTCCCCGTGAAATAGGAAAGTGACCCCATCGTGCTGTTGCTGACTGTGCAGGGCGCACGAACCGCACACTGATGTCTTATCCTGTTTTAATGAGCAATACGGCTAGAGGCTAGAGGTATCCACTGGCAACACACTTTGTTCTATGTCTGGGATATAAAGCAACATTATAACGTTTCATTTCTTGGTGTAGAACATGTCCACACTGGTAGTAATAATGTACAGCCTGTTGGCGTAAACTGTTATAAATGTTTCAGCTGTGGACTACGATTCAGCCACGACGTCGTACACTCTGCAGATCCATGTCAGTGACGGAACCAACTCCAGGACTGTCACTGTTTACGTAGATGTTGGTGCTGTAAATGAAGCCACGCCTACATTTGCAACACCATTCCCTACAGTGTCTGTCACTGAGAGTGACCCTCCTGGCACCACAGTCCACACCTACACTGCTGCTGATTCCGACTACACACCCCACGCTATCACAACCTATGCAATCAGCACCGGTGAGCAACTTCATTGATATGCCCAGTCATGTATTTTGCCCAACAATCAGAAATGGTAAATTTTGTTGATGTATGTATATTTCTTGTATAGAACTTTATACGTGCACAAACTATCAGTTAAGAGTACCCTGTAGCTAACACCCATTTATCATCAAAAACTGTGTTGTGTGATATGTCATATGATATCTCCTAGGGTTTTTACAATGTCCTGACAATGTCATAATGTCATGAACTGGATGACGTCATAATGCTATGACATCGCTGTACAGCAGGTCTAATGGTAGTTCAGTTTTGAGATAAACTAAAGAAGAACTGTTTTTGATGATAAACAGAATCTCCCTACGGCACTGATATCAATTATATCAGTACTTGTTGATAAAATTAAATATAGCCTCGGCAAGATTCGGATATTTGTAACGTTATCAACTCGTGTTGATATAACTGATATCAACAGACACTTGGGTGAGATTCTCTCTCTATAGTTTTCCAGGGGTGTTCCATACATGGCAAATGCTTGCAATTGTTTCCAATACTGACTGATCTGGAAGAACACAATGCTGATATGACACCATTGGCTTGACAAGGATTTTGTCAGTATATACAGTTAATGATGAACGTGACATAGTTGCAGCTGTATGACTCCATATACCCTAACACAGATTTCTACCGACATACCCATTGGCGGAAACATAAGGTTAAATAGTGTTATTTGTTAAATAGTGTCTCATTCACAAAAAAAATATGAAATAGATATACTGGACAAAACTAGTTAGAGATATTTGTAAATTTTGATAACATTTATTCATTGACACACCGATTAAATATCACTTATAAAATACCAATATATCCCTAGCTTATTTTGTCCAGTATAGATAAAACAAAAACGGTAAATAAACAATCGTGATTTCTGAAACATTCAGTGACCCAAGGAGGCTTGTCCCTGTTCAACATAGACCCCTCTTCAGCTGTCATCACCCTCGCCTCCAGTGTGGACTACGACGCTCTTCCTGTTGGCACCAAGTTCTATCTCCTCACCCTCACAACTACAGACGGGGGCGGACTTCAGGCAAGTGTCACATACGGATGTGCATGTATATCCCATAACAACTGACTGTGGTCATAGCGGGTTGTTGGGCCATTTGGTACATAATAATTCATTTGTTGTCTTTATAGGGGACTGGCACGGTAACAGTCAGCGTGACAAACGTCAATGACAACATTCCCTCCTGCGCTCAATCCAGCTGGTCACAGAATGTTGCAGAGAATGTCGGTAAGACTTTATACACTTGGAAGTGTCGTAAGCTACACCAGACCGTTATCTGTTGTCTATGGAATATGTTTTACCTTCCGGACGGTCGTATTTGTATTCGCCACTTGCTATTCTTCGTACCAATTAACGGATTCTTATTTGTTCTGTTACAGCTACATTCCCCACGACACTTATTGCAAGTTTGGGATGTTCAGATGTTGAAGATGGAACGTCACTGGTCTATACTCTTGTGCAGAGTCCAGGGTCTCACTTTGACGTAACAACTGGAACTGTTAGCATAACAAGTGAGTGAAATGTGATACGTTACAATGTTCATAGGTCAGCGCTTCACTTTCATATTTTAGCCTTAGGCAGTTGGGCATCTGAATGTGCAACACACATAAACCATTAAACATTTTTCTTTGTAGATTAGACATGATGGCATGTTTGGCCAGATTATTGCCATGTCTTTATGAATCACTATCAAATAGTGATACCATCATTCTTCCCAAAGAATTTACGAGCAGCAGAGAATGTAGAGCTTTACCAGTTCTTCTTGGTTTCTGTGACTATGGCTATGGTGCCAGTGTTTGTTCGTCCTTGATTTGGATCCACGTTTTAGACACAGCACGATCTGTATGTATCCTGCAAAATATAACACCTGAGTCATCATAATTCTCTAATGAAACAAATCTAACTACTTCAGGCGCTGTTGATTACGAGGCAAACACTGCCCATACTTTGACCATCACTGTCTCTGACACTGGTAGTCCTGTACAGTCAACGACCGTCACGGTAAACATCAACGTTATTAATGTGAACGATGGCCCACCAACATTTACAGGAACATTTTCTGCAACCATTGCTGAAAACAGTGCTATTGGGATCTCCGTTGCTGATGTTGTAGCCACAGATCCTGATGGGAATAATGCTTTTGGAAGCCCTGTATATTCTATTCAGGGCGGCGACCTCAGTAATCAGTTCACCATCAACTCAAACACTGGAAGAGTGACAACTATTGCTAAGTTGGACCGAGAAACAAAAGCTAGCTATGATCTGATCATCAAAGCCACAGAAAGTGGAGACACTGGAACCGCGACAGTTACACTTACTGTAACCATCACGGATGTAAACGACAATTCCCCATCTTGCTCTCAGAATTCCTTTGTTGTCACGGTCAGTGAAGCTGAGGTTGCCGGATTCGCTGTCAACACATTCACATGTACAGATGCTGACACCACCGGAACTGTAACATACACCTTATCAAGTGGAGATTCGACCAAGTTTGAAATGAGTTCAAATATTCTTCAGTTGAAGTCGCCACTTGACTTTGACTCTGGTGTGACAAAATATGATGTTGTTGTGACAGTATCTGACACCACAAATAGCGTATCTATCCCCGGAACCATTCATGTTGGAAACGTCAATGAGGCTCCGCCGGTATTTTCACCAGGTAAGTAGCCTTGCATATAACAAAACTCAGAGTTTGCACAGGAAGTTAAGACCTGTAAAAGCAAAATATTCAGCTAAAAACTACTCCTCGAGATAGATACAGTTGGAGGATTACACAGAACCTGAAGGATTGCAAAAGGATTGTTTACATATACATCTGGGAATTTTGATGAATACATTTGCCACATGTCGAAAAGCAAATGTTCTTCTCGCCTTTCTATACATCTGTTTTGTCCTCAAGCTCATGAGTTGTCATGTGTGAGCCGTAGTTTTGAAATATATTTTAAAATGTCATCTGTGATAGTTCAGTGTTCCTGTGATGGTTCCGGTTTAGCTTTCACAATATACATTGATAATTTCGCTTCCACTGTTACATCTAGTTGCTCTTCACCACACATATATTCTGACTTTGTTACTTTCAGTGATATATTCAGCAACTCACGGTGAGAATCTGGCTCTGGCCTCCACAATAGCACAGGTAACTGCAACAGATGCAGACTCCGCCTCCACTTCCGATGGACAAATCACGTATGCCTTTGTGACTTCGTACCCATTGTTTGCTCTCGACTCAACTTTAGGCATAATCACGCTTGTGTCATCATTGGACAGAGAGACGGCTGCAACTCACGACCTTCTGGTTACAGCAACAGACGGAACTACCACAGTAACTGCCACTGTCAGTTTGACTGTCACAGACGAAAATGACAACACGCCTGTGTTTGGTGCTGGATCATACAGGTACTGATAGACACCTTTCACTCTACAACACAAACTGATGACTCCCAGCAGATGCAGACCTATTGACTCCACTCACATTGCGTTGGTATCGAACCATTATCACAAATAGTGTTTTTAGTGTATCGTTGTAATTCAAGATAATAGAGATGTCTCCGTGATGTGTCTTCTTTTTTTCTCCACAGTGGCAGTGTGTCTGAGACCGATGCTGTTGGAGCAAGTGTAGTGGTCACCGTTGCTGCGACTGACTTAGATGACCCTGCAACAGGAGGAAATGGACAAGTAACATACTCGATAATCGGTATGTAAAATGCTAGCAGTATCAATACTAAGAGTGTGTGATTTTGATGTTCTCTTGAAGGGCTGTTTCTTTGTGTGACTTGTAAAACCCACCGCTCTCTTCCTTACAGGTGGAAATACGAACAGTGACTTTACAATCGGTGCTAGCAATGGCGAGATAAGAACAGCCAAGTTGTTAGACTATGAGACAGCTCAGTCACACACACTAACAGTGAAGGCAGTCGACAGAGCAGGTGATGCGCAATCCAAATCCGCCACAACAATCGTATCAATTACAGTCACTAATGTGAATGAACATGACCCAGTCTTTACTCCAACAACCATCATCAAATCAGTCCCAGAAAACACAGCTGTTGGAACACTCATCCATCAGATCCTCGCAACAGATGCCGACAGTGGCACAGATGGAGATCTTACGTACACCATGCCAACACATGCCACATTTGCCCTAGCGTCTGATGGTGCTCTTACACTCAAAGATAATCTTGACTTTGCAACTGCCAGTACCCACTCACTTACTGTGACGGCAACTGATGGTGGGTCACCACCTAGAAGTACAGACGTCACTGTGACAATCAACGTTCTTGACGACAACAATAACACACCAACATGCTCCCCAAGTTCAATGACTACCATCCAAAGAGAAGACTACACTGGCAACGTAGCTACTTTGACATGCACAGACCTGGATACAGGAGCAAGTGGTACACTTTCCTACATAATAGAATCTGTGAATGCTGTTGCTGGGAGTGGTTCGTTTTCTGTTGATGCGAGTGGTGTTGTTTCCACAACAGGTTTGGATTATGAAATAGCCACAGCACATTCTATCATTGTAAGAGTGGAGGATGGTGGAGTTCCTGCCAGAACCACATCAGGTACAGTCATTGTGTCAGTAACAGACGTTAATGAGGCTGCTCCAGTATTTCTTGGAACGCCATTCAACCCCTCTATGGCAGAATCAGAGGCAGTTGGATTTACAATACTTACAGTGACTGCAACTGATGCTGACACTGCAAATAGTATTACATATTCCCTGACAGACACAACCAACCTAATCATAGGATCTTCCACTGGAATAATAACTCTGAAGGTTCAACAAGACAGAGAAGTCACTCCAACTGTCACTGTTGATGTATGTGCAACAGATTCAGGAACAGTAGATGCTATTAAATCCACATGTGAAACTTTGACACTCACTATAACAGATGTCAACGACAACCTGCCAGTGTTTAACCCATCAACTTATGCAACAAATGTTGACGAGAATGCACCCACAGGGACGACTGTAGTTACAGTAACAGCAACAGATGCTGACGCTGCAGGTTTTGGAACTGTTACCTATTCTATACAAAGTGGCAACACTGGCAATGTTTTCAGCATTTCAGCAGGTGCGATCACAGTTACTGACAATACTGGCTTGAACTATGAGACGACCCAACTTTTCACTCTCACAGTGAGGGCAACCGATGGTGGGGGCAATTCAAGTGACGTCATAGTGTCCATATCTGTGAATCCTATCAATGAAAACTCTCCAACGTTCACCCCTGCTTCAAGCACCGAAGTTGTCCCTGAGAACAGTGTAGTGGGACACGTTGTTATTGACCTTGATGCCACGGATACTGATTCTGGACCAGATGGACAAGTAACCTACAGCATCATATCAGGATCTCTTGGGAAATTTGTAATTGATCCATCGACTGGCGTTGTGACTGTGAGTGACGTACTTGATGCTGAATCTGTATCATCATACACTCTTACAATCCAGGCAACAGATGCTGGTACTAATCCATCATCCCTGAGTGGTACTTACATACTAACTGTGTCAGTGACTGATGTGAATGATGTAACACCATCTTGCACTCAGTCATACTACGCAACTACCATATCAGAATCAACAGGACCACCAACATCGGTTCAACAAATTGTCTGTTCTGACTCAGATATAAACGCACCGAACAATGTCCTCAGCTATGCCAAAATTGCAGGGGATCCAGGTAACCTGTTTGATGTGGATGCTTCTACAGGACTGGTGTCAGTTGCTGCAGCAGCATCCTTTGATAGGGAGACGACTGCATCATATCTTCTGAATGTTACTGTTACTGATAGTGGAGCCACAGCACTTTCTACCGTCATCCATGTTTTTGTCAGCATCACAGGTATGTCATTTTACCTACTATAACTGCATTGAAAATGGGATTAGATCGTTTTGCTCATCGCTGGGACAGTGTATACTCATTATTTTTTGTTATTTTATCTATTTATAGACGAGAATGACAACACACCTGCGTTTAGCCAGAACCCGTACACGCCCAGCGTTGCTGAAGATGGTAGTCCTGGAACAACTGTTGTGACAGTAGCAGCAACAGACCCAGATGCTGGATCAAATGGTAGTCGACAATGTTATAGTGTAAAGGATTATATCTGCAGGAGAACTGTGAAAATATAGGGTAGAAATGCTCTTCAGTAACTCATGCATGTCGTAAGAGGCGACTAACGGGATTCGGTGGTCAGGAATCAATGACTCTTTGACACATGTCATCGTGACGAAATTATGTGGATCGGTACTCATGCTCACGATCACTGGCTTGTCTGGTCCAGACACGATTATTTCCAGTTCGACGCCATATATGCAGCGTAAACTCATTTGGAGGTTATGGATGAGCCATGTTCAACAACCTCCTAATGTCAATCTCCAGAATTATATCTTTGTGCAGTCCATCAATCAGTTCAAGATTTAAATCACATCATGATGTTCTCGTGTACATTTCGTTGTTTGGTTTTGCAGGAGACGTAGTGTACTTCATATCAGCAGGAAATTCACTAGGCCACTTCACTGTGGACTCTGTGACAGGAGTAGTGTCTGTTCAGGCAGCTCTTGACAGGGAGACTTTATTGTCATATGTTTTGGAAGTAAGGGCCCAGGACAAAGGAACCCCAACAAGTCTTACTGGAACATCTACTGTCTCGATAACTGTAAGCGATGTCAATGACAACGTTCCTATTTGCACTTCCTCTGTATACTCAGGGAGCGTACCAGAAGATGCTACTCTATCCACGTCTGTTACCACTGTGTCTTGTTCGGATGCTGATGTTCCTCCTAACAATAATGTTGTCTACACAATCACAGCAGGCAACACTGGGAGTGTCTTTGCTATTGGATCTACATCAGGAGAGGTTACAGTCAATGCAGGACTTGATGCAGAAACACTGAGTGCGTATAGTCTCACAGTACAAGCTTCAGATGGAACCCTTTCTACCGATGTCATTGTAACAGTCATAGTATCGGATGTTAACGAGCACGACCCGGCCTTTTCTCCACCTGGACCCTATTCCGAGTCATTCAGTGAGGATACAGTTTTAGGAACTACGATAATGAACATAAGTGCAAATGATAATGATGTGTCCAATTCTGTTCTATCATTCAGCATAACTCTAGGGAACGCAGAAAACAAGTTTTGGATTGATCCAACATCAGGGACTGTTGTTCTTCAGGCAGCTCTTGACCGAGAAGCCACAGACACATATTCCTTGACAGTAGAAGTTGCTGATGGAACTGGAGCTGGAACTCGCACGGCAACGACTCAGCTGACAGTTTTAGTCCTTGACATAAATGACAATGATCCAATTTGTGCTCCTTCCAATTACATCAACACACTACCAGAAGATTCCAATATTGGAACAACTGTTGGCAGTCTAACATGTTCTGATGCAGATTCCTCTACCCCGACCCTGGACTACAGTATCACAACAGGAAATGGTGAGGGTAAATTTACCATTGATGCTGCTTCTGGGGTGGTTACCATATTTGCTTTGCTTGATTATGAAACTACAACTTCCTACAACTTGGAAATTCAAGTATCCGATCAAGGGGGAACTGCACGAGTTATCACCGTTCCAGTAACTTTAGATGTGACACCTGTTAATGAAGCAGCTCCAGTATTTTCTCCAGTTACACCCGTAACTATACAAGAGGATGTCTCTGTTGGAACGGTTGTGTATAACGTAACAGCTACAGATACCGATAATGGTTTACTTCATGGAACAGTTAGGTATTCAGTAACATCTGGTAATGGTCTTGGCCATTATAGTATTGATGAAGGAACGGGTGAAATTAAAACTGTTGGTAATTTAGACAGAGAAAGCACTGCCTCATACACTTTGAAAATCCGTGCCACTGACGACTTTGCTGGTTCAGGGGCTGAGCGTAGTGCTGAAGTGGACCTCAGTATAACTGTTGGTGATGTTAATGACAACATTCCCGTTTTTGTACCAATTCTCTACATCAAAGATGTTCTTGAGACAGCTCCAAATGGTTCTACAGTTGCAGTTGTGACTTCTCGAGATGATGATGACGTTCCAAACGCAACACCCGTGTACTCTATTGTTTCAGGAAATACGGGAAGTGTGTTCAACTTTGTGGCAAACGAACTTCTGTTAGATGCAGGAAAAAACTTAGACTTCGAGACTTTGACAATGTATGATCTTGTCATACAAGTTTCAGATAGTGGATCACCATTATTGACATCGAATGGCAGAATCATCATAAATGTGCTGTCTCAAAACGAGTTTGCCCCGATCCCTGCTGTCCCCAATGACAGTATTACAGTGAGCGAGCTAATCCCAGTAGGAACCAACTTCTATAATGCAAGTGCTGTAGATGGCGATTCAGGTTCGGATGGCGAATTCTCTTGGAGCATTACAAATGGAAACAACCCAGCACTATTCTTCTGCAGTCCACAATTAGGAGAACTGTACACATCGTCCGTTCTAGATTATGACACACCTCCAAACACTCACAACATTACGGTTGAAGCACAAGACAAAGGTGGTCTGACCGGGTCATTCTGGCTTGAAATTGTACTTCAGGATGAAAATGATGAATATCCAGTCTTTACTAAATCTATATATACTCCTCTCTTGAATGAAAATGTACCGATTGGTCAGTCGGTAGAAACGGTAACTGCCATTGACAAAGACTCGGGTACAAATGGTCAAGTTACATATTCAATAACATCTGGAGATGGACAAGCATATTTTGCAATTGACTCATCCAGTGGTATTATTACAACAACACAAAACATCGACTATGAGACAAAAACTGTTTTCTTCCTCATTCTACAAGCAGTAGATGGTGGAACGCCTGCTCTGTCTACTGTTGGGGTCGTCAAAGTGACCATAGTTGATCTCAACGATAATGCTCCTACATTCACACCTGACTTTTTCACTCAAAGTCTGTCTGAAGATGCAACTGTTGGAACAAGTGTGACAACTGTCTTTGCCACAGACGCCGACTCCTCTGCTAACAACAACAACGTCTTCACCTACAGTCTCACTAATGCCTTTTTTGACGTCAATACAGGATCTGGGCAGATATCTACAAAAGCTTTGTTAGACAGAGAAAGTATTCCCAGGTACCTTAGTCTATACACATTTACCTTTTGAACAATCGAGTTCTCTAACAGTCAGAATAGTGATATTTATGACTGGATGAGGTGTGAATTGTTGTTCATCAACCCACATTTGTCCTAAGAGGCGACTGACGGGATCGGGTGGTCAGAGTTGCTGACTTGGTTGAAACATGTCATCGTATCCAAATTGCATAGATGAATGCTCATGCTGTTGATCACTAGATTGCCTGATCCCGATTCGATTATTTACAGACCGGAGCCAGGTAGTTGAAATCCTGCTTTTTGTGGCCTTAAGCAACTGCCAACCAGCCATGACTGAACAGTCTATACATTTTTCTCTAATTCACTCAATGAGCCACTCGAATTGTAAATGTTCCTGATATGTTTCAGTCACAATTTAACTATCTTGGCCATCGACCAAGGATCACCATCTAATACAGGAACAGCAGTTGTGACAGTCAACCTCCTCGATGTAAACGATAACACACCAAACATCACAGGAAGTTACTCAACTAATCTGAGCGAGGACACCAGACCTGGAACTATTGTCTTCACTATCACAGCCTCTGACATAGATAGCGGTGTGAATGCAGAACTTGTTTACTCAATTGCGTCTGGAAACACTGATGGAGACTTCAAGGTCTGTAACCATCGTATCATTAAATCATGTTGCATATAACCATAATCATATATTATACACCTGTCATAGTGTATCTAATGTACTGTGAAATTGATATTTCAGATTGAAATTGGAAGTGGTATTGTTCAAGTTCAAAATTCACTGGACAGGGAGAGAACCGCTTCCTACAACCTCGTCATCCATGTAACAGATAAGGGTGCCCCTCCACTGACTGCATCTGTTACCACTACAATAGTGATTGATGATATCAATGACAATAATCCAATTTTCATACAGTCTCAATACATCTTTAACATAGCCGAAAATGTTCCTTTGGGGTCTTCTGTTGGAACAATACAAGCTACAGATAAAGACAGTTTAACAAATGCAGCACTAACATATGAAATTGTTGTCTTCTGGACTGGTGAAGCGTCCCATTTTGTCCTTGACCTTTCGTCTGGAGTGATAACTACAGACGGCAATCTGGACCGAGAAAGCATTGATACATACAGTTTAAGATGTCGTGCTAAAGATGGTGGAACTCCACAGTTAACTGGAGATGTAAATGTGACAATTGTGATTGATGACTTAAATGACAATCCCCCTGTCTTCAACTCGTTACAGTATACAGGATCTGTAAATGAAAACACAGCGGCAGGAACCAGCATATTAACTGTCACTGTCACCGATGCAGACGCCCACAATGGTGCCATAACTCTGTCAATCGACACTTCAACACCTGAAGGTGCCCGTGGTGATCAGTTCCTAACAGTTGATTCTGCTACAGGTATTGTAAGTGTCAAGTCTGTTATGGACAGAGAAGTGGACGTGGAATTCAATGTAACCATTTTAGCAGTTGACAATGGGACAGTTCCACTGACTGCCTCAGCTGTGGTGTACATAATAGTTACCGATGAAAATGACAATACCCCTGTCTTCAGTTCTACGTTTTACAACACTGAGATTGCCTTCACTGGTACCTGTGACAACACTATTGTGACTCTGACTGCCACTGATGCTGATTCTGGATTAAATGGACAGGTGTTCTACGTCTTTTCACAGAACCCCTATGGATTTGTCTTTGCTATTGATATGAGTTCAGGTATGCATATTTATTCCCCCATAACATAATATCACTGATGTAGTTCTATTTTCAGACTTGTCTGAAGCCAAATGAATTTCTAAAATACCATAAACAGTTGGTCGCCAATGCATAACTGCGCCAATGCACAAACTTTGGTTATGCAAACCTAAACAGAGAGAGGTTGCAACATATAACAGCATTTGATACACATAACCATGTAGGCACAATGCTACACTGCAGTTTCGATGCACGTGGAAGTCGTGGTGGCTGAGCGGGCTAGGCGGCTGACTTTGTGTGCTGGCGATTAGGTGCCTGACTCTGAGGGTGCGGGTTCGAATCCCGGATGGGACTCAACCGAAAAAAGTACTAGAATTTGTACTTTACTAAGAAAGTGAAATCCCAAATATGACATATGTTGCATTTGACCACTTTCTAAATGGCATCGTGTAATTACAGTTTCGATGTCAGACCAACCCACGAATATTAGTAGTCGAAAAGCTCGTTTTGAACAATAATGTTGTCTTTCTACATCAAGGCCATTTCTATATTTATTACATTTATTCTAGGTGTTGTGACGCTACAGACCCCTGTATCAGTTAACACCAAGTACGTACTAGAAGCCTCAGGGAACGATGGTGGCGTTCCTTCAAGAACAACCAACCCAGCAGCAGCAATTCGGGTAGATACATTCGATCCCAATTCAGTGGTCGTCGTTATCAGACTTGGCATAAGCAGAGCAGATTTCCTCCTCAGACAGGATCAGTTTGTGTCCCAATTCAAGACGGTCATGTCAGCCAGATATCCTTCATGTCTTGTACGGATCTGGTGCATCACAGAGAGATCTGGCGAGACGGCTGTTGCGGCACCAACAAGGCGACGACTCCTCACCTCAAGGTTACCAAGTTACCAATTTTGTAAATTCCATCTGCATAATAAGAGGACTAATGATGCCTACTGTATAATCTAGTGCAATGTGATCCTATAGAACTAGCATGCTTACGTTAATGTTGTATCAAATGGTTGCTGTTATTGTTGGACCTTTAAACTCCATGGAGAGTACGGTTTAAAATTTAAAACCGAACCTGGCTAACTAAGAAGTCCTTATGCAAAAGAACCAGCAGACGCTTGCAACTGTGTTTAAACATAAACTACACTTCAACATTAGAAAATAAAGATGTGGAACAACAACAGTAATGAATAAAGTGGCAGTAATGCTATGATGACAGTATAAAACATACAATCCTTTGAAAAAAGGGATGTTTTGATTTCCGTTTGAAAACATCAGGAGATATACTGGAGTCAAACAATGTAAATATGACAATGAATGGTTTGAAAGTGCATCACCACTTGCACGTCCTTATGACAATAATTGTTTGTTCAGTAATCGCTCTACAATTGTGTATGACGTGAATTTGCATGTTTAGGATTTTGATTTTCACACAAAGAAAAATGGCTACAAACGAACACTAACAACTACGTGATGCAAGATGATTGTCAAAATTAATGGTCTACAGTCATTCATTGACCTTGCCGAAAACTGTCACAATTCAGAATGACAACCCACACTGCGTTGTGCACGCGCAAACCATGCGTTGTGGTTAGGCGTGGTGCGTTCAGAACATGTGTCTTTCATCGGGTAAAACGTCCTATATACAATGGAAATTTCCACTATTTTTGAAAGTATCGTAGCAATAATGGCAAGAAAGTCAGTGATCAAAATATTCACAAAGCATCTACAATGGTGTATCTTCTAGTGTAAGTTGATAACAGGAGGAAAATAATGATCTTCGCCCAATTACTGGTTTTCATTTAATATGAGAGAACATGAATCGTAACATGAATCGTAACATGAATCGTAACATGAATCTTTGTCAGCAATGACTTGCACTGACATATAACAAAACTATATGTTGCAGTCCAGTAAATATCAACCTTGTGCTTGTTGCTGACAACACAACTGAAACGCCCAGCAACCTGGCTCAAGACAAGACATTCCTTACCTCCAGTGCTGTCACCAGTGTTGTAGCGTCCGACCCGTCAGGGACTCCATCATCAGCACTACAAGGTAAAGAAAACTTTTAAAGTAGCCGTAGACATATATGGAATCATCATCATCGTCGTCGTCGTCACCACCACCACCATCATCATCATCTTGCTCTTCATCATCATCATCATCATCATGAACGTTAGTTGTATAACCGGATAAATGTCACTTAAGTTTTCATCCGTGCCTTTAATGAATGCGTTTGGTTCATACATTACACTTTCTTGTGATGTAGGATCCGCCTGGGACTACTTTGTGATCCAGAACGCCAGCCCCTATTCCGAGACTGTCACCCCCTGGCATCAGACCACAGTCGGCATTGTCTTCATCACCCTCTCCTGCCTCCTGGCCGCCCTCTTCATCGGCATCACAATCTTCGCCATCCTCTGGTGGAGGAAGAAGAGAAGGTTGGTCACTGTAAATTCACCATTTTTCAAACAGCCTTGTAAAGAGTCGGATTGGAAACATCTGGGTACCAACACATGGGTACAACTAATCCTTCCCTGTGTGTTTATTTTGTTAGGCCGATTACACCAACTCGAACGACAATCTTGGAGAAACGACCTGCGGTAAGGACCACACTGGTTAGCAGAGGTAAACATATTTCTCACACTATGTTCTTTTGTAGGATATCAATAACGCAAACATTAAACTTACAAAGAAGTGGTCGTACATACCACATCTGCAAAACACAGAGCCACTGACAAGCTTTTAAGGTCATCGCCAAGTCTGAACAGTTAGACAAGTATCTTTTTGCAGTGTTCACATCTGAAGAAAGATCAGCACGCTTCTGAAAATACGTGTTCAGAATGAATACACTATGTCCAGCCGATGTATTTGACGCATCCATTGTTAACAATTTAGAGACTGCCATTGGTATTTTACCAGAAAGACGGCTTTCTGTACTACTCCAGAAGCAATAGAACGTTCATGTCTGTGTACGCAGATTAAACACGTTATGTAAGCATGCATGGGGGACTGTTTCAGCAATGGTTCCTGACCTTGACCTTAAGGATCCCAAGAAACATCCTCCTCCAGCTTTGTTGACGCTTCCAGTTCCTATAAAGGTTTGGTGTTTGTTGATAAATTAGGAGGTGTTTAGAACGTACCCAACGAAAATCAAAGTGTCACATTCATATGGTGATGCAACTCTGTGCCCCTACACAATGTGACCTTAGTTTTGAAGAGGTCATAAATCGCATACTGTAACGTAACTTTACGAACGGCAGTATGGTTAAATTAACGGCAATCAACGCTGACGAATATTCAGGCAGATTTGATAGAATAGGATTGGGAATTATCAGCTGTTGTTTTTTATAACTCAAAATAAGTATTTCAGTGATGTTTTAGCCACGAGTGCAGAGCTCAGAGCCTGATGATTTCTGGGGAGCCCCTGAAACAAAGAAAGAACGGCGGGGCGAAACGCCCCCTCGCACACCACGCTCCGTTATCGTCACATCGAATGAGATTGATGGCTACCCCATCCGCAACAGGCACTTTGATGGACAAGCTGTGGACCCAGGTAGATGAATTTAAGTGTATATTACGTTCGGATAACGTTTCCGAGTGGTGTTCTTTTAACGCACAGTTAAGGGTTTCTTCAAAGTCATCAGTAATGCCGAAGTATCCGTCTCATGATCATGTGGAGAAGGCGCACTACTTGTTGTCTCCTCGTGAATGGTTTTGTTTATATAATGGGAGCAGAGGGTAGCCTAGTGGTTAAGATTTCGCTCGTCGCGCTGAAGACACGGACTCGATTACCCACATGGGTACAATGTGTGAAGCACATTTCTGGTGTCAGCCTCTATGACATTACTGGATGTTGCTAAACATAATCTCTAACTCTCTTTTTATATGATGTATACCTTTCCCTCCTCGATAGCGTTCCAGCTATATGATCATGGCATGTAAATATTTGATCGGGTCCAAAAACTGTCCAGTGATGGACAGGGTTGTTGTACCAGCTTTCACTTACCATCATCTGAACACGAGGCAAATCTTCATAGACGACAATGCTATGCCACACTGTACACGTGCAGTTAGTGATTTCTTTCGCAACGGGGCAGTAGCAGCTTTGCTCCACCACGAGTCCACACAAGTATAACATTTGAGCATTGTATGCCAGAATTTTTAAAATGACCGCTCTTGTTAAAGTCATACGACTATAATTATAAGAAGAAAAAAATAGACATATTTATAAATGTTTGCTCCTCTGAATAAACAACAGTTTTCTATTCTTTGTGCCTTTAGAATTTATTCTAGTTTTCTCTTTGAGGTCAATTGGTCTTTGTTGGTCTTTATATACAAACTGAGGTTTGGATATGTGGCTTTGGTAGCATATTGATACTTTGAATCATACGTGATATTGAGGCACTTCATGTGTAGCTTGCACTGTAGTAGTGACCTCGTGATGTGCAATGGTAAACCACCACGTTCTTCGACCAAAAGACTGAAATTCCATGAAACATCGATACAGTGGAACAGTCATCGGGGATATTATTTCACATTACCGTTGAAGATTGAAATATCCAATGTAATACTTTACTTATTATGATAATTCTTGTTTTGAATTTTGACGTTAACAGTTATGTCCAATAATTGTCCATGCCGTTACAAACTGATAAAATAAGTGTTTTGCTCCATTTGTGTGCATTGTTTGCTGTTCTCAATGTCACGTTCTGGATAAGGAGGAAGGCTGCCAGTGTTAACTGACAACTTTGTTGTTGTCTCCTCAGTGACAGACAAGGTGTACGAATACAACACCCGTACCAATCAGAGACGCTGGCTGACGACAACGGAAGGCAAGGCTGTAGTAGCCAGGGACAACAACGCCTAGCTGGAGCCTTACTACCTCTATCTCACTTAAACTCACGGTCTTTCATGGATTAGAGTTCATTCTCTGCACGTCACATCTGTTGGCATATTTACGTCCTTCTCCAAAGACCTACTGTTGACACTCTTTCATGTCTACTAGACATTTTTACTAGATTTTTTAACGTTTCAGATGATGAGACCTATATGTTAGGCTGCCAGGTGTACATATTACAGATATTTCGTACAGACGACGGCGCTTTTGCTTGAATGTATTCATTACACATATCTATGTCATGGGAAAAAAACAATGACACACAGTTAAATCGAACTCCCGGGAGTTGTCCGTAACCCCATGGAAGGGAGAAGAAATAAGGTTTTATGTTGGTAAATTTTTGTCTAAAACGCCTTAAAATATTCATTAGTATCAAACATTATGTTATGTTAATATCCATAGTAAAATGCTGTTTCAGCTTATGACAGAAGATAATTCGTTGTGAAGCTAGTTATTGACAAGCATGATAAACTTGCCTTATATGTAAGCAGGAAGATTTCCACACGAATCGGGTCTTAAACATCCATACTAGTTGCATGTGATGATTTGGCACCATTTATTTATTTATAGAAATTTGGAAAATGTAATAAATTGTTATACAGTGATGCTATTTTCATGCTGATAATGTTCACCCCTCTGTACAACCACCCTTGTACCTTAACTGTATCTTATATCGGCACATTGGAATAAATATGACAGTTATTCTATGACGTTCTTTATTTCAATGTCTGTGATACATCATTTCGTCCTATCCATTAATACAGGTGGAATACTGAGAGCAAAGTATTACTTTCTGTTATAATCTTTTATTCCTCGTAGTTCAACGACAAACGCGCTGAATGAACGTTATTTGCAGTATATAGACACTGTGGTGTCACCAATTGTTGTTTTCATTGAATTAGGCCAAGACCAGAGTCTACATAGCATAATTAAATATCTATTGTTCCTAAAATATGCGCAGTCATAGTTGTTATATTGATGTATCTTTCTTCGTACGTCCAAAATAGAAAATGTCAAATATATCCCCAGACTATCATGGTTTTCATTTTGTACATCGACTTATTTTCTCACCCACTTTATCATCTCCGCGCTCTTAGCACATGAGGCCGGGCTTTCCAAAGCTGTCTATCCTGCGCCCATTGGTACCCCTGGTCCACTCTGTGTCCTTCAGCTGTGTTTCAACAGAATTTCAGGCCTCCTTCGGGCTTCCTTCTCCTGTTTCTGTTTCCTGTACATTGACTTTAAACAGCATCTGTTCATACGTTTTATGCAACAGGTAAAATTGCATTTCACAGGTATTTTCACGTTTGTATAGATATTTGTGTAATGTATCTTTCTACTGCCGTCCATATTGTTTGTTGTAGCAACGTCTGTGATAAAAAGCAATAAATATCTAAAAACCCACATTCCGTGTGTTGTGTGTTGAATAGCAGAGTGTCGTGTTGGAAAGAAATAAACATGTAACAACACCTCGCTTCAGGAAGTAGTCAACACGTTTCGTAAACTATTTCTTGACGAACTTTCTTAACTTCATACGAGTTAATACCTTTGTAAGAAAAGGTTCTGGTACAGTCAGAAGGTCATAGCCCAGTTGTTTGTGCATGAAGCCCGTAGTGCAGGAAGCCGGCGGTTGTATTGGGAAGGGCTCAAAGCGGTCGCTCGTCATGTCGGAGGTTCGGTTCAATGTGTGAGTGCCATTAAGATGGATGTAACCAGGAACCGACAATGGTATGTAAAATAGTTGTCAAACACTATGAGCAGTAACTGTGTCACTGTTTCCTTATGTAAATATATATTTGCACTATACGTCCAGTTAGCTGCGACACTGCATCCTTATAGTTGGTGGCAGATTACTGACCAAAGAACTCGGCGACCATCGCTACTTTCTGTTCAGGATGTCTTGATGTAGTCAGTAAATTTGATCAGCCCGAACGTACTCAAGGGCGTACTGATAGACATGCCTGAATATTGGCGTGGGATCTGGGTAATGACATGACGCACAAGGAGGCTGACATAGTGGTCACAGTCTGTAGTGGACATACGTCTGATGAACCACCGTATGTAGTGGACATACGTCTGATGAACCACCGTATGTAGTGGACATACGTCTGATGAGCCACCTTATGTAGTGGACATACGTCTGATGAGCCACCTTATGTAGTGGACATACGTCTGATGAACCACCGTATGTAGTGGACATACGTCTGATGAACCACCGTTTGTAGCGGACATGCATACGATCAACTGCTTTGCCGACCGTTTAATGCCCCACACAACTGGAACTGTCACCTGAAATATCAGTCACTATCGTGCTTTTTCCAGACTCAATTGCACATTTGCCGTTGTGATATTGCCTGAGTGTTGCCACCTTTGTCGAGACAGCAAACACACGCATACACCCTCACACACCCAGGCTATACGCTCATGCACAAAAAGCCCGTACACAAACTTACGTACACATACGCACACACTCACACACCCAGGCTACACACTCACGCACAAACACACATCTGGACTAGCCTAGTGATTAAAGCGTTCGCTCGCCAGGTCGAAGACTCATATGGGTACAATGTGTGAAGTCTATTTCTGGTATCCCCTGTCGTGATATTGCTGAAATTTTGCTAAAAGCGACGTAAACCATACTCACTCACTCACTCACTCGTTCGCTCACTCATATATCTACAAAAGCACTCGACAAAGCATCTATGTATTACAAAACCTCTAGCGAGTGCAAATGGATGAAGCTTGTTTTTTTCAATGAATACTAAAACAAATATCTAATCCAATATAATACTACAAACTTTGATTATCCTAGTCCTTTGGCGTTATCTAGCAGACTCATTGCGTCACATTGTTAAAGAAATACACAATCGTATGGGTTTACGTCATAAAATACTGCGTACAACATACGTACATATATCATATACATATAACATACATACACTTACAGACACAGAAATATCAACAGTCGATCTAAGCTCAAGTATTCTTTATTTTCTAAGGTGCTTGATGCAATAATTCGTATCACAATCTTAACTTAGTGGTTGACAAAATGCACTGAATAAATAAAACCCTTTTCTGTTAATTTCAACGTAGACTATACTGTATTAACATCATGGAATGGAAATATCTTAACAATTCCAGCGTCTACCTTACAACATACCCCGTCCATATCGTCAGTTCTGGTGCAAATAACATTTGATACGTGATCTGATATAATGTCAGGACTGTTTGATAACATTCAATGTATTTGTGTTAAGTCCATATGATACATGTTTATGCCAAAGTCACACACGCCACATGACACGGATACACATACCGAAAGCTGTTTTGATTGTGTTCAATGTCTGTGAAGTGGTGGAGCGTACGGAAGATTGGAGGTGTTGGATGTGTTCAACACTTGATTTCAAAGCCTGTAATTGGTAACGACAAGACATGGAGGTGGTAAGTATGGCTAAAATGGCAGGAGCCTGGTATTTTTTATAGTATAAATGGTCCCATGTTGGCTGAAACAAGTTATTCTCTCAGCGCAAGAGACTCTATGTTCGTTTAAACTGGATGCTACATTTGGTAAACGTTAAACATAATACAAAGTGTTGTAATATATACCCCAGAAGATTGAAGCAAGAACAAAAATGTCTACGTAGACTCTAGTGCGGCTGAAACAGGACACTAACTCTGATAAATCAGATGCCATAAACAAGACCATGTTTTTTTCTACTGGTACCACGACGTTGAGTGAAATAAGATCTTATGTCAAAATAAATGCCTCCACGTTTGGTAAAATACGATACATCTTTAGTAACAGATATCCAGGATAGCTGAAATAAGATATTCAGTCGGGTTAACATTATGTGAAACAAAATAGCGGGTATGGTGGCAGTTAGATAGTTAAAATCCAATACAGTGACACCAGATTCTAAGTCAGCTGCAAAGGCTGAAACGAGACGTTTTGTCTAAAATTGCCTACAATTTCTGAATGACGGTTCCTATATCACGTCAGGTTGAAATTGTCTAAGGAGGCTGATAAAAGATATCAAGTGAGGCTGAATTTGTCCATGGAGGCTGATAAAAGATATTAATTAAGGCCGATGTTATCAGGAGAGGCTGACAAAAGATATCAAGTCAGGCTGAAGTTATCCAGAGAGGTTGACAAAAGGTATCAAGTCAGGCTGAAGTTATCCAGAGAGGTTGACAAAAGGTATCAAGTCAGGCTGAAGTTATCCAGAGAGGTTGACAAAAGGTATCAAGTCAGGCTGAAGTTATCCAGAGAGGTTGACAAAAGGTATCATAAAAGGTATCAAGTCAAGTTGAAGTTGTCCAGAGAGGTTGACAATGGATATTAAGTCAGACCGAAGCTGCCCGAGCAGGCAGAGGTCTGTCTGACAAATGTTATCAAATTTGTCCACAACGAGATTTCAAAGTTTCAAACCAAAGGTGAAATGCTAATTCGAACAGCTAAGATATGATGCTCCGTATCCTGCCTTCAGTCAGACCACTGTTCGTTTGGGTAGCCTTGCCGTTAAAGCGTTCGCTCCAAACGCCGAAGACACGGTTTTGATTTCCTCACATGGATACAATGTGCGAACCTCATTTTGGTGTCGCCTACACCGTGATATAGCTGGAATGTTACTAACAACGGCGTAAAACTAAACTCACTCAACCTATCAATCAGACCACACATTGTGCACACTCATCCTCTTGTGAATTTGCAATTGTATTGGGAACCATTTCCGACCCGTAAACCAAGCCGGGTTTATTAAAGAGAGGCGACATGCACGATACGCCCGATAACGGAGCATGCATGTTTGTTTGTCTCAGTAGCCAAGTACCTGACAAACTGTTAACGGCAAAAAAAAGGTGAATGCAGGAAAGTCACTACGGAAAGTTTCAGGTAACTCAAGCCGCTAAATGAAAGAAAGTCACTGAGGTAAGTTTAAGGAAACCCAAGAAGGTGAATGCAGGAAAGTCATTGCGGTAAGTTTAAAGAAATCCAAGAAGGTAAATGCAGGAAAGTCATTGCGGCAACTTTAAGGAAACCCATGAAGGTAAATGCAGGAAAGTCATTGCGGCAAGTTTACGGCAAGTTTACGGCAATTTACGGCAAGTTTAAGGAAACCCAGGATGATAAGTTAAAGTAAGCACAGGAAGATAAGTTTAAGGAAACCCAATATGGTACGTTTAAAGAAACTCGGGAAGGCAGGTAAAAGGGAACTCGTGATGGTAAGTTTAAGGAAACCCATGAAGATAAGGTGACAGGAAACCCCCAAAGATATTATTCAGGAAAATCTAAGTAAAGATCCAATTCAGTACCAACCCTTCGCTTTGTCAGAGATAGGAGCGTGGTCGATACTATTGTTATACAATTACCTGAACCATGTTATGATTTATATGCCTCTACATCGTACCGGGACCCATATTTGCTACATCACAGATATGCTTAATCATAAAATGTGTGCCAAATGAAAGCGTTAATGTCTATCTTATAATTATGTAGTTTTAAGCTAAATGCGAAAATGTGATGAGCTATACATCCTACTGCGTGATATACTGAACTATTCATGTCTTAGACTACCATTCATATAGAAAGGCCCTGATAACATGTGTGATTGGCCTAAGCATTACAAACGCTAGATCTTTATAAACAGTCATTCAAAACTAATGGTGAGATCCTTTTTCATTCCAAAATTACGCCGCGAGTGTTCCAATGGTGTTGACGGATTATTAAATATGTTTGTCAATGCAGAATTGATTGACTCTACTTTGAAGTCGACTCCGGTAACTGATACCAATGACGCCCTTCCAGCCGGACGTGTTCATAAATCCGGCTGATAGCAACACTCCTCCCTTCTGTTGTAGGTCTACCCCAGATTAAGTGACAAAGCCGTCGTTTGACACGGAGGTTAATACACAACACCAGTGACCTGCTCGGCGACGTATGATGAAGCATAGGGGAGTAAGCTTACCGTTGGGGTAGATCATACAGGTACAGGAGGTATATAGCACAAGACCTTTATGTGAGAAGAATAAGTGATTGTTTAAATCTACAGTCAGACGCTTAGAGAACTGTTACATATTTTAGTCATATTTTCAGTTATGCTAATTAAGTTGAATTTTATCTTTATTATCTTAATCGCCATATGTATAAGTTCATACAATTCAGAATTATACTAGAGCGTTGTTGTGTCTGTAATTATTATTACATATTATTTATTAGTAATAATATAGTGTGATGTTTCTGATGCTATTATTATTAATAGTAGTCGTAGTTTTTTTGTCGTAATGGAGATATTAGTGTCATTGTTTTATTAACAGGAGCATTAGAAGCAAAGTTAGTAGTAGTAGTAGTAGTAGTGGTTGGTGTTGTTGATGTAGTAGTAGACGAAGGAGGGGAATAATTAGTATAATCGTAGGCAGTGTTATTATCGTTTCATGCTATGCCAATGCAATTACTGCTAAATACGTAACACCGTGAAACTTTTTATGAGTGAGTGAGCTACATTGTTTGACCAGTATTTAAGATTAAGCATGGCGTGCTAGGTGTTCTATTGAAACTCGAGTTAAGGCAGGTTTTAGACACTTACAGCTCTGCTAAAACCAACAAGCAAGTATAAGGTTCTGACGAACACGAAAGAATAATCAGAGTGAATCTGTTCGAGCCCACGATAATGGATTCAGACACGCCAAAGGGACGTAACTTTTCATTGCATACATATTTTACGGACGAGCTACCTGTATCAACTACACTTACCAGTGGTCATCATAATGATGATTAAGATGGTGATGATGATTATGACGATGATTACAAACATCTGGTAATTGCATAAACCACGACACAATACGCGTGGGCAAGCATTTCTTTCAACACACCAGTTATTTCCTCGTCATGTGGATCAGCGAACCGTGGGACCTGCATTCACTTATTGTGCGGGGTGTTTATACTTGACTGTTGAATGCAAAGTGACTCCGATCTACCTTGCTGTTATGTAGGTATGCAGTCATCTGTAATCTAAGAGAAGCGTGATGGCTGTTTCAACCTACTCTTGGGCGACGTGTATAACGGCACTCCTCGCCCTCGTCAACTACGTGAATGCCTCTGGTGAGTTGACCTCTTCATAACCCTGCATAGTGACACTTTCTCCTGCACGTGTTCGTCTTATGCATGAAGTATATAAAATGTATGTGCTACAGAATGCTCAGCTTTGATCAAAGAATGCTCAGTTTTGACTATCCACAGAAACCTAGGAAATATATAACTGGACCCTTGAAAACCAGTGATGAGACCAGGTGTTGGCTAAGAATGTCCCTGCCTACTGGTAGAACCCTTTTAACAAATTGTGATTGATGAACTCGAAACTCCAGTTAGATAATTTAGAAAAAAGACTACTTATAATGAAAAAACTTTGGGGAAATATATTTGTTCGTGTGTCAGTTTTATTGTCTATTAAATATGCAGTCAACAAACACCTATTACAAATCTAAATCGAATTACATTAATCTGCACATCAGTTTACCATGTCAAAAATATTTTCTCCACCGCTAATTAAGCTGGAATAAAAGTCTAAGCAAGCATATTACGAATAAGTTTATTATGGGTTTAGTTTATTACTTAATATTTGATTATTCTGATTATCACAACAGAGAAACCCTGTTGTTATGCAAAAAACTCATTCCACGCCATTGCTGTTGGTGCGTCTGTTGATTTACGAATTAACAGGCGTTATTTAGTTCACATGTATATCTGTTTCCCAGGACTGCACTGTCTCGACTATCGGGATGTGATTATTTCAGTCACTAGTAATCTTAATGCCACATCCTCAAAAAGATCTACATGTGTTGTCAGCACCAGTCTGTGGCTGGACCATTGACAACTAAAACAATCTTGATTTAGTGATGCTAATTTTGTAATGTTTTATTGAACGGCGGAAATGTTACAGGAATTTATCAGTTTGATATAAAAGTTTTTTGCAAGGGGTAATTCTTTTGAAACGTGTTTGTGTGAAATGATTAAATATTTTTTTTATGAATATACGCATAATGTATAATTTCTCATGGCAACAGTGACAGATGATGCAATACAGTGAAAGAAGAATATACATCATGACCGATGTAGAGTAATGGTTTTACTTTATTCTGAATTGTGAACAGGACCGATGTAAAGTAATGGTTTTACTTTATTCTGAATTGTGAACAGGACCGATGTAGAGTAATGGTTTTACTTTATTCTGAATTGTGAACAGGACCGATGTAAAGTAATGGTTTTACTTTATTCTGAATTGTGAACAGGACCGATGTAGAGTAATGGTTTTACTTTATTCTGAATTGTGAACAGGACCGATGTAGAGTAATGGTTTTACTTTATTCTGAATTGTGAACAGGACCGATGTAGAGTAATGGTTTTATTCTATTTTGAATTTTGTGAACAGGACTGATGGTAGACTAATGTCATTAATTGGATCTTAATAGTGTGAACAGGACCGATGATAGATTAGTTTCACAAATAAACAATGCCAAAGTACACTAATGTCTCTGATTAGATCGTAATTGTGTAAACAATATCAAGGTAGACTAATGCCATCACTAAGATCACGGTTGTGTAAAGAAGACCGATGGCAGACTACTGTCGTTAATACAATCTTAACTGTGATAACAGAACTGATGGTAGACTAATGTCATTAATACGATATTAACCTTGTAATGTCTAGAGATTGTGTTAAACGGTATAATAAACATTGATACTTTCCTTACGGCTTTAACTGCAGTGCTTTGGTTTTACTGATCATTTATTACAGTGCGATACACGAGAGGAACGGAACCTTCTAGTTTCACCCTTGTAAATGTATAATGTTGAGAAAACGATAACTACACGCTCTTTGTCTCAATAACGCCAGTGATGGCATGACACAGGTTAACAGTCGTTATTTATTTTCTGTGCAACAAGTTGATCATAATATGTTGTAGACTGCTAGCGGCTTTCGAAATCTAACACCATTCTGTTTGAAGGGGTATACCTGAAACTTTCGAGTAATCCGTCAACTATATCAATGTATTTTCGGCGAATAGGGACCAAAATGTGAACAGTCTCTTATCCTGCTCAAGTTCGATTCTTCACATGTATGTATATTTGCAAGTATACCCACACAGTGATCTCTGGGATCGAATTGTTAAAAACCTAAACCTCTACATATTCAACCAATCATGTATATGCATGCGACAGTACCGTGGGAAAGATAACGATGTCATCGTTCTGTGCCACACAGAGCTATCCCGAGAACAACGTCAGGGATCAGCTTCAATATTCAATTTTTATTGTGGCTTCAAAATACACACACCTTAACAAAGGCATTTTTATATATTGTGCTGAACGTACAGTTCTTCACATTGCGCTTAAACGTGATCTTACTGACATGAGCCGTGATAGCTGTTTATCTATGAGATGAGTCATCTCCTTGAGATCAATGCACAAAATCCACACGTAAATACTGACGCATTTATTCGAAGTCTATGAATGTAATCAAGTCAATATAAAATTTTGCAAATAGACAACGCCGAGTCTTGCTGACGACTGACGCAAATCATATCACAGATAGAATATTTCAATGCTTCTAAAGCCAAGTGGTACTGTGTAGACACAACAATCACCAAAGAATTCATATAGGGTCAGGTGTTAATAAACTCATTTGATGCTTATATGTATGTTCTATTTACGCCATTGGACGGGCATTAGAAAATATACATGTACCTACCTTAATAGACTTAACTCCGACGTCAGGGGTATATTTGATGCACTCTATCAACATTTAATAGGGACATGTACAATGGACGCTATACAATGTAAAGATATTGCACAGTGGGTATTTCGTTGTAGTGAAAGGACGATTTGTGAGTGTGAAGGACTCAAGCAATGACTCACGTTCTTCTTATGCTATTGCCACTTCCCTTGGCATAATGGAACACAATCGCGAAGGTTGGAATGTAACCACCTTTATTATTAGCTTCATGTACAGTGAGACGAATTATAATTCACTTTTGTAGCACTCGCGGGACCTGGTCGAGACTTAGACTTGAGAGGTAAAGTTTGCGCCTAGTATACATGGGTATATAAATCAGTGTGATACTTTATGAGTATAATAAATACTTGACCAGTTTCTCGGTATCCCAGCACGCGAGGTCAGCGGCATTGTATACACATCTACATGGCAATAAACAACCACTGTCCTTGGCGTTCCGCAATGCCACACAAGTATAGGTCGATACATAAAGCTATGAGCGAGTGAATGAGTTGAGATTTTACGTTGCCTTAAACGATATTTCCTTCATAAAACGGCATGTCAGATAGATGCTTTAAGAGTGCCCTTTAACGTTTACACGCGAATTTACAAGCCAAGGGAAAAGCTGAGATTCGAAGTCACGGGTCTGATCTTTTTTTCTGTTGTCCTGAGTAAATCTCTTCTTTAGTGACTGCTCAAACACACTTGTTTTAGGCAGCCGTACTCTCCCGCACAATAACCAGAATAATACCATACACTCGTTTCACTATTGATACACATCTGCATTTTGAAGATTGTGTTGACTACGAATAAAAGACAACTATCATTTCGAGAGATGCCTCCAAAATGGTACTTATTAGTGATGCAATTTAGCTCCTATTGTGCGTTAGACTATGCGACATTGATAACGAATGCGTCCCTAAAAATGCAGAAATGTGGAACTTTGTACTTTAAGACTTAAGAAGAAAGGCAAGATTTTTTTGTGATCAACATACTTCATAGAGGTCGACAATGCCAGTCCACCCTAAATGTTTCCAGTTCATACCGGTTCAATATATACAATATGAATGCATAGTTCAAGCACAGTCTGACTCACAATATCTATTGTTTTCTGATACCAGATTACTTTACTGAGTTCTGTGCTCGCTTATGCTCATTTCCTTTGGTTATCTCAATTTACATAAAATCACGTGTACCTGTACGTAATCGTCTAACAAGGAATTGAGTTTTCACCAAACATATTTCCGTAATATACCCTGTGCCCTACGTCTGGTAGCATTTAGGGTTTTACTTTTGGGGGCAATGTCAAGGACGTTATTTCGAACAACAAACTGCGGTCCATGTCCTGTTTTGTACGTCTTATATAACATAAACCTGTTTGATAGTTGTATGCAGTATGTTTATTTTCCTGTCTTGTAGAACGTATATGGCATGGTACGTTTGATATATGTCTGTTATAAAATTCACGTATCGTCTGATATAACGCTTGTGGCCTGACTGTTTGACACCTGTTTGGTGATGTTCACTTCTCTTGTGTAATGTTTATCTCATTACAGTTTGAGATGGTGTGCCTGTAGTATGTTGACATTAACACTGATACTGTTCCCGATACATTCGGATAACTTTTGGACTTGCATGAAGTTCATGTGATGTTGAGTTTCATGACACCCGCCGATGATATGGTCCCAAAGTAAACTTACATGAAATAGCGAATACTTGTCTGTTAGAGTGATCTAAGACTTCTTAAGTTACAGACTGAAAATTTAAAAAAGCACACCATTTTCATTGTTCTTTTTAAGACATTGCTAGTCACCTAAAGCTACAATCTGGATGATGCGGTGTTAAGCAATACTCACTCACTCACTCACTCACTCACAAACCCACCCATCCACTCACTCACTCACTCACTCACTCACTCTTTAAGTTATATGTGACATGACTCTGTAAACATCTTTTTGGCAGGTGTTGCTCCGGTATTCACAAATCCTCCCGATAGTACCACGCGTATCAACGTCGCAGAGAACACTGTCGTGACGACGTCAGTTTATCAGGCAGCAGCGACTGACGGCGAAAGCGATCCCCTAACATATAGTCTTGTGACGCCACCTACTCAATTTACCATTACAACCGCAGGGGAGATAACTGTGAATGGGAACATAGACTTCGAGACGACATCTGTGTATACGCTGACTGTCAGGTACGTAAAACTTGACAGTTGCTTGAAGGATTAGAAATTTACCACGCCGGTGGGAGATCTGGGAGTGCTGACAAACCAAGAAGTGTAATACCTGTATGCAGTCGTTGACTTTTGCCTTTTATAAAGGAAATGGTACAGCGTTGTTTCATACCAGTCTATCGTATGTTTACCTGAGCATTGTTTGATACCTGCACATGGTCGATCAACTTTTGTCCTGTAAAACATTTATAGCACTGTTTGAAACATGTTAATTTCTGTCTTGTATAAGGTCCGTGAAGGTCCGGGGTAGAGTAGGCCTTCAGCAACCCATGTTTGCCATAAACGGCGATTATTCTCGTTGCAAGATGCGATTAACGGTATCGGGTGGTCAGGCTCGCTGACTTGGTTGACACGTGTCATCGGTTCCCAATTGTGCAGATCGATGTTCATGTTGTTGATCACTGGACTGTCTGGTCCAGACTCCATTATTTACAGACCGCCGCCATATAGCTGGAATTTTGCTGAGTGCGGCGTAAAACTAAAGTGACTCACTCACTGACTGTCTTGTATAACGGAAACAACAGAGCTCTGTTTGATACTTGTCCGTGGCTGGTTAACTTTGTCCTTCATAACATTTCCAGCATAGTGCTGTTTGATTCCTGACCACGGAAGGTACCGAGAATACTAATCACGACGACCTTGGGATCTCAAATACATGGAGAGAAAAATGTCCTCTGGAAATACTTCTAATGGAAAAGGAAAAGCTGGTGCATTTAAAGGCACCGTTTGACACATTCCATATTAAAAACCTGGCTAGTTTATGCTTACCATTGTGTCTAGTGATGGTAATAAGGCAAGAAGTTGCCTGTGTTATAGCTACTCCGGATGTACATATACCAGTAAGCAAAGAGTCAATCATCGATATATATCTTTCATTTGTTTCAAAAGGGTAAACGACGGAACAAGCGACGTTGATGTGACTCTCACTGTTGATGTCACAAACGTCGACGAAAAGCCAGATTTCACAAACATTGCGACAGATGGCAGTACAACAACTCCTATTGCAGAAAACTCGGGTGTTGGAACTTCCGTTTTCACAGTTCTGGCATCCGATCCCGAAGGTGTAAGTGCCACGTTCTCACTGGTCACCCCGCCAGCGGAGTTTACCATCAGTGCCGCAGGGGTGCTGACAGTCAACGGGGCTTTAAACTTCGAGAGTGTTCCGTCATATACTATCACAGTCAGGTAATCTGATTATATTCAGTTACATACAGAACATAAATGTAAGACTATTCCTATTATATCGGTGTTTTGTCGAATCATATGTACATTAATGTCTTGAAAGTACTAAATGAAAAGTGTTCACTTTCATATGTTGTCACACTATCTATTTATTCTACATGCGCTAATTAATATGAAGTCTGTCATGCTATCAGCACCCACTTGTAGCCATAGTATTAATGGATTATGTCATCATTCGTGTAACTCATTGGAGAAGTACTCTTTCTTACACACATATATAAAACGCGCTCCTGTAGTTTGCATATTTCAAAGGGCATAAAGCGCCCAATGGTCGTTCTCGCCTATGCCAAATATACTTAGACTCTTGTACATCGTCGCCTGAGAACCAGAGTGTTCTATCTCCACTTTGGGTGAACATTAAGTTGTCTAGGATAATTATTGGGGTGTATTCTATCTCCAAATAAATTTTCATGGCCGTATGTGCCTTAGAAAGTGTTTTTCCAACAAACAGCATAGGTGCTATATCCAGAAATAAAACAGCTATTAAATTTTTAAACATTGCATACTTCTCTTCTCTACATTTTTTGTCTTTTTATCTAAGCCTGGACGACACATTTACTGAAGCTGAGTTTGCATACTTTATCGTGGAAGAATTCGTTGATTGTTGGTACAGGCTAAATCATGTCTGAAGTATTTGATGTCAATCACGTTTTAGCTCTGGTAACTGCTGCAGAAGATGTGCAAAATGATTCCGATGATTGAGCTCAGACATGAGGTCAATGTTAAAGTTCATGACACCTACAGACAGAGTGTTCATGAACAACTTAATCTCATAATCATAGTGAAATGCTGACACTACAGCAGAGAATGTTTGTTCAGATGATGAGATGTTACTGATGTTACAGTCAAAGATTCAGTTTTGTGTTTTAGAGGAGTTCCAATACAGTTACTAAAAGAGTAAAAATGTTGTTTTTCTTGGCCATTAAGCTAAACTGATTAAGTTTATTGTTCCAAGATAATGTTAAGATACCGTTTGATGATTGTCCACATTTATACATTTGTTATTGACAGCTCTTGACTAGATACATGTCAAATCCACTATGTACACATTTTATTGAGGGCTATTATGTGAATGACAAGATGAATAACGCCTCAAAATATGTGATCCAAAGTAAAAGGTATTGCGTGTTACTTTCTCGTTAACAAATTTGCTTATCAAATTATTAGAAGCAAATTTTGGTTGTGCCTTTTGAAATGGTCATGTTTTCAAGCAATAATCATTAATTTTGTGGTCTTTGAGTCGTTCATAGTGTTATTTAAACGCACATAAACATCTCATTAACTCGTTTGTATAATTTTCTGTGTGTTTTTCCTGGCCTTTAATGCTTTAGAGGCACACAGAACACTCTGGAACTAAATATAACTTCCGTTGAATTTAGATAATTGTTCTATCTCCAATCGGTTTTTGTCATCAATGTCAGTGATATGTGATGTTTTCTGGTTCTACATGACATACTGAATCTCTATACAAAGTTTCCAACAATTAAGTATAACATTAGTCAAACCACAAACATACAAATCTTTAGGGTCGTTTATCTCGAAACAAGGTATTGGGGACTTAGAACACACTGGTTCTCAGGAGACCATATTCAGAAACATTTCTCCAAGTACAATTCAAATCAACGGGATACAAAAGCTATGCTTAATGGTTTCTTGATACTATTTAATTTCAGAGCTTCTGATGGAACGAACACTAACGACCAATCAATGACAGTGTCAATCACAAATGTGGACGAACATAGCCACAGATGGCAGTACGAGAACAGGCATCGCTGAAAACTCGGGTACAGGAACATCGGTGTTTGCAGTGGCTGCTTCTGACCCGGAAGGAGTCGCCTTGACCTACAGCCTTGTCACACCACCTGCTCAGTTCACCATCACAACCCTTGGACAGATCCAAGTAGCCACTGCCAGCATCGACTTTGAAACACTGGCATACTATGCCTTGACAGTCAGGTCAGTAATCTTCCTTCGAGGAGCACATTTAGTACACACAGTTGATGAATAGAGTGATATTAGGAGAGTTAAGAGGCTAATTATGTTCCTTCATAAGCAACAGGTGGTTTCTGTTCTACTGGAATCGTCTCTCTATTTTACGTCATGTGTCACATGTAACCTTCTATATGCTGGATGCTGGATGCTGCTCTACTGTTATTGGGCCTAAAATCAAAGAGGTTGAATCCAAAGCTCTGCTGACTGATGTCCGTAGCCACTGAATTGTGTCCTTATTTACAGAATAACAGATGGAACAAATCCTGTCGATGTTGTTCTTAACGTTGACATCACCGACGTCAACGAATCACCAAGCTTCACAAATATTGCATCTGATGGCAGTACTAATGTCAACATAGCCGAGGACTCGGGGAGTGGAACGCCAGTTTTATTTGTAGTGGCATCGGACCCAGAGGGAGATGCTCTGACAGTAAGTCTGGTTTCTCCTCCTACCGAGTTCACTCTCAGTGCAGCAAACCAGATTCAGGTGAACGGGCCTCTGGACTTCGAAACTACACCCTCCTACACTTTGACAGTCAGGTAGGTGATACGTTGCACTAGTTTTACGCCAAGACATTCATCATTTGGATGCTATAACTACACCGTTGGTTCTCCTTTCTAACGTTGTATATTTTCAGAGTAACAGATGGAACAAATGCAAATGTTGACCACACCATGACGGTGACGATCACCAATGTAGATGAGGCACCCACCTTCACAAGTCCCGCTGCAGATGGCAGTACAAGGACCAACCTAGCAGAGAACTCTGCCTCAGGAACATCCGTGTATACTGTGGTAGCATCTGACCCGGAAGGAGTCGCCTTGACCTACAGCCTTGTCACACCACCTGCTCAGTTCACCATCACAACCCTTGGACAGATCCAAGTAGCCACTGCCAGCATCGACTTTGAAACACTGGCATACTATGCCTTGACAGTCAGGTCAGTAGCCTTTCTTTGAGGAGCACATTTAGTACACACAGTTGATGAATAGAGTGATATTAGGAGAGTTAAGAGGCTAATTATATTCCTTCATAAGTATCAACAGGTGGTTTCTGTTCTTCTGGAATCGTCTCTCTATTTTACGTCATGTGTCACATGTAACCTTCTATATGCTGGATGCTGTTCTACTGTTATTGGGCCTAAAATCAAAGAGGTTGAATCCAAAGCTCTGCTGACTGATGTCCGTAGCCACTGAATTGTGTCCTTATATACAGAATAACAGATGGAACAAATCCTGTCGATGTTGTTCTTAACGTTGACATCACCGACGTCAACGAATCACCAAGCTTCACAAATATTGCATCTGATGGCAGTACTAATGTCAACATAGCCGAGGACTCGGGGAGTGGAACGTCAGTTTTATCTGTAGTGGCATCGGACCCAGAGGGAGATGCTCTGACAGTAAGTCTGGTTACTCCTCCTACAGAGTTCACTCTCAGTGCAGCAAACCAGATTCAGGTGAACGGACCTCTGGACTTCGAAATTACACCCTCCTACACTTTGACAGTCAGGTAGGTGATACGTTGCACTAGTTTTACGCCAAGACATTCATCATTTGGATGCTATAACTACACCGTTGGTTCTCCTTTCTAACGTTGTATATTTTCAGAGTAACAGATGGAACAAATGCGAATGTTGACCACACCATGACGGTGACGATCACCAATGTAGATGAGGCACCCACCTTCACAAGTCCCGCTGCAGATGGCAGTACAAGGACCAACCTAGCAGAGAACTCTGCCTCAGGAACATCCGTGTATACTGTGGTAGCATCTGACCCGGAAGGAGTCGCCTTGACCTACAGCCTTGTCACACCACCTGCTCAGTTCACCATCACAACCCTTGGACAGATCCAAGTAGCCACTGCCAGCATCGACTTTGAAACACTGGCATACTATGCCTTGACAGTCAGGTCAGTAGCCTTTCTTTGAGGAGCACATTTAGTACACACAGTTGATGAATAGAGTGATATTAGGAGAGTTAAGAGGCTAATTATATTCCTTCGTAAGTATCAACAGGTGGTTTCTGTTCTTCTGGAATCGTCTCTCTATTTTACGTCATGTGTCACATGTAACCTTCTATATGCTGGATGCTGGATGCTGCTCTACTGTTATTGGGCCTAAAATCAAAGAGGTTGAATCCAAAGCTCTGCTGACTGATGTCCGTAGCCACTGAATTGTGTCCTTATTTACAGAATAACAGATGGAACAAATCCTGTCGATGTTGTTCTTAACGTTGACATCACCGACGTCAACGAATCACCAAGCTTCACAAATATTGCATCTGATGGCAGTACTAATGTCAACATAGCCGAGGACTCGGGGAGTGGAACGTCAGTTTTATCTGTAGTGGCATCGGACCCAGAGGGAGATGCTCTGACAGTAAGTCTGGTTACTCCTCCTACCGAGTTCACTCTCAGTGCAGCAAACCAGATTCAGGTGAACGGACCTCTGGACTTCGAAACTACACCCTCCTACACTTTGACAGTCAGGTAGGTGATACGTTGCACTAGTTTTACGCCAAGACATTCATCATTTGGATGCTATAACTACACCGTTGGTTCTCCTTTCTAACGTTGTATATTTTCAGAGTAACAGATGGAACAAATGCGAATGTTGACCACACCATGACGGTGACGATCACCAATGTAGATGAGGCACCCACCTTCACAAGTCCCGCTGCAGATGGCAGTACAAGGACCAACCTAGCAGAGAACTCTGCCTCAGGAACATCCGTGTATACTGTGGTAGCATCTGACCCGGAAGGAGTCGCCTTGACCTACAGCCTTGTCACACCACCTGCTCAGTTCACCATCACAACCCTTGGACAGATCCAAGTAGCCACTGCCAGCATCGACTTTGAAACACTGGCATACTATGCCTTGACAGTCAGGTCAGTAGCCTTTCTTTGAGGAGCACATTTAGTACACACAGTTGATGAATAGAGTGATATTAGGAGAGTTAAGAGGCTAATTATATTCCTTCATAAGTATCAACAGGTGGTTTCTGTTCTTCTGGAATCGTCTCTCTATTTTACGTCATGTGTCACATGTAACCTTCTATATGCTGGATGCTGGATGCTGCTCTACTGTTATTGGGCCTAAAATCAAAGAGGTTGAATCCAAAGCTCTGCTGACTGATGTCCGTAGCCACTGAATTGTGTCCTTATTTACAGAATAACAGATGGAACAAATCCTGTCGATGTTGTTCTTAACGTTGACATCACCGACGTCAACGAATCACCAAGCTTCACAAATATTGCATCTGATGGCAGTACTAATGTCAACATAGCCGAGGACTCGGGGAGTGGAACGTCAGTTTTATCTGTAGTGGCATCGGACCCAGAGGGAGATGCTCTGACAGTAAGTCTGGTTACTCCTCCTACAGAGTTCACTCTCAGTGCAGCAAACCAGATTCAGGTGAACGGACCTCTGGACTTCGAAATTACACCCTCCTACACTTTGACAGTCAGGTAGGTGATACGTTGCACTAGTTTTACGCCAAGACATTCATCATTTGGATGCTATAACTACACCGTTGGTTCTCCTTTCTAACGTTGTATATTTTCAGAGTAACAGATGGAACAAATGCGAATGTTGACCACACCATGACGGTGACGATCACCAATGTAGATGAGGCACCCACCTTCACAAGTCCCGCTGCAGATGGCAGTACAAGGACCAACCTAGCAGAGAACTCTGCCTCAGGAACATCCGTGTATACTGTGGTAGCATCTGACCCGGAAGGAGTCGCCTTGACCTACAGCCTTGTCACACCACCTGCTCAGTTCACCATCACAACCCTTGGACAGATCCAAGTAGCCACTGCCAGCATCGACTTTGAAACACTGGCATACTATGCCTTGACAGTCAGGTCAGTAGCCTTTCTTTGAGGAGCACATTTAGTACACACAGTTGATGAATAGAGTGATATTAGGAGAGTTAAGAGGCTAATTATATTCCTTCATAAGTATCAACAGGTGGTTTCTGTTCTTCTGGAATCGTCTCTCTATTTTACGTCATGTGTCACATGTAACCTTCTATATGCTGGATGCTGGATGCTGCTCTACTGTTATTGGGCCTAAAATCAAAGAGGTTGAATCCAAAGCTCTGCTGACTGATGTCCGTAGCCACTGAATTGTGTCCTTATTTACAGAATAACAGATGGAACAAATCCTGTCGATGTTGTTCTTAACGTTGACATCACCGACGTCAACGAATCACCAAGCTTCACAAATATTGCATCTGATGGCAGTACTAATGTCAACATAGCCGAGGACTCGGGGAGTGGAACGTCAGTTTTATCTGTAGTGGCATCGGACCCAGAGGGAGATGCTCTGACAGTAAGTCTGGTTACTCCTCCTACCGAGTTCACTCTCAGTGCAGCAAACCAGATTCAGGTGAACGGACCTCTGGACTTCGAAACTACACCCTCCTACACTTTGACAGTCAGGTAGGTGATACGTTGCACTAGTTTTACGCCAAGACATTCATCATTTGGATGCTATAACTACACCGTTGGTTCTCCTTTCTAACGTTGTATATTTTCAGAGTAACAGATGGAACAAATGCAAATGTTGACCACACCATGACGGTGACGATCACCAATGTAGATGAGGCACCCACCTTCACAAGTCCCGCTGCAGATGGCAGTACAAGGACCAACCTAGCAGAGAACTCTGCCTCAGGAACATCCGTGTATACTGTGGTAGCATCTGACCCGGAAGGAGTCGCCTTGACCTACAGCCTTGTCACACCACCTGCTCAGTTCACCATCACAACCCTTGGACAGATCCAAGTAGCCACTGCCAGCATCGACTTTGAAACACTGGCATACTATGCCTTGACAGTCAGGTCAGTAGCCTTTCTTTGAGGAGCACATTTAGTACACACAGTTGATGAATAGAGTGATATTAGGAGAGTTAAGAGGCTAATTATATTCCTTCATAAGTATCAACAGGTGGTTTCTGTTCTTCTGGAATCGTCTCTCTATTTTACGTCATGTGTCACATGTAACCTTCTATATGCTGGATGCTGTTCTACTGTTATTGGGCCTAAAATCAAAGAGGTTGAATCCAAAGCTCTGCTGACTGATGTCCGTAGCCACTGAATTGTGTCCTTATTTACAGAATAACAGATGGAACAAATCCTGTCGATGTTGTTCTTAACGTTGACATCACCGACGTCAACGAATCACCAAGCTTCACAAATATTGCATCTGATGGCAGTACTAATGTCAACATAGCCGAGGACTCGGGGAGTGGAACGTCAGTTTTATCTGTAGTGGCATCGGACCCAGAGGGAGATGCTCTGACAGTAAGTCTGGTTACTCCTCCTACCGAGTTCACTCTCAGTGCAGCAAACCAGATTCAGGTGAACGGACCTCTGGACTTCGAAACTACACCCTCCTACACTTTGACAGTCAGGTAGGTGATACGTTGCACTAGTTTTACGCCAAGACATTCATCATTTGGATGCTATAACTACACCGTTGGTTCTCCTTTCTAACGTTGTATATTTTCAGAGTAACAGATGGAACAAATGCAAATGTTGACCACACCATGACGGTGACGATCACCAATGTAGATGAGGCACCCACCTTCACAAGTCCCGCTGCAGATGGCAGTACAAGGACCAACCTAGCAGAGAACTCTGCCTCAGGAACATCCGTGTATACTGTGGTAGCATCTGACCCGGAAGGAGTCGCCTTGACCTACAGCCTTGTCACACCACCTGCTCAGTTCACCATCACAACCCTTGGACAGATCCAAGTAGCCACTGCCAGCATCGACTTTGAAACACTGGCATATTATGCCTTGACAGTCAGGTCAGTAGCCTTTCTTTGAGGAGCACATTTAGTACACACAGTTGATGAATAGAGTGATATTAGGAGAGTTAAGAGGCTAATTATATTCCTTCATAAGTATCAACAGGTGGTTTCTGTTCTTCTGGAATCGTCTCTCTATTTTACGTCATGTGTCACATGTAACCTTCTATATGCTGGATGCTGTTCTACTGTTATTGGGCCTAAAATCAAAGAGGTTGAATCCAAAGCTCTGCTGACTGATGTCCGTAGCCACTGAATTGTGTCCTTATATACAGAATAACAGATGGAACAAATCCTGTCGATGTTGTTCTTAACGTTGACATCACCGACGTCAACGAATCACCAAGCTTCACAAATATTGCATCTGATGGCAGTACTAATGTCAACATAGCCGAGGACTCGGGGAGTGGAACGTCAGTTTTATCTGTAGTGGCATCGGACCCAGAGGGAGATGCTCTGACAGTAAGTCTGGTTACTCCTCCTACAGAGTTCACTCTCAGTGCAGCAAACCAGATTCAGGTGAACGGACCTCTGGACTTCGAAACTACACCCTCCTACACTTTGACAGTCAGGTAGGTGATACGTTGCACTAGTTTTACGCCAAGACATTCATCATTTGGATGCTATAACTACACCGTTGGTTCTCCTTTCTAACGTTGTATATTTTCAGAGTAACAGATGGAACAAATGCAAATGTTGACCACACCATGACGGTGACGATCACCAATGTAGATGAGGCACCCACCTTCACAAGTCCCGCTGCAGATGGCAGTACAAGGACCAACCTAGCAGAGAACTCTGCCTCAGGAACATCCGTGTATACTGTGGTAGCATCTGACCCGGAAGGAGTCGCCTTGACCTACAGCCTTGTCACACCACCTGCTCAGTTCACCATCACAACCCTTGGACAGATCCAAGTAGCCACTGCCAGCATCGACTTTGAAACACTGGCATATTATGCCTTGACAGTCAGGTCAGTAGCCTTTCTTTGAGGAGCACATTTAGTACACACAGTTGATGAATAGAGTGATATTAGGAGAGTTAAGAGGCTAATTATATTCCTTCATAAGTATCAACAGGTGGTTTCTGTTCTTCTGGAATCGTCTCTCTATTTTACGTCATGTGTCACATGTAACCTTTTATATGCTGGATGCTGGATGCTGTTCTACTGTTATTGGGCCTAAAATCAAAGAGGTTGAATCCAAAGCTCTGCTGACTGATGTCCGTAGCCACTGAATTGTGTGCTTATTTACAGAATAACAGATGGAACAAATCCTGTCGATGTTGTTCTTAACGTTGACATCACCGACGTCAACGAATCACCAAGCTTCACAAATATTGCATCTGATGGCAGTACTAATGTCAACATAGCCGAGGACTCGGGGAGTGGAACGTCAGTTTTATCTGTAGTGGCATCGGACCCAGAGGGAGATGCTCTGACAGTAAGTCTGGTTACTCCTCCTACCGAGTTCACTCTCAGTGCAGCAAACCAGATTCAGGTGAACGGACCTCTGGACTTCGAAACTACACCCTCCTACACTTTGACAGTCAGGTAGGTGATACGTTGCACTAGTTTTACGCCAAGACATTCATCATTTGGATGCTATAACTACACCGTTGGTTCTCCTTTCTAACGTTGTATATTTTCAGAGTAACAGATGGAACAAATGCAAATGTTGACCACACCATGACGGTGACGATCACCAATGTAGATGAGGCACCCACCTTCACAAGTCCCGCTGCAGATGGCAGTACAAGGACCAACCTAGCAGAGAACTCTGCCTCAGGAACATCCGTGTATACTGTGGTAGCATCTGACCCGGAAGGAGTCGCCTTGACCTACAGCCTTGTCACACCACCTGCTCAGTTCACCATCACAACCCTTGGACAGATCCAAGTAGCCACTGCCAGCATCGACTTTGAAACACTGGCATACTATGCCTTGACAGTCAGGTCAGTAGCCTTTCTTTGAGGAGCACATTACGTATTTGGTGTTTTTACCGATCGACGTGTGTGCAATGTCCCAATTACCTTTCTTCCACTAGACTGTCATGTAATGTGGACTGAAAAGTGAAAAGTGATGTAATAATAGCCACTGTAGCTGAAACTTACTCATGTTTTGTTTACTGCATTTATCCTCCTCACTTTAGGTTTTTTGTAAGGTACATTTATGACTAAAGGATTGGAAAATATTGCATTGAAACCACGCCATTTAGTTTTTTCTCTAAGGTGTTATAAATTAACCATGTGCTTTTTTGGGTTGGCAATCAACAGGTTGATGGTGATTTGTATTTTGTCTGAGTGTAGATCAAGTGGTTTCGAACTTCACCCAAGAATAAGAATGGTTTTTGAATGATTTTATACACTTTGTTTTTCTAAGGGTCACTGATGGTACATTTACCACTGATGCTACTCTCAACGTTGATATCCTGAACATCAATGAGCCTCCTGTTGTGTCAAACCTCGCTACAGATGGCAGCACCTCCGTTAATATTGCTGAAGATGTTGGTGTCGGTTCTTCTGTGTATGATGTCGCAGCAGCCGATCCTGAGGCAGCAACCTTGACCTTCTCTCTTCTCAGTGGACCGGCAGAATTTACAATAACTTCCACTGGACAAGTGCAAGTTAATGCAGCACTGGATTTTGAAACCACACCTTCGTACTCGCTGAATGTTAGGTCGGTATTCCTTCACTACATCCCCAAACCTACATATGTACACAGGGCGATTTATGAAAATGTGGTACTGATTCTTTTTCGTGAATGTTTTTTGTACAGGGTAAGTGATGGCACAAATGATGTTGATCGCGTGCTAAATATAGGAATAACGGATGTAAACGAAGCTCCCACCTTCACGAACGTTGCTACTGATGGCAGCACGAGGACCTCCATTCCAGAAAACACCGCAACAGGGACGTCCATCTTCACTCTGGCTGGTACTGACCAGGACGGGACTGCTGTCACCTTCTCACTGGTCAGCCCTCCTAGCGTGTTCTCCATCTCCGGGGCAGAGATTCAAGTAGCTGGGGGACTCGACACAGAGACTACAGCAACATACGCGGTTACAGTGAGGTAGGTCACAGCAATTTACTGAGTATACTCACGGAAACAAATAAGGCACACAAGAAGGTGTTCTTTATTCATTTATTTCCAGAATTACACCCACAGATCAAGATTTACTTTGTGGTGAAACCTGGAAAAGAATAAAGAAACAGTTGTACTTTCAAGTGTTTTCTTATCCGTTTCCATGAGGATATTATATCTAAATGATCAATATTAGAGAACGATTAGGCTCGATTATCATCTGAGACAGAAGAGTCACACTAGATTTCCAGATTGTATTTCAAAGTCCTACCCGAAAGATCCACTCTTAACATGTTGAAAACAGAAAAACTACGTATTTTTATAACTGATGGAACCTTTCATCAGGTTTTCTAATTTTTCAGCAATGATATATCACAAGGCACTTTTTCTCTTGTTGGTCATGCTTTACAACGTGTTTTCAGGGTATCTGACGGAGTAAATCTTGTTGACTCCGTCTTAAATATTGATGTGACAAATGTGAATGAGGCTCCCGGTTTCCAAAATGTTGCAACTGACGGCAGCACTAGAATATCAATCATGGAAACAGCGAGTATTGGTACTTCTGTGCTGAGCGTTGGCGTAGCTGATCCGGAAGGTGATCCCGTGACCTTGACACTAGTGTTACCCCCAGCTGAGTTCATCATTAATGCTGGGGGACAAATCCAAGTAAACGCACCCCTGAACTATGAAACAACGCCAAGTTTCGTCCTCACATTACGGTAATAGTTTACTGCAATGAATAACTACCGCATCATTCTTTCCTCTCTTTAACCCGGTGGAAATCTAAACTCACTCACTGAAATGTTACAACTATCACCGAGAGAGTAAATAACACTTCCTCACCCAGACATGAAAGATTATCTCCAAGGATATGAAGAAATTGAATAAGGAAACTTCTTCAAAGGCACTTAGAAACTCATGTACTCCTGCAATACAAATATTATGGAGAGGAAAGTCTCCAGGCCTAGTTCAGAAACGTCGTAAGAAGCACAGAAACAAATTATTATCAATAACATTTATCTTCTGTATATCATTCAAGTAAAGCCTGCACCTCAATCAATGTGCTGTTTCTAGAACACAAAGTGGGTTGCAATCCTTTTCGGTAAGCATATACTAGTTCAGCAACCATTGTGAAACTTAACAATGAAAAGCAGAGTGTATATCTGATTAATAACTTAGGTTCACACAGACTGACATCGTTTTCTTCCAGAGCTTCTGATGGTACTCTGCAGGTAGACGTACAGATGAGGGTGGACGTTGTGGATGTCAATGATGCATCTCCGGTCATCACAGGTCCTCTAACTGCCCAACAGGATGAGGAGAAACCTGTGGGCACGATCGTGCCTTTCACATTCTCTGTGTCGGACCCGGATGCTGGGGATGTCCTGACACATTCCTTGACTGGTAAAAGAGAGTCTAGAAACATAACCATGGAATTGTGGACCACATAACATTCTGAAAGCTATACCAAGGCCTTAAGCTATTTGATTTTCTGTGAAACCTTCACTGAAAAAGCAGCTACGCTATCCGTAAACACAAACACGTAAGGCTAAATGTCTTTGAACGTTGCACCACACAATGGGTAACTTTACTATTGGAGAGTTAGAGCTATCCAGCTTTGTCACTGATATACATGAAACATGGGGGTTTATTAGTTTGCCGAAAATGCTTTTCAAAAGCATTGAGATATAGACCAGATAGAGTTACTTGTACACTCTCTGTGTATTTCAAGGAATCCATGCCACTTACTTCATCATTGACACAAGCTCAGGACAAGTAACGCTGGCCCAGGTTCTTGACTTCGATGCCCCCGCAGCAGTGACGACCTTCGACCAACTGACCTTGACTGTGACTGACTCGTCAGGGAACAGTGCTGTAGCAGCTCTAGTTCTCACTCTCCTTGATCTGAATGACAACACCCCAGTCTGTACCCAGACAGTCTATACTGTGGATGTGACTGAAAACGCGCCACTCAGTAAGTGTAACTTAAACAATGTACATGTGATACTTTGTATAATGTGTCCTCGAGTCTTGATGGTAATATGAATCATATATGCCAAGCGAGCGCTACTGTTAACACCTATCCTATTGATGATCGTAATTCTCACGACATTGTTGTTAATAATTCTGTTACTAGATTTATGTTATTCCTTCAACCTGTTCATAGCGAACAGTAGAGTGTATAGAGACTCACAAGGCGAATATACGTTTCATGGGCAACAGGGATCAAGTGTCAATGACTATTTTATTGGTTCACCAGACTTCTTCCAATTTATTAAGTCGTTAAATATTAGAGACATAGTAGACTCTGATCAATTACCATTAGAACTGACTTGCCAATATCCAATTATGAACAACTCATGTGATAAAAAGAATATACTGATGATTATAAAGAAAAGATTGTTTGGAACGACGCCTTCTGCGAAATATTTTTAGATAATCTGAAAAACAAGATTTCATTTTATAATGACCGTCTCCTATCACAACTTGAATGCGTTTGTTCACGTCTTACTAGATTCAGCAGGTTGTATGAAGAAAAAGAAAAAGCCTTTTAAGCAAAGCTATAAAACACCCTTAAGTGACGAGTGTGAAACTGCACGAGACGCGCGCAGAAACACTTAGAAGTTTTCGGTGTAGACCCTCGGATAGCAACAGAAAATACTTTTGTAAAATGAGAAACAAATACAAAGCTTCATGCATAAAATTCACATGTAACCTACATAATCAACGACTGAACATATTGGATGATTCTGTCCACAATCCTACTATGTTCTGGAGACGAATTCGTTCATTTAGAAATAGATCAAATCCCGAGAGTAACATTTCAAAAAGTGAATGGATAACACATTTCAAGACAGTTTTTTTTCCAATGATGCTGTTTTCCCAAGTAATGCGATGATGATACTATTTCTTCGAATGATTATGACACTGTTGATCAAATGATTTTGCATACACAAATTTCAGTAGATGAGATCAAGAAAGCTATCAATAGTTTAAGGAGCGGAAAGGCAGCTGGTCCCGACAATATTATAATCGAAATGGTTAAATGTTCTCAAGCCGAGTTGATGCCCTTTTTCCATTAGTGTTTTAATACTGTATTCGAAAGTGGTTTATTTCCAGAAAGCTGCTCTGGCTCAGTTATCGTCCCTATACAGAAAAAGGAGGATCAAAACATTCCAGATAATTATAGAGGCATAATGAGCGTTACTGGGAAAATATTTACAACTGTTTTAAATAATAGGATCACAAACTGGTTAAACCTAAGAAATGTAATTCCTGAATGCCAGACAGCTTTTAGAAACGATTTTTCAGCTACCGACTATATCTTTACACTATATGCGATAATACAGAAGTGTCTGTTGCGTAATAGACATAAACTTTATGTTGCATTTGTTGACTTTAACAATTTCAAAGCTTTTGACTCTGTGGATCGCTGGAAATTTTGGCACTGCTTACAAAAGCCTGGTTTGCAAGGGAAAATGTATTCTGCTTTAAAATCTATGTATTTGAATATTTAATCACGTGTTCGTTGTGGTGACGATGTCGCCGATTTTTTTACTGTCCCATGTGAGTTCGACAAGGGTGTATTTTAAGCCCTATATTGTTTTCTTTCTTCATACGCGAAGTGTATTGTGATATTCCTAATTCAGGTAAACACGGGGTGCAAATGTTCCCAGATATGACTCAAATCTTTATCCTCCTTTTTGACGATGGTGTAATTTTGGTGTCAGATACTATTGCTGGCCTACAAAACCAACTGAATATCTTGGAACGTTATGCAAATGAATGAAAATTATATGTTAATTTTGACAAAACAAATACAGTTATCTTTAGAGGTGGGCTGTCGTCTGTAAAGAAAAATGGTTTTTGAATGGCAAAAATGTGTCTATTGTTAATCAATATACCTACCTATACCCGTGAAGGTCCCGGGGTAGAATTGGCCTTCAGCAACCTATGATTGCCATAAAAGGCGACTAAGCTTGTAAGAGCCGACTAACGGGATCGGGTGGTCAGGCTCGCTGACTTGGTTGACACATGTCATCGGTTCCAATTTGCGCAGATCGATGCTGATGTTGTTGATCACTGGATTGTCTGGTCCAGACTCGATTATTTACAGACCGCCGCCATATAGCTGGAATTTTGCTGAGTGCGGCGTAATACTAAACTCACTCACTCACTCACTCACCCAATCAGCATACCTATCTTGGACTTGTATTTTCCCATACCACGAACTTTACAAAAAGTGTTGTAGGTCTAAAATCTCGTGCCTAGAAGGCTCTTCTTAATGTTATGTCAGTTTCCCAGAACATTGGAATTTTAACCCCGAAAATATTCTTTAAATTGTTTGATGCACAAATCCAACCGATTATGCTCTATGGCTCTGAAATTTGGGGATTCCAACGCTATGAATCTTTGGAGAAATTACACCTTTTAGCGTGTAAAATGTTTTTTAAATGTAGCGCAAGGAACGCCAACTTGTATGGTGTATGGAGAATGTAGGTAGGTATCCGATATATATAAATTCACAAATCTGTAACATGTGCTGATAATATACCTGTATTACTTGTATATGGGCCGGAGGCCTCAAGTACAATAAATATCTTTGTCTTTGACAATAAGGATTGGTAACCGACAGACTTTTGCTCATACCACAATGGATGAAGCTGACAATCATCTTCCGCTATTCCAGATTCTGATGTTGCCACAGTAGTGTGTACAGATGCAGATGCTTCCTCGCCAAATGGAGATATTTCTGTGATTATCACGGGAGGAGATGACACCAATCCGAATGGGAAGTTTAGTCTTTCTGGTCAAAAGGTGGTCACCACTTTCATACCTCTGGACTTCGAGACCAAGTCCTCTTACAGTCTCAGACTGGAAGCTGTGGATGGAGGGGCGACACCTCGTACAGGCACCACAACTGTCATTGTCAATGTAATCATTTTGCTTGGTTGTTGTGCTTCTCTCCAGTAGCAAGTAATCAAGCTTATGAAAGGTCGTATTACACACGTTGCCATCCTAGTTTAGCACATTTCCTGCCATGACCAGTAAGTGCGGTTCTAATAATATAATCACTCATCGAGTGCTGAATCCTATGGTCATTGCCTCTACGTAGTAATTTCAGAAATTCTACCTAAGCTGCGATTTAAGAAAATCTTGGTTTAAGGTTCTCCCAGAGAATGAAGACACACCGGCTTGGGGAACGTTCGTGCCTGCATACGTATCAGGAACACCTTACCCCGTGTTAGAGAATGCTAACGTTGGTACGTCTGTTGTTACCATAGCAGCAACAGATTCAGATGCAGGGAATGATGGCACAATCACGTACACGCTTCTTTCAACAACTGCTGGTGAGGTCCTTTCTTGGAGCTATTGTAATATAAATATTCAAACAAGCACTGCAAGTGGATAACATCTAAATTTTGTATATTTTATTCTGAGCATTTACATGGTTTTGAATGACAATACATGTAGGATAATAGAACATGACAGTTTCACTAAACATATTGAAGTAGGCTCAAATACATTTAATGACAGAGCTACATTCTTATCTTATAACATTCGGTGAGCTTCTGTATGAAATGGAATCTTGGTGGTTAGTTATTATTTCTGAAGTTGAAAATGATTCGTTTTGACAGAATAATAAAAAGGTTTAAGGGTTTCTTATGTTTTTCATAAATCGCATTATGAAGAAGAAATGCCATTGTCGACATTCACCCAAGTATAATAAGAAACGCAATATATATTTTCATTCATATAGCTGGAGGGGCCGCTGTGGCAGGGATTTTCCATTTGGATTCCGTATCTGGGAAAATCTCAACAACTGCGTCCCTCGACCGTGAATCGGTTGCATCTTATGATGTGACGGTGAGGGCATCTGACGGAGGAACTCCTGCTAAGACAGTAGACCGAACATTCACAATATCAGTAGCAGATTACAACGACAATGCACCCGTCTTTACATCAGCGCCATATTCCAACTCACCTCTGGAAACTGCAGCGACAGCAGGAGCAACAATAGTTTCAGTAGCGGCAACAGATGCTGATGCAACGTCAACCCTGACCTATGCGATAGAGAGTGGGGACACTACTAGATTCCAGTTTAATTCATCTCGTCTTGAACTGAAGGCTACGATCAACCTTGACAGTCCCGACAATGACGCTGACTACTATGTCCTCAGGATCATTGTGACCGATGGCGGTGCACCGGAACTGACTGGAACAACGTCTGTGACTGTATCCGTTGTGGCAGTCAATGACCACGATCCTATATTTGCTGTTGGATTCCCATCATCTGCCTCGGTACGTGATAGTACCGAATGAGACATAATAGCATATCATTATCATGTAACCAAGAGTAACTTTCTTTGCATAGATTTTGATCGAACTCTGATATTTCAGTTTGCAGAGAACGTTGCACTAGGGACACTGATTGAAACTGTGGTTGCCTCAGATCTTGATGGTGGCAGCGATGGACAGATAACATATGCTATTACAAGTAAGGACTGTTATTTCGGTAATCATAACACACATGTACCCGCGCACATACAGAGGCACGCAAGCATGACGGTACGCGTACGTATACGTCCATTCATCCATCCATCCATCCATGCATGCATGCATGCATCCATACACACACACACACACACACACACACACACACACACATACATACATACATACATGCATACATACATACATACTGAACTTTACTGAACTTCACACAAAGAGCTGTTTCAACATGTTAAAATCATTTACCGTAATTGCAGATGGCAATACCAACAATGACTTCACCATGGATCCAACATTTGGTGTCATCACACTACAAAACCCATTAAACTTTGAGACGACCCCTTCCTACACGCTTCAAGTGACTGCAAGTGACGGTGGAGGCACTGTGAGATCGGCAATAACAACAGTGACAGTCACGGTTACCAACATCAATGACAACTTGCCATCCTGTGCTTCATATGTTGTGTACGTGACTGTGTCTGAGAGCAGCAGTGTCAATGATGTGGTATGCATACCTGATCTCTGAATTTTAGAAAAAAAAGGCAAATGCAAGTTATAGTATACCCAATATATAGTAGTTCATACGCTCATTCTTTTTATGGTACGTTAAAAATATATGTCATTTTCGGATTGGATGCACTCTGTTTACAAGTGAGCAACATTTCCTTTGTTACTTCATGTCAGTAGTGTCTGGCTGTTGCCTAACTCAGGTACTCCATATTATGATTCAATAACCGTGCTTGAAACAGGACTGGGTGAGTGAGTTAACATTTAACGTCACATCGGCAATATTTCAGCCATATCGTGACGAAAACATTTAATACTGAAACGGAAGACATGTATTTCATAAATAAACCTGTCGTCAAAGGACAGTAAAACAACTAGAATATCACAGTTACAACTTAAAACGTGTGTGGAAAGTTAAAACTAATATCACTATCTGGACAAAACAATATAAAAACAGACTATAGATCTCCAATGACTGGAATTGAAACAGGAGGCTACATCAACCTATACCGCCATCATGACCATAGAACAGCATACAATGTGCAAATGGCAGTTTATAAACATATATCGGTAAAAGTATCTAAATCATCTTTGCTTGTGCAGGTAACAACACTGTCCTGCATGGATGCTGACACAGACGACGTCTTGTCCTACTCAATCATATCTGGAAACGCTGATGGGAAATTTGCACTGAATGGTGGCACTGGTTCTCTTTCATTAGCTGCAAGTAAGTTGTTGTGATGATAGTATTGCTGTCTTTATGGCGTCCATGACGAAATGTAGTTTGTTTAATGTTTCTTATGTAAAATATGTTTTTTACCAATATTTCCAATTTTTATACTCAGCTGTGGACTACGATTCAGCCACGACGTCGTACACTCTGCAGATCCAAGTCAGTGACGGAACCAACTCCAGGACTGTCACTGTTTACGTGGATGTCGGTGCTGTAAATGAAGCCACGCCCACTTTTGCAACACCATTCCCTACATTGTCTATATCTGAGAGTGATGCTCCTGGCACCACAGTCCACACCTATACTGCTGTAGATTCCGACTACACACCCCACGCTGTCACAACGTATGCTATCAGCACGGGTACGTAGCTTCCTGTACCTATTGATGCGTATTTTACTCGCATGAAAATAACAGTACTGCAGACGACTATTACTGTGGGCAATAATCTGCAAGTACGATTTATTTCTATTCATATTCTATGAGGTCATAGCATTTGAAATAGTACGTTCATTTAAATATACACAACGCAACATACTAAATACATACAAAGTCAACATGCTTGTTTGTGTGATATGATTAATATTGTCTACATGTTTTGTTGTATTTTTTTCCAACAAATGTCAAAGCTCCATGAAATGTGTGGTGTAAAAAAGATTCTTTGACAGGAATTCAACTTTTCGCTAGGATATGGCTAAAGCTTAGCTTTGAATAAACAATATATACTGATAGAAACGAATAAGGGAACGCTGAAATGTATAGGGATATATGTATTTACTGTCAGTGTAATTAAAGCGCGATTTTACAAATACAAGACATTGTTGATAGCAAAAGTCAGTATCTGGTATGTCCCCCATGTCTGCGGATAACAGACTGGCATCGGCGGGGTACACTCTGGATTAAGTTCCGGATTACCGCCCTTGGAACAGCACGCCACTCTTCTTGGAGAGCAATGAACAAAGCGTCCAGTGTTTGTGGCTGGACGTCCCTACCCCTGACTCGACGGCCTATGACATCCCAAAGATGCTCATTTGGACTAAGGTCCGGACTCTTGGCCGGCCAGGGAAGCACTGTGACGTTGTGGTGTTGAAGGAACTCCATCGAAACTCGGGCTGTATGTGGAACTCAAAGTTTCGACCAACTCGACGTTGAAAGGGAACAACTATCGGCCTCAATACCTCATTACGGTAACGAACACCTGTGAGGCATCCATCTACACGAAGAAGTTCAGTCCTACCGTCGTAGGTGATCCCTCCCCACACCATAACAGAACCTCCACCGTAACGATCATGTTGTCTGACAGTACATGGAAGAAATCGCTCATTTCGACGTCTCCAGACACGAATTCGACCATCTGCAAAGTCTAAGTTAAAGCGTGATTCGTCACTGAACATTGTATACCTCCAGTGACGTAACTGACGGACGCCATGACGTCTAGCCCATGCCAGTCGTAGACGCTTGTGTTGGCGTGTCATGTTGACTCCGAATACGGGACGTCGTGCTTGTAACCCTGCTGATTTCAGCCGATTCCTTACAGTTCGGTCGCTTATTCTTACATGAGTGATAGCCCTGAAGTCAATGTTGATTTTGGAAGAGGATTTAAAGCGATCCCGCAATGCAAGGAGCCGTATGTGTCGATCTTCACGAGCAGTTGTTTTTGGACTTGGGCCACGACCAGGTCTCATTTTCACGTCACCAGTTTTACGGAACAAGTTCCACAAACGTGAAATAACGCTTTTTGACTTTTGCATGTCCCTAGCAGTTTGGCAAATTGACATCCCACCCTGTATTTTCCCGATCGCTTGCCATTTCTGCTGGTTGGTTAGGTACTGTCTTGGCATTGTTGTAGACCTTTCTGTAACCTTTAGTCTTCCTTAAATGAAGGATGCTACCAAGCTTCAAGATCTTTATACCCACTTTAGCATGTTTTGCACGTGCAAATGGCACTGTATGGTTGTGTTTTTGAGCATTGTTTTTAAGAAGTATTTGGTCAAGAGGTCTGAGACTTCATGATAACATGTCTTATTTCTCTAAATAAATCTAAGCGTTCCCTTATTCTTTTCCATCAGTATATTCGTATTAATAAACGACACTTGCTCGGTAGCAGACCTAGAGCATTATAGATGTTAACCAAATAATATCTTACTAACATAAAACTTAATGATTTGTATCCAGATTTGTTATTTAAATATTTTCAGTGACCCAAGGAGGCTTGTCCTTGTTCAGCATAGACCCGTCATCTGCTATCATCACCCTCGCCTCCAGTGTTGACTACGACGCTCTTCCTGCAGGCACCAAGTTCTATCTCCTCACTCTCACAGCTACAGACGGGGGCGGACTTCAGGCAAGTGTCACATACGGATGTGCATGTATATCCCATAACAACTGACAGTGGTCATAGCGGGTTGTTGGGCCATTTGGTACATAATAATTCATTTGTTGTCTTTATAGGGGACTGGCACGGTAACAGTCAGCGTGACAAACGTCAATGACAACATTCCCTCCTGCGCTCAATCCAGCTGGTCACAGAATGTTGCAGAGAATGTCGGTAAGACTTTATACACTTGGAAGTGTCGTAAGCTACACCAAAACGTTATCTGTTGTCTATGGTATTTGTTTTACCTTCCGGACGGTCGTATTTGTATTCGCCACTTGCTATTCTTCGTACCAATTAATGGATTCTTATTTGTTCTGTTACAGCTACATTCCCCACGACACTTATTGCAAGTTTGGGATGTTCAGACGTTGAAGATGGAACGTCACTGGTCTATACTCTTGTGCAGAGTCCAGGGTCTCACTTTGACGTAACAGCTGGAACTGTTAGCATAACAAGTGAGTAAAATGTGATACGTTACAATGTTCATAGGTCAGCGAACGTGCGCTTCACTTTCATATTTGAGCCTTAGGCAGTTGGGCATCTGAATGTGCAACACACATAAACCATTAAACATTTTTCTTTGTAGATTAGACATGATGGCATGTTTGGCCAGATTATTGCCATGTCTTTATGAATCACTATCAAATAGTGATACCATCATTCTTCCCAAAGAATTTACGAGCAGCAGAGAATAGAACTTTATCAGTTCTTCTTGGCTTCTATTACTATGACTATGGTGCCGTATTTGTCCACCCTTGATTTGGATCCACGTTTTAGACACAGCACGATCTGTATGTATCCTGCAAAATATCTGAGTCATCATAATTCGCATACTGAAACAAATCTAACTACTTCAGGTGCTGTTGATTACGAGGCAAACACTGCCCATACTTTGACCATCACTGTCTCTGACACTGGTAGTCCTGTACAGTCAACGACCGTCACGGTAAACATCAACGTTATCAATGTCAACGATGGCCCACCAACATTTACAGGAACATTTTCTGCCACCATTGCTGAAAACAGTGTCATTGGGATCTCCGTTGCTGATGTTGTAGCCACAGATCCTGATGGGAATAATGCTTTTGGAAGCCCTGTATATTCTATTCAGGGCGGCGACCTCAGTAATCAGTTCACCATCAACTCAAACACTGGAAGAGTGACAACTATTGCTAAGTTGGACCGAGAAACAAAAGCTAGCTATGATCTGATCATCAAAGCCACAGAAAGTGGAGACACTGGAACCGCGACAGTTACACTTACTGTAACCATCACGGATGTAAACGACAATTCCCCATCTTGCTCTCAGAATTCCTTTGTTGTCACGGTCAGTGAAGCTGAGGTTGCCGGATTCGCTGTCAACACATTTACATGTACAGATGCTGACACCACCGGAACTGTAACATACACCTTGTCAAGTGGAGATTCGACCAAGTTTGAAATGAGTTCAAATATTCTTCAGTTGAAGTCGCCACTTGACTTTGACTCTGGTGTGACAAAATATGATGTTGTTGTGACAGTATCTGACACCACAAATAGCGTATCTATCCCCGGAACCATTCATGTTGGAAACGTCAATGAGGCTCCGCCGGTATTTTCACCAGGTAAGTAGCCTTGTATATAACAAAACTCAGAGTTTGCACAGGAAGTTAAGACCTGTAAAAGCAAAATATTCAGCTAAAAACTACTCCTCGAGATAGATACAGTTGGAGGATTACACAGAACCTGAAGGATTGCAAAAGGATTGTTTACATATACATCTGGGAATTTTGATTTATACATTTGCCACATGTCGAAAAACAAATGCTCTTCTCGCCTTTCTATACATCTGTTTTGTCCTCAAGCTCATGAGTTGTCAACCGTGAGCCGTAGTTTTGAAATATATTTTAAAATGTCATCTGTGATAGTTCAGTGTTCATGTGATGGTTCCGTTTTAGCTTTCACAATATACATTGATAATTTCGCTTCCACTGTTACATCTAGTTGCTCTTCACCATACACATATTCTGACTTTGTTACTTTCAGTGATATATTCAGCAACTCACGGTGAGAATCTGGCTCTGGCCTCCACAATAGCACAGGTAACTGCAACAGATGCAGACTCCGCCTCCACTTCCGATGGACAAATCACGTATGCCTTTGTGGCTTCGTACCCATTGTTTGCTCTCGACTCAACTTTAGGCATAATCACGCTTGTGTCATCATTGGACAGAGAGACGGCTGCAACTCACGACCTTCTGGTTACAGCAACAGACGGAACTACCACAGTAACTGCCACTGTCAGTTTGACTGTCACAGACGAAAATGACAACACGCCTGTGTTTGGTGCTGGATCATACAGGTACTGATAGACACCTTTCACTCTACAACACAAACTGATGACTCCCAGCAGATGCAGACCTATTGACTCCACTCACATTGCGTTGGTATCGAACCATTATCACAAATAGTGTTTTTAGTGTATCGTTGTAATTCAAGATAATAGAGATGTCTCCGTGATGTGTCTTCTTTTTTTCTCCACAGTGGCAGTGTGTCTGAGACCGACGCTGTTGGAGTAAGTGTAGTGGTCACCGTTGCTGCGACTGACTTAGATGACCCTGCAACAGGAGGAAATGGACAAGTAACATACTCGATAATCGGTATGTAAAATGCTAGCAGTATCAATACTAAGAGTGTGTGATTTTGATGTTCTCTTGAAGGGCTGTTTCTTTGTGTGACTTGTAAAACCCACCGCTCTCTTCCTTACAGGTGGAAATACGAACAGTGACTTTACAATCGGTGCTAGCAATGGCGAGATAAGAACAGCCAAGTTGTTAGACTATGAGACAGCTCAGTCACACACACTAACAGTGAAGGCAGTCGACAGAGCAGGTGATGCGCAATCCAAATCCGCCACAACAATCGTATCAATTACAGTCACTAATGTGAATGAACATGACCCAGTCTTTACTCCAACAACCATCATCAAATCAGTCCCAGAAAACACAGCTGTTGGAACACTCATCCATCAGATCCTCGCAACAGATGCCGACAGTGGCACAGATGGAGATCTTACGTACACCATGCCAACACATGCCACATTTGCCCTAGCGTCTGATGGTGCTCTTACACTCAAAGATAATCTTGACTTTGCAACTGCCAGTACCCACTCACTTACTGTGACGGCAACCGATGGCGGAACACCACCTAGAAGTACAGACGTCACTGTGACAATCAACGTTGTTGACGACAACAATAACACGCCAACATGCTCCCCAAGTTCAACGACTACCATCCAAAGAGAAGACTACACTGGCAACGTAGCTACTTTGACATGCACAGACCTGGATACAGGAGCAAGTGGTACACTTTCCTACATAATAGAATCTGTGAATGCTGTTGCTGGGAGTGGTTCGTTTTCTGTTGATGCGAGTGGTGTTGTTTCCACAACAGGTTTGGATTATGAAACAGCCACAGCACATTCTATCATTGTAAGAGTGGAGGATGGTGGAGTTCCTGCCAGAACCACATCAGGTACAGTCATTGTGTCAGTAACAGACGTTAATGAGGCTGCTCCAGTATTTATTGGAACGCCATTCAACCCCTCTATGGCAGAATCAGAGGCAGTTGGATTTACAATACTTACAGTGACTGCAACTGATGCTGACACTGCAAATAGTATTACATATTCCCTGACAGACACAACCAACCTAATCATAGGATCTTCCACTGGAATAATAACTCTGAAGGTTCAACAAGACAGAGAAGTCACTCCAACTGTCACTGTTGATGTATGTGCAACAGATTCAGGAACAGTAGATGCTATTAAATCCACATGTGAAACTTTGACACTCACTACAACAGATGTCAACGACAACCTGCCAGTGTTTAACCCATCAACTTATGCAACAAATGTTGACGAGAATGCACCCACAGGGACGACTGTAGTTACAGTAACAGCAACAGATGCTGACGCTGCAGGTTTTGGAACTGTTACCTATTCTATACAAAGTGGCAACACTGGCAATGTTTTCAGCATTTCAGCAGGTGCGATCACAGTTACTGACAATACTGGCTTGAACTATGAGACGACCCAACTTTTCACTCTCACAGTGAGGGCAACCGATGGTGGGGGCAATTCAAGTGACGTCATAGTGTCCATATCTGTGAATCCTATCAATGAAAACTCTCCAACGTTCACCCCTGCTTCAAGCACCGAAGTTGTCCCTGAGAACAGTGTAGTGGGACACGTTGTTATTGACCTTGATGCTACGGATACTGATTCTGGACCAGATGGACAATTAACCTACAGCATCATATCAGGATCTCTTGGGAAATTTGTAATTGATCCATCGACTGGCGTTGTGACTGTGAGTGACGTACTTGATGCTGAATCTGTATCATCATACACTCTTACAATCCAGGCAACAGATGCTGGTACTAATCCATCATCCCTGAGTGGTACTTACATACTAACTGTGTCAGTGACTGATGTGAATGATGTAACACCATCTTGCACTCAGTCATACTACGCAACTACCATATCAGAATCAACAGGACCACCAACATCGGTTCAACAAATTGTCTGTTCTGACTCAGATATAAACGCACCGAACAATGTCCTCAGCTATGCCAAAATTGCAGGGGATCCAGGTAACCTGTTTGATGTGGATGCTTCTACAGGACTGGTGTCAGTTGCTGCAGCAGCATCCTTTGATAGGGAGACTACTGCATCATATCTTCTGAATGTTACTGTTACTGATAGTGGAGCCACAGCACTTTCTACCGTCATCCATGTTTTTGTCAGCATCACAGGTATGTCATTTTACCTACTATAACTGCATTGAAAATGGGATTAGATCGTTTTGCTCATCGCTGGGACAGTGTATACTCATTATTTTTTGTTATTTTATCTATTTATAGACGAGAATGACAACACACCTGCGTTTAGCCAGAACCCGTACACGCCCAGCGTTGCTGAAGATGGTAGTCCTGGAACAATTGTTGTGACAGTAGCAGCAACAGACCCAGATGCTGGATCAAATGGTAGTCGACAATGTTATAGTGTAAAGGATTATATCTGCAGGAGAACTGTGAAAATATAGGGTAGAAATGCTCTTCAGTAACTCATGCATGTCGTAAGAGGCGACTAACGGGATTCGGTGGTCAGGAATCAATAACTCTTTGACACATGTCATCGTGACGACATTATGTGGATCGGTACTCATGCTCACGATCACTGGCTTGTCTGGTCCAGACACGATTATTTCCAGTTCGACGCCATATATGCAGCGTAAACTCATTTGGAGGTTATGGATGAGCCATGTTCAACAACCTCCTAATGTCAATCTCCAGAATTATATCTTTGTGCAGTCCATTAATCAGTTCAAGATTTAAATCACGTCATGATGTTCTCGTGTACATTTCGTTGTTTGGTTTTGCAGGAGACGTAGTGTACTTCATATCAGCAGGAAATTCACTAGGCCACTTCACTGTGGACTCTGTGACAGGAGTAGTGTCTGTTCAGGCAGCTCTTGACAGGGAGACTTTATCGTCATATGTTTTGGAAGTAAGGGCTCAGGACAAAGGAACCCCAACAAGTCTTACTGGAACATCTACTGTCTCGATAACTGTAAGCGATGTCAATGACAACGTTCCTATTTGCACTTCCTCTGTATACTCAGGGAGCGTACCAGAAGATGCTACTCTATCCACGTCTGTTACCACTGTGTCTTGTTCGGATGCTGATGTTCCTCCTAACAATAATGTTGTCTACACAATCACAGCAGGCAACACTGGGAGTGTCTTTGCTATTGGATCTACATCAGGAGAGGTTACAGTCAATGCAGGACTTGATGCAGAAACACTGAGTGCGTATAGTCTCACAGTACAAGCTTCAGATGGAACCCTTTCTACCGATGTCATTGTAACAGTCATAGTATCGGATGTTAACGAGCACGACCCGGCCTTTTCTCCACCTGGACCCTATTCCGAGTCATTCAGTGAGGATACAGTTATAGGAACTACGATAATGAACATAAGTGCAAATGATAATGATGTGTCCAATTCTGTTCTATCATTCAGCATAACTCTAGGAAACGCAGAAAACAAGTTTTGGATTGATCCAACATCAGGGACTGTTGTTCTTCAGGCAGCTCTTGACCGAGAAGCCACAGACACATATTCCTTGACAGTAGAAGTTGCTGATGGAACTGGGGCTGGAACTCGCACGGCAACGACTCAGCTGACAGTTTTAGTCCTTGACATAAATGACAATGATCCAATTTGTGCTCCTTCCAATTATATAAACACACTACCAGAAGATTCCAATATTGGAACAACTGTAAGCAGTCTAACATGTTCTGATGCAGATTCCTCTACCCCGACCCTGGACTACAGTATCACAACAGGAAATGGTGAGGGTAAATTTACCATTGATGCTGCTTCTGGGGTGGTTACCATATTTGCTTTGCTTGATTATGAAACTACCACTTCCTACAACTTGGAAATTCAAGTATCCGATCAAGGGGGAACTGCACGAGTTATCACCGTTCCAGTAACTTTAGATGTGACACCTGTTAATGAAGCAGCTCCAGTATTTTCTCCAGTTACACCCGTAACTATACAAGAGGATGTCTCTGTTGGAACGGTTGTGTATAACGTAACAGCTACAGATACCGATAATGGTTTACTTCATGGAACAGTTAGGTATTCAATAACATCTGGTAATGGTCTTGGCCATTATAGTATTGATGAAGGAACGGGTGAAATTAAAACTGTTGGTAATTTAGACAGAGAAAGCACTGCCTCATACACTTTGAAAATCCGTGCCACTGACGACTTTGCTGGTTCAGGGGCTGAGCGTAGTGCTGAAGTGGACCTCAGTATAACTGTTGGTGATGTTAATGACAACATTCCCGTTTTTGTACCAATTCTCTACATCAAAGATGTTCTTGAGACAGCTCCAAATGGTTCTACAGTTGCAGTTGTGACTTCTCGAGATGATGATGACGTTCCAAACGCAACACCCGTGTACTCTATTGTTTCAGGAAATACGGGAAGTGTGTTCAACTTTGTGGCAAACGAACTTCTGTTAGATGCAGGAAAAAACTTAGACTTCGAGACTTTGACAATGTATGATCTTGTCATACAAGTTTCAGATAGTGGATCACCATTATTGACATCGAATGGCAGAATCATCATAAATGTGCTGTCTCAAAACGAGTTTGCCCCGATCCCTGCTGTCCCCAATGACAGCATTACAGTGAGCGAGCTAATCCCAGTAGGAACCAACTTCTATAATGCAAGTGCTGTAGATGGCGATTCAGGTTCGGATGGCGAATTCTCTTGGAGCATTACAAATGGAAACAACCCAGCACTATTCTTCTGCAGTCCACAATTAGGAGAACTGTACACATCGTCCGTTCTAGATTATGACACACCTCCAAACACTCACAACATTACGGTTGAAGCACAAGACAAAGGTGGTCTGACCGGGTCATTCTGGCTTGAAATTGTACTTCAGGATGAAAATGATGAATATCCAGTCTTTACTAAATCTATATATACTCCTCTCTTGAATGAAAATGTACCGATTGGTCAGTCGGTAGAAACGGTAACTGCCATTGACAAAGACTCGGGTACAAATGGTCAAGTTACATATTCAATAACATCTGGAGATGGACAAGCATATTTTGCAATTGACTCATCCAGTGGTATTATTACAACAACACAAAACATCGACTATGAGACAAAAACTGTTTTCTTCCTCATTCTACAAGCAGTAGATGGTGGAACGCCTGCTCTGTCTACTGTTGGGGTCGTCAAAGTGACCATAGTTGATCTCAACGATAATGCTCCTACATTCACACCTGACTTTTTCACTCAAAGTCTGTCTGAAGATGCAACTGTTGGAACAAGTGTGACAACTGTCTTTGCCACAGACGCCGACTCCTCTGCTAACAACAACAACGTCTTCACCTACAGTCTCACTAATGCCTTTTTTGACGTCAATACAGGATCTGGGCAGATATCTACAAAAGCTTTGTTAGACAGAGAAAGTATTCCCAGGTACCTTAGTCTATACACATTTACCTTTTGAACAATCGAGTTCTCTAACAGTCAGAATAGTGATATTTATGACTGGATGAGGTGTGAATTGTTGTTCATCAACCCACATTTGTCCTAAGAGGCGACTGACGGGATCGGGTGGTCAGAGTTGCTGACTTGGTTGAAACATGTCATCGTATCCAAATTGCATAGATGAATGCTCATGCTGTTGATCACTAGATTGCCTGATCCCGATTCGATTATTTACAGACCGGAGCCAGGTAGTTGAAATCCTGCTTTTTGTGGCATTAAGCAACTGCCAACCAGCCATGACTGAACAGTCTATACATTTTTCTCTAATTCACTCAATGAGCCACTCGAATTGTAAATGTTCCTGATATGTTTCAGTCACAATTTAACTATCTTGGCCATCGACCAAGGATCACCATCTAATACAGGAACAGCAGTTGTGACAGTCAACCTCCTCGATGTAAACGATAACACACCAAACATCACAGGAAGTTACTCAACTAATCTGAGCGAGGACACCAGACCTGGAACTATTGTCTTCACTATCACAGCCTCTGACATAGATAGCGGTGTGAATGCAGAACTTGTTTACTCAATTGCGTCTGGAAACACTGATGGAGACTTCAAGGTCTGTAACCATCGTATCATTAAATCATGTTACATATAACCATAATCATATATTATACACCTGTCATAGTGTATCTAATGTACTGTGAAATTGATATTTCAGATTGAAATTGGAAGTGGTATTGTTCAAGTTCAAAATTCACTGGACAGGGAGAGAACCGCTTCCTACAACCTCGTCATCCATGTAACAGATAAGGGTGCCCCTCCACTGACTGCATCTGTTACCACTACAATAGTGATTGATGATATCAATGACAATAATCCAATTTTCATACAGTCTCAATACATCTTTAACATAGCCGAAAATGTTCCTTTGGGGTCTTCTGTTGGAACAATACAAGCTACAGATAAAGACAGTTTAACAAATGCAGCACTAACATATGAAATTGTTGTCTTCTGGACTGGTGAAGCGTCCCATTTTGTCCTTGACCTTTCGTCTGGAGTGATAACTACAGACGGCAATCTGGACCGAGAAAGCATTGATACATACAGTTTAAGATGTCGTGCTAAAGATGGTGGAACTCCACAGTTAACTGGAGATGTAAATGTGACAATTGTGATTGATGACTTAAATGACAATCCCCCTGTCTTCAACTCGTTACAGTATACAGGATCTGTAAATGAAAACACAGCGGCAGGAACCAGCATATTAACTGTCACTGTCACCGATGCAGACGCCCACAATGGTGCCATAACTCTGTCAATCGACACTTCAACACCTGAAGGTGCCCGTGGTGATCAGTTCCTAACAGTTGATTCTGCTACAGGTATTTCAAGTGTCAAGTCTGTTATGGACAGAGAAGTGGACGTGGAATTCAATGTAACCATTTTAGCAGTTGACAATGGGACAGTTCCACTGACTGCCTCAGCTGTGGTGTACATAACAGTTATCGATGAAAATGACAATACCCCTGTCTTCAGTTCTACGTTTTACAACACTGAGATTGCCTTCACTGGTACCTGTGACAACACTATTGTGACTCTGACTGCCACTGATGCTGATTCCGGATTAAATGGACAGGTGTTCTACGTCTTTTCACAGAACCCCTATGGATTTGTCTTTGCTATTGATATGAGTTCAGGTATGCATATTTATTCCCCCATAACATAATATCACTGATGTAGTTCTATTTTCAGACTTGTCTGAAGCCAAATGAATTCTAAAATACCATAAACAGTTGGTCGCCAATGCATAACTGCGCCAATGCACAAACTTTGGTTATGCAAACCTAAACAGAGAGAGGTTGCCACATATAACAGCGTTTGATACACATAACCATGTAGGCACAATGCTACACTACAGTTTCGATGTCAGACCAACCCACGAATACTAGTAGTCGAAAAGCTCGTTTTGAACAATAATGTTGTCTTTCTACATCAAGGCCATTTCTATATTTATTACATTTCTTCTAGGTGTTGTGACGCTACAGACCCCTGTATCAGTTAACACCAAGTACGTACTAGAAGCCTCAGGGAACGATGGTGGCGTTCCTTCACGAACAACCAACCCAGCAGCAGCAATTCGGGTAGATACATTCGATCCCAATTCAGTGGTCGTCGTTATCAGGCTTGGCATAAGCAGAGCAGATTTTCTCCTCAGACAGGATCAGTTTGTGTCCCAATTCAAGACGGTCATGTCAGCCAGATATCCTTCATGTCTTGTACGGATCTGGTGCATCACAGAGAGATCTGGCGAGACGGCTGTTGCGGCACCAACAAGGCGACGACTCCTCACCTCAAGGTTACCAAGTTACCAATTTTGTAAATTCCATCTGCATAATAAGAGGACTAATGATGCCTACTGTATAATCTAGTGCAATGTGATCCTATAGAACTAGCATGCTTACGTTAATGTTGTATCAAATGGTTGCTGTTATTGTTGGACCTTTAAACTCCATGGAGAGTACGGTTTAAAATTTAAAACCGAAACTGGCTAACTAAGAAGTCCTTATGCAAAGGAACCAGCAGACGCTTGCAACTGTGTTTAAACATAAACTACACTTCAACATTAGAAAATAAAGATGTGGAACAACAACAGTAATGAATAAAGTGGCAGTAATGCTATGATGACAGTATAAAACATACAATCCTTTGAAAAAAAGGGATGTTTTGATTTCCGTTTGAAAACATCAGGAGATATACTGGAGTCAAACAATGTAAATATGACAATGAATGGTTTGAAAATGCATCACCACTTGCACGTCCTTATGACAATAATTGTTTGTTCAGTAATCGCTCTACAATTGTGTATGACGTGAATTTGCATGTTTAGGATTTTGATTTTCACACAAAGAAAAATGGCTACAAACGAACACTAACAACTACGTGATGCAAGATGATTGTCAAAATTAATGGTCTACAGTCATTCATTGACCTTGGCGAAAACTGTCACAATTCAGAATGACAACCCACACTGCGTTGTGCCCGCGCAAACCATGCGTTGTGGTTAGGCGTGGTGCGTTCAGAACATGTGTCTTTGAAAAATTTCTCATCGGGTAAAACGTCCTATATACAATGGAAATTTCCACTATTTTTGAAAGTATCGTAGCAATAATGGCAAGAAAGTCAGTGATCAAAATATTCACAAAGCATCTACAATGGTGTATCTTCTAGTGTAAGTTGATAACAGGAGGAAAATAATGATCTTCGCCCAATTACTGGTTTTCATTTAATATGAGAGAACATGAATCGTAACATGAATCTTTGTCAGCAATGACTTGCACTGACATATAACAAAACTATATGTTGCAGTCCAGTAAATATCAACCTTGTGCTTGTTGCTGACAACACAACTGAAACGCCCAGCAACCTGGCTCAAGACAAGACTTTCCTTACCTCCAGTGCTGTCACCAGTGTTGTAGCGTCCGACCCGTCAGGGACTCCATCATCAGCACTACAAGGTAAAGAAAACTTTTAAAGTAGCCGTAGACATATATGGAATCATCATCATCGTCGTCGTCGTCACCACCACCACCATCATCATCATCTTGCTCTTCATCATCATCATGAACGTTAGTTGTGTAACCGGATAAATGTCACTTAAGTTTTCATCCGTGCCTTTAATGAATGCGTTTGGTTCATACATTACACTTTCTTGTGATGTAGGATCCGCCTGGGACTACTTTGTGATCCAGAACGCCAGCCCCTATTCCGAGACTGTCACCCCCTGGCATCAGACCACAGTCGGCATCGTCTTCATCACCCTCTCCTGCCTACTGGCCGCCGTCCTCATCGGCATCACAATCTTCGCCATCCTCTGGTGGAGGAAGAAGAGAAGGTTGGTCACTGTAAATTCGCCATTTCGGATTGGAAACATCTGGGTATCAACACATGGGTACAACTAATCCTTCCGTGTGTGTTTATTTTGTTAGGCCGATTACACCAACTCGAACGACAATCTTAGAGAAAAGACCTGCGGTAAGGACCACACTGGTTAGCAGAGGTAAACATAATTCTCACACTATGTTCTTTTGTAGGATATCAATAACGCAAACATTAAACTTACAAAGAAGTGGTCGTACATACCACATCTGCAAAACACAGAACCACTGACAAGCTTTTAAGGTCATCGCCAAGTCTGTACAGTTAGACAAGTATCATTTTGTAGTGTTCACATTTGAAGAAAGATCAGCACGCTTCTGAAAATATGTGTTCAGAATGAATACACTATGTCCAGCCGATGTATTTGACGCATCCATTGTTAACAATTTAGAGACTGCCATTGGTATTTTACCAGAAAGACGGCTTTCTGTTTTACTCCAGAAGCAATAGAACGTTCATGTCTGTGTACGCAGATTAAACACGTTATGTAAGCATGCATGGGGGACTGTTTCAGCAATGGTTCCTGACCTTGACCTTAAGGATCCCAAGAAACATCCTCCTCCAGCTTTGTTGACGCTTCCAGTTCCTATAAAGGTTTGGTGTTTGTTGATAAATTAGGAGGTGTTTAGAACGTACCCAACGAAAATCAAAGTGTCACATTCATATAGTGCTGCAACTCTGTGCCCCTACACAATGTGACCTTAGTTTTAAAGAGGTCATAAATCGCATACTGTAACGTAACTTTACGAACGGCAGTATGGTTAAATTAACGGCAATCAACGCTGACGAATATTCAGGCAGATTTGATAGAATAGGATTGGGAATTATCAGCTGTTGTTTTTTATAACTCAAATTAAGTATTTCAGTGATGTTTTAGCCACGAGTGCAGAGCTCAGAGCCTGATGATTTCTGGGGAGCCCCTGAAACAAAGAAAGAACGACGGGGCGAAACGCCCCCTCGCACACCACGCTCCGTTATCGTCACATCGAATGAGATTGATGGCTACCCCATCCGCAACAGGCACTTTGATGGACAAGCTGTGGACCCAGGTAGATGAATTTAAGTGTATATTACGTTCAGATAACGTTTCCGTGTGGTGTTCTTTTAACGCACAGTTAAGGGTTTCTTCAAAGTCATCAGTAATGCCCGAAGTATCCGTCTCATGATCATGTGGAGAAGGCGCACTGCTTGTTGTCTCCTCGTGAATGGTTTTGTTTATATAATGGGAGCAGAGGGTAGCCTAGTGGTTAAGGTGTTCGCTCGTCACGCTGAAGACACGTACACGATTCCCCACATAGGTACAATGTGTGAAGCACATTTCTGGTGTCACCCTCCATGATATTACTGGATGTTGCTAAACCATAGTCTCTAACTCTCTTTTTCTATGATGTGTACCTTTTCCCCCTCGATAGCGTTCCAGCTATGTGATCATGGCATGCAAATATTCGATCGGGTCCAAAAAGTCCAGTGATGGACAGGGTTGTTGAACCACCTTTCACTGACCATCTTCTGAACACGTGGCAAATCTTCATGGACGTCAATGTTATGCCACATTGTGCACGTGCAGTTAGTGATTTCTTTCGCAACGGGGCAGTAGCAGCTTTGCTCCACCACGAGTCCAGTCAAGTATACGACATTTTGAGGATTGTATGCCAGAATTTTGAAAATGACCGCTCTTGTTAAAGTCATACGACTATAATTATAAGAAGAAAAAAATAGACATATTTATAAATGTTTGCTCCTCTGAATAAACAACAGTTTTCTATTCTTTGTGCCTTTAGAATTTATTCTAGTTTTCTCTTTGAGGTCAATTGGTCTTTGTTGGTCTTTATATACAAACTGAGGTTTGGATATGTGGCTTTGGTAGCATATTGATACTTTGAATCATTCGTGATGTCGAGGCACTTCATGTGTAGCTTGCACTGTAGTAGTGACCTCGTGATGTGCAATGGTAAACCACCACGTTCTTCGACCAAAAGACTGAAATTCCATGATAAATCGATACAGTGGAACAGTCATCGGGGATATTATTTCACATTACCGTTGAAGATTGAAATATCCAATGTAATACTTTACTTATTATGATAATTCTTGTTTTGAATTTTGACGTTAACAGTTATGTCCAATAATTGTCCATGCCGTTACAAACTGATAAAATAAGTGTTTTGCTCCATTTGTGTGCATTGTTTGCTGTTCTCAATGTCACGTTCTGGATAAGGAGGAAGGCTGCCAGTGTTAACTGACAACTTTGTTGTTGTCTCCTCAGTGACAGACAAGGTGTACGAATACAACACCCGTACCAATCAGAGACGCTGGCTGACGACAACGGAAGGCAAGGCTGTAGTAGCCAGGGACAACAACGCCTAGCTGGAGCCTTACTACCTCTATCTCACTTAAACTCACGGTCTTTCATGGATTAGAGTTCATTCTCTGCACGTCACATCTGTTGGCATATTTACGTCCTTCTCCAAAGACCTACTGTTGACACTCTTTCATGTCTACTAGACATTTTTACTAGATTTTTTAACGTTTCAGATGATGAGACCTATATGTTAGGCTGCCAGGTGTACATATTACAGATATTTCGTACAGACGACGGCGCTTTTGCTTGAATGTATTCATTACACATATCTATGTCATGGGAAAAAAACAATGACACACAGTTAAATCGAACTCCCGGGAGTTGTCCGTAACCCCATGGAAGGGAGAAGAAATAAGGTTTTATGTTGGTAAATTTTTGTCTAAAACGCCTTAAAATATTCATTAGTATCAAACATTATGTTATGTTAATATCCATAGTAAAATGCTGTTTCAGCTTATGACAGAAGATAATTCGTTGTGAAGCTAGTTATTGACAAGCATGATAAACTTGCCTTATATGTAAGCAGGAAGATTTCCACACGAATCGGGTCTTAAACATCCATACTAGTTGCATGTGATGATTTGGCACCATTTATTTATTTACAGAAATTTGGAAAATGTAATAAATTGTTATACAGTGATGCTATTTTTATGCTGATAATGTTCACCCCTCTGTACAACCACCCTTGTACCTTAACTGTATCTTATATCGGCACATTGGAATAAATATGACAGTTATTCTATGACGTTCTTTATTTCAATGTCTGTGATACATCATTTCGTCCTATCCATTAATACAGGTGGAATACTGAGAGCAAAGTATTACTTTCTGTTATAATCTTTTATTCCTCGTAGTTCAACGACAAACGCGCTGAATGAACGTTATTTGCAGTATATAGACACTGTGGTGTCACCAATTGTTGTTTTCATTGAATTAGGCCAAGACCAGAGTCTACATAGCATAATTAAATATCTATTGTTCCTAAAATATGCGCAGTCATAGTTGTTATATTGATGTATCTTTCTTCGTACGTCCAAAATAGAAAATGTCAAATATATCCCCAGACTATCATGGTTTTCATTTTGTACATCGACTTATTTTCTCACCCACTTTATCATCTCCGCGCTCTTAGCACATGAGGCCGGGCTTTCCAAAGCTGTCTATCCTGCGCCCATTGGTACCCCTGGTCCACTCTGTGTCCTTCAGCTGTGTTTCAACAGAATTTCAGGCCTCCTTCGGGCTTCCTTCTCCTGTTTCTGTTTCCTGTACATTGACTTTAAACAGCATCTGTTCATACGTTTTATGCAACAGGTAAAATTGCATTTCACAGGTATTTTCACGTTTGTATAGATATTTGTGTAATGTATCTTTCTACTGCCGTCCATATTGTTTGTTGTAGCAACGTCTGTGATAAAAAGCAATAAATATCTAAAAACCCACATTCCGTGTGTTGTGTGTTGAATAGCAGAGTGTCGTGTTGGAAAGAAATAAACATGTAACAACACCTCGCTTCAGGAAGTAGTCAACACGTTTCGTAAACTATTTCTTGACGAACTTTCTTAACTTCATACGAGTTAATACCTTTGTAAGAAAAGGTTCTGGTACAGTCAGAAGGTCATAGCCCAGTTGTTTGTGCATGAAGCCCGTAGTGCAGGAAGCCGGCGGTTGTATTGGGAAGGGCTCAAAGCGGTCGCTCGTCATGTCGGAGGTTCGGTTCAATGTGTGAGTGCCATTAAGATGGAAGTAACCAGGAACCGACAATGGTATGTAAAATAGTTGTCAAACACTATGAGCAGTAACTGTGTCACTGTTTCCTTATGTAAATATATATTTGCACTATACGTCCAGTTAGCTGCGACACTGCATCCTTATAGTTGGTGGCAGATTACTGACCAAAGAACTCGGCGACCATCGCTACTTTCTGTTCAGGATGTCTTGATGTAGTCAGTAAATTTGATCAGCCCGAACGTACTCAAGGGCGTACTGATAGACATGCCTGAATATTGGCGTGGGATCTGGGTAATGACATGACGCACAAGGAGGCTGACATAGTGGTCACAGTCTGTAGTGGACATACGTCTGATGAACCACCGTATGTAGTGGACATACGTCTGATGAACCACCGTATGTAGTGGACATACGTCTGATGAGCCACCTTATGTAGTGGACATACGTCTGATGAGCCACCTTATGTAGTGGACATACGTCTGATGAACCACCGTATGTAGTGGACATACGTCTGATGAACCACCGTTTGTAGCGGACATGCATACGATCAACTGCTTTGCCGACCGTTTAATGCCCCACACAACTGGAACTGTCACCTGAAATATCAGTCACTATCGTGCTTTTTCCAGACTCAATTGCACATTTGCCGTTGTGATATTGCCTGAGTATTGCCACCTTTGTCGAGACAGCAAACACACGCATACACCCTCACACACCCAGGCTATACGCTCATGCACAAAAAGCCCGTACACAAACTTACGTACACATACGCACACACTCACACACCCAGGCTACACACTCACGCACAAACACACATCTGGACTAGCCTAGTGATTAAAGCGTTCGCTCGCCAGGTCGAAGACTCATATGGGTACAATGTGTGAAGTCTATTTCTGGTATCCCCTGTCGTGATATTGCTGAAATATTGCTAAAAGCGACGTAAACCATACTCACTCACTCACTCACTCGTTCGCTCACTCATATATCTACAAAAGCACTCGACAAAGCATCTATGTATTACAAAACCTCTAGCGAGTGCAAATGGATGAAGCTTGTTTTTTTCAATGAATACTAAAACAAATATCTAATCCAATATAATACTACAAACTTTGATTATCCTAGTCCTTTGGCGTTATCTAGCAGACTCATTGCGTCACATTGTTAAAGAAATACACAATCGTATGGGTTTACGTCATAAAATACTGCGTACAACATACGTACATATATCATATACATATAACATACATACACTTACAGACACAGAAATATCAACAGTCGATCTAAGCTCAAGTATTCTTTATTTTCTAAGGTGCTTGATGCAATAATTCGTATCACAATCTTAACTTAGTGGTTGACAAAATGCACTGAATAAATAAAACCCTTTTCTGTTAATTTCAACGTAGACTATACTGTATTAACATCATGGAATGGAAATATCTTAACAATTCCAGCGTCTACCTTACAACATACCCCGTCCATATCGTCAGTTCTGGTGCAAATAACATTTGATACGTGATCTGATATAATGTCAGGACTGTTTGATAACATTCAATGTATTTGTGTTAAGTCCATATGATACATGTTTATGCCAAAGTCACACACGCCACATGACACGGATACACATACCGAAAGCTGTTTTGATTGTGTTCAATGTCTGTGAAGTGGTGGAGCGTACGGAAGATTGGAGGTGTTGGATGTGTTCAACACTTGATTTCAAAGCCTGTAATTGGTAACGACAAGACATGGAGGTGGTAAGTATGGCTAAAATGGCAGGAGCCTGGTATTTTTTATAGTATAAATGGTCCCATGTTGGCTGAAACAAGTTATTCTCTCAGCGCAAGAGACTCTATGTTCGTTTAAACTGGATGCTACATTTGGTAAACGTTAAACATAATACAAAGTGTTGTAATATATACCCCAGAAGATTGAAGCAAGAACAAAAATGTCTACGTAGACTCTAGTGCGGCTGAAACAGGACACTAACTCTGATAAATCAGATGCCATAAACAAGACCATGTTTTTTTCTACTGGTACCACGACGTTGAGTGAAATAAGATCTTATGTCAAAATAAATGCCTCCACGTTTGGTAAAATACGATACATCTTTAGTAACAGATATCCAGGATAGCTGAAATAAGATATTCAGTCGGGTTAACATTATGTGAAACAAAATAGCGGGTATGGTGGCAGTTAGATAGTTAAAATCCAATACAGTGACACCAGATTCTAAGTCAGCTGCAAAGGCTGAAACGAGACGTTTTGTCTAAAATTGCCTACAATTTCTGAATGACGGTTCCTATATCACGTCAGGTTGAAATTGTCTAAGGAGGCTGATAAAAGATATCAAGTGAGGCTGAATTTGTCCATGGAGGCTGATAAAAGATATTAATTAAGGCCGATGTTATCAGGAGAGGCTGACAAAAGATATCAAGTCAGGCTGAAGTTATCCAGAGAGGTTGACAAAAGGTATCAAGTCAGGCTGAAGTTATCCAGAGAGGTTGACAAAAGGTATCAAGTCAGGCTGAAGTTATCCAGAGAGGTTGACAAAAGGTATCAAGTCAGGCTGAAGTTATCCAGAGAGGTTGACAAAAGGTATCATAAAAGGTATCAAGTCAAGTTGAAGTTGTCCAGAGAGGTTGACAATGGATATTAAGTCAGACCGAAGCTGCCCGAGCAGGCAGAGGTCTGTCTGACAAATGTTATCAAATTTGTCCACAACGAGATTTCAAAGTTTCAAACCAAAGGTGAAATGCTAATTCGAACAGCTAAGATATGATGCTCCGTATCCTGCCTTCAGTCAGACCACTGTTCGTTTGGGTAGCCTTGCCGTTAAAGCGTTCGCTCCAAACGCCGAAGACACGGTTTTGATTTCCTCACATGGATACAATGTGCGAACCTCATTTTGGTGTCGCCTACACCGTGATATAGCTGGAATGTTACTAACAACGGCGTAAAACTAAACTCACTCAACCTATCAATCAGACCACACATTGTGCACACTCATCCTCTTGTGAATTTGCAATTGTATTGGGAACCATTTCCGACCCGTAAACCAAGCCGGGTTTATTAAAGAGAGGCGACATGCACGATACGCCCGATAACGGAGCATGCATGTTTGTTTGTCTCAGTAGCCAAGTACCTGACAAACTGTTAACGGCAAAAAAAAGGTGAATGCAGGAAAGTCACTACGGAAAGTTTCAGGTAACTCAAGCCGCTAAATGAAAGAAAGTCACTGAGGTAAGTTTAAGGAAACCCAAGAAGGTGAATGCAGGAAAGTCATTGCGGTAAGTTTAAAGAAATCCAAGAAGGTAAATGCAGGAAAGTCATTGCGGCAACTTTAAGGAAACCCATGAAGGTAAATGCAGGAAAGTCATTGCGGCAAGTTTACGGCAAGTTTAAGGAAACCCAGGATGATAAGTTAAAGTAAGCACAGGAAGATAAGTTTAAGGAAACCCAATATGGTACGTTTAAAGAAACTCGGGAAGGCAGGTAAAAGGGAACTCGTGATGGTAAGTTTAAGGAAACCCATGAAGATAAGGTGACAGGAAACCCCCAAAGATATTATTCAGGAAAATCTAAGTAAAGATCCAATTCAGTACCAACCCTTCGCTTTGTCAGAGATAGGAGCGTGGTCGATACTCTTGTTATACAATTACCTGAACCATGTTATGATTTATATGCCTCTACATCGTACCGGGACCCATATTTGCTACATCACAGATATGTTTAATCATAAAATGTGTGCCAAATGAAAGCGTTAATGTCTATCTTATAATTATGTAGTTTTACGCTAAATGCGAAAATGTGATGAGCTATATATCCTACTGCGTGATATACTGAACTATTCATGTCTTAGACTACCATTCATATAGAAAGGCCCTGATAACATGTGTGATTGGCCTAAGCATTACAAACGCTAGATCTTTATAAACAGTCATTTAAAAACTAATGGTGAGATCCTTTTTCATTCCAAAATTACGCCGCGAGTGTTCCAATGGTGTTGACGTATTATTAAATATGTTTGTCAATGCAGAATTGATTGACTCTACTTTGAAGTCGACTCCGGTAACTGATACCAATGACGCCCTTCCAGCCGGACGTGTTCATAAATCCGGCTGATAGCAACACTCCTCCCTTCTGTTGTAGGTCTACCCCAGATTAAGTGACAAAGCCGTCGTTTGACACGGAGGTTAATACACAACACCAGTGACCTGCTCGGCGACGTATGATGAAGCATAGGGGAGTAAGCTTACCGTTGGGGTAGATCATACAGGTACAGGAGGTATATAGCACAAGACCTTTATGTGAGAAGAATAAGTGATTGTTTAAATCTACAGTCAGACGCTTAGAGAACTGTTACATATTTTAGTCATATTTTCAGTTATGCTAATTAAGTTGAATTTTATCTTTATTATCTTAATCGCCATATGTATAAGTTCATACAATTCAGAATTATACTAGAGCGTTGTTGTGTCTGTAATTTTTATTACATATTATTTATTATTAATAATATAGTGTGATGTTTCTGATGCTATTATTATTAATAGTAGTCGTAGTTTTTTTTGTCGTAATGGAGATATTAGTGTCATTGTTTTATTAACAGGAGCATTAGAAGCAAAGTTAGTAGTAGTAGTAGTAGTAGTAGTAGTAGTAGTAGTAGTAGTAGTGGTTGGTGTTGTTGATGTAGTAGTAGACGAAGGAGGGGAATAATTAGTATATTCGTAGGCAGTGTTATTATCGTTTCATGCTATGCCAATGCAATTACTGCTAAATACGTAACACCGTGAAACTTTTTATGAGTGAGTGAGCTACATTGTTTGACCAGTATTTAAGATTAAGCATGGCGTGCTAGGTGTTCTATTGAAACTCGAGTTAAGGCAGGTTTTAGACACTTACAGCTCTGCTAAAACCAACAAGCAAGTATAAGGTTCTGACGAACACGAAAGAATAATCAGAGTGAATCTGTTCGAGCCCACGATAATGGATTCTGACACGCCAAAGGGACGTAACTTTTCATTGCATACATATTTTACGGACGAGCTACCTGTATCAACTACACTTACCAGTGGTCATCATAATGATGATTAAGATGATGATGATGATTATGACGATGATTACAAACATCTGGTAATTGCATAAACCACGACACAATACGCGTGGGCAAGCATTTCTTTCAACACACCAGTTATTTCCTCGTCATGTGGATCAGCGAACCGTGGCACCTGCATTCACTTATTGTGCGGGGTGTTTATACTTGACTGTTGAATGCAAAGTGATTCCGATCTACCTTGCTGTTATGTAGGTATGCAGTCATCTGTAATCTGAGAGAAGCGTGATGGCTGTTTCAACCTACTCTTGGGCGACGTGTGTAACGGCACTCCTCGCCCTCATCAACTACGTGAATGCCTCTGGTGAGTTGACCTCTTCATAACCCTGCGTAGTGACACTATCTCCTGCACGTGTTCGTCTTATGCATGAAGTATATAAAATGTATGTGCCACAGAATGCTCAGTTTTGATCAAAGAATGCTCAGTTTTGACTATCCACAGAAACCTAGGAAATATATAACTGGACCCTTGAAAACCAGTGATGAGACCAGGTGTTGGCTAAGAATGTCCCTGCCTACTGGTAGAACCCTCATTTAACAAATTGTGATTGATGAACTCGAAACTCCAGTTAGATAATTTAGAAAAAAGACTACCTATAATGAAAAAACTTTGGGGAAATATATTTGTTCGTGTGTCAGTTTTATTGTCTATTAAATATGCAGTCAACAAACACCTATTACAAATCTAAATCGAATTACATTAATCTGCACATCAGTTTACCATGTCAAAAATATTTTCTCCACCGCTAATTAAGCTGGAATAAAAGTCTAAGCAAGCATATTACGAATATGTTTATTATGGGTTTGGTTTATTACTTCATATTTGATTATTCTGATTATCACAACAGAAAAAAACTTGTTGTTATGCAAAACAACTCATTCCACGCCATTGCTGTTGGTGCGTCTGTTGATTTACGAATTAGCAGGCGTTATTCAGTTCACATGTATATCTGTTTCCCAGGACTTCACTGTCTCGACTATCGGGATGTGATTATTTCAGTCACTAGTAATCTTAATGCCATATCCTCATCAAGACCTACATGTGTTGTCAGCACCAGTCTGTGGCTGGACCATTGACAACTAAAATAATCTTGATTTAGTGATGCTAATTTTGTAGTGTTTCATTGTGTGTTACAGGAATTTATCAGTTTGATATAAAAGTGTTTTGCAAGGGGTAATTCTTTTGAAACGTGTTTGTGTGAAATGATTAAATATTTTTTTTATGAATATACGCATAATGTATAATTTCTCATGGCAACAGTGACAGATGATGCAATACAGTGAAAGAAGAATATACATCATGACCGATGTAGAGTAATGGTTTTACTTTATTCTTAATTGTGAACAGGACCGATGTAGAGTAATGGTTTTACTTTATTCTGAATTGTGAACAGGACCGATGTAGAGTAATGGTTTTACTTTATTCTGAATTGTGAACAGGACCGATGCAGAGTAATGGTTTTACTTTATTCTGAATTGTGAACAGGACCGATGTAGAGTAATGGTTTTACTTTATTCTGAATTGTGAACAGGACCGATGTAGAGTAATGGTTTTACTTTATTCTGAATTGTGAACAGGACCGATATAGAGTAATGGTTTTACTTTATTCTGAATTGTGAACAGGACCGATGTAGAGTAATGGTTTTACTTTATTCTGAATTGAAAACAGGACCAATGTAGAGTAATGGTTTTACTTTATTCTTAATTATGAACAGGACCGATGCAGAGTAATGGTTTTACTTTATTCTGAATTGTGAACAGGACCGATGCAGAGTAATGGTTTTATTCTATTTTGAATTTTGTGAACAGGACTGATGGTAGACTAATGTCATTAATTGGATCTTAATAGTGTGAACATGACCGATGATAGATTAGTTTCACAAATAAACAATGCCAAAGTACACTAATGTCTCTGATTAGATCGTAATTGTGTAAACAATATCAAGGTAGACTAATGCCATCACTAAGATCACGGTTGTGTAAAGAAGACCGATGGCAGACTACTGTCGTTAATACCATCTTAACTGTGATAACAGAACTGATGGTAGACTAATGTCATTAATACGATATTAACCTTGTAATGTCTAGAGATTGTGTTAAACGGTATAATAAACATTGATACTTTCCTTACGGCTTTAACTGTAGTGCTTTGGTTTTACTGATCATTTATTACAGTGCGATACACGAGGGGAACGGAACCTTCTAGTTTCACCCTTGTAAATGTATAATGTTGAGAAAACGATAACTACACGCTCTTTGTCTCAATAACGCCAGTGATGGCATGACACAGGTTAACAGTCGTTATTTATTTTCTGTGCAACAAGTTGATCATAATATGTTGTAGAGTGCTAGCGGCTTTCGAAATCTAACACCATTCTGTTTGAAGGGGTATACCTGAAACTTTCGAGTAATCCGTCAACTATATCAATGTATTTTCGGCGAATAGGGACCAAAATGTGAACAGTCTCTTATCCTGCTCAAGTTCGATTCTTCACATGTATGTATATTTGCAAGTATACCCACACAGTGATCTCTGGGATCGAATTGTTAAAAACCTAAACCTCTACATATTCAACCAATCATGTATATGCATGCGACAGTACCGTGGGAAAGATAACGATGTCATCGTTCTTTGCCACACAGAGCTATCCCGAGAACAACGTCAGGGATCAGCTTCAATATTCAATTTTTATTGTGGCTTCAAAATACACACACCTTAACAAAGGCATTTTTACATATTGTGCTGAACGTACAGTTCTTCACGTTGCGCTTAAACGTGATCTTACTGACATCAGCCGTGATAGCTGTTTATCTATTAGATGAGTCATCTCCTTGAGATCAATGCACAAAATCCACACGTAAATACTGACGCATTTATTCGAAGTCTATGAATGTAATCAAGTCAATATAAAATTTTGCAAGTAGGCAACGGCGAGTCTTGCTGACGACTGGCGCAAATCATATCACAGATAGAATATTTCAGTGCTTCTAAAGCCAAGTGGTACTGTGTAGACACAACAATCACCAAAGAATTCATATAGGGTCAGGTGTTAATAAACTCATTTGATGCTTATATGTATGTTCTATTTACGCCATTGGACGGGCATTAGAAAATATACATGTACCTACCTTAATAGACTTAACTCCGACGTCAGGGGTATATTTGATGCACTCTATCAACATTTAATAGGGACATGTACAATGGACCCTATACAATGTAAAGATATTGCACAGTGGGTATTTCGTTGTAGTGAAAGGACGATTTGTGAGTGTGAACGACTCAAGCAATGACTCACGTTCTTCTTATGCTATTGCCACTTCCCTTGGCATAATGGAACACAATCGCGAAGGCTGGAATGTAACCACCTTTATTATTAGCTTCATGTACAGTGATACGAATTATAATTCACTTTTGTAGCACTCGCGGGACCTGATCGAGACTTAGACTTGAGAGGGAAAGTTTGCGCCTAGTATACATGGGTATATAAATCAGTGTGATACTTTATGAGTATAATAAATACTTGACCAGTTTCTCGGTATCCCAGCACGCGAGGTCAGCGGCATTGTATACACATCTACATGGCAATAAACAACCACTGTCCTTGGCGTTCCGCAATGCCACACAAGTATAGGTCGATACATAAAGCTATGAGCGAGTGAATGAGTTGAGATTTTACGTTGCCTTAAACGATATTTCCTTCATATTACGGCATGTCAGATAGATGCTTTAAGAATGTCCTTTAACGTTTATCCGCGAATTTACAAGCTAAGGGAAAACCTGAGATTCGAAGTCACGGGTCTGATCTTTTTTTCTGTTGTCCTGAGTAAATCTCTTCTTTAGTGACCGCTCAAACACACTTGTTTTAGGCAGCCGTACTCTCCCGCACAATAACCAGAATAATACCATACACTCGTTTCACTATTGATACACATCTGCATTTTGAAGACTGTGTTGACTACGAATAAAATACAACTGTCATTTCGAGAGATGCCTCCAAAATGGTACTTATTAGTGATGCAATTTAGCTCCTATTGTGCGTTAGACTATGCGACATTGATAACGAATGCGTCCCTAAGAATGCAGAAAACTTTGCACTTTAAGACTTAAGAAGAAAGGCAAGATTTTTTTGTGATCAACATACTTCATAGAGGTCGACAATGCCAGTCCACCCTAAATGTTTCCAGTTCATACCGGTTCAATATATACAATATGAATGCATAGTTCAAGCACAATCTGACTCACAATATCTTTTGTTTTCTGATACCAGATTACTTTACTGAGTTCTGTGCTCGCTTATGCTCATTTCCTTTGGTTATCTCAATTTACATAAAATCACGTGTACCTGTACGTGATCGTCTAACAAGGAATTGAGTTTTCACAAAACATATTTTAGTAATATACCCTGTACCCTACGTCTGGTAGCATTTAGGGTTTTACTTTTGGGGGCAATGTCAAGGACGTTATTTCGAACAACAAACTGCGGTCCATGTCCTGTTTTGTACGTCTTATATAACATAAACCTGTTTGATAGTTGTATGCAGTATGTTTATTTTCCTGTCTTGTAGAACGTATATGGCATGGTACGTTTGATATATGTCTGTTATAAATTCACGTATCGTCTGATATAACGTTTGTGGCCTGACTGTTTGACATCTGTTTGGTGATGTTCACTTCTCTTGTGTAATGTTTATCTCATTACAGTTTGAGATGGTGTGCCTGTAGTATGTTGACATTAACACTGATACTGTTCCCGATACATTCGGATAACTTTTGGACTTGCATGAAGTTCATGTGATGTTGAGTTTCATGACACCCGCCGATGATATGGTCCCAAAGTAAACTTACATGAAATAGCGAATACTTGTCTGTTAGAGTGATCTAAGACTTCTTAAGTTACAGACTGAAAATTTAAAAAAGCACACCATTTTCATTGTTCTTTTTAAGACATTGCTAGTCACCTAAAGCTACAATCTGGATGATGCGGTGTTAAGCAATACTCACTCACTCACTCACTCACTCACAAACCCACCCATCCACTCACTCACTCACTCACTCACTCACTCTTTAAGTTATATGTGACATGACTCTGTAAACATCTTTCTGGCAGGTGTTGCTCCGGTATTCACAAATCCTCCCGATAGTACCACGCGTATCAACGTCGCAGAGAACACTGTCGTGACGACGTCAGTTTATCAGGCAGCAGCGACTGACGGCGAAAGCGATCCCCTAACATATAGTCTTGTGACGCCACCTACTCAATTTACCATTACAACCGCAGGGGAGATAACTGTGAATGGGAACATAGACTTCGAGACGACATCTGTGTATACGCTGACTGTCAGGTACGTAAAACTTGACAGTTGCTTGAAGGATTAGAAATTTACCACGCCGGTGGGAGATCTGGGAGTGCTGACAAACCAAGAAGTGTAATACCTGTATGCAGTCGTTGACTTTTGCCTTTTATAAAGGAAATGGTACAGCGTTGTTTCATACCAGTCTATCGTATGTTTACCTGAGCATTGTTTGATACCTGCACATGGTCGATCAACTTTTGTCCTGTAAAACATTTATAGCACTGTTTGAAACATGTTAATTTCTGTCTTGTATAAGGTCCGTGAAGGTCCGGGGTAGAGTAGGCCTTCAGCAACCCATGTTTGCCATAAACGGCGATTATTCTCGTTGCAAGATGCGATTAACGGTATCGGGTGGTCAGGCTCGCTGACTTGGTTGACACGTGTCATCGGTTCCCAATTGTGCAGATCGATGTTCATGTTGTTGATCACTGGACTGTCTGGTCCAGACTCCATTATTTACAGACCGCCGCCATATAGCTGGAATTTTGCTGAGTGCGGCGTAAAACTAAAGTGACTCACTCACTGACTGTCTTGTATAACGGAAACAACAGAGCTCTGTTTGATACTTGTCCGTGGCTGGTTAACTTTGTCCTTCATAACATTTCCAGCATAGTGCTGTTTGATTCCTGACCACGGAAGGTACCGAGAATACTAATCACGACGACCTTGGGATCTCAAATACATGGAGAGAAAAATGTCCTCTGGAAATACTTCTAATGGAAAAGGAAAAGCTGGTGCATTTAAAGGCACTGTTTGACACATTCCATATTAAAAACCTGGCTAGTTTATGCTTACCATTGTGTCTAGTGATGGTAATAAGGCAAGACGTTGCCTGTGTTATAGCTACTCCGGATGTACATATACCAGTAAGCAAAGAGTCAATCATCGATATATATCTTTCATTTGTTTCAAAAGGGTAAACGACGGAACAAGCGACGTTGATGTGACTCTCACTGTTGATGTCACAAACGTCGACGAAAAGCCAGATTTCACAAACATTGCGACAGATGGCAGTACAACAACTCCTATTGCAGAAAACTCGGGTGTTGGAACTTCCGTTTTCACAGTTCTGGCATCCGATCCCGAAGGTGTAAGTGCCACGTTCTCACTGGTCACCCCGCCAGCGGAGTTTACCATCAGTGCCGCAGGGGTGCTGACAGTCAACGGGGCTTTAAACTTCGAGAGTGTTCCGTCATATACTATCACAGTCAGGTAATCTGATTATATTCAGTTACATACAGAACATAAATGTAAGACTATTCCTATTATATCGGTGTTTTGTCGAATCATATGTACATTAATGTCTTGAAAGTACTAAATGAAAAATGTTCACTTTCATATGTTGTCACACTATCTATTTATTCTACATGCGCTAATTAATATGAAGTCTGTCATGCTATCAGCACCCACTTGTAGCCATAGTATTAATGGATTATGTCATCATTCGTGTAACTCATTGGAGAAGTACTCTTTCTTACACACATATATAAAACGCGCTCCTGTAGTTTGCATATTTCAAAGGGCATAAAGCGCCCAATGGTCGTTCTCGCCTATGCCAAATATACTTAGACTCTTGTACATCGTCGCCTGAGAACCAGAGTGTTCTATCTCCACTTTGGGTGAACATTAAGTTGTCTAGGATAATTATTGGGGTGTATTCTATCTCCAAATAAATTTTCATGGCCGTATGTGCCTTAGAAAGTGTTTTTCCAACAAACAGCATAGGTGCTATATCCAGAAATAAAACAGCTATTAAATTTTTAAACATTGCATACTTCTCTTCTCTACATTTTTTGTCTTTTTATCTAAGCCTGGACGACACATTTACTGAAGCTGAGTTTGCATACTTTATCGTGGAAGAATTCGTTGATTGTTGGTACAGGCTAAATCATGTCTGAAGTATTTGATGTCAATCACGTTTTAGCTCTGGTAACTGCTGCAGAAGATGTGCAAAATGATTCCGATGATTGAGCTCAGACATGAGGTCAATGTTAAAGTTCATGACACCTACAGACAGAGTGTTCATGAACAACTTAATCTCATAATCATAGTGAAATGCTGACACTACAGCAGAGAATGTTTGTTCAGATGATGAGATGTTACTGATGTTACAGTCAAAGATTCAGTTTTGTGTTTTAGAGGAGTTCCAATACAGTTACTAAAAGAGTAAAAATGTTGTTTTTCTTGGCCATTAAGCTAAACTGATTAAGTTTATTGTTCCAAGATAATGTTAAGATACCGTTTGATGATTGTCCACATTTATACATTTGTTATTGACAGCTCTTGACTAGATACATGTCAAATCCACTATGTACACATTTTATTGAGGGCTATTATGTGAATGACAAGATGAATAACGCCTCAAAATATGTGATCCAAAGTAAAAGGTATTGCGTGTTACTTTCTCGTTAACAAATTTGCTTATCAAATTATTAGAAGCAAATTTTGGTTGTGCCTTTTGAAATGGTCATGTTTTCAAGCAATAATCATTAATTTTGTGGTCTTTGAGTCGTTCATAGTGTTATTTAAACGCACATAAACATCTCATTAACTCGTTTGTATAATTTTCTGTGTGTTTTTCCTGGCCTTTAATGCTTTAGAGGCACACAGAACACTCTGGAACTAAATATAACTTCCGTTGAATTTAGATAATTGTTCTATCTCCAATCGGTTTTTGTCATCAATGTCAGTGATATGTGATGTTTTCTGGTTCTACATGACATACTGAATCTCTATACAAAGTTTCCAACAATTAAGTATAACATTAGTCAAACCACAAACATACAAATCTTTAGGGTCGTTTATCTCGAAACAAGGTATTGGGGACTTAGAACACACTGGTTCTCAGGAGACCATATTCAGAAACATTTCTCCAAGTACAATTCAAATCAACGGGATACAAAAGCTATGCTTAATGGTTTCTTGATACTATTTAATTTCAGAGCTTCTGATGGAACGAACACTAACGACCAATCAATGACAGTGTCAATCACAAATGTGGACGAACCGCCAGTCTTCTCTAACATAGCCACAGATGGCAGTACGAGAACAGGCATCGCTGAAAACTCGGGTACAGGAACATCGGTGTTTGCAGTGGCTGCTTCTGACCCGGAAGGAGTCGCCTTGACCTACAGCCTTGTCACACCACCTGCTCAGTTCACCATCACAACCCTTGGACAGATCCAAGTAGCCACTGCCAGCATCGACTTTGAAACACTGGCATACTATGCCTTGACAGTCAGGTCAGTAATCTTCCTTCGAGGAGCACATTTAGTACACACAGTTGATGAATAGAGTGATATTAGGAGAGTTAAGAGGCTAATTATGTTCCTTCATAAGCAACAGGTGGTTTCTGTTCTACTGGAATCGTCTCTCTATTTTACGTCATGTGTCACATGTAACCTTCTATATGCTGGATGCTGGATGCTGCTCTACTGTTATTGGGCCTAAAATCAAAGAGGTTGAATCCAAAGCTCTGCTGACTGATGTCCGTAGCCACTGAATTGTGTCCTTATTTACAGAATAACAGATGGAACAAATCCTGTCGATGTTGTTCTTAACGTTGACATCACCGACGTCAACGAATCACCAAGCTTCACAAATATTGCATCTGATGGCAGTACTAATGTCAACATAGCCGAGGACTCGGGGAGTGGAACGCCAGTTTTATTTGTAGTGGCATCGGACCCAGAGGGAGATGCTCTGACAGTAAGTCTGGTTTCTCCTCCTACAGAGTTCACTCTCAGTGCAGCAAACCAGATTCAGGTGAACGGGCCTCTGGACTTCGAAACTACACCCTCCTACACTTTGACAGTCAGGTAGGTGATACGTTGCACTAGTTTTACGCCAAGACATTCATCATTTGGATGCTATAACTACACCGTTGGTTCTCCTTTCTAACGTTGTATATTTTCAGAGTAACAGATGGAACAAATGCAAATGTTGACCACACCATGACGGTGACGATCACCAATGTAGATGAGGCACCCACCTTCACAAGTCCCGCTGCAGATGGCAGTACAAGGACCAACCTAGCAGAGAACTCTGCCTCAGGAACATCCGTGTATACTGTGGTAGCATCTGACCCGGAAGGAGTCGCCTTGACCTACAGCCTTGTCACACCACCTGCTCAGTTCACCATCACAACCCTTGGACAGATCCAAGTAGCCACTGCCAGCATCGACTTTGAAACACTGGCATACTATGCCTTGACAGTCAGGTCAGTAGCCTTTCTTTGAGGAGCACATTTAGTACACACAGTTGATGAATAGAGTGATATTAGGAGAGTTAAGAGGCTAATTATATTCCTTCATAAGTATCAACAGGTGGTTTCTGTTCTTCTGGAATCGTCTCTCTATTTTACGTCATGTGTCACATGTAACCTTCTATATGCTGGATGCTGTTCTACTGTTATTGGGCCTAAAATCAAAGAGGTTGAATCCAAAGCTCTGCTGACTGATGTCCGTAGCCACTGAATTGTGTCCTTATATACAGAATAACAGATGGAACAAATCCTGTCGATGTTGTTCTTAACGTTGACATCACCGACGTCAACGAATCACCAAGCTTCACAAATATTGCATCTGATGGCAGTACTAATGTCAACATAGCCGAGGACTCGGGGAGTGGAACGTCAGTTTTATCTGTAGTGGCATCGGACCCAGAGGGAGATGCTCTGACAGTAAGTCTGGTTACTCCTCCTACAGAGTTCACTCTCAGTGCAGCAAACCAGATTCAGGTGAACGGACCTCTGGACTTCGAAATTACACCCTCCTACACTTTGACAGTCAGGTAGGTGATACGTTGCACTAGTTTTACGCCAAGACATTCATCATTTGGATGCTATAACTACACCGTTGGTTCTCCTTTCTAACGTTGTATATTTTCAGAGTAACAGATGGAACAAATGCGAATGTTGACCACACCATGACGGTGACGATCACCAATGTAGATGAGGCACCCACCTTCACAAGTCCCGCTGCAGATGGCAGTACAAGGACCAACCTAGCAGAGAACTCTGCCTCAGGAACATCCGTGTATACTGTGGTAGCATCTGACCCGGAAGGAGTCGCCTTGACCTACAGCCTTGTCACACCACCTGCTCAGTTCACCATCACAACCCTTGGACAGATCCAAGTAGCCACTGCCAGCATCGACTTTGAAACACTGGCATACTATGCCTTGACAGTCAGGTCAGTAGCCTTTCTTTGAGGAGCACATTTAGTACACACAGTTGATGAATAGAGTGATATTAGGAGAGTTAAGAGGCTAATTATATTCCTTCATAAGTATCAACAGGTGGTTTCTGTTCTTCTGGAATCGTCTCTCTATTTTACGTCATGTGTCACATGTAACCTTCTATATGCTGGATGCTGGATGCTGCTCTACTGTTATTGGGCCTAAAATCAAAGAGGTTGAATCCAAAGCTCTGCTGACTGATGTCCGTAGCCACTGAATTGTGTCCTTATTTACAGAATAACAGATGGAACAAATCCTGTCGATGTTGTTCTTAACGTTGACATCACCGACGTCAACGAATCACCAAGCTTCACAAATATTGCATCTGATGGCAGTACTAATGTCAACATAGCCGAGGACTCGGGGAGTGGAACGCCAGTTTTATCTGTAGTGGCATCGGACCCAGAGGGAGATGCTCTGACAGTAAGTCTGGTTACTCCTCCTACCGAGTTCACTCTCAGTGCAGCAAACCAGATTCAGGTGAACGGACCTCTGGACTTCGAAACTACACCCTCCTACACTTTGACAGTCAGGTAGGTGATACGTTGCACTAGTTTTACGCCAAGACATTCATCATTTGGATGCTATAACTACACCGTTGGTTCTCCTTTCTAACGTTGTATATTTTCAGAGTAACAGATGGAACAAATGCAAATGTTGACCACACCATGACGGTGACGATCACCAATGTAGATGAGGCACCCACCTTCACAAGTCCCGCTGCAGATGGCAGTACAAGGACCAACCTAGCAGAGAACTCTGCCTCAGGAACATCCGTGTATACTGTGGTAGCATCTGACCCGGAAGGAGTCGCCTTGACCTACAGCCTTGTCACACCACCTGCTCAGTTCACCATCACAACCCTTGGACAGATCCAAGTAGCCACTGCCAGCATCGACTTTGAAACACTGGCATACTATGCCTTGACAGTCAGGTCAGTAGCCTTTCTTTGAGGAGCACATTTAGTACACACAGTTGATGAATAGAGTGATATTAGGAGAGTTAAGAGGCTAATTATATTCCTTCATAAGTATCAACAGGTGGTTTCTGTTCTTCTGGAATCGTCTCTCTATTTTACGTCATGTGTCACATGTAACCTTCTATATGCTGGATGCTGGATGCTGCTCTACTGTTATTGGGCCTAAAATCAAAGAGGTTGAATCCAAAGCTCTGCTGACTGATGTCCGTAGCCACTGAATTGTGTCCTTATTTACAGAATAACAGATGGAACAAATCCTGTCGATGTTGTTCTTAACGTTGACATCACCGACGTCAACGAATCACCAAGCTTCACAAATATTGCATCTGATGGCAGTACTAATGTCAACATAGCCGAGGACTCGGGGAGTGGAACGTCAGTTTTATCTGTAGTGGCATCGGACCCAGAGGGAGATGCTCTGACAGTAAGTCTGGTTACTCCTCCTACCGAGTTCACTCTCAGTGCAGCAAACCAGATTCAGGTGAACGGACCTCTGGACTTCGAAACTACACCCTCCTACACTTTGACAGTCAGGTAGGTGATACGTTGCACTAGTTTTACGCCAAGACATTCATCATTTGGATGCTATAACTACACCGTTGGTTCTCCTTTCTAACGTTGTATATTTTCAGAGTAACAGATGGAACAAATGCAAATGTTGACCACACCATGACGGTGACGATCACCAATGTAGATGAGGCACCCACCTTCACAAGTCCCGCTGCAGATGGCAGTACAAGGACCAACCTAGCAGAGAACTCTGCCTCAGGAACATCCGTGTATACTGTGGTAGCATCTGACCCGGAAGGAGTCGCCTTGACCTACAGCCTTGTCACACCACCTGCTCAGTTCACCATCACAACCCTTGGACAGATCCAAGTAGCCACTGCCAGCATCGACTTTGAAACACTGGCATACTATGCCTTGACAGTCAGGTCAGTAGCCTTTCTTTGAGGAGCACATTTAGTACACACAGTTGATGAATAGAGTGATATTAGGAGAGTTAAGAGGCTAATTATATTCCTTCATAAGTATGAACAGGTGGTTTCTGTTCTTCTGGAATCGTCTCTCTATTTTACGTCATGTGTCACATGTAACCTTCTATATGCTGGATGCTGGATGCTGCTCTACTGTTATTGGGCCTAAAATCAAAGAGGTTGAATCCAAAGCTCTGCTGACTGATGTCCGTAGCCACTGAATTGTGTCCTTATTTACAGAATAACAGATGGAACAAATCCTGTCGATGTTGTTCTTAACGTTGACATCACCGACGTCAACGAATCACCAAGCTTCACAAATATTGCATCTGATGGCAGTACTAATGTCAACATAGCCGAGGACTCGGGGAGTGGAACGTCAGTTTTATCTGTAGTGGCATCGGACCCAGAGGGAGATGCTCTGACAGTAAGTCTGGTTACTCCTCCTACCGAGTTCACTCTCAGTGCAGCAAACCAGATTCAGGTGAACGGACCTCTGGACTTCGAAACTACACCCTCCTACACTTTGACAGTCAGGTAGGTGATACGTTGCACTAGTTTTACGCCAAGACATTCATCATTTGGATGCTATAACTACACCGTTGGTTCTCCTTTCTAACGTTGTATATTTTCAGAGTAACAGATGGAACAAATGCAAATGTTGACCACACCATGACGGTGACGATCACCAATGTAGATGAGGCACCCACCTTCACAAGTCCCGCTGCAGATGGCAGTACAAGGACCAACCTAGCAGAGAACTCTGCCTCAGGAACATCCGTGTATACTGTGGTAGCATCTGACCCGGAAGGAGTCGCCTTGACCTACAGCCTTGTCACACCACCTGCTCAGTTCACCATCACAACCCTTGGACAGATCCAAGTAGCCACTGCCAGCATCGACTTTGAAACACTGGCATACTATGCCTTGACAGTCAGGTCAGTAGCCTTTCTTTGAGGAGCACATTTAGTACACACAGTTGATGAATAGAGTGATATTAGGAGAGTTAAGAGGCTAATTATATTCCTTCATAAGTATCAACAGGTGGTTTCTGTTCTTCTGGAATCGTCTCTCTATTTTACGTCATGTGTCACATGTAACCTTCTATATGCTGGATGCTGTTCTACTGTTATTGGGCCTAAAATCAAAGAGGTTGAATCCAAAGCTCTGCTGACTGATGTCCGTAGCCACTGAATTGTGTCCTTATTTACAGAATAACAGATGGAACAAATCCTGTCGATGTTGTTCTTAACGTTGACATCACCGACGTCAACGAATCACCAAGCTTCACAAATATTGCATCTGATGGCAGTACTAATGTCAACATAGCCGAGGACTCGGGGAGTGGAACGTCAGTTTTATCTGTAGTGGCATCGGACCCAGAGGGAGATGCTCTGACAGTAAGTCTGGTTACTCCTCCTACAGAGTTCACTCTCAGTGCAGCAAACCAGATTCAGGTGAACGGACCTCTGGACTTCGAAATTACACCCTCCTACACTTTGACAGTCAGGTAGGTGATACGTTGCACTAGTTTTACGCCAAGACATTCATCATTTGGATGCTATAACTACACCGTTGGTTCTCCTTTCTAACGTTGTATATTTTCAGAGTAACAGATGGAACAAATGCAAATGTTGACCACACCATGACGGTGACGATCACCAATGTAGATGAGGCACCCACCTTCACAAGTCCCGCTGCAGATGGCAGTACAAGGACCAACCTAGCAGAGAACTCTGCCTCAGGAACATCCGTGTATACTGTGGTAGCATCTGACCCGGAAGGAGTCGCCTTGACCTACAGCCTTGTCACACCACCTGCTCAGTTCACCATCACAACCCTTGGACAGATCCAAGTAGCCACTGCCAGCATCGACTTTGAAACACTGGCATACTATGCCTTGACAGTCAGGTCAGTAGCCTTTCTTTGAGGAGCACATGTAGTACACACAGTTGATGAATAGAGTGATATTAGGAGAGTTAAGAGGCTAATTATATTCCTTCATAAGTATGAACAGGTGGTTTCTGTTCTTCTGGAATCGTCTCTCTATTTTACGTCATGTGTCACATGTAACCTTCTATATGCTGGATGCTGGATGCTGCTCTACTGTTATTGGGCCTAAAATCAAAGAGGTTGAATCCAAAGCTCTGCTGACTGATGTCCGTAGCCACTGAATTGTGTCCTTATTTACAGAATAACAGATGGAACAAATCCTGTCGATGTTGTTCTTAACGTTGACATCACCGACGTCAACGAATCACCAAGCTTCACAAATATTGCATCTGATGGCAGTACTAATGTCAACATAGCCGAGGACTCGGGGAGTGGAACGTCAGTTTTATCTGTAGTGGCATCGGACCCAGAGGGAGATGCTCTGACAGTAAGTCTGGTTACTCCTCCTACCGAGTTCACTCTCAGTGCAGCAAACCAGATTCAGGTGAACGGACCTCTGGACTTCGAAACTACACCCTCCTACACTTTGACAGTCAGGTAGGTGATACGTTGCACTAGTTTTACGCCAAGACATTCATCATTTGGATGCTATAACTACACCGTTGGTTCTCCTTTCTAACGTTGTATATTTTCAGAGTAACAGATGGAACAAATGCAAATGTTGACCACACCATGACGGTGACGATCACCAATGTAGATGAGGCACCCACCTTCACAAGTCCCGCTGCAGATGGCAGTACAAGGACCAACCTAGCAGAGAACTCTGCCTCAGGAACATCCGTGTATACTGTGGTAGCATCTGACCCGGAAGGAGTCGCCTTGACCTACAGCCTTGTCACACCACCTGCTCAGTTCACCATCACAACCCTTGGACAGATCCAAGTAGCCACTGCCAGCATCGACTTTGAAACACTGGCATACTATGCCTTGACAGTCAGGTCAGTAGCCTTTCTTTGAGGAGCACATTTAGTACACACAGTTGATGAATAGAGTGATATTAGGAGAGTTAAGAGGCTAATTATATTCCTTCATAAGTATCAACAGGTGGTTTCTGTTCTTCTGGAATCGTCTCTCTATTTTACGTCATGTGTCACATGTAACCTTCTATATGCTGGATGCTGTTCTACTGTTATTGGGCCTAAAATCAAAGAGGTTGAATCCAAAGCTCTGCTGACTGATGTCCGTAGCCACTGAATTGTGTCCTTATATACAGAATAACAGATGGAACAAATCCTGTCGATGTTGTTCTTAACGTTGACATCACCGACGTCAACGAATCACCAAGCTTCACAAATATTGCATCTGATGGCAGTACTAATGTCAACATAGCCGAGGACTCGGGGAGTGGAACGTCAGTTTTATCTGTAGTGGCATCGGACCCAGAGGGAGATGCTCTGACAGTAAGTCTGGTTACTCCTCCTACCGAGTTCACTCTCAGTGCAGCAAACCAGATTCAGGTGAACGGACCTCTGGACTTCGAAACTACACCCTCCTACACTTTGACAGTCAGGTAGGTGATACGTTGCACTAGTTTTACGCCAAGACATTCATCATTTGGATGCTATAACTACACCGTTGGTTCTCCTTTCTAACGTTGTATATTTTCAGAGTAACAGATGGAACAAATGCAAATGTTGACCACACCATGACGGTGACGATCACCAATGTAGATGAGGCACCCACCTTCACAAGTCCCGCTGCAGATGGCAGTACAAGGACCAACCTAGCAGAGAACTCTGCCTCAGGAACATCCGTGTATACTGTGGTAGCATCTGACCCGGAAGGAGTCGCCTTGACCTACAGCCTTGTCACACCACCTGCTCAGTTCACCATCACAACCCTTGGACAGATCCAAGTAGCCACTGCCAGCATCGACTTTGAAACACTGGCATATTATGCCTTGACAGTCAGGTCAGTAGCCTTTCTTTGAGGAGCACATTTAGTACACACAGTTGATGAATAGAGTGATATTAGGAGAGTTAAGAGGCTAATTATATTCCTTCATAAGTATCAACAGGTGGTTTCTGTTCTTCTGGAATCGTCTCTCTATTTTACGTCATGTGTCACATGTAACCTTTTATATGCTTGATGCTGGATGCTGTTCTACTGTTATTGGGCCTAAAATCAAAGAGGTTGAATCCAAAGCTCTGCTGACTGATGTCCGTAGCCACTGAATTGTGTCCTTATTTACAGAATAACAGATGGAACAAATCCTGTCGATGTTGTTCTTAACGTTGACATCACCGACGTCAACGAATCACCAAGCTTCACAAATATTGCATCTGATGGCAGTACTAATGTCAACATAGCCGAGGACTCGGGGAGTGGAACGTCAGTTTTATCTGTAGTGGCATCGGACCCAGAGGGAGATGCTCTGACAGTAAGTCTGGTTACTCCTCCTACCGAGTTCACTCTCAGTGCAGCAAACCAGATTCAGGTGAACGGACCTCTGGACTTCGAAACTACACCCTCCTACACTTTGACAGTCAGGTAGGTGATACGTTGCACTAGTTTTACGCCAAGACATTCATCATTTGGATGCTATAACTACACCGTTGGTTCTCCTTTCTAACGTTGTATATTTTCAGAGTAACAGATGGAACAAATGCAAATGTTGACCACACCATGACGGTGACGATCACCAATGTAGATGAGGCACCCACCTTCACAAGTCCCGCTGCAGATGGCAGTACAAGGACCAACCTAGCAGAGAACTCTGCCTCAGGAACATCCGTGTATACTGTGGTAGCATCTGACCCGGAAGGAGTCGCCTTGACCTACAGCCTTGTCACACCACCTGCTCAGTTCACCATCACAACCCTTGGACAGATCCAAGTAGCCACTGCCAGCATCGACTTTGAAACACTGGCATACTATGCCTTGACAGTCAGGTCAGTAGCCTTTCTTTGAGGAGCACATTTAGTACACACAGTTGATGAATAGAGTGATATTAGGAGAGTTAAGAGGCTAATTATATTCCTTCATAAGTATCAACAGGTGGTTTCTGTTCTTCTGGAATCGTCTCTCTATTTTACGTCATGTGTCACATGTAACCTTCTATATGCTGGATGCTGTTCTACTGTTATTGGGCCTAAAATCAAAGAGGTTGAATCCAAAGCTCTGCTGACTTATGTCCGTAGCCACTGAATTGTGTCCTTATTTACAGAATAACAGATGGAACAAATCCTGTCGATGTTGTTCTTAACGTTGACATCACCGACGTCAACGAATCACCAAGCTTCACAAATATTGCATCTGATGGCAGTACTAATGTCAACATAGCCGAGGATTCGGGGAGTGGAACGCCAGTTTTATTTGTAGTGGCATCGGACCCAGAGGGAGATGCTCTGACAGTAAGTCTGGTTACTCCTCCTACCGAGTTCACTCTCAGTGCAGCAAACCAGATTCAGGTGAACGGGCCTCTGGACTTCGAAACTACACCCTCCTACACTTTGACAGTCAGGTAGGTGATACGTTGCACTAGTTTTACGCCAAGACATTCATCATTTGGATGCTATAACTACACCGTTGGTTCTCCTTTCTAACGTTGTATATTTTCAGAGTAACAGATGGAACAAATGCAAATGTTGACCACACCATGACGGTGACGATCACCAATGTAGATGAGGCACCCACCTTCACAAGTCCCGCTGCAGATGGCAGTACAAGGACCAACCTAGCAGAGAACTCTGCCTCAGGAACATCCGTGTATACTGTGGTAGCATCTGACCCGGAAGGAGTCGCCTTGACCTACAGCCTTGTCACACCACCTGCTCAGTTCACCATCACAACCCTTGGACAGATCCAAGTAGCCACTGCCAGCATCGACTTTGAAACACTGGCATACTATGCCTTGACAGTCAGGTCAGTAGCCTTTCTTTGAGGAGCACATTACGTATTTGGTGTTTTTACCGATCGACGTGTGTGCAATGTCCCAATTACCTTTCTTCCACTAGACTGTCATGTAATGTGGACTGAAAAGTGAAAAGTGATGTAATAATAGCCACTGTAGCTGAAACTTACTCATGTTTTGTTTACTGCATTTATCCTCCTCACTTTAGGTTTTTTGTAAGGTACATTTATGACTAAAGGATTGGAAAATATTGCATTGAAACCACGCCATTTAGTTTCTTCTCTAAGGTGTTATAAATTAACCATGTGCTTTTTTGGGTTGGCAATCAACAGGTTGATGGTGATTTGTATTTTGTCTGAGTGTAGATCAAGTGGTTTCGAACTTCACCCAAGAATAAGAATGGTTTTTGAATGATTTTATACACTTTGTTTTTCTAAGGGTCACTGATGGTACATTTACCACTGATGCTACTCTCAACGTTGATATCCTGAACATCAATGAGCCTCCTGTTGTGTCAAACCTCGCTACAGATGGCAGCACCTCCGTTAATATTGCTGAAGATGTTGGTGTCGGTTCTTCTGTGTATGATGTCGCAGCAGCCGATCCTGAGGCAGCAACCTTGACCTTCTCTCTTCTCAGTGGACCGGCAGAATTTACAATAACTTCCACTGGACAAGTGCAAGTTAATGCAGCACTGGATTTTGAAACCACACCTTCGTACTCGCTGAATGTTAGGTCGGTATTCCTTCACTACATCCCCAAACCTACATATGTACACAGGGCGATTTATGAAAATGTGGTACTGATTCTTTTTCGTGAATGTTTTTTGTACAGGGTAAGTGATGGCACAAATGATGTTGATCGCGTGCTAAATATAGGAATAACGGATGTAAACGAAGCTCCCACCTTCACGAACGTTGCTACTGATGGCAGCACGAGGACCTCCATTCCAGAAAACACCGCAACAGGGACGTCCATCTTCACTCTGGCTGGTACTGACCAGGACGGGACTGCTGTCACCTTCTCACTGGTCAGCCCTCCTAGCGTGTTCTCCATCTCCGGGGCAGAGATTCAAGTAGCTGGGGGACTCGACACAGAGACTACAGCAACATACGCGGTTACAGTGAGGTAGGTCACAGCAATTTACTGAGTATACTCACGGAAACAAATAAGGCACACAAGAAGGTGTTCTTTATTCATTTATTTCCAGAATTACACCCACAGATCAAGATTTACTTTGTGGTGAAACCTGGAAAAGAATAAAGAAACAGTTGTACTTTCAAGTGTTTTCTTATCCGTTTCCATGAGGATATTATATCTAAATGATCAATATTAGAGAACGATTAGGCTCGATTATCATCTGAGACAGAAGAGTCACACTAGATTTCCAGATTGTATTTCAAAGTCCTACCCGAAAGATCCACTCTTAACATGTTGAAAACAGAAAAACTACGTATTTTTATAACTGATGGAACCTTTCATCAGGTTTTCTAATTTTTCAGCAATGATATATCACAAGGCACTTTTCCTCTTGTTGGTCATGCTTTACAACGTGTTTTCAGGGTATCTGACGGAGTAAATCTTGTTGACTCCGTCTTAAATATTGATGTGACAAATGTGAATGAGGCTCCCGGTTTCCAAAATGTTGCAACTGACGGCAGCACTAGAATATCAATCATGGAAACAGCGAGTATTGGTACTTCTGTGCTGAGCGTTGGCGTAGCTGATCCGGAAGGTGATCCCGTGACCTTGACACTAGTGTTACCCCCAGCTGAGTTCATCATTAATGCTGGGGGACAAATCCAAGTAAACGCACCCCTGAACTATGAAACAACGCCAAGTTTCGTCCTCACATTACGGTAATAGTTTACTGCAATGAATAACTACCGCATCATTCTTTCCTCTCTTTAACCCGGTGGAAATCTAAACTCACTCACTGAAATGTTACAACTATCACCGAGAGAGTAAATAACACTTCCTCACCCAGACATGAAAGATTATCTCCAAGGATATGAAGAAATTGAATAAGGAAACTTCTTCAAAGGCACTTAGAAACTCATGTACTCCTGCAATACAAATATTATGGAGAGCAAAGTCTCCAGGCCTAGTTCAGAAACGTCGTAAGAAGCACAGAAACAAATTATTATCAATAACATTTATCTTCTGTATATCATTCAAGTAAAGCCTGCACCTCAATCAATGTGCTGTTTCTAGAACACAAAGTGGGTTGCAATCCTTTTCGGTAAGCATATACTAGTTCAGCAACCATTGTGAAACTTAACAATGAAAAGCAGAGTGTATATCTGATTAATAACTTAGGTTCACACAGACTGACATCGTTTTCTTCCAGAGCTTCTGATGGTACTCTGCAGGTAGACGTACAGATGAGGGTGGACGTTGTGGATGTCAATGATGCATCTCCGGTCATCACAGGTCCTCTAACTGCCCAACAGGATGAGGAGAAACCTGTGGGCACGATCGTGCCTTTCACATTCTCTGTGTCGGACCCGGATGCTGGGGATGTCCTGACACATTCCTTGACTGGTAAAAGAGAGTCTAGAAACATAACCATGGAATTGTGGACCACATAACATTCTGAAAGCTATACCAAGGCCTTAAGCTATTTGATTTTCTGTGAAACCTTCACTGAAAAAGCAGCTACGCTATCCGTAAACACAAACACGTAAGGCTAAATGTCTTTGAACGTTGCACCACACAATGGGTAACTTTACTATTGGAGAGTTAGAGCTATCCAGCTTTGTCACTGATATACATGAAACATGGGGGTTTATTAGTTTGCCGAAAATGCTTTTCAAAAGCATTGAGATATAGACCAGATAGAGTTACTTGTACACTCTCTGTGTATTTCAAGGAATCCATGCCACTTACTTCATCATTGACACAAGCTCAGGACAAGTAACGCTGGCCCAGGTTCTTGACTTCGATGCCCCCGCAGCAGTGACGACCTTCGACCAACTGACCTTGACTGTGGCTGACTCGTCAGGGAACAGTGCTGTAGCAGCTCTAGTTCTCACTCTCCTTGATCTGAATGACAACACCCCAGTCTGTACCCAGACAGTCTATACTGTGGATGTGACTGAAAACGCGCCACTCAGTAAGTGTAACTTAAACAATGTACATGTGATACTTTGTATAATGTGTCCTCGAGTCTTGATGGTAATATGAATCATATATGCCAAGCGAGCGCTACTGTTAACACCTATCCTATTGATGATCGTAATTCTCACGACATTGTTGTTAATAATTCTGTTACTAGATTTATGTTATTCCTTCAACCTGTTCATAGCGAACAGTAGAGTGTATAGAGACTCACAAGGCGAATATACGTTTCATGGGCAACAGGGATCAAGTGTCAATGACTATTTTATTGGTTCACCAGACTTCTTCCAATTTATTAAGTCGTTAAATATTAGAGACATAGTAGACTCTGATCAATTACCATTAGAACTGACTTGCCAATATCCAATTATGAACAACTCATGTGATAAAAAGAATATACTGATGATTATAAAGAAAAGATTGTTTGGAACGACGCCTTCTGCGAAATATTTTTAGATAATCTGAAAAACAAGATTTCATTTTATAATGACCGTCTCCTATCACAACTTGAATGCGTTTGTTCACGTCTTACTAGATTCAGCAGGTTGTATGAAGAAAAAGAAAAAGCCTTTTAAGCAAAGCTATAAAACACCCTTAAGTGACGAGTGTGAAACTGCACGAGACGCGCGCAGAAACACTTAGAAGTTTTCGGTGTAGACCCTCGGATAGCAACAGAAAATACTTTTGTAAAATGAGAAACAAATACAAAGCTTCATGCATAAAATTCACATGTAACCTACATAATCAACGACTGAACAGATTGGATGATTCTGTCCACAATCCTACTATGTTCTGGAGACGAATTCGTTCATTTAGAAATAGATCAAATCCCGAGAGTAACATTTCAAAAAGTGAATGGATAACACATTTCAAGACAGTTTTTTTTCCAGTGATGCTGTTTTCCCAAGTAATGCGATGATGATACTATTTCTTCGAATGATTATGACACTGTTGATCAAATGATTTTGCATACACAAATTTCAGTAGATGAGATCAAGAAAGCTATCAATAGTTTAAGGAGCGGAAAGGCAGCTGGTCCCGACAATATTATAATCGAAATGGTTAAATGTTCTCAAGCCGAGTTGATGCCCTTTTTCCATTAGTGTTTTAATACTGTATTCGAAAGTGGTTTATTTCCAGAAAGCTGCTCTGGCTCAGTTATCGTCCCTATACAGAAAAAGGAGGATCAAAACATTCCAGATAATTATAGAGGCATAATGAGCGTTACTGGGAAAATATTTACAACTGTTTTAAATAATAGGATCACAAACTGGTTAAACCTAAGAAATGTAATTCCTGAATGCCAGACAGCTTTTAGAAACGATTTTTCAGCTACCGACTATATCTTTACACTATATGCGATAATACAGAAGTGTCTGTTGCGTAATAGACATAAACTTTATGTTGCATTTGTTGACTTTAACAATTTCAAAGCTTTTGACTCTGTGGATCGCTGGAAATTTTGGCACTGCTTACAAAAGCCTGGTTTGCAAGGGAAAATGTATTCTGCTTTAAAATCTATGTATTTGAATATTTAATCACGTGTTCGTTGTGGTGACGATGTCGCCGATTTTTTTACTGTCCCATGTGAGTTCGACAAGGGTGTATTTTAAGCCCTATATTGTTTTCTTTCTTCATACGCGAAGTGTATTGTGATATTCCTAATTCAGGTAAACACGGGGTGCAAATGTTCCCAGATATGACTCAAATCTTTATCCTCCTTTTTGACGATGGTGTAATTTTGGTGTCAGATACTATTGCTGGCCTACAAAACCAACTGAATATCTTGGAACGTTATGCAAATGAATGAAAATTATATGTTAATTTTGACAAAACAAATACAGTTATCTTTAGAGGTGGGCTGTCGTCTGTAAAGAAAAATGGTTTTTGAATGGCAAAAATGTGTCTATTGTTAATCAATATACCTACCTATACCCGTGAAGGTCCCGGGGTAGAATTGGCCTTCAGCAACCTATGATTGCCATAAAAGGCGACTAAGCTTGTAAGAGCCGACTAACGGGATCGGGTGGTCAGGCTCGCTGACTTGGTTGACACATGTCATCGGTTCCAATTTGCGCAGATCGATGCTGATGTTGTTGATCACTGGATTGTCTGGTCCAGACTCGATTATTTACAGACCGCCGCCATATAGCTGGAATTTTGCTGAGTGCGGCGTAATACTAAACTCACTCACTCACTCACTCACCCAATCAGCATACCTATCTTGGACTTGTATTTTCCCATACCACGAACTTTACAAAAAGTGTTGTAGGTCTAAAATCTCGTGCCTAGAAGGCTCTTCTTAATGTTATGTCAGTTTCCCAGAACATTGGAATTTTAACCCCGAAAATATTCTTTAAATTGTTTGATGCACAAATCCAACCGATTATGCTCTATGGCTCTGAAATTTGGGGATTCCAACGCTATGAATCTTTGGAGAAATTACACCTTTTAGCGTGTAAAATGTTTTTTAAATGTAGCGCAAGGAACGCCAACTTGTATGGTGTATGGAGAATGTAGGTAGGTATCCGATATATATAAATTCACAAATCTGTAACATGTGCTGATAATATACCTGTATTACTTGTATATGGGCCGGAGGCCTCAAGTACAATAAATATCTTTGTCTTTGACAATAAGGATTGGTAACCGACAGACTTTTGCTCATACCACAATGGATGAAGCTGACAATCATCTTCCGCTATTCCAGATTCTGATGTTGCCACAGTAGTGTGTACAGATGCAGATGCTTCCTCGCCAAATGGAGATATTTCTGTGATTATCACGGGAGGAGATGACACCAATCCGAATGGGAAGTTTAGTCTTTCTGGTCAAAAGGTGGTCACCACTTTCATACCTCTGGACTTCGAGACCAAGTCCTCTTACAGTCTCAGACTGGAAGCTGTGGATGGAGGGGCGACACCTCGTACAGGCACCACAACTGTCATTGTCAATGTAATCATTTTGCTTGGTTGTTGTGCTTCTCTCCAGTAGCAAGTAATCAAGCTTATGAAAGGTCGTATTACACACGTTGCCATCCTAGTTTAGCACATTTCCTGCCATGACCAGTAAGTGCGGTTCTAATAATATAATCACTCATCGAGTGCTGAATCCTATGGTCATTGCCTCTATGTAGTAATTTCAGAAATTCTACCTAAGCTGCGATTTAAGAAAATCTTGGTTTAAGGTTCTCCCAGAGAATGAAGACACACCGGCTTGGGGAACGTTCGTGCCTGCATACGTATCAGGAACACCTTACCCCGTGTTAGAGAATGCTAACGTTGGTACGTCTGTTGTTACCATAGCAGCAACAGATTCAGATGCAGGGAATGATGGCACAATCACGTACACGCTTCTTTCAACAACTGCTGGTGAGGTCCTTTCTTGGAGCTATTGTAATATAAATATTCAAACAAGCACTGCAAGTGGATAACATCTAAATTTTGTATATTTTATTCTGAGCATTTACATGGTTTTGAATGACAATACATGTAGGATAATAGAACATGACAGTTTCACTAAACATATTGAAGTAGGCTCAAATACATTTAATGACAGAGCTACATTCTTATCTTATAACATTCGGTGAGCTTCTGTATGAAATGGAATCTTGGTGGTTAGCTATTATTTCTGAAGTTGAAAATGATTCGTTTTGACAGAATAATAAAAAGGTTTAAGGGTTTCTTATGTTTTTCATAAATCGCATTATGAAGAAGAAATGCCATTGTCGACATTCACCCAAGTATAATAAGAAACGCAATATATATTTTCATTCATATAGCTGGAGGGGCCGCTGTGGCAGGGATTTTCCATTTGGATTCCGTATCTGGGAAAATCTCAACAACTGCGTCCCTCGACCGTGAATCGGTTGCATCTTATGATGTGACGGTGAGGGCATCTGACGGAGGAACTCCTGCTAAGACAGTAGACCGAACATTCACAATATCAGTAGCAGATTACAACGACAATGCACCCGTCTTTACATCAGCGCCATATTCCAACTCACCTCTGGAAACTGCAGCGACAGCAGGAGCAACAATAGTTTCAGTAGCGGCAACAGATGCTGATGCAACGTCAACCCTGACCTATGCGATAGAGAGTGGGGACACTACTAGATTCCAGTTTAATTCATCTCGTCTTGAACTGAAGGCTACGATCAACCTTGACAGTCCCGACAATGACGCTGACTACTATGTCCTCAGGATCATTGTGACCGATGGCGGTGCACCGGAACTGACTGGAACAACGTCTGTGACTGTATCCGTTGTGGCAGTCAATGACCACGATCCTATATTTGCTGTTGGATTCCCATCATCTGCCTCGGTACGTGATAGTACCGAATGAGACATAATAGCATATCATTATCATGTAACCAAGAGTAACTTTCTTTGCATAGATTTTGATCGAACTCTGATATTTCAGTTTGCAGAGAACGTTGCACTAGGGACACTGATTGAAACTGTGGTTGCCTCAGATCTTGATGGTGGCAGCGATGGACAGATAACATATGCTATTACAAGTAAGGACTGTTATTTCGGTAATCATAACACACATGTACCCGCGCACATACAGAGGCACGCAAGCATGACGGTACGCGTACGTATACGTCCATTCATTCATCCATCCATCCATGCATGCATGCATGCATCCATACACACACACACACACACACACACACACACATACATACATACATACATGCATACATACATACATACTGAACTTTACTGAACTTCACACAAAGAGCTGTTTCAACATGTTAAAATCATTTACCGTAATTGCAGATGGCAATACCAACAATGACTTCACCATGGATCCAACATTTGGTGTCATCACACTACAAAACCCATTAAACTTTGAGACGACCCCTTCCTACACGCTTCAAGTGACTGCAAGTGACGGTGGAGGCACTGTGAGATCGGCAATAACAACAGTGACAGTCACGGTTACCAACATCAATGACAACTTGCCATCCTGTGCTTCATATGTTGTGTACGTGACTGTGTCTGAGAGCAGCAGTGTCAATGATGTGGTATGCATACCTGATCTCTGAATTTTAGAAAAAAAAGGCAAATGCAAGTTATAGTATACCCAATATATAGTAGTTCATACGCTCATTCTTTTTATGGTACGTTAAAAATATATGTCATTTTCGGATTGGATGCACTCTGTTTACAAGTGAGCAACATTTCCTTTGTTACTTCATGTCAGTAGTGTCTGGCTGTTGCCTAACTCAGGTACTCCATATTATGATTCAATAACCGTGCTTGAAACAGGACTGGGTGAGTGAGTTAACATTTAACGTCACATCGGCAATATTTCAGCCATATCGTGACGAAAACATTTAATACTGAAACGGAAGACATGTATTTCATAAATAAACCTGTCGTCAAAGGACAGTAAAACAACTAGAATATCACAGTTACAACTTAAAACTAGTGTGGAAAGTTAAAACTAATATCACTATCTGGACAAAACAATATAAAAACAGACTATAGATCTCCAATGACTGGAATTGAAACAGGAGGCTACATCAACCTATACCGCCATCATGACCATAGAACAGCATACAATGTGCAAATGGCAGTTTATAAACATATATCGGTAAAAGTATCTAAATCATCTTTGCTTGTGCAGGTAACAACACTGTCCTGCATGGATGCTGACACAGACGACGTCTTGTCCTACTCAATCATATCTGGAAACGCTGATGGGAAATTTGCACTGAATGGTGGCACTGGTTCTCTTTCATTAGCTGCAAGTAAGTTGTTGTGATGATAGTATTGCTGTCTTTATGGCGTCCATGACGAAATGTAGTTTGTTTAATGTTTCTTATGTAAAATATGTTTTTTACCAATATTTCCAATTTTTATACTCAGCTGTGGACTACGATTCAGCCACGACGTCGTACACTCTGCAGATCCAAGTCAGTGACGGAACCAACTCCAGGACTGTCACTGTTTACGTGGATGTCGGTGCTGTAAATGAAGCCACGCCCACTTTTGCAACACCATTCCCTACATTGTCTATATCTGAGAGTGATGCTCCTGGCACCACAGTCCACACCTATACTGCTGTAGATTCCGACTACACACCCCACGCTGTCACAACGTATGCTATCAGCACGGGTACGTAGCTTCCTGTACCTATTGATGCGTATTTTACTCGCATGAAAATAACAGTACTGCAGACGACTATTACTGTGGGCAATAATCTGCAAGTACGATTTATTTCTATTCATATTCTATGAGGTCATAGCATTTGAAATAGTACGTTCATTTAAATATACACAACGCAACATACTAAATACATACAAAGTCAACATGCTTGTTTGTGTGATATGATTAATATTGTCTACATGTTTTGTTGTATTTTTTTCAAACAAATGTCAAAGCTCCATGAAATGTGTGGTGTAAAAAAGATTCTTTGACAGGAATTCAACTTTTCGCTAGGATATGGCTAAAGCTTAGCTTTGAATAAACAATATATACTGATAGAAACGAATAAGGGAACGCTGAAATGTATAGGGATATATGTATTTACTGTCAGTGTAATTAAAGCGCGATTTTACAAATACAAGACATTGTTGATAGCAAAAGTCAGTATCTGGTATGTCCCCCATGTCTGCGGATAACAGACTGGCATCGGCGGGGTACACTCTGGATTAAGTTCCGGATTACCGCCCTTGGAACAGCACGCCACTCTTCTTGGAGAGCAATGAACAAAGCGTCCAGTGTTTGTGGCTGGACGTCCCTACCCCTGACTCGACGGCCTATGACATCCCAAAGATGCTCATTTGGACTAAGGTCCGGACTCTTGGCCGGCCAGGGAAGCACTGTGACGTTGTGGTGTTGAAGGAACTCCATCGAAACTCGGGCTGTATGTGGAACTCAAAGTTTCGACCAACTCGACGTTGAAAGGGAACAACTATCGGCCTCAATACCTCATTACGGTAACGAACACCTGTGAGGCATCCATCTACACGAAGAAGTTCAGTCCTACCGTCGTAGGTGATCCCTCCCCACACCATAACAGAACCCCCACCGTAACGATCATGTTGTCTGACAGTACATGGAAGAAATCGCTCATTTCGACGTCTCCAGACACGAATTCGACCATCTGCAAAGTCTAAGTTAAAGCGTGATTCGTCACTGAACATTGTATACCTCCAGTGACGTAACTGACGGACGCCATGACGTCTAGCCCATGCCAGTCGTAGACGCTTGTGTTGGCGTGTCATGTTGACTCCGAATACGGGACGTCGTGCTTGTAACCCTGCTGATTTCAGCCGATTCCTTACAGTTCGGTCGCTTATTCTTACATGAGTGATAGCCCTGAAGTCAATGTTGATTTTGGAAGAGGATTTAAAGCGATCCCGCAATGCAAGGAGCCGTATGTGTCGATCTTCACGAGCAGTTGTTTTTGGACTTGGGCCACGACCAGGTCTCATTTTCACGTCACCAGTTTTACGGAACAAGTTCCACAAACGTGAAATAACGCTTTTTGACTTTTGCATGTCCCTAGCAGTTTGGCAAATTGACATCCCACCCTGTATTTTCCCGATCGCTTGCCATTTCTGCTGGTTGGTTAGGTACTGTCTTGGCATTGTTGTAGACCTTTCTGTAACCTTTAGTCTTCCTTAAATGAAGGATGCTACCAAGCTTCAAGATCTTTATACCCACTTTAGCATGTTTTGCACGTGCAAATGGCACTGTATGGTTGTGTTTTTGAGCATTGTTTTTAAGAAGTATTTGGTCAAGAGGTCTGAGACTTCATGATAACATGTCTTATTTCTCTAAATAAATCTAAGCGTTCCCTTATTCTTTTCCATCAGTATATTCGTATTAATAAACGACACTTGCTCGGTAGCAGACCTAGAGCATTATAGATGTTAACCAAATAATATCTTACTAACATAAAACTTAATGATTTGTATCCAGATTTGTTATTTAAATATTTTCAGTGACCCAAGGAGGCTTGTCCTTGTTCAGCATAGACCCGTCATCTGCTATCATCACCCTCGCCTCCAGTGTTGACTACGACGCTCTTCCTGCAGGCACCAAGTTCTATCTCCTCACTCTCACAGCTACAGACGGGGGCGGACTTCAGGCAAGTGTCACATACGGATGTGCATGTATATCCCATAACAACTGACAGTGGTCATAGCGGGTTGTTGGGCCATTTGGTACATAATAATTCATTTGTTGTCTTTATAGGGGACTGGCACGGTAACAGTCAGCGTGACAAACGTCAATGACAACATTCCCTCCTGCGCTCAATCCAGCTGGTCACAGAATGTTGCAGAGAATGTCGGTAAGACTTTATACACTTGGAAGTGTCGTAAGCTACACCAAAACGTTATCTGTTGTCTATGGTATTTGTTTTACCTTCCGGACGGTCGTATTTGTATTCGCCACTTGCTATTCTTCGTACCAATTAATGGATTCTTATTTGTTCTGTTACAGCTACATTCCCCACGACACTTATTGCAAGTTTGGGATGTTCAGACGTTGAAGATGGAACGTCACTGGTCTATACTCTTGTGCAGAGTCCAGGGTCTCACTTTGACGTAACAGCTGGAACTGTTAGCATAACAAGTGAGTAAAATGTGATACGTTACAATGTTCATAGGTCAGCGAACGTGCGCTTCACTTTCATATTTGAGCCTTAGGCAGTTGGGCATCTGAATGTGCAACACACATAAACCATTAAACATTTTTCTTTGTAGATTAGACATGATGGCATGTTTGGCCAGATTATTGCCATGTCTTTATGAATCACTATCAAATAGTGATACCATCATTCTTCCCAAAGAATTTACGAGCAGCAGAGAATAGAACTTTATCAGTTCTTCTTGGCTTCTATTACTATGACTATGGTGCCGTATTTGTCCACCCTTGATTTGGATCCACGTTTTAGACACAGCACGATCTGTATGTATCCTGCAAAATATCTGAGTCATCATAATTCGCATACTGAAACAAATCTAACTACTTCAGGTGCTGTTGATTACGAGGCAAACACTGCCCATACTTTGACCATCACTGTCTCTGACACTGGTAGTCCTGTACAGTCAACGACCGTCACGGTAAACATCAACGTTATCAATGTCAACGATGGCCCACCAACATTTACAGGAACATTTTCTGCCACCATTGCTGAAAACAGTGTCATTGGGATCTCCGTTGCTGATGTTGTAGCCACAGATCCTGATGGGAATAATGCTTTTGGAAGCCCTGTATATTCTATTCAGGGCGGCGACCTCAGTAATCAGTTCACCATCAACTCAAACACTGGAAGAGTGACAACTATTGCTACGTTGGACCGAGAAACAAAAGCTAGCTATGATCTGATCATCAAAGCCACAGAAAGTGGAGACACTGGAACCGCGACAGTTACACTTACTGTAACCATCACGGATGTAAACGACAATTCCCCATCTTGCTCTCAGAATTCCTTTGTTGTCACGGTCAGTGAAGCTGAGGTTGCCGGATTCGCTGTCAACACATTCACATGTACAGATGCTGACACCACCGGAACTGTAACATACACCTTGTCAAGTGGAGATTCGACCAAGTTTGAAATGAGTTCAAATATTCTTCAGTTGAAGTCGCCACTTGACTTTGACTCTGGTGTGACAAAATATGATGTTGTTGTGACAGTATCTGACACCACAAATAGCGTATCTATCCCCGGAACCATTCATGTTGGAAACGTCAATGAGGCTCCGCCGGTATTTTCACCAGGTAAGTAGCCTTGCATATAACAAAACTCAGAGTTTGCACAGGAAGTTAAGACCTGTAAAAGCAAAATATTCAGCTAAAAACTACTCCTCGAGATAGATACAGTTGGAGGATTACACAGAACCTGAAGGATTGCAAAAGGATTGTTTACATATACATCTGGGAATTTTTCATTTATATATTTGCCACATGTCGAAAAACAAATGCTCTTCTCGCCTTTCTATACATCTGTTTTGTCCTCAAGCTCATGAGTTGTCAACCGTGAGCCGTAGCTTTGAAATATATTTTAAAAAGTCATCTGTGATAGTTCAGTGTTCCTGTGATGGTTCCGTTTTAGCTTTCACAATATACATTGATAATTTCGCTTCCACTGGTACATCTAGTTGCTCTTCACCACACACACATTCTGACTTTGTTACTTTCAGTGATATATTCAGCAACTCACGGTGAGAATCTGGCTCTGGCCTCCACAATAGCACAGGTAACTGCAACAGATGCAGATTCCGCCTCCACTTCAGACGGACAAATCACGTATGCCTTTGTGGCTTCGTACCCATTGTTTGCGCTCGACTCAACTTCAGGCATCATCACACTTGTATCATCACTAGACAGAGAGACGGCTGCAACTCACGACCTTCTGGTTACAGCAACAGACGGAACTACCACAGTAACTGCCACTGTCAGTTTGACTGTCACAGATGAAAATGACAACACGCCTGTGTTTGGTTCTGGATCATACAGGTACTGATAGACACCTTTCACTCTACAACACAAACTGATGACTCCCAGCAGATGCAGGGCAATTGACTCAACTCTGTATTGGCACTGCACCGTTATTTATCATTATCACAGCAGTGCTTTTGATGTATGGTTGTAATTCAAGATAATAGAGATGTCTCTGTGACGTGTTTTCTTTTTTCTCTCTACAGTGGCAGTGTGTCTGAGGCCGATGCTGTTGGAGCAAGTGTGGTGGTCACCGTTGCTGCGACTGACTTAGATGACCCTGCAACTGAAGGAAATGGACTAGTAACATACTCAATAATCGGTATGTAAAATGCTAGCAGTATCAATACTAAGAGTGAGTGATTTGGGCGTTCTCTTATAGGTCTTGAAAGTCTGATTCATCTGTGAAAGTCTTATAAAACTCACCTCTCTCTTCCTTACAGGTGGAAATACGAACAGTGACTTTACAATCGGTGCTAGCAATGGTGAGATAAGAACAGCCAAGTTGTTAGACTATGAGACAGCTGAGTCACACACACTAACTGTGAAGGCAGTCGACAGAGCAGGTGATGCGCAATCCAAATCCGCAACAACAATCATATCAATTACAGTCACTAATGTGAATGAACATGACCCAGTCTTCACCCCAACAACCATCATCAAATCAGTCCCAGAAAACACAGTTGTTGGAACGCTCGTCCATCAGATCCTGGCAACAGATGCCGACAGTGGCACAGATGGAGATCTTACGTACACCATGCCAACACATGCCACATTTGCCCTAGCGTCTGATGGTGCTCTTACACTCAAAGATAATCTTGACTTTGCAACTGCCAGTACCCACTCACTTACTGTGACGGCAACTGATGGTGGGTCACCACCTAGAAGTACAGACGTCACTGTGACAATCAACGTTCTTGACGACAACAATAACACACCAACATGCTCCCCAAGTTCAATGACTACCATCCAAAGAGAAGACTACACTGGCAACGTGGCTACTTTGACCTGCACAGACCTGGATACAGGAGCAAGTGGTACACTTTCCTACATAATAGAATCTGTGAATGCTGTTGCTGGGAGTGGTTCGTTTTCTGTTGATGCGAGTGGTGTTGTTTCTACAACAGGTTTGGATTATGAAACTGCCACTGCACATTCAATCATAGTAAGAGTCGAGGATGGTGGAGTTCCTGCCAGAACCACATCAGGTACAGTCATTGTGTCAGTAACAGACGTTAATGAGGCTGCTCCAGTATTTCTTGCAACGCCATTCAACCCCTCTATGGCAGAATCAGAGGCAGTTGGATTTACAATACTTACAGTGACTGCAACTGATGCTGACACTGCAAATAGTATTACATATTCCCTGACAGACACAACCAACCTAATCATAGGATCTTCCACTGGAATAATAACTCTGAAGGTTCAACAAGACAGAGAAGTTATTCCAACTGTCACTGTTGATGTATGTGCAACAGATTCAGGAACAGTAGATGCTATTAAATCCACATGTGAAACTTTGACACTCACTATAACAGATGTCAACGACAACCTGCCAGTGTTTAACCCATCAACTTATGCAACGAACGTTGACGAGAATGCACCCACAGGGACGACTGCGGTTACAGTAACAGCAACAGATGCTGACGCTGCAGGTTTTGGAACTATTACCTATTCTATAGAAAGTGGCAACACTGGCAATGTTTTCAGCATTTCAGCAGGTGTGATCACAGTCACTGACAATATTGGCTTGAACTATGAGACGACCCAACTTTTCACTCTCACAGTGAGGGCAACCGATGGTGGGGGCAATTCAAGTGACGTCATAGTGTCCATATCTGTGAATCCTATCAATGAAAACTCTCCAACGTTCACCCCTGCTTCAAGCACTGAAGTTGTCCCTGAGAACAGTGTAGTGGGACACGTTGTTATTGACCTTGATGCTACGGATACTGATTCTGGACCAGATGGACAATTAACCTATAGCATCATATCAGGATCCCTTGGGAAATTTGTAATTGATCCATCGACTGGCGTTGTGACTGTAGGTGACGTACTTGATGCTGAATCTGTATCATCATACACTCTTACAATCCAGGCAACAGATGCTGGTACTAATCCATCATCCCTGAGTGGTACTTACATACTAACTGTGTCAGTGACTGATATGAATGATGTAACACCATCTTGCACTCAGTCATACTACGCAACTGCCATATCAGAATCAACAGGACCACCAACATCGGTTCAACAAATTGTCTGTTCTGACTCAGACATTAATGTACCAAACAATGTCCTCAGCTATGCCAAAATTGCAGGGGATCCAGGTAACCTGTTTGATGTGGATGCTTCGACTGGACTGGTGTCAGTTGCTGCAGCAGCATCCTTTGACAGGGAGATAACTGCGTCATATCTTCTGAATGTTACTGTCACTGATGGTGGAGCCACAGCACTTTCTACCGTCATCCATGTTTTTGTCAGCATCACAGGTATATGGTTTTACCTACTATAACTGCGTTGAAAATGGGAACTAGGTCGTTTTGCTCATCATTATGTATAAGGACAATGCACACACATTATCATTTGCTGTTTTATCTATTTATAGACGAGAATGACAACACACCTGTGTTTAGCCAGAATCCGTACACGCCCAGCGTAGCCGAAGATGCTAGCCCTGGAACACCTGTTGTGACAGTAGCAGCAACAGACCCAGATGCTGGATCAAATGGTAGTCGACCATGTTATAGTTTACATTATTATATCTGCAGGAGAACTGTGAAGAATTGAAGAATTGATCTTCAGTAACTCATGCATGTGGTAAGAGGCGACTAACGGGATCAGATGGCCAGACTCAATGCCTGTTTGACACATGTCATCGTGACCCAGTTGCGTGGATCGGTACTCATGCTCTCGATCACTGGCTTGTCTGGTTCAGACACGATAAATTCCACTTCGCCGCCATATATGCAGTGTAAACTCATTTGGAGGGTATGGATTAGCCATGTTCAACAACCTCCTCTTGTTATCAAATCACTGACGTCTCTAAAAATGTAACTTTACGCAGTCCATCAGTCAGTTCAAGATTTAAATCACGTCATGATGTTCTCGTGTACATTTCGTTGTTTGGTTTTGCAGGAGACGTAGTGTACTTCATATCAGCAGGAAATCCACTAGGACACTTCACTGTGGACTCTGTGACAGGAGTAGTGTCTGTTCAGGCAGCTCTTGACAGGGAGACTTTATCGTCATACGTTTTGGAAGTAAGGGCTCAGGACAAAGGAACCCCAACAAGTCTTACTGGAACATCTACTGTCTCGATAACTGTAGGTGATGTCAATGACAACGTTCCTATTTGCACTTCCTCTGTATACTCAGGGAGTGTACCAGAAGATGCTACTCTATCCACGTCTGTTACCACTGTGTCTTGTTCGGATGCTGACGTTCCTCCGAACAATAATGTTGTCTACACAATCACAGCAGGCAACACTGGGAGTGTCTTTGCTATTGGATCTACATCAGGAGAGGTTACAGTCAATGCAGGACTTGATGCAGAAACACTGAGTGCGTATAGTCTCACAGTACAAGCTTCAGACGGAACCCTTTCTACCGATGTCATTGTAACAGTCACAGTATCGGATGTTAACGAGCACGACCCGGTCTTTTCTCCACCTGGACCCTATTCCGAGTCATTCAGTGAGGATACAGTTTTAGGAACTACGATAATGAACATAAGTGCAAATGATAATGATGTGTCCAATTCTGTTCTATCATTCAGCATAACTCTAGGAAACGCAGAAAACAAGTTTTGGATTGATCCAACATCAGGGACTGTTGTTCTTCAGGCAGCTCTTGACCGAGAAGCCACAGACACATATTCCTTGACAGTAGAAGTTGCTGATGGAACTGGGGCTGGAACTCGCACGGCAACGACTCAGCTGACAGTTTTAGTCCTGGACATAAATGACAATGATCCAATTTGTGCTCCTTCCAATTACATCAACACACTACCAGAAGATTCCAATATTGGAACAACTGTAAGCAGTCTAACATGTTCTGATGCAGATTCCTCTACCCCGACCCTGGACTACAGTATCACAACAGGAAATGGAGAGGGTAAATTTACGATTGATGCTGCTTCTGGGGTGGTTACCATATTTGCTCTGCTTGATTATGAAACTACCACTTCCTACAACTTGGAAATTCAAGTGTCCGATCAAGGGGGAACTGCACGAGTTATCACCGTTCCAGTAACTTTAGATGTGACACCTGTTAATGAAGCAGCTCCAGTATTTTCTCCAGTTACACCTGTACCTATACAAGAAGATGTCTCTGTTGGAACAGTTGTGTATAACGTAACAGCTACAGATACCGATAATGGTTTACTTCATGGAACAGTTAGGTATTCAATAACATCTGGTAATAGTCTTGGCCATTATAGTATTGATGAAGGAACAGGTGAAATAAAAACTGTAGGTAATGTAGACAGAGAAAGCACTGCCTCATACATTTTGAGAATCCGTGCCACTGACGACTTTGCTGGTTCAGGGGCTGAGCGTAGTGCTGAAGTGGACCTCAGTATAACTGTTGGTGATGTTAATGACAACATTCCCGTGTTTGTACCAATCCTCTACATCAAAGATGTTCTTGAGACAGCTCCAAGTGGTTCTACAGTTGCAGTTGTGACTTCTCGAGATGATGATGACGTTCCAAACGCAACACCCGTGTACTCTATTGTTTCAGGAAATACGGGAAGTGTGTTCAACTTTGTGGCAAACGAACTTCTGTTAGATGCAGGAAAAAACTTAGACTTCGAGACTTTGACAATGTATGATCTTGTCATACAAGTTTCAGATAGTGGATCACCATTATTGACATCGAATGGCAGAATCATCATAAACGTGCTGTCTCAAAACGAGTTTGCCCCAATCCCTGCTGTCCCCAATGACAGCATTACAGTGAGCGAGCTAATCCCAGTCGGAACCAACTTCTATAATGCAAGTGCTGTAGATGGCGATTCAGGTTCGGATGGCGAATTCTCTTGGAGTATCACTAATGGAAACAACCCAGCACTATTCTTCTGCAGCCCACAATTAGGAGAACTGTACACGTCATCCATTCTAGATTATGACACACCTCCAAACACTCACAACATTACGGTTGAAGCACAAGACAAAGGTGGTCTGACCGGGTCATTCTGGCTTGAAATTGTACTTCAGGATGAAAATGATGAGTATCCAGTCTTTAGTAAATCTATATATACTCCTCTCTTGAATGAAAATGTACCGATTGGTCAGTCGGTAGAAGCGGTGACAGCCATTGACAAAGACTCGGGTACAAATGGTCAAGTTACATATTCAATAACATCTGGAGATGGACAGGCCTATTTTGCAATTGACTCATCCAGTGGTGTTATTACAACAACACAAAACATCGACTATGAGACAAAAACTGTTTTCTTTCTCATTCTACAAGCAGTAGATGGTGGAACGCCTGCTCTGTCTACTGTTGGGGTCGTCAAAGTGACCATAGTTGATCTCAACGATAATGCTCCTACATTCACACCTGACTTTTTCACTCAAAGTCTGTCTGAAGATGCAACTGTTGGAACAAGTGTGACAACTGTCTTTGCCACAGACGCCGACTCCTCTGCTAACAACAACAACGTCTTCACCTACAGTCTCACTAATGCCTTTTTTGACGTCAATTCAGCATCTGGGCAGATATCTACAAAAGCTATGTTAGACAGAGAAACTATTCGCAGGTACATTTGTCTATACACACTTACCTTTTGAACAAACAAGTTATCTAACAGTCAGAATAGTGATATTTATGACTGGATGAGGTGTGAATTGATCTTCAGCAACCCATATTTGTCCTAAGAGGCGACTGACGGGACCGGGTGGTCAGAGTTGCTGACTTGGTTGAAACATGTCATCGTATCCAAATTGCACAGACGAATACTCATGCTGTTGATCACTAGATTGCCTGGTGCTTAGTGCGGTATTAAACAACTGCCACCAAACCTTGGCTGAACAGTCTATACACTTTTTATCTTATTCACTCAAAGAACCACCCGACTTCTTAATGTTCCTGATATGTTTCAGTCACAATTTAACTATCTTGGCCATCGACCAAGGATCACCATCTAATACAGCAACAGCAGTTGTGACAGTCAACCTCCTTGATGTAAACGATAACACACCAAACATCACAGGAAGTTACTCAACCAATCTGAGCGAGGACACCAGACCTGGAACTATTGTCTTCACTATCACAGCCTCTGACATAGATAGCAGTGTGAATGCAGAACTTGTTTACTCAATTGCATCTGGAAACACTGATGGAGACTTCAAGGTCTGTAACCATCGTATCATTAAATCATGTTGCATATAACCATAATCATATATTATTATACACCTGTCATAGTGTATCTAATGTAGTGTGAAATTGATATTTCAGATTGAAATTGGAAGTGGTATTGTTCAAGTTCAAAATTCACTGGACAGGGAGAGAACCGCTTCCTACAACCTCGTCATCCATGTAACAGATAAGGGTGCCCCTCCACTGACTGCATCTGTTACCACTACAGTAGTGATTGATGATATCAATGACAATAATCCAATTTTCATACAGTCTCAATACATCTTTAACATAGCCGAAAATGTTCCATTGGGGTCTTCTGTTGGAACAATACAAGCTACAGATAAAGACAGTTTAATAAATGCAGCACTGACATATGAAATTGTTGTCTTCTGGACTGGTGAAGCTTCCCATTTTGTCCTTGACCTTTCGTCTGGGGTGATAACTACAGACGGCAATCTGGACCGAGAAAACATTGGCACTTACAGTTTAAGATGTCGTGCTAAAGATGGTGGAACTCCACAATTAACTGGAGATGTAAATGTGACAATTGTGATTGATGACTTAAATGACAATCCCCCTGTCTTCAACTCGTTACAGTATACAGGATCTGTAAATGAAAACACAGCGGCAGGAACCAGCATATTATCGGTCACTGTCACCGATGCAGACGCCCACAATGGTGCCATAACTCTGTCAATCGACACTTTAACACCTGAGGGTGCCCGTGGTGATCAGTTCCTAACAGTTGATTCTGCTACAGGTATTGTAAGTGTCAAGTCTGTTATGGACAGAGAAGTGGACGTGGAATTCAATGTAACCATTTTAGCAGTTGACAATGGGACAATTCCACTGACTGCCTCAGCTGTGGTGCACATAATAGTTACCGATGAAAATGACAATACCCCTGTCTTCAGTTCTACATTTTACAACACTGAGATTGCCTTCACTGGTACCTGTGACAACACTATTGTGACTCTGACTGCCACTGATGCTGATTCCGGATTAAATGGACAGGTGTTCTACGTCTTTTCCCAGAACCCCTATGGATTTTTCTTTGCTGTTGATGTGAGTTTAGGTGTGTATGTACCTTTTAGTCATCCAAAACTTGATATAACTGATGTAGTTCTATTTTCAGTCTTGTCTGGAGCCAAATGAATTCTCAAATACGATAAATCGTTGGTCGCCAATGCACAAACTTTGGTTATGCAAAGCTAAACAGAGGGAGGCTGTCCCGTACAGCAGTGTTTATAACCATAACCACATAGGCACAATGCTACACTATATTTTCGCTGTCAGATCCACCCACAAATTGCGATAGGTGCAAAGAACTCGTTTTTAAACAACAATGCTGCCGTTTTACATCAAGGTGATGTTTATATTTATGAAATGAATTCTAGGTGTTGTGACGCTACAGACTCCCGTATCAGTCAACACCAAGTATGTACTGGAAGCCTCAGGGAACGATGGTGGCGTTCCTTCACGAACAACCAGCCCGGCAGCAGCAGTTCGGGTGGACACATTCGACCCCAACACAGTAGCCGTTACAATCAAACTTGGCATAAGCAAAGCAGATTTCCTCCTCAGACAGGATACGTTTGTGTCCCAATTCAAGACGGTGATGTCAGCCAGATATCCTTCATGTCTTGTACGGATCTGGTGCATCACAGAGAGATCGGGCGAGACGGCTGTCGCGGCACCAACAAGGCGGCGGCTCCTCACCTCAAGGTTATTGATTATAACTAATGTGCCTGTGTACCGTATATCAGAACTAGAGCGTTAACCATAATCTGTGTGAATGAAGCCTAACGGAGGAAAAACCTCTGGTACTTTTGCTCTGCAGATACTCTATTTAACAGTGTCTGTCACATGCTCCCTTTCAGTCCTGTCAATGTCAACCTTTTTGTTGTTGCGGACAACTCTACTGAGTCGGCAGGCAACCTTGCCCAAGACAAGACTTTTGTCACTTCCGGCGATGTCACCAGTGTTGTTGCATCTGACCCTTCTGGTACTCCATCATCAGCACTACAAGGTGGGTTGTAACGAAATATATTGACGTATTACCCAAGCTAAAAATGACCGTGCAGAACTCAGCATGCTCTGAGTTCATATGTTGACTGCTATTGGTACCACCATCGTTACATCAAAATCAAAATCCCTTAACCACCAGGGAAAGTGATGCGCATTGTTCTTAGAAATGTTTTGTTAGCGTAACTGATTAAGTAACCCAAAGCACTGGTTAACTGACCTCGTGTAATTATTTCAATGTTTTTTAAAAAAGAAAAGAAAATTGTACTTATTTTGATAATAACAATCATGCCTAATACATTACACGCGTGTGAAATAAGTATGTTGTCGAGGTGTAAACCGTTTAATTACCATCACTACTGTAGTTATTTAAATAAACTCTGGTAGGGCAAAGTCCTCCCAGAGTTTATTTGAAGAACTACCTTGTAACTGTGATTAACCTATACATATCTGATTAACTGACATAGGGCAATTATTTCAATTTATCAACAATAAATTGTAGCACTTTTCATAATCTTCATTAGGGTCTAAGATATTACACGTATTAAATTATTACATATGTATGCCATCGTGGCGTAAGCCGTTTAATCACCCTCAGAACGGTAATCATTTACATAAACTCTTCTCAGACACAGCCCTGGCAGAGTTTATTTGAAGAACTATCTTGTAAGGGTGATTAACCTATACTTATCGACGGGATCTGCGATTGGTAATGCTAAATCACCATCAGATACATAACGTCATATCGTTTGTTGCATGTGCATGCGCATCCTCAGACGACCACACAACATTGACCTCTGAGTGATTACAATCATTCACGAAACAGCATATAACGGCATAACACTGGCATACCAACACCAGTTGCTGCTGATCAGTTCAATGATGACGTTTCCCTTTCCATTTCGTGAGCTCCTCCGAAAATGTGAAGGAAGTGAACGGTATTATAACTGATCATTGCATTATACCTGATAATGCATCGTGTAAAATGTCCGGATTATCTGCCTTCACATCGAGATAGGACTTACAAGAATATATGTATATATATTATATATATTGTCTCCCCATAATGAAAATAACCATGCTACTTTGAATCATGCTGACTGTTGGAACGGTTCCTTTGATTTGTGGTTCACGTGTCTCAAAAGACATGAAGTGATATACCAAAAGCCAGACATGTATGTTTGGCGACTGAAGTGTTATTACACCAACCAAATCATCAGGAAGCGTAAGCTTGTGGAACCCAACGAGAACTTTCCGGAGAATAATGAGACTGCTCAACACTGCAGCCTTCTGCATTACCCAGACTGTCAAAAGGAATGTGCTGCTGCTGGAGAACCCGGGTATTCTCATGACCTGCGGGAGGAGATTGCCAAACCAAGGATACCAGGTACAATGAGGAACCTGACCATAGAGAATTTGGGATACAAGCAAGAAGGTTCGAAGGGCAGGTCCGCATGTTTGCAATCTTTTCCTGAATCTTTTCAATTTCATAACTGTCAAACTGGACAGAAACTTCAAGTACAAGCCGAAATCCGCCTTACATATATTATATATATATATACGAGGGGATATCAAAAAGTTTTCAGCCTCGCCATGGAAAAGCAAGATTTTGGAATTCAAACTGCTTTATTTTTCAACATAGCCCCCTTCCAACTTCACAAGCGTCTCCCATCGGGTTTGCCAATTGCTGATTCCTGATCTGAAGAACTCCACAACTTGGTCCCCTGGAAAACCTTCCACAGCAGCGATAAGACCATCACCATCCTGAACTTTCTGGCCCCAGGTGTGTTTTTTTTCAGTCGAGGAAAGAGGTGGAAGACGTTGGGACCTAGTTCTGGCGAATAGGGAGGGTGAGGTAAAATTTCGTACCCCCACTCGCGCGCAGTTTCCATTGCAGTTCGACTGGTGTGGACTGGCGCATTGTCCTGGTGAAGAAGAATAACCTTCTTTAGGGACCTGGTCAATTTGAACTTCTTTGTCCTTGGAGAGGTGACATGTTTCCATTCCATTGACTCCTGCTTGCTCTCAGGGTCATAATGATGAAGCCAGGTTTCATCACAGGTTACAATTCTAAAGTGAAAATCTTCTGGGTTGGCATGGTAACGAGTCAGCATCGCGCCGCTGATGGTGACCCGAGAAAGCTTCATGTCACCAGGAAGCATTTTTGGGACCCATCTTGCACACACCATGGCCATGTGGAGATTGTCACGGAGTATGCTGTGAATGGATCCACATGAGAGCCCGGTTGCATCATCTAACTCGTGCAGGGTGATATGACGATTTCCCATCACTAGTTGATGAACAGTGTCAATGTTTGCTTGGGTGGTACTGGTTGAGGGTCGTCCTGGACGGGAGTCATAATCTAAGCTCTCTCTTCCTCGCTGAAACTCTTTCTGGTTGCAGCAGAAGAGGAAGACTCCATGTAAACAGCAGTGAGTCGCTCTTCGACATGCTTGGTCGTGTAGCCCTCCAGGACAAGAAACTTTATTACTGCTCTATATTCAACCTTGTCCATTTTTCACATTCACTAGGGGGTATATCTCTTCTACAAGGCACTGCCATTGAAGAAATGTATCCAGCTATGTGATCCTACCGGGAATATGTAGCTAGGACACTAATACACGTTTGGTGCCCTGCCCATTACTATTTGTCAAGTATACATATGCAAGGCTCAAACCTTTTTGATATCCCCTCGTATATATCGTATTGTTTCAAGGAAGGACATTCACCAACAAGTCATTTAACAGTCCCAGTGCATTCATAGCTCAGTCGACATTTCATGTTAACATTGTATTTATGAATTGGTTTGATATGCTCTTCCACAACCTACAGAGATACACCGTGCAGTTTCGTTTCACAGAAACCTTCTCCTTAAGTAACCGATCAGGCAGAATGGGTGAATGATTACACCTCATGTACTTAATCAAAGAAACAAAATTGTGATTTACATCAAGAAAACTCCATACTTGTCTTTCATACCTACTTACTCGTATATCTCCTATATCACATTTTCATGTTATACAGGATCAGCTTGGGACTACTTTGTCATCCAGAACGTCAGTCCCTTCTCCGAGACTGTCACTCCCTGGCATCAGACAACAGTGGGCATCGTCTTCATCGTCATTGCCAGCCTCCTGGCAGCTGTGCTCATCAGCACCGTCATCTTCGCCATCCTCTGGTACAGGAAAAAGAGAAGGTTGGCCTTTTGAACATGAAACAACTTCAGATTTGCTCTTGTCTTGACCACAAAGGCCTTTGAGAATGTAATTAGAGAGTACAGTGGTCCATTGAGCTGGGTAATATTGTTGCATTATGTTTGATTTAGGTTGAGTAAATATGCACGCAATGTTTTTTATTGTAATGATGATTTGCACTGTTGATCCTGCTGCTGATGTTGTTACTCCTCTTCCTGATTCTCAGAAGGCTTATGGAGATCCAGGTTAGGATTGGTCTTCAGCAACCCACCCAACCCGGATCAGGTGGTCAGCCTCGCTACCTCGGTTAGCCTGTATCTCTGCTGCGTAGATCGATGTTGACTGGATTGTCTTTTCCAGAATCGATTATTGCCATTTTTAAGCTGAAACACTGCTGAGTGTGTCTTTGAAGAAGCAAGCAATAACGTTTATTCATTATTACTGTTATTACAAAGATAAAAACAATCAGAGCATACCAAATGGATACATCAGGTCATGTCGTTAGTAATACCGCACTGTGTAACTTACCGTCCTTGTTGCAGACCTATAACACCAACAAAACAACCCGAGAGAAAAGATCAGAATCACAACAGGTTCTTCCTAACTAAACGTAAGCATGAAGAAGCATTACACCTTGTCGTCGGTTGATACATATTAATGATAACGAAGCATTACACCTGCTGGTCTGCTGATGCAGAAGCATCACAAAACTAAACACCTGTTCGTCAGTTGAAACATGAGCATAACGAAGCACTGTAGAGTACCTTCTTGTCAGTTGATGCAAAAGCATCACGAAGCTTTACCCCTGCTCGTCAGTTGAAACATAAGCATAACGAAGCATTATAGTGTACCTGCTCGTCAGTTGATACAACAGCCTATCAATGCAGTTTGGCCTTGTCTAACTTCTCTTTTGACTTCTCTGCAGCAACTGTCCCTGATCTTGACGTCAAGAAAACGAAGCAGTATCCACCGGCTGCGTTTGCCGCTGTTCCTCGGACGCCGGTAGGTGATGGTGATTTGGAGATTTTACGTGCGCTTTCGGAATTCGTGCCTATTCGACCGTCAAAGGGGCAGAACTCATGATTGATAGAAAATCACTCTGTAAGATCTATATATCCAGGATTAGGATAGAGAACTTTGACAATGGGCCATTTTCAGGATTATTAGCCATTTTCTGAATTTAGAATGGCCCTTGTACCAACAGTAAATTTCAAAATCATATTGGGTCATTTTTTAGCTAATGTGCAAAATGACCCATGGGCAGAATGGCCCAAACTACCAAACTACCTAAAAATAGTATACAAAGTGAATGGGTGAGTTTAGTTTTACGCCGCACCAAGCAATATTCCGGCTGTATGGCGGCAGGTTGTAAATCGAGTCTGGACCAGACATTCCAGTGATCAACAGCATGAACATCGTTCTCCGCAAGTGGGAATCGATGACGTGTCAGCCAAGTCCGCGAGCCTGACCACCCGATACCGTAAGTCGCCTCTCACGACAAACGCAGTCGCCTTGTATGGCAATCATGGGTTGCTGAAGGTCTATTCTACCCCAGACCTTCACGGATGAAGGAGGAAGGATAGAGGCGGTATAGCACAGGTTAATGAATCTCTGTCGACACTTGTGCACGTGCCTCTCGAACAGGTGCTTGTCAACAAGTCAGTTTCGATGTCTTAATTGTGCTGAGCTATCTGTGGTATCACCCGTTACGACGGCATTGGGTTATAGCTAAAAGTGGTATTAATCAATCACCTCACAAAAATAAGATGTTTTGATCAATGTACCTCAGTAATAACAGGGGATTGTGACGCCAAAAACAGGCGTGTGTGTGTGTGTGTGTGTGTGTGTGTGTGTGTGTGTGTGTGTGTGTGTGTGTGTGTGTGTGTGTGTGTGTGTGTGTGTGTGTGTGTGTGTGTGTGTGTGTGTGTGTGTGTGTGTGTGTGGTTAATGGCAGGATCATAGCTCTGTATACAATGATCATCATTATAGGGTGTAAAATACTCTTTGTATTATCACCAGCCCCGGATGGAGAAGACTGCGGAGGAGTACTTCCGCCCAATGGAGACCAGGAGAACGTACAGTAACGCCAGTCCTCCACGAACACCTCGCACTGTGCTGCTGTCACCCAAACCAACCGACCGCGCCATCATTAGCAGACAGTTCGACGGAGCAGCGATTGATCCAGGTTAGCGAAGTTCACGCGCCAATATGAAATCTTCCAGACATTCGTAACGAAATCGTGTTATTCCGGGGCAAGCCGTATACCGACACGTGCCCCTCTGTCACATGCTCCGGAAGATTTTACATTGGCGCGTGAACATGAAAACTACTTTAAACAGGAACTATAACTCTACCCATGTTTGATTCCAATAGTATTCAATAAAACTTAAGTAGTGGGGATTGTTTTTATCAAAGCACCACAACCATTACGCGCTTTCTGACTGGTGTATTTTCGCATATAACAAGCATCCAGTCGCGGGGGAGTCTTCTTCGAAGTTACGGAAAGACGCGAGAGGTGACGAACTAGGGACAAACTGAATGAATCGGTCATAAAATCTTTAATGGTTGTGACAGAACAAATAGTATGAGCCCCAATGTTGACACAGTGACAAGAGTTCCCAAAGACACCCGTAACTCTTCAGTTGCGTCTGGGACGGTTGGGTAGCCTAGAAGTTTGAGTGTTTGTTCGTCACCCCGAAGACCGATGTATGAATCCGTACATGGGTATAATGGTGAAAGAACATTTCTGGTGACCCCAGCCGAGAAGGCGTTGGAATATTGCGGCGTAAAGCTCAACCCAAACAATCAATCAGTCAATCAATCAGTCAATCAATTTAGTCAGGTTTTGTGTTTGTGCGGCTGTTTCACGCCTTTACTTAAGACTCTTTTTATTACGACTGGACACTGGACACATGTTCCTGCCCACAATCGTCATTACGAATAAGTATTTTCAACCGATTATTTATTTAATATTCAAATAAAGTTTACAAAAAAAGAATTTAAAATGAACAAATTATGCCTCATATATTTGTGTTTAGGCTGCAGACGGTTAATAGATTGTTGGAATAATGTAGAATCATATTCATTAATTTTATTTCATTATTGTTATCATGATCATGTTATCATAAAACTGATGCATAACAAGCCGATCTATGAGGTGTTATCACTATGGTAATCCGGTGTTTCATTGCTTCCAGCTACTGGCAAAGTGTACGAATACAATACTCGGACCAATGAGAGACGATGGTTGTCGACACCGGAGGGCAAAGCTGTAGTAGCCAGAGACAGCAACGTGTAGATACAAACAGTACAGACTGTCGAGCGTCGTGCGGGTCCGCTTGACAAGGGAGATAACTCGACTACTTCACTAACACCGTCTCACCACTGGTGCCTTCCTGCTGCAATAACTGTTCCACCCCATATGTACATGCTTGGAACATTTGTACACATAAACATATATGTATAAGTAATTGACTATCGAAACTTTTGATTGTAGTGGTGAGTAGTGAGTTTAGTTCTGAGCCTCACTCAGCAGTATTCCAGTAACATTGCGGCGGTCTGTAAATGATCGCATCTGGACCAGCTAATTCAGTGATCAACATCATGCGCGTCGACCTACGAAAACTGGGATTCGATTAGATAAATCAACTAATTCAGCGATCATGACCGCCCGATCTAGTTGGTCGACAAGCATAAGTTACTGAAGATCAATTCTAACCAGGATCTTCAAGGGTCTTATTGTAGACAGAAACTGGATTATACTTCTACTTTCTACTTCTACGTAGGTGTGTCAGCAATGTACTCGTTTCTGCTAAAGGTCTGGGATCTGAATAATTTCCGACTTTTTTCCCACTTTGAGCGGACACGATATCATACAGCGGTTCATTAAATACTCTGACAGAGCTACACTCACTCACGACTTGAAGTCACAACCTCCATCTTATGTTCTCAAGAAAACAACTACAGTCACCATTCTTTACACTGAGTCACGTACCTTGATGCAAAAATGACATGTCACTACCTCACTAGCAAGAATAGAGACACCCGCTTCACTTGTCTTTCTGCTGTTTCTCACCTCAGGTCTGATTTTGTGTTCAGGTTTAAACATCTCCTCACCATTTGTACATGTAAATATATTTGTAAAACTGTTTCCTTATCCGTTTTGTAGAACAGTGACAATGGCAAATGTTTTCTGAGTGTTATTTTATTCTTGTTTTGAACTTTTGATCAAATATTGATTTTGCTGTCAGTTATGGATTATTATATTGTAATATAGTTTGTTATATAATTTATGTTTCCACACGATGGTAATATCCGTCCACGTTCTAGTGAATCTCTATTTTGTTGTTTCACGGTTATTCAACATATTTACATTTTTATAGAAATTTATTTAAAGAGATCTATGTATTTCAGAACCGTTCAATGAAGTCTTTTTACTGCTGGAATGATTATACAAATATGTCTATGTAATATTGTTGTTTATTTAGCTGTTTTCGCTGTTCAATAAAATCTTTAGATTCCACACAGGCTTTGACATGTTTCGGAACGTTTGTGGTACTAGTATATATTTTAAGCTGTCTATGGAACTGGTTTTCCATACAAACAGAAATGAAACAAAGCGAAATGTACTCATGTCGTCACGCAATTAGCGACAACTCTGATGCAGATCAGTATGGGTTCGGCAACAGTTCATATTTTGAGACTGCTTACAGTTCATGATGGGACTGACTATGCAGATGAGAACAACCAAAATGTGTGTGTGTGTGTGTGTGTGTGTGTGTGTGTGTGTGTGTGTGTGTGTGTGTGTGTGTGTGTGTGTGTGTGTGTGTGTGTGTGTAGGGGACCACATGACCACGTGTGTACTCATTTGCGCGTCTGTGTGTGTGCATGCGAGAGTGCGTGCGTGCGTGCGTGCGTGCGTGCGTATGTAATCTCAACGGAACGTAATACTTGATGTTTATGTCGAAAAAATATACTTCAAAAGACACTGAAGAAAATCCTACACCATTTTACAAAAAATAAGTTGAACTTTACCTTCGTTGGGGTAGTAAAGTTCGAATGCGAATAGTCTCAGATGTCCTGATGTATTAACCATATGAACTGTGTTAGTTGTTATCGAGGAAAATACTGGATATTGACATACGATCTCGTGTTTATTGAAATCCAATTTGTCTGTCACACGTGTTACCTGGTGACGTCATGAGTAAACTGCTTTGTTGTATGAACAATAAACCAAAGCATGGAAAATGTGTGACATTAATAAAAATAGTGGCTTATTGGTGAACGCATCGGGTTCGATTCCCCAGAATGATCCACACCTGAAAGCAACTTCTGGTGTCCTGGGTTACTTAGTGAGGGGGGGGGGGGGGAGCAATTCCAACACTAACCAAGAGGGTGAAACCCAGTGTCCCTCCCATTCATAAACTGAATTATTCAACCCGCAACCTCTATACCTATTGCTAGAGGTGATCAAGCAATTACACCCAGTGGCCTATCTATGTATATAATCTATATTTCCACTTCAACTTGAGACTTCATTATGAGAGCGCTTACCCCACTGACAGCACAGAGAGGGTTGAAGTGTTCACTGATAGGTAAACACCCTACACATATTTCCACATATGAGTACACCACATATTCGGTTTAGATTAGAGCTGGACTTTCTCTTTGGATTAAAATGTATTCAACAGAGTAATGATTGGTGAGTACATTACCACTATTAGTCCCTCATATTTAATACGTTTAGGTGTTTTACTATCAAATACTGATGACAATGCCTTAAGTTTCATTACCATGTGCACCACATTCGTTTAATGCGACACAGGATTCTTTAAATTGAAAACCTGTGTGAGCTGATTTCATAAATACGTGTGTGAAATAAATGTATCGGTATCATTGATTTTAATTATATAGGTGTGTATTATTAACTGCTCGTTTATTAAGTGGGACTATTAGAGCATTACAGAATGATTAAAATATTGTTGTTACTGTCAATTTCTTTAAATATTTAATACTATTGTTACACCAGTGTTCTAAATTTTAAAAAATAATTATATGATCGCAATGTTAAAATGTGTAGGAAAAATTAAACTTGTGTTTGTGTGTGCCTTCGTTTTCATAATGGATTTGTGTATATGTGCAAACTTTGTGTCTTCGCTATATAAATTTAGTTCAAATAGTCCCGCATAGATGTCGACGTTAACATTTTTAACTGATTCATTATATTTCAAGAAACGGAAACCTATCTAATCAAACTACTAGCATGGATAAAATACCGAAAATTTCAGAAAAAATAAATTGAACATGATATTGTGAATGACTTTAAAAGTGTTTTACACAAATGAAAAATATCTTATCTTCAGGTGCATGAAGAAGAAATGGGGTGGCTGTTGGTCGTACTGTTGTACAGCGGAGTCTCCGTCATAAGTGGTACGTTGCTGTTTCAGCCCTATTGTAGTCTCACATAACTAAATTATTTGTGTCATCGGAAATTCGTGGGTGTTTATGGACAATACAAAGGGTCAGGTTGGTATCTCACATTACTGTAAACTGTTTGTGTAGTAGGAATAAATAGAGGACCTCTACGGACAAGTTCAACTGTGATGTAGATACTACTTTACAAACGCACACATCATCATGGCAAAATGGCGTCGTCCATGTCAGTCGAAGAGTTGACCTTAGGAATATTTGTGATTACACTTTCATAACAAAGTGATAGTCGATAATACCGGATACCACCGTATAACAAGGACGTAGTTGATAACATTTACCTTGTTTCCTTTTGTCGCACTGTGGCCATCTGACTACATTTCGTAATGTTCACACAGGTAGCACAGACTCTAAGGAGTTTCGTCTCATACAGTAGCTTCCCTTTGATAAAGGGCGATTACTCAGGCGCACCGTTTGCGAAAGAGGACTTGAAACCCTTAAAATGTGTAGACAATTCCCCGTTGTTTTTCGCCAGTGTGTTAATTAAGGTATTTCTTGGAACAAGTTCCAGCTGGTGCTATATCGACTGCCATTAACTTATCACAGACTTATGGGGGTAATATATTTACGCGGACATATTCCGGGGAAACAATGGTCAGAGATGAGAATATTTTCGTCGACGACAGAAATTATGAACAACATTCGATGACAAGGGAGTATCCCGCATGAGTGTTTCGAGAAACTTTATATCCTGCATGAGGATAGACATGCCGGGGTGGATGTTTTTTGTTTTGTATTTTTTTTAGCCAGAGTACATTGAGTAGGTACACGATGTTCATTGACGTGATAAGATGGCTGTATTTGAGTTCGTAGGTTTTATTGTATACGTTTTATTAACTTTTTATTCGATTGCAATAGGTGGGTGGTTCATGCGAACCAGAGTGTATGCAAAAATGAAACATACATGGATGGCAACTTCTTATTTACTGCACAGAGCGACGTTAAGATGTAGAATCTTCCACGGTTTTCAAGCTAAAAGTGGTCTAGGATGCCGATCAAACAATCAGAGTGGACCTCTGATGAGAACATTCAATCGGAAAGACATGTGTGTGCTAATTTCCTTCAGATATTGATCATCCATATGATAATTGGAAAAACAAATGTGGTTCCTAATAGTCGAAAGAATAGATAACACTGGTACCGACGTGTCATGAATTATCTGTATTTACACGAAGAGAAGGTAAGTAAATAATTGCATTGGTGTCTGCTATGTCGTTTGCGACCTATCTTGATTTGAACATGTCTTCGTGCAATAATAATGTCTTTTGTTTTTTTCTTTGTCTAATATAAGGTTCGTTTCCCATTTTCTTTTCGTTTTTGTATCAGCGTTAAACTTTCATTTTGGGACTTTTTAATGGCAAAACCTCAGTTCGGTAATCACATCTTGAAGATATGTATTGGTAGAACACCGATGTTCACGACCTTTCATCTACGTCAACAGGCTTCGTTCTGATTTGCATATTACACTTTCATACCTTTAATTAATTTTTTTTATTTATATGCATGTATTTTTATTTTTGCTGCATATGACCATCATCATAATGGTTATGCATTCACAATATGTCTGAAATACTGTCTATGTGACTGAAATTGAACTCCACAGACTCGTTGTGCATTCACATAGACCATGTATTTGCAAATCAAACAAGGATTATGTTTCGTACAAACGTTGAACGCTTCACCAACATGTGACTTAATCAGGAATAGATGCCACTGTCGCTTGATAGGTTGGGGTATTGCTTCGTCGTCATTTTTCACCCTTTCAACGTAAGGGAGCAGCGTTTCCCAAACCATGACACAGCAACAAAGCGACCCGAAAATGGTATCAAAAGGCAATGTCGTGCGTCTTGTAACTAAACAAGTGAACTGGAGGGGGTGCTATTCACATCGCACCCAAACCCTCCCGCCATAAATCATGAACGATCCCCAGTCAACAAACTCACTCACACTCACAATCACAATCACACTCACGCTCACGCTCACGCTCACGCTCACACTCACACTCACGCTCACGCTCACGCTCACGCTCACGCTCACACACTCACACTCACACTCACACTCACACTCACACTCACACTCACACTCACACTCAGCACCCATGACTGCGGCTAGATTAAGCAATATGATTTTGACGCGGTGACATAACCACTAGCAACACATGGAAATCTCAAGCTTGGTTTGTTTGCTGTCTCGGAGTTATAAGTCCTCAAAGTACAACTGGTACTTGATGACGTTAGTTCAAATAAACAAATATGGCAGCTGTAAATGATGATATGACAAACAGAGAGGTTAAACAATCAATTAAATAAGTCAGTTTGACAGGGTAATCACCGGTTTGGCTCTTCTATTTACGTTGATTCAACGGTAACTTATACTCGTCAACGTTTTAATTTTATCTTGAATGTTATACACATCTATGATATGACGCTGAACAATTTTAAACAATTATTAAAATGATTTTGATTATAAAAAAGTCAAAGAATCAGCCATATCATTTGTGTGTCTTCAGAATACTCGACACACATATAACATAAATTACACTCCTTTTGAATAGAATGATAGATATTATATACTATCTATAATACACATAGTATCATATTATGTTTGCTCATGTAATTTCTACAAATACGATATCAGAAGACTAAAAATTGATTTAACTTTAAAGTTAGCAAAAGGTTTGGCATACCATGAACGGTTTTAATTTAAGCATTATGTGTGCACATAATATGATAGTGAAATAAACTCAATCAGCGACTTGGGCCATCTTGGATTGTTGTGTAAATAATATGATAAGAAATCCAAACAAATGCACATGTGTTGAAGCGTCCACTGACGCTCCAACATTCACGTTCATATTTACCGTTGTTTACCAAGCAAGTACTAGTACATACCACCCTGAAGGAGATGATTTCGTTATCTCAGAACACGCAGATTTTAATCTCACTATTTTAACTGTAGTGATTTTGTACACTGTACGTGGGAGGCACGCTAAATTGTACAAACATTTTCAAAGCGTTAATATGCTATAAAAAGTTACCGAAACAGTACAAACGTAAAGTGGAACTAACATGGTACCCACCTCGAGTGCATCAACATCGACCAACCGAGTTTAAATTTTTATTTATATATATAACTATCCACTTATTTATTTATTTATTTAAAGTTTGTTTGATTTTGTGTTTTGTAATGTTTTGTTTTGTTTGCACGTTTTGTTTGTTTTTCGTTATTGTTTGTTTATGTTTTGTAATGTTCTTCTAGTTTGCTTGGTTTTGATGGGGGTGAGGGAGGGGTATCTTTGGTGGTGGGGGTATCCATCTTAAAATGTTGATGTCTCTGACCTGTGAGATACGACAGAGATACACTAAGATATGATGTAGTGAAGCGAAAATGAGAATGATAGCGGCCCCTTCTTTCCATCGCGTTCACTTGTCAAGATCAAAATGTTGCATATTTCAAGTGAATCTGAACCAAGATCGTGTAAATCAGGAATAGCTGCTCACGACGTCCCCAATAGCCCCGGTGTGGTTGAGGTTGTCGTAGCATAGTGGTCAAAGCGTTCACTCGTTACACCGAAGTATCGGGTTCGATTCCCCATGTGGGTACAATGTGTGACACCCATTTCTAGTGTCACCCGCAGTGTTATTGCAGCGCAAACTAAACTCACTCACCCACACTAACAGTCCCCAAAAGAACTACGGTACTTTGCATGGATGGGAAGATGGAGAGTTATGCAGGGTTATGTTCATTCGCACGAATTGCTTTATCAGGCCTGTAATTAATAATAAATGCATTGTAGTCGACACCGGTCCATTTCAATAAATAACTGATCATGTCCCCGATCTTCTTCAGGACAGCCAGCAATCACAAACCCCAAAGCCGATGGTACGAGCGAAGTGACTATTCCAGAGAACACGACAACTGGGGCTGTGGTCTTCACCGTTGACCCTACTCCAACTGCTGGGACAACGTGGAACTATGCCCTGACCCCTACCACTGATCCCTTCGTCATCAACATCGGCGGCAGCGTAACTTTATCAGGGACCGTTGACTACGAGTCAACCAAATCATATGCATTGACCATTCAGTAAGGCAATTCTTCATACAAATCACAAGGGCAGGATTTGAAAAGGCCGCTTGAAGCCTTACAAACATCCAGTTTTTAGAAATAATTAGACTGAGTGTTTTGTTGTTCATTCTTAAACGTCGCACTCACCAATATTCCACTGTTTATATAGATAAATGACCGAAGCTGGACCAAACAATCGGGTGATCAACAGCATGAGCCTCAATATTCGCAACTGCTATATACTCATTCACCCACAATTAACCCCTTATTCCTACCCACACCACGCAGTCACCACCTCAGCACATTCATACTCGTCTACATCCTCACATCGATATAATCAATCAAACGAGGGTACACCCAAACCGTGCCAACGATACATAACGTACTCACATATAAGACATGTACACATTATTTAAATAGGATCAGGCCAGTCACAGATGTCGTAGGTCCATGTTAATGACAGCAAACAACATATTCACATTATATGATATATTCTCATTTTGATAGACAATTATCAAGCTTGACCAGTAAACACTTGCACATCTGAACCACTATCTAATACAGGAAAATGTGTTCATGATTTTGTGGAACAATTGTTTTACAGTTTGATAGGCTGGCTACTACTAGTTGTTTGTTTGTGTGCAGAGTGACGGATGGGACTGGGTCCACGGCCCGAGACCTCACTGTCTTCATCAGCAACGTGTACGACATCATTCCGACACTCACTGCCCCCACACCCACTCCCTCTATACTGGAGGAGTCGACTGTGGGGACCAACGTGGCAACGTTTGCGGCAACGGACCCGGAGACAGTAGACGGGGATAAACTATATTTCTCGTTAGTAGGTAAGAGGGCTGTTTTAATAGTGCCACCTCGCTTTCGAATCCCAATTCATCCATGTTATATTTGGCAGAGTCTTTTTGTTTTTGTTTTTATCTTTTATTTTTTGTTTTTTAACCGGGTTAGAGTTGTTCATCCGTAATCAAGCTCACTAGTAATTCAATATTCAGCCTACGCAAATGCAAGTATGGCATAAAATGCAGTTAGGAATTGGCCTTCAGAAAACCCATGCTTATCGTAAGTGCACAAACTTCAATTCGCCGGAGTTGCAATGGTCTGCGCGCACAGACACACACATGCACGCATGCACGTACGTACGCACGTACATACGTACGCACACACACACACACACACACACACCTCACCCAACCTCTGGATCCACATAGGGATAACTCTCTGAGTACTGTTAAATTAGCACCAATCATTACATTACTCACTCATATACTTTGCATTGTTTAGAGGATTATCTGTGTTACTGTGGTATATTCGTGGTATATTCGTACCAACTAACATAAAAATCTCTGTTATTATATAAACATAAATATACCAGCCTCTACATGATATTCATCAACAGGCACGGACACCAAGTATTTTCAGATAGACCCTATCACCGGCACACTTACAATCAGGGACCGTGTCGACCATGACGTGGGGCTCACCTCGCTAGACGTCACTGTGCAGGTGACAGACAGTGGGGGTAACACTGCATCACAGGCAATAACCTTCCCCGTCACCGACATCAACGACAACGGTCCTATCTGCTCACCGGATTCTGTGTTCGTAACTATAGCAGAAGGGTCAGGAGCAGGTATGTCAATACCCTGAGCCACAAAAACTTTATCGAAAAATTCTCATGTAATTATAAATTTTAAAACTGTTGTGACATTGACTATGTTACCATCGTCCATTCCTGCAATAGCTTTAGAATACAATCTGTTGCTTGGTAATATTGTGTAAACTATACTGGTTCAATGAAGACTGGGATTAGAATGGAGTAGAAGCACAAAGACCGATACGACAATAATTAACCGACGATAACTTTCACCGAACGCGGATGGTACTTTTTGAAGGAACAATAGCCCCACAAGAGTAACTAGGTAGAAGAGAAATTCTAACATTTGAATAATACTGATTATCTGACCTATTATATTTAGGAATCGCTTCCGAAACCATTTCTCGCATGTGTTTACAAGAAAAAACACTTTTCTCTCGTATAAGGGTATTGACCGTTACCGAGTTCAACCTTCTTCTGTATACAGGTACCACTGTAGGAACAGTATCCTGCACAGACGCTGATTCTCCGCCGAACAGTGACCTCACATACTCCATCTTTACCGGCGACGACACTACAGCAAAGTTCGAAATCGCTGGCACTGTTGTTTCCACGTCAGCCACCCCACTAGACTTTGAGAGTAAATCTGACTACACGCTAGTCGTTCACGCCGTGGACAGTCCTGCCTCGGGGACACCTCGGACAGGGACGGTTACATTCTACATCAAGGTTACACTACAAATATCCATGGTGTTTCTTGTTTTGTGTATTGGGCGTTCTTGCCTGCCCTTTCATTCATTTGTAACTCACGAACAAGTGTGTGCGTCGCTAGGATGAGGGTTTTGTTTTGTTTTTGTTTTTGTTTTTTGTGGTAGCTTTGTTTATTTAATTTGTCTCTAGCTGTTGTACTTGTTTGTTTGCTGTCGGCAGATCGGTTTCTTGTACATTTTAGTTTTGTGTTTGCTTTATGGTTTGTGTGTGTGTGTATTTGCGTGTGCGTGTGCGTGTGTCTCTGTCTCTCTCTGTGTATATGTGTGTGTGTGAGAGTGTGTGAGTGTGTGAGAGTGTGTGAGAGTGTGTGAGTGTGTGTGTGTGTGAGTGAGTGTGAGTGTGAGTGAGTGTGTGTGTGTGTGTGTGTGTGTGTGTGTGTGTGTGTGTGTGTGTGTGTGTGTGTGTGTGTGTGTGTGTGTGTGTGATATATTACTGTGGGAATTAGTTCATGGTATCGACTACGGGATTTTTACCCGTCCAGATTTGATTGTTTACAGAACGTGTAATAATTGGAACACATTGCTGCTTGTTGCGGTAACTTCTAATTTCATAACTTTATCACAGTAAACGACTCTCTGGATATCTACATGGCCGTAACGCTACATATAATAGGTGTTACAATAGTTGGTGAGATGATGACTGCCCCCACGATAATGTTCCTTTGTGTTTTTCATTTGTTGGTAACGCCGCACTCAGCAATATATGATTGTGGTCTGTATACACGGAGCAGACAATCCAGTGACAGTATGGGCATCGGTCTACGCAATTGGGAACCGATGACATGTGTCAACCAAGTCAGCGAGCCGGACCGCCGATCCCGTCTTATGACAGGCCTGGATTGCTGAAGACCAATCCTAACCTGGATCTTCATGGGTTTGAAAATATTCAGCTGTGGAACACAATGCAGAAATTGAAGAACATAACAACATCATGTGATGTGAAGTCTCCGATGCCTATATTTTGTGCAAATGAACGGTTTGACGTTTAAATACGATATGAAGTCAAACTAGTTACAGAAAAGCATATAACAGACTTTATATAAAGTGGTACTAGATGTTCTCCATTCCAGGTGAGTCCCGTTAACGACTTTGATCCCATCTGGGGAACTAATGTTCCCCCAGGAACAACCTTCTCCATACCAGAGTCATCTCCCATTGGGACACCCATTGTTACCATTGTAGCAACAGACGCCGACCTGGGTAGAGATGGAGAGCTGACATATCAACTTATTTCCGTGACAACAGGTAACAAAATTTGAACATGACGTTAGAATCATAGGATGACATGAAGTTGTTAAGATATGAGTCAATATTTTAAAACGTTATTACAACAAGTACGTATCTACTGTTTAGACGCAGGGACCACTGTAGCCGGCGTCCTGGCACTGGATACATCCACAGGAAAACTCACAACGGCTGCGACATTGGATAGAGAAAGAGTTACGTCCTATAGAGTGGTTGTCATGGCGACGGACGGTGGGACAACAGCAAGATCAGTTCAAGGCAACCTTACTATCAGCATAGACGACTTCAACGACAACGCCCCAGTCTTTACAGCAGCCAGCGTTCTCACGGGATCAATACCTGAAGATTCACCTATAGGAAAGTCTATCTTAACGCTATCTGCGTATGACGCCGACGCAACGTCAACTCTGACATTTTTAGTCGCGAGTGGTGACGTTGTACCGCCAAAGTTCAAATTCAGCAACACGACGACAGGACTGCTTCAGCTGTCCAGTCTGATCGACCTTGACCAACCAACAAATGACCCTGGCTACTACACCCTTACTGTCATCGTGACAGATGGAGAGGTGCCGGAACTGACGGGGACGACGTACGTCACGGTCACAGTCACGTCCGTCAACCAGCACGCACCTGTTTTTCACACACCATCTCCATCTTCCACTGTCTCCGTAAGTTATACCTTTAACATTGCAAATCCATTCAAGTCCGGGAATCGCTAGTAGTAGTAGTAGTAGTAGTAGTAGTAGTAGTAGTAGTAGTAGTAGTAGTAGTAGTAGTAGTAATAGTTTCTTTTGGTGTTTTTGTTTGTCTTATAACGCCGCTCTCAGCAATATTCCAGCTATATGGCGGTCGGTCTGTAAATAAAGTCTGAACCAGGCAATCCTGTGATCAACATCATGAACATCGACCTATGCAGCTGGGACACGATGAGATGTGTCGACCAAGTCAGCGCGCAAAACCACTCTTTCAAGAAGATTGGATTGCTGAAAATCAATTCTATTCTTTTTTCATGCCAAACTCGAATTTGAGTGGATTAAATATTGAAATATTGTGATCTTGATTGTTTTGGGGCTTTTTTCTTTTCTTCAATAACTCCTACTGGTCATCATCTTTAATGTGGGGTAATGTAGAAATGAAGGCACAAGCTATAACCAAAATAGAAAAAAGTAAAGTTCAACTTGTGACCAAACTCAAGATATGATTAGTTATGCATGACCATACGTTTTCCTGGCGTGATATAGGCCAGTTGTGACATACACTTCAACATGAACTGAACATCACTGTTTATGATTTGTGCGCTGTAACAAAATGCATTGACCCTTTACTCCTAACACAAATGAAGCTGAAGCTACAGTTTTCTTCATGTGCTTTAAGGTGCACAATTTCAGATAATTAACTGATGAAGCACTTCTAAAAGAAAAATGGTTGACATCATACAAAAGCTCTGAGCTTTGTCTGTGTGTCTATCATTACCAGCTCTCGCATTGTCAAGACTCTGTTTACGATTCTAGCAATGCTTACAATTCTAATCACATTCTAGGTGTCGGAGAATACCACGGCTGGAACGCCAGTGGCAACGATCACAGCAACTGACAACGATTACGGCACAGACGGCAGAGTCTCTTATTCAATAACAAGTAAAACGTTTCATAGTCTTATACCATAAATATGAAGTCATTGTTTCACATTTCTTGTTGGTGTTGTTTGTTTGCAATGTTCCAGCTACAGACCCGTGCAAAACGTATTCGAACATTTGACGTAATTACCATAGACTTACATGTTATTGCAGTGTATCATAAATAATTTTCACGACGTAAATTCTGAATGGATTTTTTAAAAATTTGACAGCCAAATGTGCAATCATCTCTGCTCTGGGCGATTACTACCACGAATGACATCACACGTACCACCTAATGTATGTTTCCAGTGTATAATCCCATAGACCGCCATGTTAAAGGCGTTCACGGCACTGTACATACATGTTTATTAAATTGTTGCCATTTAAACAGAAATTACGTGATTAAAGGTAAGATGATTGTTTACAAATTTGCACATTTTGACTTGGATCTTACGAAAATGAAAGTCATGAAAATTATTGATGCCTCACTAATTAACTTAAGTGTCTGAATTCTTTTGCACAACAATGTATATATGGCGACAGGTTGCAAAAAAGTGGAGTCTGGACCATATACCATGGGTGTTGTCAGACACACAAGTTCCTTTGTGAGTGTAGTTTAAATCAACTCAGTTCGTTGTCAAACATTTTTCTAAGACATTCAGTCAAATTAATACCTCGGACCATATGCAATAGACTATCAACTGATCATTTTCAGGTATCAATACATTATTAGAAGCCGCTTGTGTCAATATGGAGTCATTGAACGTTTTCAGTCTGTGTGTCATATTTCAAACTGCACCTTTTAGATGGCAACACCGGATCGGCCTTCACCATCGACCCTGCTACAGGCGAGATTCGAACAGTATCAGGTCTAGATTTCGAAACTACCCCCCTCTATAACCTAGAGGTGACGGCAACAGACGGAACAACACCTGTGTCTTCCACCGTCACCGTCTCCATCACCGACATCAACGAGGACGCACCCACTTGCACCGCTTACTATATCCAACAGGACATGCCAGAGAATGACACCGTCCCGAAAACGGTAACACGTCATTATTCATAGCAGTCTCAACAACTCAAATGACGATATATATATATAAAGATATGTAAATTAGCCACCCCAAGACTCACGATTGTGAAAATATATTTTTATAATACAATGTCTTTCTTACTTAATAATTTTAAAGAAAGGCAGCTCAGTTGTCACAAATCAAGAAACTTAACTAGAATGTGCAGCTATCTATGACGTCACACATATGTGCGTAGTAATACGTTAGTCACAAGCTCGATATCACAATTTTCTCCTGATCATACGACGCCATTACTTGCTTGACAACGACATTAGACTTTATGTCGAAGAGTTTCATTTCACAAAGAGTTTGTATTTCCATAAAATCATCATCTTTCTTCATCGTCTCAACTCCAAATAATTTCCATGAAAGACGTCGCGTCAAATTGCCAAAACATCTCCTGTATGCTTCTTTAAGTGATAAAGCTATTGTCATATTATTACTGTCCAAAAGTATTACCTCAGAGAAAAGCACACATTTTTCTCTCGTCATTTCAGCAATGACGCAGTTTACTGATTTAACCCTATGAGAAATCGTCCCAGCTGACATTAGAATATGTTGAACCAAGAACACATTGTCTGCACCGATATCAGTGGGCGTTGTAAACACGTTCATAACAAAATGTTTGGCACACTAATCATGCATATATCGAACGTGCTGATAAGACGAACCGAAATTTGTAACAAGAGCGGATATGTCGGACTGAAGGATATAATATGACATATGGCATTATTGCTTAAGACTACTTGGTATGTGACAATTTGATTGACATTCAGTTATTAGATTGTGTGAGTTTAGTTTTACGCTGCTTTTAGCAATATACCAGCAATAACACGATGGGGGACACCTAAAATAGGCTTCACAGATGTGGGGACTCGGACCCGGGCCTCCGTCGTGACGAGCGAATGTTATTCAGCCGGTGGGCTACCCAACAGTTCATATGTAAGACATAAAGTACTTAAAAAACATACATGGATAGAACTAGAGACCAGTAGACGCATCGAGTGACCGACGTAATAACGCTTTCTTCTTAGGAGGAGAACGGAGTAACTTTGTTACGAATGCACAACAAGGCGAAACTAGCGGGGTTCTCATTTTTCACGCGATCCCAAAGGGCAAATTACCCCTTGTCATGGTGACGTGGCGTCATGAACATTGCTATGACGTCACCTTTTTTCTATGACGTTTTACGCTACAGGCGACGACGGTCAGCCCGTGTTTGAAAGTAGAGTTGGGTTTATTTCCATCAATATTGGACTACTTCGGTAGTCCGATATTTCGGCACGAATATAGGCATGAACGTATGTTCCCTTGTAGGTGACGTCTCTAATCAACTGCAGTGATCCTAATGGCGACACACTGACATATAGCATCACCTCCGGCAACCCTCCAGGTGTTTTCCTCATTAACTCGGCCACTGGCGTATTGTCAGTCACTAAAGGTATCAACATTTCCTACAGAAAAAAATGAACTATGCCAGTAAACATATTCTTTTGTTCCCTTTACAATATGGAGCACCGCAACCTTATCTGTTTGCTGTGTCCGTTATGAGCCACATCTTTGAAAGAAACTGGTGTGAGATGATGTACGAGAAATCCCAGTTTACAACGCTAAATCCGCGTAGCCAGGATATGAAACGGAACTGCAATTTATACATATAGTCATCGTCAAAGCGTCTGATAACCATAATTGAAGTTACACGTCTATTCACCTCACTGACGACTATGGTATAACTCCATGATGCACAACAAACTTTACAAACTCTGTTCCAGCGTTTGACTACGAGACGACGACCGAGTACGTCCTGACGGTGACCGTGACCGACAACGGAACCCCTCAACTCTCGGTAGATGTCACCGTGAGAATCTCGGTCACCCCTGTCAACGAAGCCACGCCCATCTTCAGCGAGACTACCTACACGGTAGCCACAATAGAGAGTTCGCCAATCGGGTACACGGTGGTGCAAGTGACGGCGACAGACGCCGACGTTGGGGCGTTAGACGGCACAGTGCGATTCACCATCACCGCCGGAGACAGCCAAGGGAAGTTCACAATACACGAATCAACAGGAAGAATCACTCTAGCCAAGCCGCTCGACAGAGAGACTGTGGACACCTATAACCTCACTGTCACTGCGGTAGACGACGCGCCGGGGTCTGGTACAGAACGTACTGCCATTGCTTTTGTGTATGTGACTGTTACCGATGCTAATGACAACTACCCAGTATTCAACCCATCATTCTATGTTGGAAATGTGTCGGAAGATGCTAGTTCTCTTGCGGTCATCCTCACTGTAACAACCAAAGATGATGATCTTAAGGGGGACGTTAACTCTAGAGTAGAATACAGTGTGATTTCTGGAGACGCTGGAAATTTATTCGAATTTTCCAATGCTGACTTACGTTTAGCGGCAGGCAAGAGTCTCAGTTACGCAAGTTCGCCGACCTACGACCTTGTGATTCAGGCCGCTGACAAAGGGACTCCGGTTCGCACCACAACAGCAACAGCCATTGTAAATGTCCTGCCAACTAACCAGAACATCCCAATATTCACAGATCCGAATCAGAGCATCTCTGTGGATGAATCCGTAGCTGTCGGTACAAAGGTCCTAACCGCTACTGCTACAGATGCGGATTCTGCGATTTTCGGTAAGGTATCCTATGCGATCATTAGCGGTAATGTGCCGGCAGATAGTTTTGTTATTGATGACGTCACAGGAGATATATTGGTCTGGTCGAAGCTTGATGGTGATGTCGGGCCTGGCTTCTACAACCTAACACTTGAGGCTACTGACGGGGGAAACAAGTCCTCCACAACATGGCTATACATCGTTCTCAAAGACGTCAACGACAACTACCCACAGTTTACCAGAAACATATACAACGTCCCGGTTGACGAGAATCTGCCAAATGGCACTTCAGTAGCAGATATTGTGGCCTCAGACGCCGACTCAGGAACAAATGGACAAATCAGATATTCAATCACTTCCGGCGACGGGCAGACGTCATTTGATATTGACACAACCACGGGTGAAATAACAACGATCTCCACACTAAATTATGAGATCAAAAGGATCTTTAGTCTCGTTGTCATGGCGACGGACAGTGGCACACCGTTACCAAAAAGTGCCACAACGATGGTTGTGATTTCTCTAAACGACCTGAACGACAACAGTCCAGTCTTCACACCGTCGACCCTCACTGTACAGGTAACGGAAAATGTTGGCATTGGGACAACTGTTGTTACCATGGTTGCGTCAGATGCTGATTCAGATGCCAACAGCAACAACAAGTTTGTCTACATCTTGATAAACTCTTTGTTTTCTATCGACCCAGACACGGGAGTCGTAACTACAAAAGGTCTCATCGACAGAGAAAGAAAAGAACAGTAAGTTTTGCATTGTATATAAATCTCTCAGTTCGTATACACCTGAAATAAATCTGTTGACAGACCATAGCACCATAGCATGTCAACTGTTACCTCTGCTTTGACGATACCCGTGGAGGTCTGGATTATAGTTCTTCAGAAATCCATGCTTGTCGTAAGGGGCGACTAACGGGGTAGGGGTGTCTCGCTGACTCTGTTGACAGGTATCAGTATGTCCCTTTTGTGTAGATCGATGCTCGTGATGTTGATTGTCTTGTCCACACTCGATTATTTACAGACCGCACGAATGTTGCTGAGTGCACGGTTACACAAAAACAGACGTAGCGGAGTGGTTAAAGCGTTCGCTCAGTAAGAGGGAGACAATGATTCGATTCAGTGATTAAAGCTGATATTTGGTGTCTCCTGTCGTGCTATTGCTTGAATATTACTAAAAGCGTAAAACTAAACTCACTCACTCAGTCAATTCCACGGCGATGGAGACCTTGATTCATTGTGGTGTGAGATAGTTTAGTTTTACGCCGCGCTCAGCATTATTTCAGTTATATGGCGGCGGTATGTAAATAATCGAGTGTGCCAGACAATCCAGTGATCAACACCATGAGCATCGATCTGCACAATTGCAAACCGATGACATGAGTTAACCAAGTCAGCAATGCTGACCACCCGATCCCGCATAGTTACCTTGTACAGCAATCATCGGTTGCTGAAGGCCTATTCTACCCCGGACCTTCACGGGTCTCAGTTGTGGAATGGAACTGGGGAGTTATGCATGAACAGTGACATGAAAACATAGATTGTGTAAAAGGGATATTAATTAAAACACTTTACAGATATAAGTGATGATAACCCGCCAGTATATTCCCTCTACAGGCACGTCCTGACTGTGACAGCACGGGACCAGAATGGGGTTGGACGGATAGGTACTGCAACTTTAACTGTCAACATTGTAGACGAGAACGACAATAACCCCATTGTCAGCGGCACCTACTCAAAGATTGTTCCCGAAGACACCAAAGTGGGCACAATCATCGACACTATAACGGCAACCGACGCCGACAGCGGTCGAAACAGTGAACTGACTTTTGACATTACCGACGGTGACCCCAAAAATGACTTTTCTATCGGTGTTTCATCCGGCATTTTGCAACTTAGCAAAGTCTTGAACAGAGAAATAACTCCAAGCTACACTCTGAAAATCACCGTAACTGACAACGGAGACATGCCCAATGACGACGTCGTCATTGTTTCCATCACAGTTGGAGACGTCAACGATAATCAACCAGTTTTCCAGAACCTGCTCTACAATTTCAGCATTGCAGAAAATGTTCCTCTCGGCTCCACCGTAGACTACGTGACGGCGGTGGATGATGACACCGGCGTTAACGGGGACGTTCAGTATGAATTTCTTATATATTGGCACGGCAGAACATCAGATTTCGCCGTAGACAGTGTAACAGGGGAGATAACCACTGCTGCTGGTTTAGACCGAGAGACGATGGACACTTACCAGATTTGGTTGAGAGCGTCAGACAAAGGAACACCAAGCCTGTACAAAAACACCAACGTTACCATCATCGTCACTGACCTCAACGACAACGATCCTCAGTTTGACGCCCTGTCGTATTCGGCCACTATCAGAGACGATCTAGCAGTTGGAACAGCCATTCTTCCCATGACAGTCACAGACAACGATATCGGCGTCAACAGTGCCACAACGCTTTCCATCGATTCGTCAACACCAGAGGGCGCTGCAGCTGATATGGTCTTTATGACCAATTCAGTTACTGGAATTCTGTCTCTGAAACGAAATGTTTATCAAGACGCTGACAGAACGTACATATTCAAAGTTCTCGCTGTTGATGGGGGTGCAACACCCCGCACAGCAACAGCTACGGTGACAATCAACGTTCAAAATGTCAACAACAACGCCCCTGTAATGTCTCCTCTCTTCTACAACACAGAAGTGGCTTACAGCGGTGTCTGTGACAGCTCCATCACCACTGTGACGGCGACAGATGCAGACGGTGGACTAGATGGGCAGATCCAGTACTTCCTCCTACAGAGCACCTACACCTATCTGTTCTCCGTGGATGCGACCTCTGGTACAATTTATTATGATTATCATAATCATCATATTAATCATGTGAATAACAATATACATAAACAATAAAAATCAAGTCGCAGAAAAAACACTTTTTGATTCCAGTTAAAGGAACAGTGTACATACCATACGTTTTATGGCAGGCAACATGTGTATGCTTCATACGCCGTTTCAGAAGAAAATCTTGCGCCTTCACCTGGTGAATGGTTAAGGAGAGAAGAAAAAACTTATGAAGCGTCCTATGGGCCATAAAACGAGTCATACATTCGTGTTCAGCTTAATATATTATCACCTACGAGGGGAAAACATCGGGGTTCATATTTCCCCTAGGGCAAAATATCATTGTCTAATGGTGACGTGACGACATGAACAATGCTATGACGTCATGTTTCCCCTATAACATTTAGTAGATAAACATACTGTGTTGAACATTCAGTGGTACATAACGAAATTATAATAGTTCTAAATTTGACTTAAAACCAAACTCGTTGTCCGATTATGTTTGAAAGTAGATTTGGATTTATTTTCCTCAATTTGACGGCTCCTGTTATAAAGAGAACATTATATTCGTGGCCATACATGTATTATACTATCTTTAAGCCTTTCACGAACGTCAGTGTAGAGACTCTTTTATATTCTAAGATACATTTGAGAAAATGCAGTTAAAGCAAACCTAAAACCGTTGATTGTTATAAACTAGCTAGCATCCTACATGGATATCCAGAAAGATCAAAGCACGGATTTACAAGTATATTCTTATGTCCAATAATCTGCTGTTCAGATTTCACACCCTATCCCCTACCGCCCAACCCCGACTACCCTTGGCACGCCAAAAACCTGGTACAGTGTTTCGAATCCAAATTCGTCCACGTGTTTGTCAGCACCCTACCCGTTCTCCTGTTTCAATAACGTGGTACACCTCTGAGCCATGCGCCCTTTGGTAGCGATTTCACGCTTACGATGACACCAAGGGATATCGGTGCAATTTCTTCACGACGGCAAGAAAAGCATCAATATTAATTTTACTACGTAGAACATTACTTATCAGTACCTATATTCAATTGTATAATTTGTTACCTAAGTATATTTATTTTCACCTAGAGACGTTGAAATGACGTTCGTTGCATTTGACAGGTGTAGTCTCCCTTGCGTCTCAAGCTTCCTACAACTTCCGTTACGTCATAGAAGCCTTGGCACAAGACTCCGGCAACCCCGTCCGCAACGCGACGAGCCCCGCCACGATACGCATCGATACCTTTGACCCCAACGTTGTTGCAGTGACCTTCACTCTTTACATGGACAGTTCCACATTCGAAGCTGAGAAGGTCACCTTCATCTCCGAAGTCCAGAACTTGATAAGGGTCACTTGGCCGTCAGCCATGTTCCGGGTGTGGTGTGTGGAGTCTACGGGTACCACTCAGCTGACAGGAAGGAGAAAGTTGCTCCAGACGTTGAGGTAAAAATATAGATGTTCAGTATTATTTACGGTAGATGTACCATGTCAGTTGGGGGGAGAACACGAGACATGTCGACCTTTATCGTTACGAATATGAGCTATTCATGCAAGTATCTTATCAGGGTAGAAAAATCTTAGTTTGAGTTTTGACTTGATCTTGAGTCAGTGGGAATTGGGCGTTGACTTGTTAGTGTATATACACATGTGTGTGAGTGAGTGTGCTTTTACTCCGTTTTTAACAATATTCCTATGGAGAACACCAGAGATGGGCACACTAACAATTGTGTGAGTGTGTTTCTATGCCACCTTTAGTAATATTCCAGCAATACCACAGCGGAGGTCACCAGAAATAGGCTTTACAAAATGTACCCATGGATTTTGGGAATCGAGCCCAAGTCTCCGGCGTGGCGAGCGAACGCTTTCTCGAGGCTACACCACTGCTCCATGTTAGCAAGTGGTACCTCCACCTTGGTCCAGGTGCTCAGTCAAATACCAGGTCATTTTAACAAATTATATTTACAACTAGAATAGAGATTTATTATGGCAGCTTGAAAAATATTGAGTGTTGGAAGATGAACGTGTGACTGACAGCATTAGCAGGACCATGGCGACAGTACATCAGAGGACATGCATAGGACGCAATTGCGACGAGTCTTGGGGACACACATGCCTGTGCTCTTTAACGTCTACTGTCGTCACTCCACCTCGATGCAACAGGTTAAACCCATTCTGATGTCTTCCTCTCCCTTAGCCCTCTGACCGTGCATGGTTACACTGTCGCGGACAGCTCTACCGACTCCGTCAGTAACATCACGCTGGGTAAGACGTTGTTGACGTCATCTGAGACACTGAAGTTCCTGTCCACCGACCCCCGAGGGACGCCGACGTCGGCCTTGAGTGGTGAGATTGTTAGGTATTTCAGATATATATTGACGCGTCAGCTTTACATGGGCGGCAGATGCCCCATGTCGTATGCATATTATGAGAAAACACATGCATGTCACATAAATGAGCATCATTGAGCTTGTTATGGGATTCGATTCCAAACTACGGAAAGGGACGAAACTCTTCGTTTGCTAGCCCTGGTACTCTGCAAAGGCCTTACCATGACCTGTTTTGAAGAAGATGAACACGGTGGAATGGGTGGGATTTAATGTATATATGTTTGTGTGTGTGTCCGCGCGCGCGTGCTTGTTGTATCGTGTCGTGTATTGATAAGTATCATAAATGTAACCCTGTGCAAGTTGGTAAATGTAAATTAGGAGTATAACATTTGTAAATCAATATTATTAGGAGGAACATATGGATTCTTTCCTTTCAGAAATAATTTAAGCGCACAGTTTACATACATGTACACCCACTTCACCTCTTATACCACGTCCACGTGTTATTTCTTAACAAACTGACCAATTAGGAAATAAACATCATGTGTTGGCCAATTTCCGGGTGTTATTGAGCATTTGAAGCACGGGAATACTTCATTTGAAACCTCTGGCTTACGCCGTCGGTTCCTAATATATTCCAAATGTATTGCTTCAAATACTCAATAACACGAGAAATTGGCCAACACGTGATGTTTATCGACATTGTAAACAAAAATGCAAACCAAAGGGTTTTACTGTCTGCACACGTTTACATCCTGTACGAGTACAGCAGTGAAGTGTCATGGGAACCAGCTGGCCGTTTCAGCTGGTTCCCATCGCAGCATCTGGAGTTGGTCATTTCGGACGTCATTCTAACTTTACGTCACAATATAATTTGAATAACGTCACCAGTGTTAGTGACAATCTTTTGTTTGTGATGTTTCTACGTGTCAGTACGCAGAGAGCAGTCTTGCAGTTTCTTCGAATCAAATACCATTTGATCATGTTTTTCAACCAATCAGATAACAGAACTCAGTGACTTTTGGTTAACAATATCAAATACAAATACAACACATACTAAATGTGTGTACGTCACAGCAAAAAAAAAAAAAACACACTTTCGAAATGTTTACGTTCGTAATTGGGGGAAACTAATCCTAACACAGCTTCCCTCGAAAACCAAGCATGTGTGTACTTTCTTTTGTTCGTCAGTTTATCTAGTCTAAACTAGCCCTGGTTACTACGTTCTCGTGTCCCACAGAGGGCGCTCTAGCTGGGTTGAGCATCCAATCAGTGAGGCGCTACTATGACCCTGTGACCCCTTGGGCAGAGACGTGGGAGGGTATCCTCATTCTCACCGTCATCGGCTTCGTCACCTTACTACTCATCTGCACTGTCATCGTCGCCAGCATCTACGGATGCAGGAAAAAGAAAAGGTAAAACTGGGTTTACACGGGTACAGGTTTTCAATCTATAATGAGTATATATATTTATTACGAATGCCGTAATGCCATTTCAGGTTGATTGAGTGGGTGGGTGAGTAGGGTCTGACTCTGCTTTTAGCATTTTCCCAGCAATATCACGGTGGGCAGAAGCAGAAAAGGGTTTCGTACATTGTTGAACCCGGGAATTCAGTCAGCGTTCTGCCCAGCTGATTACCACCAATGCGTACAAACAAGCGCACGCCATCGGTTCCCAGTTGTGCAGATCAATGCTCATGTTGTTGATCACTGGTTTGTCTGGTCCAGACTCTATTAAATACAGACCGCCGCCATGTAGCTGGAATATTGCTCAGTGCGGCGTAAAACTTAACTCACTCATTCACTATACACACTTGTTTTATATTTACTGTAGACCGGTGAGCCCTCAGCCAAAGAGAGTCGGCACACCACAGTCTATAACAGTAGTCACACCACAAAGTAAGTCACCCAGTCACCTTTCAGCTCACCTGTATCTGCTGTCGTGCTAGTCGACGATGACTTCCGGTTCTTACATCCAGTTTTCCTACCGTCCTTGATGATCTTATCAGCGACTACTACGTATGACCAAGACTCATTTATTTCTGCAACACATACTTGTCGTAAGAGGCGACTAACGGGATGAGGTGGTCAGGCTCGCTGACAGGCTGACACGTCATCTTATCCCAGTTGCGTAGATCGATGCTCATGGCGTCGATCACAAAACTGTCTGGTGCAGGAACGATTACTGACGGACTGCCTCCATATTGCTGGCATATTGCTGAGTGTGGTGTTAAACAACAAACATTTATGTAGAAGGCACAAAGATATGCCGGTAAATGTGTTCAATGTAACGTACATGAAACATTACTCAGTCAACTAATGTTCCTCCAACGCTGACAATTACCAGGGCTACATTATACAAAGGTATCTTTGCGTTAAGGCTGTCCTAGATTATGACCTAGTATTGGTTTCTCTGTTGCAGATAATATACCGGATATACTGTACATGGACCCACCTCCGGTGAGTTGACCTAAGTTTCACCTTTCATCAGTCTATTCAAAAACATTTACCTTTACCTATCGTAAGCTGCACGACTGGACAGTTTACGCATTAGAATATAACGGTACGGTTTTGGGATGCGGGTTTGCAGCTCCCGGTTTCCAAGCATTGTATCCCACGCGTTGGCTGCTAATGAGGGTCAGCTGGCTGTGGGATAGGTCATCGTGAGGTTATCGTGACCTGGGGGCTTGAATACTAGTATCCTTTGTTAATGCAGTTGATCATCTAGTTTGTCCATTTAAAAACTCCTCGAAACAGTTTGTGTAATTGTCTTTGCGAGAACTGGAATAAGGCTGAATTATAGGAAACATCTAGATACTGACTCGCGCTGTCATCATTGATGATTACAATGTGAAACGTCTACCACTTGCCTGTTCGTAACTTAACTGGATGTCAGATGGTTATGGCTACAATAGTGCGATAGTGCTAACTAAGGTGTCAATATGTATACTTAGAATAAAACGTTAAGCGCCACTCACTATATTTTGCCAGTATCTGTTGTCTGATAGGAAATCTTTTAGAGAAAAAACAGCTATAATAATTTGTTTGAGTACTTTCAGTTTAAAAACAAAAGCATTATTGAAAATATATTTTACTTTAAACAGGATGTATGCGCTTTTGGAAAACAGGCATTTCCTCAAACAAGTTACCTTCTTTTGAAAGGTGAAAATCAGAAGTGACCGTTATATGGTCACATGACGGTCATTTTTGACAAGTGAAATCTAATTTAAATAGTGTTGTGTAATCAGGATAGGAATAGTTTGTTTCTTTAAAAAGCAGTACCATAATATATTTTTCTTTTCTTTAACTGGAAACACAAACGATTATGACATCCCCGAATCAGTTACTAGATGAACATTCACTAAATATGGATTAGTCATCCCAAATATTCCAGCCAAACATTTCAACATCACAGTTTTGAAATTGAACTTTTTATTCTGGGTGTATATAAATGTTGTTTGAGTGAGGATGTTCCCTGGATCCAAGTCTTGTGAGAACATGCTTGATTGAAGTAAAACTGTCTCAAACCTTTCTGACCCACTGACAGGTATACACAGACGACCCTGCACCTGTCAAGCCCCCTCGCAATCTGTTCCTGAACAGAAAGTTCCGTTCTCTCGACATTTTGAACAGAGAGTTTGAAGGAAGAGCAGTTGACCCAGGTAAGTCTTGTTGACCCAACATGTCTTCAGCCGAGGTATTCCTCGATGTAACATGATTACACGTGGGACGATCTTGAAGTTGCATCGCTCTCACCTAAGACCGGGTTTGATTCCGCGCTGGTAACAATGTGTGATGTGCTCACCTTAATACAGCGTTACAGAGCTGCATTTGAAAAATCAAATTGCCGTTTGTGAACTGTCAATAAACGAGTTTAGCTTTACGTCGCTTAGCAAAATTCCAACAAAATCACTGCAGGGCACCAGAAATGAGCTTCACACATTGTACCATCGCATCGAACCCAGGTCTCCGGCGTGACGAGGGACCAACATCTCACCGTCTCTTAACTGTTAGTCGTCGGACTCAGATAATAGAATTTCACGTATCACCTCAGTTATGTACACGGTACCAAAGAGTACGAGGCATTTGTGTAGCATTCCTTATACATTATCTTGCTCTACCACGCCGAAAAGCCGTGCGACGTGACTATGATGCGGCGTTAAACAACATTCAGTTCCATTCTGCTCTACCCTGCAGCTTCCGGGAGGGTGTACGCCTACAATACCAAAACCAACACGAGGCAGTGGCTGACCAATGGCGAGGGTGGCAGCGTCAGGGTCACTCACCACTGACCTGCCGTGATCACCGTCACAACATCTGCAGAAGATAGGCGTTGTCTGTAGTGACTAATGTCGTCTGATGAGATCCATATGGTGCACTGACATATCACAAATGTGTCCCGAACATGATTCACCGACACAAATTGCAGCATGAACATATATACTGTTTGGCACCGATATGTCACACACGTGTTATGATAGCTGTACTGCTACTTCACTTGATTTTTTTGTAATTTAGAAATAAACGAGGGGGATTATCACCCCCGATAAAAAAACCGAGGTTCTTCCACGCAGTCATCCATCTGAAGCTACCCCGTACCTAGCATGACACGACTTTGATCATAAACGGAATTACTGACCTCAAGTCTTGTGATATACTACGCAAGCTGCAAAGGAAGTCAGTCTTCCACAAGCACTGGGCTGTTGTGTTGTTTGAATCAAACATGGCTGTTCCGCTGTTTTGACAATGATTTTTTTCATTTTCCGCAAACCCAATGAATATTTAATCAGTTGCTTCACTGCATGTTCCAGCATTAAGCGCACAAAAAGTTGCACTTACCTTACAGTATACATGACCTCACAAAGTTTTAAGATGACGTGTAACGATCAAACTTTAGAGTGTTCCCATACTTTTTGTTTGCAGTGTATTTCAAAAAGTCACAAGAAAAGAAAAAACATATTTGAATAGCCTAGGCAGACTAGCCTCGTTCCTAAAGGTTATCTCAAAACACTGCGTGAGACTTCACTCACTGATTTGAAAAGCCTAGGATCCAGAAGCAGCTTCCGGTTCTGCGTAATGGTGAAACACGTTCATGAGCATATATCAATTATGAAAGCTGTCGAGTTAAGTCGCCTTATTGTGGAAGGTGGGATCACTGCTGTTTGGAACAACGTTTACATTACACAAACAAGGTTTATCTACAGTGTATCCCTATTGATACTTCAAGGATAAAAACTGTGTGAGACCTGCTACATCCATCCTGGCAGGTCATTGAAGGGATGAGTGAGTTAAAGTAATTTTACGCCGCACTCAGCAATGTTCCAGCTATATGGTGGCTGTCTGTACATAACCGAGTCTGGACCAGACAATCCATTGGTCAACCACGGCAGCGAACCTGACTACCCGATCCCGTTAGTCGCCTTTTACGACAAGCATAGTCGCCTTTTGTGTAAAGCATGGGTTGCTGAAGGCCTGTTCTACCCGGGCCTTCACGAGTCTGAGGAGATGAGGTGACCTGATGACGGCTTTAGACTGTAGCCACGTTTTGTTTAGTTGAAAAGCGTACTCGCCAAAATATCAGTCATATGAGGGCGATCTGAAGATACTCGAATCTGGGTAACCCAACGGTTGACATCATGAGCATCGATCCACGCAACTGGGATCCGATGCATGGATCCGTTGACACGCATCAATCAGGCCAGCGTGTCTCACCACCCAATCCCGCTAGTCGCCTCGTATGTATGGGTTAATGGCGATCAATCCTAACCCAGGTCTGTAAAGGTGCTAGAGCAACGAAGCGGGTACGGGTCACTATCAAGGGGATGTCTAATGGAGGTGACGTGGTGAAGTATCCCACACTACTACATACTGGATTTATGGTGTTGGTCGACCGTCGCTCTCCGGACAGGCCCGTCTGCTGGTCCTTGGAGTCGTTCGGACGCAAATCGACACCAAGACATGCAACTTTCTAAATGTTTTTTTTTCTCTTTGCTTTTTGTTGTTGCGGTGTGTTTGTTGTTGAACGACTCACACTACAGTACTCCCGCTATATGGTGGCGATATGTAAATACTCGAGTCTGGGACAGACAATCTACTGTCATGAGCTTTGATTTACGCAATGACAGGTGTAAATCAAGTCAGTCCGAATGACTACCCGATGTCGTTAGTCGCCTTTTGGGACAAACATGGGTTGCTGAAGACAAATTCTGAAGAAGACCCGGGTCATGTGTAGAACATTCGACCACACTGTTAACGCCTTCCATATTTGCTCACTTATCGTTTTAAATGATTCCGATGTCTAGAAAGTAAGTGCACCAAACATTTTGTCACAGTTTTGACAATACAAACAGTACCAAGTACACTATACATACAAAAAGATACAAATGTTTTATTACAATCTATGTACAAGGACGTTGATCACAAAACAGGTGTACAATTATCAAAATATTTCATACACCCGAATCTTCTGTATTATTGTTCTGATTAAACCCTGCACTGTTCAGTGTGAGCTGATCACATTCAATGATAAAAAGCTTGTATACATGTATTTACAGAAGCTGGGGGCGACTCCTCTCGCCTGCGTATAGTAACATAATAACTAAACATCTAATTTGTCATGACAATTAACTAGTGTAAATCACAGGTGTCTATGGAAATGGATAACATGATCACCCGCACTGAAATGACATTTAAATGGAAGCGAGAAATCCTATTCCTGAACACCCTGATAAGATGAGCCTATATCAGATTTAAGGATATGTGGATGGTTTACTGTTGATGACCAGTCCAATAGATGATGGTCATGACAGATTGGCAATAAAAACGTCCATCTGATAAAATATTACAACTGCACCAAAGAGTGAGTGAGTGGATTGGTCTAATCACCGCTGTATAACCGATTCCAGTTATATCATGCTGTCACCTTCATGTCCGAAAGCAAGCAAGAGAAATAGTGTTGACAAACCACGAAACAAACCCGTTTTGGTATTCGATTCTACGTTTCGTATGAGCCAACCAGAAGCAGCTCTCCACTGCTAATTGAGGCACCAGCGCCTGGCACGGAACCACCTGAATCAAAGATTTCGCACTGGAAACGTACTTGATATGTGCTAATAGTACAAGTAGCAACTTAAATCATCCATTCACTCAATCTGTGGATGAGCTGTAATGCGTATGAGGCCATGTCATTTGCGTTTCTTTGTCACAAAATAATATGGAAGTGTTGAAAAGATTAACGAATACCATAAAAGTGGAATAAAATGATATCTGCATTAAAAGAAATGATCATGTTTAGGTCGAAGTAAATAATGTTTTATCTAAACTTTCCACCAGACCTGAAATTCCACACAGAATAGAGTGGTTACCCTATGATAATTTCCATGCAATATTCATACAAAGCATTTATACCTTGGTTCACAAATGGAAAAGTTTCATCTGAAGGGGTTACTTGTTCCACTTTTCCGGGACTAAGGGTTCTTATTCTTCTAATATTTTTATTGGTTTATGAAAATTGAGTGTATGATATGTTGTCTTTATAAAAAATCGATTTTTCTATAAATTAAAATTGCCAGTACCTTTTGGAGTCTCAGATATGAACTGTATGACGCAGTTCTACCATGCGTAGTCATTACATGTCCATTTGTATTGAATAAAACATCATCAGATTGATGCCACTGTTTTCAGCATCTCTGTGTCCAGGGAAGAATCATCTCTGGCTGATTTGGAAGTCTGATAGGATGCTAAATAATCCTCCTCCTCCTCTTCATCTCTAAACTGTTTTAACCGAACTTCCATGTGTCGTCGTTCTAAGATATATCAAGTCTTTGTGTAATGGAGATGTTTCAGTATTTCCTGTCACGGCCTGGGGGTAGGTAGCCTGAAACAAACATTTTGAATTGGAAACACAATCATCCTTGTCTGAGATCTGTCCAGCACTAAATGTTTGAGCCGTTCATATTCAAATTGTAAACGGAACCGTATTTTAAAAATGCGTTTTGTAGTCCAAAGCTAATTCCGCTAAACGCTAAAACATTACTACGAATTCAATGAAAATCACAATAGAGAGTCTGTAGATAAACATGATGAAATGTACGGTTTCAGTTATGTTTTACACCTTTGGCGTTTTTTTAAACCTTCGTTTACAGGGATTATATTTACGCACTGATGCGTCGGGTTTAAAACTGTTATGATCGTAAAAATCTGTATGCCTCATTTCCCCTGGACGAAACAAACAATGTACCCATGATTCTCAGTGTGTGAGTTTGGTGTCAGGTGACTATTACAAATAGTCAAGCATTAAACAATAATGACCTCATCATTGCCATGCTACTGCCATGTGAAGGATATTGAACCTGGGAAAAACGGGTCATTCTCAACAGGGACTTAAACAAGTAACCTTTACACAATTACAGCACATAGATGCAAATTTCTTGTCTAAGTCACTGGTGGGGCGCTGGGGTAGCCTAGTGGTTGAAGCATTCGACAATCACCCTGAAGACCTGGGTTCGATTCCCCACATAGATACAATGTGTAAAGCCTATTCTAGTGTTTGTAGCCGTGATATTGCTGGAATATTGCTAAACGCAGCCTAACGATAACTTCACTCAATCTGTTGACTCTGTAAGTCACTCTCTTAGGTCTTTATGGTTGATGATATTTAAGCAATATGTCGATTTCGGGAACACCATGGATTTCACAAAGTGATACCATCAAGGATATCAAACTGGGGTTTTTTCGAGCCTGGTGAACGCTCGGATAATGAAGCCACTGTAAAACTGCCCTCAAGGCGAGCAGTGACCCTACTAAAGGGAGATAATCCAACTGACCTGGCTCTCTGATGTTCATCCCAGCTGCGGGATACCTGGCTCGCATGTAAGCCTCCTCGCGTCTCTTCCTCTTCTTCATAACACAGCATGCGATGATGATGGAAACGATGACGATGAAAACTGCCGCGAGACAGCAGCCGATGATCAAGCCAGCCCTGCAGACACAATTTAAGACCAGTTCAGTCAGAACTGCCTTGCTTTCGCCTGTGGACCATTTACAGTATGGGTGCAAGGGTGCTGAGCGTCTTAGCGCTAAGGTGACCGTAAGTCCCATTCATTAACATAGATGTATGGTAGTCTTAGTGCTAAGGTTGTTTTGAACAAGAGAAAACAGGAAAAAAACTCTCCCTTGGCCATGTGTTTTGTCTTTGTTTGGTATTAGTCTAACGTTGCTGTCATCAATATTCTCAAAAAAATATAGAGGCCTGAACAAGTCTGTGGGCCAGTCTATACTGTGCCCTTAATATCGAGATGGAATTTATGGGGTGTTTTTGTCTGAGGTTATTGTTTAGGTATAAAAATCAATGGGCCGTACTAATCCTTAAGAGAACGAGGATTAAGACAACAGTCTGTGTAAGAACTGTATGCCAGCAATAGATGGAAAAGCGGTAGAGTTTACAACATTTACTGGCATATATAGTACGACCATGACTGTGACTATGACAATACATGCGACTGTGACGTGACATTGTGACATTGCATAAGACTTTGACAGTGTATGTGTGTCTGTGTGACAATGCATGTGGCTGTGACAGTGCATGACTGATTGTGACTTACTCGCTACAGCAGTGTCGGTTCCAAGAGTCTCCACAGCATCCTACCAGACATTCCAGGTACTCTGGCTGCTGGTCAAACAGGTTCCGGTAGTAGGCACAACGCCAGCACAACGACTCTAAAACACGCAACAGTATAGACGTCATCGTTGACATAATTACTACTGCCCGTGGAGGTTCACTAAAGAATCGGTCTTCAACAGCCCACGCTTGTGGTAAGGGGGGAATAACGAGATCAAGTGTCAGGCTCGCGGACTTGGTTGACACATCCCAAAGCATATATCGATGATCATGCCGTTGATCTCTGGATTATCTGTTCAAGATTCGATTATGGTACAGACCACCGTCATATAACTGGAATGTATTTCAGTGCGTTGTTGAATAAATAAATAATATCATCCTCATCTGAGTCAAATCTTTATTATCTTTCATACCACCTCCATCAATGAGACCCAAGTTGGAAACTCACCAAATAATGATGATAATAACGAAATGACTTGGTAGACATTTAAAACACTTCTCTGAATCGTTCTTAACCTAAACGTTTATTTTACAAGTTAAATACGAAATATACAGTGTCACGACGTTGCGGTATTGTTCGCAATGAACGATTTTGTAATGTATGTATGAATGATTAAATATAATATTATGATGTATACCATTTTCTGATAACATGTAAAGCTTATTTAATTCTGAGACATAAGTATGTTCCTGAATGCATAACATCCTTCTATTTATAAATTTAATGAATTACTGTGTTGGGATAACGTAAATATCCCAGTTAACAGCAACACGTTTTAAAGAAGCTTTCAGGTTAAGAAATGTTGAACTTTACAGTGAACGTCGTTAGTTATTAGTCAGAATTAACTCAGTGTTTCTGTACGCGGTCACGTGTCCGTACTATGAACATCAACGCTGACAACACCTGGCATTCCTCAGTGCTATAAATAGATTCATGACGTCACTAAAAAGAATTCAAAACTATCAAAGCAATCTACCTGTATATTCGACATCATGTCGTATCAGGTCATGTTGGATCTCTATATGTACATAAACATCGATGTCTGTACTTTCCAGCTCACATACAGAGCTGCAATTCAAGCCGTTGGGTTATGATATCTGCCTTCCTCCATTTTTATCCCAATCAAATCGGGGACGAATTTGGGTCAGATCGTTTTCAGGTGTGCCGTTTTGTAAAGCCAGTACCACGGGGTACCAGCTCAAAACCCCCTGTTTACAGTCGCGTCACATATTGCCTTCGAGTATATACATGAGCGATTAATTAAATGATGAGATCAGTTACACCAGATTAATATTTCTGAGATATCATAGCCCCACTGCCCGCTGTGCAAACCATCACGGAATACCTGTCTAATTTGCACTTCCGTCTGTGCTGAGTTTCCGACTTTGAAACTTGAACTATTAACTTTCCTCTTAAGATACATTTTAGACGTCTGTAACAGTAATTCGTTTCGTGTCACAGCGTAAAGGTGTGTAAAGAGACGTACCTGCAATCACCGAAAGGAAGATCAACAGCGAGAGAGTAAACGACGCCATTTTCCTCCGTCACACTGGGGTTGATACATGACACAGAAATGGCGTTATATAGAGGTACAGGTAACAAGCGCGTCCTCGTTATACAGCAGCCCCGTGTCGCGTGGTCAGTTTTGAATAATGTTATAACATGTGACCTCGAGAGGTTCGTTTAGTTTATTTATGGCGGATTTCAGTGTCTTGACATTTCACAAGACTCTGGATGAAAGTCGACATTTGAACGAAATTTACAGGTAATGTGGCTTACCCACAATAAACATGTTGCTGTTTTATAGCATTACTGAAGTGACTATGTGACTTGCCGATTCGTGCACTTTCTAGTCGCCAATATAATTCTTCCATCCAATCTCACGATATTTCTATTTTTCTTCATCATCCAGCAAAACTGAAATCGTTCCTTTTCTATTTTCTGGTTCACAGATCAGATTCGATAGACTGGACTTAAAAAGGAAATATATGTGTTAGATTTAGTTGAAGTTATTTACTCGAGTTAGTCATGCATCCTAGATCAAACTAAGGCCACAGCTAAAATATTCGCTCAAAGATATAATAGCACCTTACCTATTCATTTACTGGATGATAATTGATGTCTTGTATGAGGTCACTGCCCAGTCTGATGTAAAATGGAGTGAGTGAGTTAGTGAGCCAGTGAGTTTTACGCCGTTTTAGCAAGATTCGAGTATTCCAGTAACGTCACAGTATTCGTGTAGCGTCACTGAGGATAATATCAGAAATGGTCTTCAAACACTGTGGAGAATCGAACCCGAGTCTTTCGCGTGACGAGCGAATGTTTTAACCACTAGACTACCCTTAAAGGGATTATAAAATGGACAACTCCTTAAAATGTGTGCGTACGAGTGAGTGTGTTTTTAGAAGCTTTTGGCAATATTCCAGCAATATCACGAAGTCGCACGCATAAAATGGACTTCACACAGTGGGAATCGAACCCTGGTCTTCGGTGCGACGAGCGAACCCTTTAGCCACTTAGCAAACGTTGACTTGCCCATTAACACAAGACCAGTGAGTAAGTATACAATGCAGTTGTACGCGGCACTCGGCAATATTTCAACTATATGGTCGAGTATGGACAAAACAATCCACAGATCAACAGCGTGAGCATCGATCTGCTAAAATGTGAACCGACATATGTCAACGAAATCAGCAAACCTGACCACCCGATGCCTTCAGTCGCCTCTTAAGACAAACATGGCTTACTGAAGATCAGTTATTACCCAGATCTTCACGTGTATCAATACCAGTAACAGGCCTGTGGCACATCACGTTTACATAACATTTAACTCCAGTGTCTTAAAGAATTATTTTGCTAATTACTGGAACACCACAACCCAATATCCATTCAGTGATGTAACTTCAGCTGACAAAATAGAGCGTTTAGACAGCGGATCCCAGAGCTACCACTGCTACGTCTGTTAACCCCATGACACCATCACACAGAGACATCCACGACCTCTTGTGTCACAAGCATTACCAACGTTGATCTAAATATAGAACATTTAGCTGCAGGAAATATATCACCTGTCAGCTGATATGAAATATACACAACTAATTACAATGATATCCATACGTAAACCGTCTTGGGAGTGTCAAATTCAGATAATATTCCGCCAATCATAGTTTAGCGGCTTCGCTGATAAAAAAATATATTTCCATAGGCCAAAGAAGATAACATTACAGAAACATTACATTGTTGAAATCTCTGGCACCGTTTCATTGAATTAAATATACATCTAGACAACTTCACACTACTATTTCTACTATTTGGATACGTCAAGCGTACAATTGTTTTCCCGAATGTTTTAAATCGCATTTATTTCTTAAATATAAAAGCCAAAAATACAAGCAAAACAAGACATTCATTTTCAGCTCGACTGATCCTGAACTGATGACTTCATCTGCAGAAGCGACATTCTGAATCAATACCTATGCGTCTCCAAATTTTACCATCAACCGGGGCAGTCATATCTAAAGACTGAGAGCACTTGGGGCTGTAAAACGGTTTTGTAAGATGGATGCGCTGTCAGGTTTGGTCTTGGTGATAATGACTGCCATCTTTAGGTGTTTTACTGTTAACTATTTCAAACTGATTCCTTCAACATTTGCCTTCAACATTAACATAGGAAAAACGACTTTTCTATATAAGTTTCGTCGCTCTATCCTAATCACTAATTAATCTCTAGTTTTGATTAATTATATACCTTTCAAAGATGTATGACTCAGTATCTTGCCATATGTAATATATCCGGAAAAAGTTAAAATCTCTGTGAAATGGCCAATCAGTACTGGACATCTGTCCGTAAACAGGGTAGGTAGGGGTAACCTAGTGGATACGGCGTTCGCTTGTCTCGCCGAATACCCGAGATCGACCCGATATGAGTATATTGTGTGAAGCCATTTCTGGTGTTCCCCTCCGTGAAATTGTTGGAATATTGCTAAAAGCTGGGTAAAACTAGACTCACTCACTGTAAGTAAATAATCTATAGTTTTATGATAATTGTTCAGAGAACAACAAGAGAGTACTATCAATCATAACTACATTTTCTGTATACAGACAATCCAGTGATTAACACTCGATCTACGCGATTCGGATACAATTGCATGTATGAACCAAGTCAGCGTCGCCTGACTACCTGATCTCATTACTCGCTTCTTCCGACAAGCATGGATTGCTCAGGTTCATTGCAATAGGGACGTCGAGTTAAACGTGGTACCATTGTCAATACAAGGGAAGATATTTTTTATTATCGTATTATTCAACATGGAGCATTATCTTCCTTAGTGCGAGACTTTACAATGTGTGATGTGTGGGTTGTCACTGTGCCTTAATGCAGCTAAAAGCGGCGTAAAATGATACTCACTACAATCACTGCCAGGGGACCAAGGTAATGTGTCATTCTTGAAGTTCCGAATCTGAAAACAAAGCCTAGTATTTATAGTTCAAGATTTGCTTTCATATATGTGTAAAATGAAAATACTTATATATTCAAAACGAACAAAACTTGTTATCAACTGACGGAAATCCTTGCGACTTGAATCCCCACACTCGAACACCAGTTCGGAAATCCTTACCTGTGATTGGCGGTATAAGTATCCTCTTCACCACAGCTAATCGTAACCGGTTGTTTACGAACCGGTTTGAAGACTGTTGACCCGGCGCTCTGGCCTCAGGTAATGTGAGGTGTATGTACATAAACGTCACGGTTGGGACTCGCTAGAACAGACAGTTTCAGCTGAGGAACAACATGGACTACCTACCTATATTACTGCTAGGTATAGTTAGTCTTCTGGAGTACGGTAAGTTCTTAGTATAATTCACTTTTAATCAACCCAAGTGAAAGTCCAATAATATTAATTGAAGAAGATATGAAGTACGTTTTCTTAAATAGGTGTGAAAAAGTTCCCCCTGTTCTCTGGAAGTCAGTAAGTAGGCTGTGTAATTCATGTTATGGAACGTAAGTGGTGTACATTCATTTGAAGAAGATGGAAAACGGTATGGTATCTGGAAGTTTAATATGAAGCCCCCTCCCACCAGTCTCAGATGAGGTACACATCCGTAGAACTGTGACAAGAATGGGCACAGAACATCATGACTGTGTTTATGAATTTGACAGTCACGCCGACTCATTACGTTACAAGAATGCATTGCATGTAAAATACATGTATACACAGAGATAACTTTAAAAGGTTGTGAAAGTGTGAGTTTAGCGTCAGTCAAGAACTACAATTATGTAATAAATACGCAAAGGTTTACAAAACACCGTTACGTAGGAATCTTGCTTTCTCATGTCAGTTACATCTTAAACTGTTCCTTTCTCTGATTTGCATAATACTCCCCCATGTGTGTATTTGAGATAAGATGGTGGGTGCTATCATTATTGGGTTAATGGATGCACAAGGATGATATAAGCTAGATATAAATAGATTGCTTGTCACACTTGGTTCGGGCCGGGGCCAGGCAGGGCGAACAGCCTCGGGCCAGAGTTGATGCGAGTTGATTTACAACCATCTCGACGCCATATTTCCCCAGATTGTTGTTGGGGCGTCTGTACGTGCTGTTGTGATTATCTGTACATGGGGATCAATCAGTATTTAAAACCATACGACAATTTGTGGTGTATACGACTTCAGCAGTAGTTAAGCGTTTAATATTTTCTTCTGCCTGTCAAAAAGCCCATGTCGTTACTATAGTTTTATCTGTAATAATTCCTGTCAGTTTACTCACTCGCTTACTCACTCACTCATTCATGGATGGATGGATTTTTCATTCATCCGTTCATTCATTCACTCATTCACTAACTCACACATTCATTCATTCACTGATGCATTTATTAATGAGCTCTCATTTATTTATTTATTTATTTATTTATTTATTTATTTATTTATTTAATATGATTGTCTGCTTCGTCCAATATCATCAAGCTCCCGGTCCACATCTTACACATCTCACACCCGTACTTATGATTTCTCACAGTAACAAGAAGGCCACTGGGTCAACCAAGCCATTACCTAATTCGTCCACTGTCCACTCGAGCCAGCAGAGGCATTAGACGTCATTACGTCGGGGACTGTTCGGCTTCAGTGACCGGTTCAAACTGGTCACATTATGTCAGACTGGAACACCCTTTGGAGGTCACTTAGGCTTTGCCCATGTAACAATACTTCATCTCTGATCTCTGACTAGCGGAATGTGTGTTAGGCCATCGTGTACAAACGACCTTCTGAACCGTTACGAACTTCCAAGACCCGTTAACTACAATATCAGTGTGATAATACTGGCTATAATACTGTGATAATATGACCAACAATGAGCGAGTTTAGGTTTTCGCCGCTTTTAGCAATATATTGAAGTAATATCACGGGGACACCAGAAATGGACTACACACATTGTAATCATGTGGGGAATCGAAACCGGGTCTTTGGCGTGACGAGCGAACGCTTTAACCATTAGACTACCCTACTGCCCACAACCTCTAGTGTGAACTGATAAAATGTTAGTGTCATCCTGTGTTATAGTTAACATATACTTGACATATACTTAACATCCCACTCACTCACTACAGATACATGCTGGTACTAAGTTTATTACTAAAGTGGCATTATTAAAAACCGTTTTGCTGAGACCTCAGTAAGTCCTTGTTAGGATATAGGAGTTTACCACCTCAGCGCTAAGGTCACATAGTGTACATAGTAAAAGACAAGTTCACGCAGCGTACCTAATAGAGTTTTAGCTTTGGGGAGAGATTTGCTCTTTAGAGCTAACGAGGACGGTTATGTACATAATCCCGGCATCTGTTAAGAATAATAACAGAAGGTGATGTGGGATGGTGAGGCAGCCAAATATTTAAAGTGTCCACTTGTCACGCTAAACCCGGGTTCGATCCCAAAATGAGTAGTGTATGAAGCCCATTTCTGGCGTCCCCCGCCGTGATATTGCTGGAATATTGCTAAAGACGGCGTAAAACCATACTTACTCACTAATCAGAGAAGTGTATCCTTCATAAGGAGTGAGTGAGTTTATTTTTACGCCGCTGTTAGCAACATTCCAGCAACATCACGGCGGGGGACACCACAAATGGGTGTCATATATTTCCTTCATAAGGAGGTCTGATAAGCTCAATATGGTACAGGATATCATTCATCAGTTATAAAGGAAAATGTAATTACACCACCGTAATTTCTTCGCGCAGCTGAAATGTGCTGAGTAGGTTTGAACACCGTTCATAGGACCTAACCAGCAAACACGACGATCTCAGAGAATGTAGGGATTAGGAACAACAGGAATACAAACAGTCAAAACAGTGACCTGAACGTAGATAGCTATTTTTGGTGAGATGCCCCGTGGGTCGCCTTTGATAGTGACATTTAGACTGAAGTCAGGGAGAATCAGTCAAATCTCATGTGCACGGGGCACAAACATCGGGAATACCTCAAATAATGGAGAGTACCTGCTCGCTCAGTCGTTGACGGTAATTGCGAACATAGTTGCAATGACGTAATGTTTTAAAAAGGTGTAATTAAGGTGAAAAAAATAAACAAGTGTTTTTCAGAGGAGTGTAGGGTCGCTGGCTGGAGAGAGAGAAGGGAGGGGTGTAGAGCGTGAATCTATCAATATTCTTGTATTCTTGAGACTTAGGATAGCTGCAACAGAGAAGTTATCATTTTCTCGTCGACAGGAGTTTTGGAAATACGGAATATGAATGAATCACAGCGTTGAATAATAAATGCAGGGTTATAAGATGATGTTTAATCATGTCCGCTTGTATCATGACGTATTAAGACAGTTTCTGTTTTTCGTATGTTTAAATCCATGAACACATTTGTCGGAAATGAAAATCCCAAATAATTAAACGTCTTGCACAAGAAGACACATGTGATATTCGGCGATGCATAACGGAATGTCTCCCGGCAATTTGATGTAGTCAAGTCACATGGGTCTGACGCACCCCTGCTGTACTTCCTCCAAGTGATGTCACGTGGTGTGTCTGTTCGTGCACATACACTAAAACCTGCCCGAATATGATTTATTAATATGCTGTATAATACTTGGTACACACTACGTTGTCTGCTTAACGTTAGACTCACTCAAGCCGTGGGAGTGTGTGAGTGCATTTAGTATTACGCCGCACTCAGCAATATTCCATCAATATGGCGATGGTCTGTATATTATCGATTCTGGACCAGACAATCCAGTGATGCTCATGCAGTTGGGATGCGATGTCACGTGTGAACCCAGTCACCGAGTCTGACCTCCGAACCCTTTAATCGATAAGCATGGGCCACTGAAGACATGTCCCAAGACTTAGATGGAGGAGGTTTTACAGAGTATGTCGTGTCAACCAAATACAGGAACAAACCCGAACTTACGCAGATTATAGACTTCGACCACGTTCACGCAACACATAGGCACGGGCCATCATTAGAGCGAATAGCGTCGTCGAAAATTCAAGACTGACCGACATAAATCTGTTAGTTGCACAATGGTCGCACATACAGAGGCACACTTCACACTAACCTAAGCTAAGCACACACACACATGTACGGGCATAATGTTGTGACGAAGATCACTTTAAGTAAGAGTTTGACACAGATAGCCTTCGTGGTCACATGCCCCGGGTGCTGAAGGTGACGTGTTAAATTTCGGACAGCGTCATACCAAACACATTAAAATGAACGTCTTGTTGTTTTACTTTGTCTTCCTTTGAGACGAAATTTGTGAAACGAAGTTAAACGTCCCACGCCATATCAGGGGCGGTTCAGTAGCCTAGGGGTTAAAGCGTTCGCTCGTCACGCCGAAACTTAAGTTCGATCCCCAAATTGGTTCAGTGTGTGAAGCCAATTTCTGGCGTCTCCGCCATGATATTGCTGGAATATTGCCAAGTGCGGGGTAAAACTAATCATCCCAGTCTCACTCATCTGACATATAATTAGCATCACATGGTATATTCACTGGTATACTGGCGTTAAGGACCGCAGTATCTCGTCTCTTATATCGGTAAATATCGTTCCAGCAGTTTCTGCCGACCTCTGCCCATTCCATCACTTAGACGACATCTTCGGGAGCAGCATAAAATTTAAATACTGTCGTCACGGATGCTGCGGGGATGTCATAAAGAACGTGTGTTGTCCCTCACTCCCGTAAGTAATTACATGTATGTAATTCGCATCTCGGAATGACATAATTACCATTCAAACCAGGCTGAAAATACACCAAAGCGTTGAGAGTTAACTTTTGTTTTAAAAAAAAATCCAATGCCAAATAAATATATAGAAACTTAGCAAATATTGACAATAACTATGTTCTGAAAGCCTTCACTGTGGCCTGAATCAGGCCATAAGCGGCTGAAGGAATTGTGCTTTTACTACAAGAGATGATACTCTATTACTCTAAACATGGAGGTTAAAAGAGCACATTTCTTGAATTATCAGTGTCTTAAATACATAAACGTACATCTGTACAACCTTACAGGTCAAGCTGTTTATTTAATCATATACTTTCCATCAAAAGTTTAGACTCACTTAGGACGCTCACTATACATTATGTATAATGCATATGTATATGTGGTTTTCTCCACTAACTGCAAATCTTATACAGATTAATTGCACCGAGTTCATGCATCAAATTACTGAAAAGCATGTGCAAATACCGTGCATTTGAACGGCTGAGTTTGGGTGAAGGTTTTTAAGAATGTGTCATTTTTCACTGATGTTGATCATTTATCGCACTGATGACAATATTCGCTTCAAAGTTACGAATTTGTTGTACAATACGTGTTCGTGTGTAAACAGTACCCTTAAGAAGAATGAACTATTTTGAACACTTGCCTGCAGTAAATGGCTATATTTACAATAGTTTTTGATGGAAAGTATAATTTTTTTGGTGTCATAGTAACGGATGATGCAGAATGTCATAACGGGCATTGTGATGTAGCCACTGTTTCATTATAATGACGTTTCCTGTAAAGTTAAGGGTCAGTTTGTTAGCCTAGTAGTTAAAGTGATGGCTCGTCACGGTGAACATCCGTGTTCGATTCCCCACATGGGTACAATATTTGAAGCCAATTTCACTGCCGTGATATTCCTGGAATAGTGCTAAAGTGGCTTAAAACAACACTCACCTACCCTATAATGTAGGTTGTGGGGACTAATAGGACCTAAGTATAGGGAATTTACTATTATAGTATTTATAATTCATGCAATTACAACTCTTTAGTCTGGAGCTGGTGACTGGCTGCGTTGCTGGGGCCGTTGTAGTTATCGTCGTCATCGTGGTGTTGACGTGCTGCTTCTGCGCCAGATCGCAAGCCAGGTCTCGACACATCATCCGAACTGCAGTCTTAACGCCGACAGTGTTCCATACAGGTAAGTTTCTATGTAGTTGTGTTATATACTTACAGGGAGATCGCGTTAATCCAACTTGTGTTATATCTGGGATTACTAGGAGCGTCTGTATTGAGTACTAGAATACGTAATGTAGTGCTTTACGTTTTAAATAGCATTTGTATTGAAAGCGTATTTTTCAGGCAATATTTTGTTTCTGATTTTACCGTGTTTTGTAATTATCATATTGTCAATTTCATCTTCATTAATAATACATATTACATCACGAAATATACGGTTCAGTTTATGACATGTACACCTGCAACTTAGGACATGTACACCTGCAACAAGTAATCTTGACACGTCGTTTAAAAAAATCTCGAATGTTTTATCCATAACAAAGTTCATAAAGAGGACGTATTTTTCTCCTTCAGATTCCGCCAATTCTGGCCTGTCTCCGGACATGCCCGATGTTTGCCGACCTCCTCCATATGACATAGTCACGTCGGAGCTTGATAAACCACCATCATACGAGGAAATCATGCGCAATTCCCCCGAATATGAGGAAAACTCTGCGCACGGGAAGTAGAACCGGAAGTTGTGCCAATATATGTCTATATGTTATGACCGGCCTACACAATCAGAACATACTCATCCCTCAAGTGAAAGGGACATACACAAGACGCAGTCTATCGGGAATATTTTATATACCAAAAGAACAAGCCTAATGTACATACATGTGCAATACTTCCTCTGCGTTGGTACAAGATGATGTTGTCAGAAGGTTGTACTGACGACGGTTTGTCATCGTCAACGTCCATGCTAGTCATTCTCCAACACTACTGCTATTTTGGTGGACGTCATATCACAGACAACAGGTTATCTACCTTTGATTGTCTCTGCACAGACCCAGAGAGAAAAGAGCTATTCCATAATATATGCATCTCGTAGCACAGTGGTGTATTCACTTGACTCTGTATCTATTACCGAGGATAATATTTGGTTTGTTGATCATTTCTCCCGTTAACCTGTAAATATTAATATTGATTGTCCCTGACAAGCGATATTTTGATGTGCATTCACGGATCCTTGATACTACCATATAACAGAGAAGTGATGTGAGGTTCCAGGTAACATTAACGGTGGTCTCAAAACAGAGATCGCTGTCTGGAACAGTTACAATTGATGTACGATAAAGGAAACGCTTTTTGATCCGTGGTTCTATCGTTACTGAGCACCTTCTGCTAGACCTCACAATGGATGCATAAAGCTACTGGCCCTTGCACGTTTAGCGGATAAATTGTTGCTATGGTATGCTTTTGATATCACGCACGCCATACGGTTACTTACTCAGTGTTCATCTCGACGAAGGGTGAAACGTTGAACAGGAGACAAAGGGAGTACTATTTAAGTCATGCCATGGGAAGTCACATGGGGTATTTCGGCCTGTAAGTCTCGCGAGGCGCTATTCCCAATACTGAAGCTCGTTCCATGCTCCCGTGCTGGCCAACTTGCAATATGCAAGGCTGGGCCTAGCTGACTAACCGTTATAAGCATTCTCATGGTTAGTGTAAATTCAGAAAACCACTTCTGGTTCAAAACTGCTCGACTGTCAACTATGACTTTTCTAGACTGGACCAGGTGTACATATTTGCTGTGCAGGTTTAGGCATGACAGAACCCTTCACTGTGGGTTCTTTCATCTGTTTTAAGTTTCCAGGCTCGCACAATGCCATCACTCGTTAGCACCAAACGTCACAGACACACATCACTTTGGGTCGTGCTCATATACTGAACTGACCTTGATGTAACTGAAATTCTATCCAAACTCGCTCATTCAACGAAGGGAATTTTACATAGTTTTGGATTAATACTGCAATCGTGTTGATCCGTTTAGAAACCGTGAACCGGGTTGCCAAAAACATTAGTTGAGGTCATGGCTTTCGCCAATACAACAAAAAAATGTTTCAGACGTGGTAGTTTTAGAGATATTGCTCCTGGAGTGATATCAGCTGTCTTACAGCAACGTCAGCAACACAACAAACCCGACGCAACGAACGGATTTTTTGCACGAAAGTTTCTGGACCGTATCATGGGTCGTTATTAACTTGCATGCTTCAGAATAGGATTTTATATTCCGCCTTTACGTTTCATGTCACCTTCCTAAATCAGGACTACAGGAGCATGTATGTACGAAAGCAAGAAGATATCAAAGTTTATTTCGCTCTTTGACACTATTTTTGCGATTAGGCCCGAAAGAGTTATGGCCACAAGGAACATGGGACTAATGTCTATATAATCTATTTACGTTTTGAATGTTTTGTTTTCGGACGAAAATGTCTGTTTCAGCAATACTGACTTCAGACAAATGTGAACTATAATCTGTCTCAGGTGTGGCAGGTTCCTTGTTAAGGAAATGTGCATTACTGTGTATTATATTGTATCCGCATATTCGATGATATTGTTATGTACATAAAAGTATATATTTTATCACTATTGGGCTGTTCTTTATTTCATTGTATTCATTATCTACTGGAAGACAAGGGAGGTCCTGTGGAGCTTCATTTCTGTAGAGTCAAGGATCCGCTGCTTTTTTATTCCAATCCAGATTCGTCCATTTTGCAGATATTGGCCCTGGCACAAGGGAGTTACCTTAAACTGATAGAACAGCTGTTAACTAATAGATCGGCTATTAACTAAATAAATAGATCAGCCGTTGTCATAGACCCATACATCACACGAATAGAAATGTCTGTTTGCATTTCTTTCAGCAGTGAGGTTGTCATCCTTCATTTTAATGACCAGTTAGATGCAAATGTTCATCCTGCATGACGCAAGGATTGAATGCAAACTAATTAAGTATTTCTTCTTCGCCGATTTAATATATGCACAAGAGATGCCAATCTTCTAGATCTGTGACGTAATATATGCTCAAAAAATGTTCATTCTCTAGCTCTGAGACGTAATATATGCACCAGACATGTTCATCATACGAATTTGTGACGTAATATATGCACAAGAGATGTTCACCCTCTGTATATGTGACGTAATATATACCAACGATGTTCTCCAAGTAGATAGTACTGTAGTAGTAGTTAGTACTGTAAGCTGAACCACAAAAGAAACGTCACACTGATGGTGGTTTCCTACAGCACACATTTAATTCACTCTGGTTAAAAATCGAAGCTGAGGATTGAGTTCAAACTTGACAATTATGGTTTGGACACATTATCGGGAATCACATTTAGAGTTCACGTCAACGAAATCACCAAAACATATTCCATAAATATATCCAAAGTCTGTACTGGGCGTGGGCTCCATGAAGCGTTGCATTATCTCTGCATGTAATGAAATGGACGATTGATGACGACCATAGACACTTGGGTCTAAGGTGTGCGAAATGCCTGATTGGGCCCAGTTCTGGTGGCCCCGATCGGGGGTTATTCAATCTTCTTTGAATCTCTTCCCAAAGGTGAGAGTGCAGGCTATTGTGCAGTTTGGACGTCATCTTGTCGTGCGAAGTCCAATGGCGTTCCGGCTGTACTTGCACGACCATTGTTGGAAGATTTGAGTTCTGTGACGTCCAAAATGTGCTACAACGTGGGGACTTGGTCTATACAGCAAGTAGTTGTCATGTCATCCTCATCCTGGATCCAGATTCTAGATCACCACGGTGTAATCTAACTGGTTCAGACCAATTGCGCACCACATCGTGATGCTTGGACCACCCCACGGGTCTCTTTCAACAATACACTTATTGGAAAACAGTTCCATGCCTTCACCATACTCTTACTCTCAGACCTACTGCCGAAACACAGTATCGACTTTCATGAAACATAAGCACAGTTTTCCATTATAGACAACGAAACCTCGATGCTGATTTCACCATTGCAGTCGGCTTGGCGGTGACCAGCGGTGAGGTCTGGACTAAGAGATGGTCTGTGACAGCTGAGGTTTCTTCAGCGCGAACGTCGACTCACTGTAACGACACTGATGGGTATGTTGTCAGTCCCAATGGTCTGGCGTGCTGTGGCCGTCGCCCATGGGAAGTGATCTTGCAGATGGTTGCGCACAATCTGTCGGTCTTGACGTTTTAAAGCTACGGAAGGTCGCCCGCTGCATGGAAGAATTTGGATGCTGTTATTGAACTGACACCACTCCTGCAGACGGTAGACTGTTCTAACGTGAACATTTAAGTTATTGGCAACCTTTCATGCAGTCTGGGCAACTTGCAATCTTCCAAAGAACTGTTTCCTCTCTGATCTCTCGTAAGTCGTGCCAATAATGACTGTGTCAAAACAAAAATGGTTTTAGTGGACTTGGGAACTCGCTTTCATTAGTAGGGTTGTCACGACACTCACGTGCATTTTCATTTTCACGAATGTCAAACGAAGCCTTCACCATGTCTAACTTTTACGGTGCGGTTGGTCGATATGCTTTTTCATCAGAAGACACACTGATGTTGGTAATAACTATCAATTTGGATTGAAAAACGTGTTAACAAGACGGTACAATCATAATAGAAGCACGGCCTTGTAAGTGCAGCATGTTTTGGAAGGAGACGTATCTTTTCTGATATTCATCCTCTATATCTGTGAGGTAATATATGCACAAGATGTTGATCCTACAGATTTGTGACGTTATATGTGCACCGGAAATGTTCACCCTGGCTCTGAATCAGTTTCCGGCTACAAACATGAATTTCGCATATTTGCTGATATCCTGCATACAGGGAACGTGTGTAATAGAAGACCACCAATGGAATACCCTTGGAATGTTAGGGAATGCATGAAATCCCTGTGGGTCCCGGTGATTTCAGGAAATCACTGACACATTGGGGGAATACGTGCAATTCCTGGTTTCACACATTCCCTGTAACATACACACTACATTGTATAATAGACCTAATTAGCACAATCATTAACATGCATCATATTTATACCAGCAGTCGAAAATATCTTAACCCATTTCACACACAAATAGTACTGATACTAAATTGATCATATTCATTATTTTATTTATTGTATTCATGATAGAGTTCATACAAAATTTATGAAACGGACATTTCTAACAATGACGGTAGCTTCAGACCAGAGCATCACACCCAGAGTGTTATCGGAAGATGGAAGATGTCCATATATTCCCAGTCAACGGAGGATGTCCATAGATTCAACGTTAATGGAGGACGTCCATAGATTCACAGATAATGGAGGATGTCCATAGAATCACCTTATATGGAGGATGTCCATAGATTCACAGTTAATGGAGGATGTCCATAGAATCAAGATAATGGGGAATGTTCACAGATCCACAGCTGAAAGATGATGTCCATAGATTCAACGTTAATGGAGGACCACAGATTCACAGATGAGGGGAGATGCCCATAGATTCAGAGTTTATGGACGTTGACCATAGATTCAGAGTTAAGGGTGAATGTCCATACATTCAGGGTAAGGGAAGATGCCCAAGAGGATGGTCAGAGATCAGTTGTTACGAATGCTCCAAGTAATCTCATATCACAATCAGTGTCTGTATTATTTTATCTAATTTTCTAATCTGTTTTCGGTCTTTCTGATGGGTTTATTTTTTCTGTACTTACATCGTTGTCCTATGACGTCTCTCGCTGTGACATCAACAAAAGTTACGAAATAAGACTCCTGGTTATCGACCAGCAAATGCGAAGGTTGTACGATCATTTTTCTCCTTGGAGCAACTCGATTGGGCAATACGACAAATGAACAACATAAATAAACAAATACCTATGTCTTCCTTTCAATAAAACTTTCAGATCATCTGGGTGTTCTATAAACAATATAGCTAATATGACATAACATTATAAAACATTTATTTATTAAAAATGAACAACGGATATAGCCAAACAATACATACCAGCCTTACCTATGTTGTGATAACAATAAATACTTGTAGGGTGAGTACATACATGTCTGTACACAGGTTCACATGTTCGCATGCCTTTAGTCGTATGTCACATATCAGTGCGCGTGTGTTCATATCTGTTCTCGTATGTTCATAAATCCTTGTACGTGGATTTATATATCGATACACCAGCGAAGATCCGGTTTAGAACTGGTCTTCGGTAGCCCATGCCTGTCGCAAGAGGCGACTGACGGGACAGGGTGGACAAGCTCGCTGAACTGATTAACATATGTCATCGTAACCTTAGTAGATCGATGTTGATGCTATCGATCATTTGATCGTCTAGTCCATTCACCGTTATTTACAAACCGCCGCCTTATAACTGGAATACTGCTGAGTGGACCACCAAGCTAACCCAAGTATCATCACTACTCGTGGCTGGTCTCATGGATGTTATTGAACAATGGTTTATATTAGTGCGCGAGAGTATTTAAATAACACAGAATATTAACATAATCTCACTCCCTGCATTAAGCGGACACGACATTAATGTAGCCTGAATGAAACACATACGTAAGAAAATATACATATTTCAAAGTTCATTTGTTGTGTTATAACCGGAACCGTTTCAAGGCAGTTCCACGGCAGGCTAGTGGCAGGTGTAGCAGTAGCAGTAGCAGTAGAAGTAGCAGTAGCAGTAGCAGTAGCAGTAGCAGTAGCAGTAGCAGTAGCATTAGTTGTAGTAGCCCACAGATACAGTCCCACATCTTCACGGCAGAGAAATTCAGAAACAGAGGAAAATCGTAGGGAAACAACGCCATCTTCTGTTAGCGTCCCTAACAGTTGACTAGGATCCTGTTCTTGTAGATGCCGATCCGGGATGTTGAAAAAGGTGGATGTACACGATAACCATATCGGGAAGAGATTTGGTAGAGGGTGCAGTTGACAAAAGTGTCTGCAAAGTTTGGTCCTCACCACTGCACTCCCCCAAGATCTGGCAGTGGGTTTCGCAGATAATGTCCCTCCAGACTCATCTCACGCTGTTGAGTTCAATTGAACACCTGAACTTCAAATATCCTTTGCTTCATTTGTGGCATCGGCCGCAGCAACTCACTCATTCATGTAGGATATATCTGCAATACATCAAGCACAACTGTATTGTCAGCGTCTAACCTTATACCACTGCTCGACATTCAATTAGTTCATAACTCAATTGTATCTTAACAAACCACCTGTGCTGAGTTAAGTACATGACATGCAGAACACAAAATGCAACATCCAGAATGTAGAACAAGAATCGGTCCTTACAAAAAAGGAATTAGGAAATATGTAGATTCGTGTTACATTTACTCTAATCGTGTTTTATAGATATATTTGTTTTTGTTCCAATCGGGAAGATAACATGTAGGTGTTAAGGCGTTTGTTCCATTGAAGCACGAGTACCTAATCGGGAAAATAGTCCGTCATAACTTGACCCTTGGTCGCCACCATGGAGTAACCAATCACGGGATTAGAAACGCGTGATACCAGTTTTCTCACATGGGTTTCTTGTATGCAAAAATGACATATATCTTAGGCAAGCATTACAACTACTAGTAGTCTATAATCTGCCTTATGGCATACAGTAGAGGTGAATTCATCTCAATCTTTCCTAAATTTAGGTAACCCAACAGGTAACTCTTTGCTTCTTTACAACTAAATCACGACAAAAATACGTTCGCACAGCCTCTGTTCTGTCACATCTTTGTATTTCCTGTTTTTACTTAAGATTAATTTTGACCAAAAAGATTATCGCTGTGAAAGCAGAGCCTTTAGAAACCCGTACACGGGTATACATCAATAGCTGCAGCAAACTGATTGTTTTTTGCTCAAGTACCTTCTGAAGCATGATCAAGCAGAGCCGGATATGTCAACAAACATTTTTAATTTTGCAATACACCGTGATTCTGCACTTTATGAAAACCTTTCCTGACATCACAGAAGCTGTTTGCCATTATCAAGTTTTATTTCGCTCTAAAACAATACAGTAAGTTGATACATTGGTGAATCACATCATTTTCCTCATATCAAAGACTGCATTTGATACCGATATCACATGAATCACAAAATGCTTATTTGCTAATAATTTAAAAATACTGTTAAATGTTATCTTTTAAAACTGCTTTGGAAGTATCTGGTAACAAAGGGATATCTCATGTTTCATATTTCATATTTTGCTGATTCAATAGGTAATGATCATTACTTTAAAGCAAAGTCACATAGATATTTATCAGTGTGATATTACACTGTAGCTGTTATGACCAATAAGTCATTTTATATGCACGCTATGTATCAAAAATATATCACTTGTACATTTTTTGTCGTCATACGACCATGTTAACTTGTACCTAACATTCTCAAAACAGTTTTCAAACCTTTGTACACCTGCCATCGTACGATGTACAAAATATCGTCCTCACCTGGAGCTTGTTTTGTGCGGGGCTTTTCATCAGGCTTCGGGCCCACAAATATGACACTTGCTGTGAACATAAATGTACATAATTACATAACACACGGTCACAAAATACTTCCATATGACATGATAATATAAATATAGAATAGACAGACCAAAATTGTTCAAATCTTGAGGTGACCGCAACTGCTGTTTACACTGAGTGAATGAAAAGGATTGGTTGAACGCTGCTTTGGACTTCCTGTCACGTTAAGGCGTCTCACGAGTTCACACCCTATGCAGAGAATTGAGGTCAAGGTCAATACCTTCTACAAATACACATATGTATTTCCTATGGTTGAGGTCAAGGTCAACTTCTAACAATGTACACACATATGGCTTACCTTTGAGGTCAATGCCAATACCATCTACAAATACACATACGTTTGGTGTATAGCGGAGGTGAATACCTTCTGAAAATACACATACGTATGTCCTATGGTTGAGGTGAAGGTCAATACCGTCTACAAATACACATATACATGACCTAAGGTTGAAGTCAAGGTCAGTACATCATAAATGCATTTTACATACGTGTCCAGTTACATTTATTGAGGGTTTATGGCAATACACTCTCTATGTAAAGTGACCACGTGCATCGTCCTCGCCTTGGAGGAATAACCGTCTCCGAGCGTAGTCCTATAGGACAGCATGCCAGGGACCAGATGACTGTTATAATGTTCGGTGACTGCACTGGTCAGTTAGTGATGATATACTGTCGAGCATGGGAGCCCAACTCTAGTATTGAGCCACCACCTGCCTTGGAGACTCACAATTGCAAAGATTGTGTCAAACGTAAGTAGGCTGATGGTGCATCTCGACTTCCACGGAGCCATCATGGCCAAGTAGGCTGCATGGAGTCGTTTCGAAATGGTTTTCAGAAAATCCATCCACTCTGTATGGGTGGATGGAGATTTATTTGTCGTAAAATGTTTGTGAGTGGGATATAAAACCCGACCATTCTGTGCGATAACATGTTTGAAGATGAGATGAGCTTCACGACATTCTTCATTTTCGACTGAGTCCTGACCAAGCTTTCAGATGAGATTGTTGAATAAGATATTTTATTGATGAATAGGGTATTATATTTGCGCTACAGAACCTATGTCTGCTATGCTAGACACAGGACAGAACTAATAATATCAAATCATTTCAGGAGCCATTAATTGGATGCAGGCTCTGTTATAACTAGAATACAGTTTCAGCATGAACATCTTCGAGAAGGCAAAAAAAACCCCGATTAGATACTTGCAAACTTGCAAGTACTATCTGTTGAAACATCAAACCGTAAGACTGAAAGAAACTGTGAAATTAATCACTCAATCCTACCATTGATACTACAGCAGTAAATGTCACGGGGTGAGCTAATTGATTCCAGTCGAAAGTTTTTGAAACCTGGGGAAATCTTCTCTCGTTACGATGTAATGTCTTTTCTGTGTGATAATAAGAACGAAATATTCCTGAGTTTGTGGATTATAAATGGTGAAGCTCTTTTCACTGACAGCGTGTCATCTATCCTCTATGTATCGGTCTGTCTGCCTGTAAGGCTTTCTGTCAGTCTCCCTAGCATCCACTTGTAAGGAGCACGAATTATCTCTAAAACGTTGCTTAAAAGGTTAGAAAAAGGTTGCTGGCCATCATAACACGCCTTATACTGATGTTTGTCTAACTTTAAATGCCTTTCAAGAATGCCCCGTGTGAATTCCTAAGAAGTCCATCGCTTGATTACTGCTCAACACATCCTTGGAGATTCGGCTAGAATAGGTCTTCATCAACCAATACTTGTCCAATACGAGGTTACTAAAGGTGGCCAGGCTTGGCAGACAATGACTTTGCTGGCACATGTCATCTTACCTAATGTTTGTAGATCGATGATGATTATCTTGATCACTGCATTGTCTGGCCCAGACTCGATTATTTACAACGGGACACCATATATGTGGGAACGGCGTTAAACAAACACACAAATAACCAAACAAAGAATTACTGCCAGGAAAGGAGTTTAAGAATATTTTAACATCACCAGTTTTCAGGGAGGATGGAATAAGAACACATGTCCAGATGTGGATGACTCGTGTTCGCCGTGACGAATTGCGTTCCCTGAAACGATTTGTGTTCGCTCTGATGAATTGTAATCACAACGCTGTGACGAATTGCGTATGACTAAAGAGAAGATATCCCATGGTCGTGTCAAACAACGCGATACCGTCGTTTGCTGATCAGGTTCATTTTCTAATTTTTAAAATAAATAAATAAATAAATAAATAAATAAATAAATAAATAAATAAATAAATAAATAAATAAATAAATAAATAAATAAATAAATAAATAAATAAATAAATAAATAAATAACATGCAAAAAAAGATGTTGATGCACCATCATGTAGAAAATCTTAGCTTTAACTAAATACCCACTCAGTCCTGTGGGTGGGATCTAGTTACGGGTAAGCGTTACAGGTAAAGTTTATCATAACATAATTCTTAGCAATACCGTCAAGACAGTAGCTTACTATCCTATGGAATTAATTTCAACAAAAGTCTAAGATACCCATTCGGATAATCCACCTCAAAGCGAATTCAAGCAATCTGGAGCAATTTTAGTCCAAGCGAATAGTCTGAATAGGCGATCATACCCAAGCATACTGGAATGTACATGTAAAGCACGTGCTTTACGAAATATCATAACCCATATCGGTATCATGTTTATGTATCGCTACAGTGACAAGCACATGCTGCTTGATATATAAATATCAAAGTTGCAGTATGTGGAGTGCATAGTGTCCATACCTTTTGGTATTAAATGTGTACATTTGTGCTGAATCCTCATTTATTGGTTTGGGCATTTGGGTTGGTTTTGTTTCACAAAGCACTGAGGTGACAATAAGTCACTAAGGCAACGTTTGTGCAATGTTAAAGAATGGGAGTTAAGGTTACCCTTACTAAAGGTCGCTAAGTGACAGAAGACCGAGGAAGTGACATTATTCAGGGTATGCTTACGTTGATCATCAATATCGTGCTCTTTCTTCTCCTTAACTTCTTCTTCTGGCTCATCCTGAACCTCCTCCAAAGGATTCACAGAGGGCGATGATTTACTGGAATATTATGACGTCCATGACATTGTGCTATTTCAACGAGTCATCTACACCAAACAATATGGACAGAAGAACTTTATAAACGAGGACTTACATTCTTGATAGTTTGGAAAATAACATTTCTGAATTTCACGAATAACATAACTGTTACAGGAATACATATTTCAGTCATGAAGAGTTGAAATATAATATTTCTGAACTTTCAATACACTGGCTAAACGTTATTAAGACATTTGAAAAACCATTCATTTCCATACATAATGCTTTACGCTCGTGCTTTAGCATTATTTGACCTTTACACATTTTCTAAACGAGCCAAATTCAGAGATATATCTCCAAAAGGAGATATACTTTCAGATTTGTTACATAGGTGTAGGGATGGATAAGGTACGTACAAAACAGTTTTCTTCGAGAGGTAAAACGCTGCTATACACACGAGAATGAGGCCAAGTATTCCACTCGTCGCTTTAAAGATGTAGTCCTCCACGGTTTGATCCTTGACATACTCGTTGACTTCTGGAAGCGGATTAGGTAGAACAATGTCACATGATGAAAATTAATTAATGTATCTAGAAGGACGGTTAAAGCGTTCGCTCGTTATGCTGAAGACCTGGGTCTGATTCCTCACATGGGTACAGTGTATGAAGTCCATTTCTGGTTTCTATCCTCCAGAATAGTGCTGGAATATTGTTACAAATGACAACTCACTCGCTAGTGTATCTACATTTAAGTGAGTGAGTTTAGTGTGGTGCCGCTTTTAGCAATATTTCAGCAATAGTTTGTTGTGAAATACTGTACTCTGGACCAAACAATCCAGTGATCAACAGCATGTACATCGATCTACACAATTTGGATACGATGACAAGGGTCAAGCGAGCCTCACCACCCTATCCCGTTAGTCGAATATTACCAGGAACATAGTTTGCTGGAGACCCATTCTAACCCGGATCTTCACCGATGCATCGTCGACTTCACTGATGTGGTAAGCATTGAAGATCTGCATCCCTCCGGGCTTTCGTCCCATATTAAGCAGAATTACTGTGAGGGAATTTTATTACTGTTGACAGAGCCGTTCAACCTACACATTGTCCTGGTAATCTCTAGCTACCATAAGGGACAGTGTGGTGGTTCAAGTGTTCGCTAGCCGAGCCCAGGACCCGAGTTCGATTCACAACACGGGTACACTGACTGAAATCTTTTTCTGGCCTGCTATTTTCGAACCGTTCGTAGCCTCACGAAACTTCATAACACACTAGCTACGATCAGACTTAAGAATTCTTAGGGCTGAGAACGTTTCGAGAATATGGGTCGTGATACAAATGAGATACATTGTTAAAAATCCCGTAAAACGTCACTCACTCACCACAAACCGGCGGTGGTTTCGGAATTCTCATCCTTCCATTCTTTCTCATTCGCCGCCGATGCGAACTTGTGGAACAGTCGTTGTAGTACACCATGACGTAAACTGACGTGTTAAGATTTGGATTTCTGACGTCATAGGCTGTCACCTTCATCACCTCAAAGGTCACCTGGAGGTCAGTTGTGCCGTTTGGCAAACGTTTGAACACCAATGCCCTCCTCGCTTTATCTAGTCTGGTATAATTGCTGTTATCAGGTGTCATTGTAAACGTCAAAACAGACGTGACGTCATAATCAGTGACGTTAAAAGTTAATAACACCTGTTCCTCGTCCTTCATGGGGCACCTATTAGTAATGCGATAGAATCCCTCAGAAAACAATGGGGCATTGTCATCTGCGTCAGTGAGGAGCAGTTTTATTGTGCGCACAGAATACTTATCCGGGGCGTGCTTATTCGTCGCCTTCACATTAATTATATAGAAATTTACACCTCCAGTTTGTTTGTCACAGTCCAGAACGTTGAGCGCCTTTAAGTAACCTTGCCTCTCATCTATTGTGAATTTTCCGTATTCAACCTTTCTCATATCTGCAAATAAAACAGAAAAGTGGTCATTTATATTTCAATGGAAAGATCAAAATGTTCTTTCGTTTTCTATGTGTTATCATTATCCTCTGAACACTACTAAGGATGGAACATTTTATGAATTATTAACTGTTGATATTTCAGAACCAAATATAATCATGAATTAGCAATAATGGTTTGAGAGAAGGGGGCTAAACTATGTTCTGTGTTCATAGTTGCTATGACGTAGACGATCTTGTGCATCGTCATAGATCATCGGGCACAAATACATATTTTATGTAAGGAAGATTCACAAACTTTCTTAAACGGGAGTGTGTCGTCTCGAAGTGTTCATGTGACGTTTCATCCGGTCCACCTGCCTCTTTCATTACTAACCTGACATGACTGACGCTATGGTGTACACGACGTCGCCTGACCTGCTGCCGACACCCAAGGTAGCGTTGAACGTCGTGATCGTCGTAAAAGGGGGATAAGTCTCTGGGATCTTGAGCCCGGGGATTCCTGAAACGTTTCCCCCTGCTGGCCACACCCACTGTGGCGTGTTGTCGTTCGCTGCTGACACCTGCGAGGGAGAGAAAGTGGCTATCACCTTTACAGTCCGATGAAACGTTGAAAATATCATGCATAAAATCCTCGTGTTTTTAAAAATAAAATACACAAGAAATGTGCTCGTCACATTGTGCTCATGTGAAGAATCGTACCCAAGTCTTTGACGTGACGAGCTAACGGTTTAAGCACAAGGCTATCCCACCGCACCTATGTTGGCTGGTTGGTTGTTGTTTTACACGGCACTCATCAATATTCCAGCTGTATGGCGGCGATGTGTAAATCATGGAGTTTGTCTAGTAGCAGCTTCCAAACGACCACTTGAACAACATACTTTATCTTACCTCACGCATAAATGTCGTTTTCTGATTGGCTAAGCTCTCTTCTATTATTTTAATGCACCCCACGTACAAGCGAGGTACATTGCAGTGTACCCATTGCCAATGGCAACTCATTCGTTTCTTCGTGGCAGTACTTCTTTATCTCCAATAGCATTGAAGCACACATGAAGCACGATATTTTGGGAATGCAAACCGATGGAAGGGAGATAGCACTAAATCTGTTTTCTTGTATCTTCTACAAAATTTAGCGATGGCTACGAAAGTGCATTTTCAAATGTAGTCCCTGTGAATACTAGGATGGGGAATTGCACCGCGGTGATTCTAACACGACAATACCTGCAGGAATAAAACAGTTAAGAATTAACGTGTTAAGCAAGATAATATGTTGTTCACTGGTCTCTTGGGGGACATGGATTGGTGTACCCTCGATGTTTGATTACGTTAAACATAAACAAACTCAGAGGTTACATCAACCCATGCCCCTCTCGTAACCACTCATTCTCTTCCCACAGAGGTTACTCCTGTCATATCTTCCTACGTAACCTCTGTTCTAATACGGCCATATTTACCTTTCGTCGAGAAATCCCCTAGCGGCAAAAAATCGCAACAGGAATTATCTCCCTTGTTACAATCCAATCAGAACACGCATTAAATAGACTTAGCTCCAATATGGCGTCCCCCATGGAGTTGGTTCATCAACATGAGAAGGAAAGATTCGGTATTTGATGTTTAACTGAAAATCAGAAACTGGCAACAGAGAGTGCAGGGATCAATCGCCAGGATGTGTTCTTAGAAACAAAAACTGGTAGTGGCAAATTTTCCCGATGCATTCGGAAATTACCGAGGTCTTGCAAATGATCACTCTTGAAACAACGTCTCTGATTGCACAACTAAATCTGAACACCTCCAATCGCGAGTCTTGAACACTCGCACCATGAAAGGGCCGCATTAGAACAGAGGTTACGTAGGAAGATATGACAGGAGTAACCTTTTGTGGGAAGAGAATTGTAACCAGTGAACAGCTTATAAATCGATATGCTTAAACAACGTCATTTCGTTACATTTCCTACACTAATATATGTAAATCATAACGCTCTCAAGGCGAAGGGGTAGTCCAGGGGTTAAAGCATTCGTTCGATCGTCACGTCAAAGATCTGGGTTCGATTACCTACATGGGTACAATGCATTTCTTCTCGTATGCCCCATCACGATTCTGGAATACTCATTCACAACACTCTCAACGTGGTTCATCTTCAGTATACCATACTAACTTCGCACCTTGAGATTTGCATGCTGACTTTGCTTCCTTCTAAACAAATTGCTCCTCCCTCCTTCAAAACAAAATGTTCTTCCCTTTTTCTAAACAAAATGTTCTTCCCTTTTTCTAAACAAAATGTTCCTCCCTTTTTCTAAACAAAATGTTCTTCCATCTTTCTAAACAAAATGTTCCTACCTTTTCTAAACAAAATGTTCCTCCCTCCTTCTAAACAAAATGTTCCTCCTAAACAAAATGTTCCTCCATCTTTTTAAACAAAATGTTCCTCCCTTTTCTAAACAAAATGTTCCTCCATCTTCCTGAAAAAATGTTCCTCCATCTTTCTAAACAAAATGTTCCTCCTTCTAAACAAAATCTTTCTCCTTCCTTCTAAACAAAATGTTCCTTCTTCCTTCTAAACAAAATGTTCCTTCTTCCTTCTAAACAAAATGTTCCTCCCTCCTTCTAAACAAAATGTTCCTTCTTCCTTCTAATCAAAATGTTCCTCCTTCCTTCTAAACAAAATGTTTCTCCTTCCTTCTAAACAAAATGTTCCTCCTTCCTTCTAATCAAAATGTTCCTTCTTCCTTCTAAACAAAATGTTCCTCCATCTTTCTAAACAAAATGTTCCTCCTTCTAAACAAAATCTTTCTCCTTCCTTCTAAACAAAATGTCCCTTCCTCCTTCTAAACAAAATGTTCCTCCTTCCTTCTAAACAACATGTTCCCTACTTCCTTCTGAACAAAATGTTCCTTCCTCCTTCTAAACAAACTGTTTCTCCTTCCTTCTAAACAAAATGTTTCTCCTTCCTTCTAAATAAAATGTTCCTGCTTCCTTCTAAACAAAATGTTCCGCCATCTTATAAACAAAACGTTCCTTCCTCCTTCTAAACAAAATGTCCTTTCCTCCTTCTAAACAAAATGTTCCTCCTTCCTTCTAAACAAAACGTTAAGTCGGGCGATCGCAGTAAAATGATGCCTTCATCTTCAATACCATACTAACTTCGCACCTTGAGATTTGCATGCTGACTTTGCTTCCTTTTAAACAAAATGTTCCTCCCTCTTTCTAAACAAGATGTAATTATTACCTTGGTATTTGTTCCTTGATATTCTACAGATAATAACGACCAAAAGTCATAACAGTGCAAAAATCTGACGACCCGTTCAGTTTTACCTGAATGGATTATTTGTCACAATTCTGTAATCGGTTGTTTTATAAATATTATGAAAAACAGAAACTCAGCACTACCTTGGATTACATCACATATCTTCAAACTCGTAATTAAATAACCCGGCGACGATTTACATTTCACCTGGGAATGGTTATGCGACATTAATAAGAAGGTACACCAGGGGTAAACGCATTGCTTTTGTAACACGTCTGTCTGTGATTCAACGTCCAGCCTCAGCACCATTGATCAAACTTGGCCAAGACTTGCCATCAGCAAGGGCATTTGAACGCATAAAATGTTTGATTGTGTATTTCATTCTCTTTCCAAAACTACCTTCCTTTTCTCTTGCAGAGAAGAAAACTAGATGTTTTTACGACAAAATGTTTCGAAAAGAAACCCTTGCACTATGTTGGATGTTTCGACTAAATCACCAACCAGACCCTGGAGGCGGTCTGTAAATGATCGAGTCTGGACCAGGAAATCCCGTGATCAACATCATGACTGGAAACCAATGATATTTGTGCGATAGTGTGTTTTCTGTAATTTGTATCAACATTGATTAAATGATTGTTATCACTGGGTCACAGTGTTCAGTATTGTGAGTTTGAGTTGACACACTCTGTCTGACTACTGACCTTGTAACACACCGTCTAGAATTTCTGCTCTCTGTAATGCCAATGATTTAATATTTTATGTTTGTGACCTATTACCTTAGACTTGTGACTCGGTTGTATTGTGCTAGAAAAATAGATAAATATTGTGATTCATTGTAACTTGCTCATTATTTGCTCAATATGTTATTGAATATTTCAGACTTGTCTGTGTAATATTTTGCTGGTTCAAAGGGGATGCCTTATACCTTTTATCACATCAATTTGTTAACCGCAACAACATGAGTCAACTAATCAGAGAGCCTGACCATCCGATGCCGTTAGTCGTCTCTTACAAGCATGGGTTGCTAAAGACCAAATCTAACTTGGATCTTCACCTGTGTCACGAAATAATTGACATGAAAGTGGTTAGAGAACGTACCTCTATCTGTACTAACGCTGTCGCTGTGTTGGACAGGGACGTGTCGGAATCCGTCGCCTCCAGCGTAACAGTAAACCCCTCCCCAAGCTGGTCGATGCCCTTCTCCTTGTCCTTAATGTCCAGCTCAAACGCCGTGTCCTTCCTCCTGATGACCAACTTGTCGGCGAACTCTGTAGGTTTCATAATCACCGTTAGGTTGGCGTTATCCTCCAAATCCCGGTCCTCGCATCGGATCCTGGCCAATGGTTTCCCTGGAGACCATGCATAGAGGCAATCTCACCCGACTATTTTTTTATGTCAGATATACATCAACACCGGCCATCATTCTCCTCTCAAATAATTTCACAATGTTATTAAGCTTTCCGCTAACTGAACTCTAAATACTTTGTCATCGTAACACATGTCTACTGGCAATAACGATCAGGTTTTCTGAACATATAAACGTCATTGATGAATACAGAGTGTACTTAAATGTCTATACTATCAGTTACTGCAAGTGAAAAGCAATACGCATTACAACAATTTAATCTTCTTACCAGCTGAAAAAAGATGTTGATTATGTTACCCGCTGATTAAAGCCATAATGGTACTTGCTGATGAAATTTTGTATTTGAAAACCGACCTCAAGACAACAAACAACTCACTTTAACACAGCCTAATTGGCTTTTATATGTCGTTTACAAAGTTAACCATGTAATTAGTTGTTAAATAACATGCTATCTGGTTTCCTCGTTGTGTTATTCATTGATTCTAACTCTGGGATCTTTATATTTATGGTTTTGTTATTTGTCTACGAGATCTTTGGCCTTTCCTTTATAGAACTAAAGATATATATCTTCATCGTCTTAAAATGGCAAAAGAGCCTCATCATAATGTCAGTTTTTATGGGGTAAGAAATGATTTACATGAATGACCTTAAAGCTACTACAACTAAAAAGATTGTTTAACAATGGGTTTAATCATCTGATCACTCACTGCCGCTAAGTAACAGTGCCATACTTCCCAAAAACCGCGTCTGTTAATTTTCATTACCATGCTGTTGACCTCTGGATTGTCTGGTCCACATTCGATTATTTACAGACCGCCGCCATACAGCTGGAATATTGCTGAGTGCGGCGTAAAACTAAACTCACTCACCTTAATGTTGAGCCCATTTACTTGCTCATTCACTCACTTACAATGCCAGTATAATACTCATCCACGTACTCACTCACTTCTTTACCATTCAGTTATTTACTCTGGTTTAAAGTATCTGTTCACCCACTCACCCACTCACCCAGTCCCTTACATTACTAACACCGTGCTATCAACTCTCATGAAGTAGTACGGCCCCTCACTCATTCTCTTCTCACCTATGTCATGCGGCTCCTGAAGTTTCACCTTGTATACGACTTCATCGAAACGAGGAACATTGTCGTCCAAGTTAACAAGTCTCAAGGACAGATTTGCACGTGCTTTACGACCCGCTTCGTCCTCGACCTGAAGCGTCAAACTATCAAGGACACGAGGCGATGTGGAGTTTTCATAGTCCAACCTGTTCTGCATCGTGAGTTCTCCAGACATATCGTTGATGGAAAAATACTTTGAGTGCTCTCCTGGAACAAAACAGGTCTTCAGTATGTATTGGATCAGGTCATTCAGAAATACAGTTCCCCAATAACAATAGCTATTAACTTCTAAAATCCATTCCTTGAGCATGCGGATGCGCTGGAAAATATGAACAAAATATATAGTATTGCTTTCTTATTCAAAACTGTCAATTAGTATATCTAAAAGCATTTATGCCTATTGTCAGTGTCTCTTGAATGTATCTTAAATTTACATTCGGGATCTGGAGTGACAAGGAAAAGGTCGATGGGTGAGGGAGGGCCCATTGTACAGGACCTATTTGCACATAGTAATTTTCAATAGGGTTACGCCGAGTGTACCTCTCATATTTCAACAAAAACTTTACATTGAAGTAGAAAATGTTGTTTGTGCAAGTGAATCCAGAGAAAAGGGGAAAAGGAAAAGACCAAGGAAAGACCGAAACGTTTTCTTATAGAAATCAAGAGTTCGGAGATGAACGTTATTCCAGGGTTTGGAGGTTTACTTACCTTCTAGATTGTACTTAAGTCCTTTGCCTTCGCCCATGTCTGTCTGTGTGACCGTATACAGCCCTGGGATCGCCTCCCCCAAGGGAAGTTCTTCGGGGATGGTCTGTGTTGCAGAGAGCTGGATCAGAGGAGGTTCATCCTGGACGTTGGTGACGCTGACCAGGATGGAGGCGTTGGTGTCCAGTTTGCCTCCTGTCGCTCTGTTAGAAAGAAACATAGTTGTTCAAATAATTACATGATTTTATACCTCGCTTTTCCACACACTCGTGAATGCTCGAACTGCTAACAAATTATTACCCCGGAAAATCTGTGAGGCTAGAAGGTTACTATCCCACCAGATACCACTTGATGCTGGGTGAATAGGGACAATTTTGAACAATTTCACTTGCCTAAGCTGCGACCACACGTGTATCAAATCTGCTTCGTTGTGGAGAAGTCCCCGAAACTCAGGAGTCGAGCTGCTAAACACGATCATCCATACAAAGGTTGTCCGCTCTCAGCGTTGCTTAACTTCAACTGCCCTCCCTGCACATGTAATAGTTGCAACGGACCTGACCTGATAATAGATCCCACCACGGCGTTCGAAATTATTGTCATTCCTTTGGCTCTAAATTAAGCCCTTAGGCCAGACTGAAAACCAATCAGACCCACAGTTGTTTTCTTTAGGCAGGTCGTTATAGCCCACAGCTTTCAAATTCCCTATAACTAGGAGCATTTTTTTTCAGAAAATATCATTCAGTAATTCTGTTGGCTTACTTACTTATGCTGTAGCTAAAATACACATTCTGATGAGGACCCACAACTTTTCCTAGTTCTGGATCCTTGGGACCTGCAGCTGGTCAAGGTTAAGGGCAAGCACTGTCCCAGCACCGTTGCTTTAATCGCAAGGGTTGACGTTCGAAACGAATTTCGATGGTTTTGGAGGATGGCACATTTTGGTGTGGACAGGTTTTCATCTCCGTCCGTCATGTACTGAATTATTCGGAGTAAATATGAACTATGAAATTGGAACTCTACTATTTCTACATTAAACATGAATCAGGACCCACAAAGCGATCGCAAAGAAGATCACAGATGGCCTTTTCGTTGAGGCTTTGTGGGACCTGAATTATATTTTATGCGGACATTAGTCGAGCCCCAATGCCCAGATATTACTGCTACATCACGGAAACCTGTAAATTGTTGCACCTAAACCAGACGATGTGATGGATGACTCGACCGGCAATGATCCAGGTCTTGCCGTCGAGAAGTCGTTTGCTCAACATCTGGTTTCTGAACTCATTGGGCATGCATAAAGTACAAAAGTATCAAGAGTTCTTGACACTCCAGAATGTTTTCAGTTGTGGGACCACACTATGATAGGGAACCAGAAATGAAAAGACAGGGAACCAGAAATGAAAAGCATGTCATACTTTGACCCCTTTTCTGTGTGAAGCATAATTTCTGGTATCTCAGTCGTGACATTGATCGAATATTATTAACAGAAGCGTGAAAGTAAACTTACGTACTCACTCGAATCTTTTCCTTCCTAACGATTTCCTTTTTCCTATCCCTAAGAGACATCAGATGCTGAGAATATTGTGCGGGGAACGATTCCCTGACACCAGGTTAGAACTGATCTTCAGTAAATCATGCTTGTCGTAAGAGGCGATTAACGGGGTCGGGTGGTCAGGCAGACGTGGTTGACTCATGTGATCGTAGATTGTGTAGATCGATGCTCATGTAGTTGTTCACCGGATTGTCGGGTTCAGACTCGAACACTTACAGACCGCTGCCATAGAGCTAGAGTATTGCTGACTGCAGCACAAAACAACACGTGAAGCCGATAACGACGTATGGTGTTAAGTCACACTGGACTCACAGCAAGCGAAGACGATTAGATGACCGCATAAACACTAGTGAGTGAGTTTAACTTTAAGCCGCTTTTTACAATATTTCAGCACTATCACGGAATATAGAAACCAGAAATGGGCTTCAGTAGATTGTCTCGTCCACATAGCTGCAATACATTGCACTTTGTTTCTGCAGTGAATGGGAACCCGGTGACTGGTAACCTTCTAGTGCCTCACAGGAAGCATCGGTTATACGGGTATTAAAAGGTTAGCGTCATTATTTTCGAATTTATTCTTCTATTTATTTTATTTACTCTTCTTGGGTTATGGTAGACTTAGTAATATGGTATCTACATCAACGAAAAAACGTTCCGACGGATATGGATAAAAATTGAAGACAATGATCCGTCCGTCATGTACTGAATTATTCGGAGTAAATATGAACTATGAAATTGGAACTCTACTATTTCTACATTAAACATGAATCAGGACCCACAAAGCGATCGCAAAGAAGATCACAGATGGCCTTTTCGTTGAGGCTTTGTGGGACCTGAATTATATTTTATGCGGACACTAGTCGAGCCCCAATGCCCAGACATTACTGCTACATCACGGAAACCTGTAAATTGTTGCACCTAAACCAGACGATGTGATGGATGATTCGACGGGCAATGATCCAAGTCTTGCCGTCGAGAAGTCGTTTGCTCAACATCTGGTTTCTGAACTCATTGGGCATGCATAAAGTACAAAAGTATCAAGAGTTCTTGACACTCCAGAATGTTTTCAGTTGTGGGACCACACTATGATAGGGAACCAGAAATGAAAAGACAGGGAACCAGAAATGAAAAGCATGTCATACTTTGACCCCTTTTCTGTAAGATAAGTTGAACGTATCACATTGTCACCACGGCTGGGTTTGAACTTACAGTTGTCTTTGGAGAAAATATATCGGACAAATTATAACTGTGTTCTATCGTACAATGCTTCCAAAGTATAAAATACCGTCTGATGTGAACATTACAAATCATAATCGCGTTTGGTCATTGTATGGGATAAGTTTAAGATCATTGTTTTTCGAAAAACGTCCCTTGGGTGCTTTAAGAACAATTTGTGGAGTTCCCCGAGGCACTAGATATGTGAAAATATCTAAAGAAACATATTCCAAATAGTTCCAAAACGTTGGTCCGCCACAAAATGGTAAACAACTCTGATGGCAAACTATTTTCTGATGGTAGATATCTTTCAGATCCCGTTCCCTCGCGTGTTTTCTCAATTACTCGTTACGGATTTGTTCCAACTTAAAAGGTATTGAATGCAAAACTGAAAACAATGCAAAATAATCAATGACATTCTTTCTACCACAAGTTTATGGAACAATTTACCATCAGACCTGGCGATGACGTGTGCCATGGGTTCTTCACATGACTTACAGTAACAACGATGATGATGTGCAATAACTATATCTGAACTATCGATCGTAAATGTGTGAAATCTTTCACCCCCGACTCAGAGTAGGATGTAGCGACTTGAATGCCAATGCATGTGATAGACACATCTCTAAAGACACTCCTTGTTCCTACAGTTCAATAGCATACTGCTCATGACTTCTTTATATGTCAAAATGATAGTACCTTGAGATCAAATACTTTAAAGCCATGAAATTTAATCGCTCTTTTGTACAGTATGGAATTACTTCAGAAACTGTAGACGTTAATAAGAACATTTGGGCGGGCATTAAGGAGTCAAAAACGAAAACAAATGGCTCAAATTGATCATTAAAATTAATATGAATATGTATCTTATCCCCCATACCTTCCACCATATTCTCTGGCATTATCTATTATCAATTATCTACTGTCTATTTCTACTTTGATGGTATTTTTATCACTTGTAGTTTGTGTAATACTGGAGCAGTACTTATTTAAGTCCCAATATTTGTATACCGATTCAATCTGGGTACAGATTACGGAAAACCGTATATCTGTTTGAAGCAATATGCCACATGACGATCTATAGGATACATACAGCGCACACATTCATTCAACTAGTACAAGCACAAGGCGCTGGTATTTGTCCCTCGGTCACTGGATATCAATCTCAACGTCAACATTGTATCATCAATCTCAATTCACTGAAGATCATACACCTCTTGCAGCCACTAGGTGCACCGACTTATCGAGGCTTTCCCATCCTTTCGAGGTACCCATTCACTGTTGGGTGGACTGGGACACAGTTACTGAGTACTCTAGTCCACGTTTACTGCACGTTGCTGTACCCGCAATTAAGTGTTTGCATGTATTCATGAGGCCACCATCTGGTCATATACGTGGATTCATGTAAGAGCATGGGAGTTGTGGGAAGACTTGAAGAATCTGCACACAAAGGTGACTCCAAAGTTTGTACACCCAGTCAGTGGGACTAGAACTCGGCACCTCACACTCGCTGGATCACCATGTTAAGGTTTCTCATAGGCTTACAGTTAACATAGAGCTGCGAGTGCTTTGTGGGTTGTGTCTCTGCAGTTTCGGTAAATCCCAAACAAGCAATACGCTACATGCTGGTTTTGTTTCACTTTTAATGTATGCTTTTCTCTAAAACTTTTGAAACCCAATATGAAATTTATGCATAATACAGAAATGTAGAAGGTTATCTTGCGCTTGTTACTTGGAAAATCAATATATAACATGGTGGTCATGTGGCTGCAAATTCATTTCATACCACAATCTCAATTCAGTTCAAAAAAAAATGCACAATATTTTTTTTTAATGCAAAAAGTAACGGAGTGGTTAGACACACATTAAGCAAGGGTTAATTCCATTTTCAGTTCCATAAAAAACTAGGCACGCAAAGTAGTTTGTTCATTACCCTCACATTGCTGAAGGGAATGCCGAAATAATCTGAATTAAGTCCTAATTATGGATGGGAGATTCGTACCACTGGAATGAGGTTAGTGCTGGAAACTGGTTGAAATCTCACAATTAATGAGTGTTTCATTATCAACGAACAATTATCGAAGAAAGTTTCTTCGCGTCATTTTTTCAGATGTTCCTAGTATCCACGTTGTAATTGCAGACATGCATATCATGATGCAACTTGCTACTTTAACGTGATGTCTAATATAACATCAACATACATTTCCTGGAGTCTTCACGGAATATTCTGTCATAGCTGTTCAGTTAGCAAGGTGATTTATTCTAAGAATGAAACAAGTTTTCAGGCCGAAACACCTTTTTGAGGTATGTTCCATTGTTAATAGGTCCAAAATCGTTTGTGTTCGATATCGTGGTCGATTGGTCGCTGCGACTAATCTCAGATCATTTTAAGCTCGTAACATCACAAAGTGAGGAAGGACTTGGATATTCTGTATTAAACACGTATAATCCCATCCATGCATACACGCACAAACACTCAAAACGCGTGGCACGTACATCCTGTAGTGCATTTTTCCTTGTAGCAATTATAACATGTATTTTAAGTATTGGGATATTAGTAATAAGACAATTTCAATATGACAAAAGTTGCCGTCTTAACCGTTCACATTTAGGACGCCATGTTTTGAAAGTTTTAACAAAAGTCACAAACATACTGAACCATTTATGAGTACTAACACACTTTTTATCTCAATTTCATAAAACTAAGGCTACACAAGCAGAACCCTGGGGATTTATTTTCACCGTTTCAATTTCACCAAAAGACCTAATGTTTTTAAGCATACATAACCATAAAACCATGTTCTCAGGCACGCTACCAATAAAGGCTTAAAAACGTTTTCACGTACTTTCTGTAAACCTAGCATACTTAATCCATAAAGGTTACAACGTTGAAGATGTCTCTCATTGGCATTTCAAAAGTTGAGGTGATGAAGAATGATGACAACTGTTATTGTCATACGTCTTCTTTTACTCTGTAAAAGGCGACGTTTCGACACGTGCTTGACAATGACGTTGGAATCTATCTCGGAACGTCACCTGTCACACAATAAAAGAAGAGGTATGTCCCATTCTGCACTGAAGACGTTAAACTCGTCAGCTCACCTGATCAACACTCCATGAAGTCTTTGGGTCTCATAATCCAGGTGTTTAACTAAAGACAGGTCTGACCCGTTCATGCTGAATATATCTTTGCTGACACCGACGACGTCATACGTTACGTTGTCATCCGGGTCTTTGGCTTCAACCGAGAAGATGACCTTGCCAAGGGCGGTGTCTTCAGGGACGTCAATCTGGGTGACGACACCAGGCCAGGGGGTAAGGAACACTGGAGGTTCATCTGCGGAAACCGAATCAGTATGTTACGCCCATCCTTCCATCCTACTACATATCTGCATATCTAGCCTCATCCATCCATCTATACAGATATCTATATACTCCAAATTCATCTATAAATCCAGTCATCCATCATCTGTCTTTCCTTTCCAGGTATCTTTGTCAATTAATAACCCAGTCATCAGCCATCATTTGTCTGTCGTTTTTATGTCATCCAGCCAATCAGCCAACCAGCCAACCAGTCACCCAGTCATCCAACCCTTCATTCATCCAACCATCCATCCAAACGGCCAGACAGCCAGTGTGCCAGCCATCAAGCCACTCAATTGACCAGTCATCAAGCTATCCAACCAGCCATTCATCCAACCAACCGTTGATGCATCCATCCAGTCAACCAGTCACCCAGCCATCCAACCATTCATTCATCCAACCAGCTGTCCAACCGGACAGATAGTTAGTCTGCCAGTCATCCAACCAAGCAGTCATCAAACCATCAAGCCATCCAACCATCCATTCATCCAACCAACCAATGAGCTAACCGTCCGTCCAACGATTAAACAATCCAACCATAAAGACAATCATCCATCGAAACAACAATTCATCAAATCATCAAATCCAACCAACCACCCATCCAAACATTCAGCCATCCAACCATCGACTGATGCTCTCAGATGAACACGGTGTCGCCCAAGGAATATACAAGTGAAGCAACAACAGTCATACCCTTTGAAATTTTCCAATTTCCTCTTTTTTTCATCCCCGTAAAGAGTGAAACATCCACCAGTGGATCTTTTATGTGATGTAGAGTTCGTAGTATTTCGTTCTGTCCAACATGATTACCAATCCCTGCTGAAACCACACCGGACATCGCCCAGTTTATCCAGAATGTCTTATAAGCATTACAATCGAGCAGTTTCTTAGCGTAAGAGGAAGTTTTCGTTCCTCCCCTAGCGGAGCGTGTTGTCAAAACGGAATTTGGTTGTCCTTTCTTTTCAATTATGTAAAAAACAGCCTCTTTGGCCTTCTTTGTCTTTATCATCACACCAGCTTCTTTGCATGCCTTCACCTCGAAGACTAACTCTTGGCGACATGCATCCCGATTCTTCACAGGCACACTTTTGGTCATGGCGCCAATTGTGCGGTAGATCTGTACATCACCTTGTAAGAGACATAGATCATAAGATTTACTTAATAGTTGACTGCGAGCATCACCTTTTAACAGACATAGATAACGTCATTTACTGAACAGTTCATTGCCAGCATCACCTTGTAACAGACATGGATAAGGTCATTTACTGAACAGTTCATTGTCAGCATCACCTTTTAACAGACATAGATAACGTCATTTACTGAACAGTTCATTGTCAGCATCACCTTGTAACAGACATAGATAACGTCATTTATTGAACAGTTCATTGTCAGCATCACCTTGTAACAGACATAGATAACGTCATTTATTGAACAGTTCATTGTCAGTATCACCTTGTAACAGACATTGATACTGTTATGAACTTCATCACTGAACACAGTCGGCTTCACTTTGTAATAAAGACTATTTGGTGTCCATAAGAAATATTTCCTAACAGCAGAGTCGATGTGCTCGATTCTGTCTGTAACCATAAGCAAGAGCTACGTTGCCAAGTGTTTGCGAAAAAAGGTGAGAGTATCCTGTCCCTCAGAGGTATTTGTTGCAAAAAGCATTCAACGAAAAGTCAGTTGCTCACATAAAAATATACATGAAGCTCCTGTCGGTAATACAAAGCCATTAGTTTTTATCAAATCCGAAATTCAGGAGGCCGTTTGAAGTAAAAGGATCCGACTTGTACACAGAATTAATGACGTGATGTTTCATTAACGGACGGCTACACATTCATAGTCATCCAACAGAATGACTATTTTCAATCAAATGAGTTAATTGTACGCCACACTAACAATTATATCCCATGTTCTTATAGAACAAATTTGATTGCTACGACACCTTGCCGTTTTTTGTTGTTTTTTCTGTAAGTTGAATATAATTCGTTTGTACGAAACTTTAAGGATTAAGCATATCACCACTAAAATGGCCCTCCCTATAGATATACGGCTGTGCTTACTTCCAATGAATTGGGGACCCGTGGATGTCCGGGGCAGAATAGGCCTTCAGCAACCCATGCTTGCCATAAATGGCGACTGCGCTTGTCGTAAGAGGCGACCAAAGGGTTCGGGTGGTCAGGCTTGCTGAGTTGGTCGACACATGTCATAGGTTCCCAATTGCGCAGATCGATGCTCATGTTGTTGGTCGCTGGATTTTCTGGTCCAGACTCGATTATTTACAGACCGTGGCCATATAGCTGGAATATTGCTGAGTGCGGCGTAAAACTAAACTCACTCACCTTAATGTTGAGCCCATTTACTTGCTCATTCACTCACACACTCCAATGAATTGGTAAGTTGGTTTGTTTTCTATCGCTGTTTTGATGTTTATCGGCAATATTCCAACTATGTGTCGTTAGTCTGTAAACTATCGATTCTGGACCGGACAGTCTGGTGATCAACTGCACGAGAATTGATCTACGCAATTAGGACACCATGCCGTGCCAAAAAAGTCATTGATCCTGACAACCCCATCTCGTTGATCGCCTCTTACGAACATGGATTACTGATGATTAATTCTATTCCTGATCTTCACGAGTCACTATTTTCAAGCTTTTGTCTCATTTACAGAATCGCATACGAACTGCCGGAATGGTGCTTCAAAGGGTCGTGAAGGTTGCCTGTTCAAATTGTTTTGCATCAGCGTTGTTCACAAGTGGTTGTATGCCTTGTCAACGAACTTTACAATGCCAACAAACTAAGGCACCAGTCGACACCCATATACAGTCGATGTTTGATCTATGCCAATTGGTACGATAGCTTTACATTGAGTTAATCTATGAGTAGCACCACAATATCTCAGTTCTTGATATGCCTCACCAAATGTTTAAAACATTCTACCATTCAAACTTTACGAAATAATTATATTATTTATAAAATCGAATAATTCACATTGCCATGATTGAAAGAGATATAAGGACATTATGAAATCCTGGTAGATAATTTATTTGTTCCAGTGGAATATCTCTTTATTCCAATTAATTTGTTATTTTTTCGGGTTATCTTTCTATTTTCAAATATTTTCTCGTTTTATTTTAAGTTTCTTTGAACAAACAATTTCGAAATTATGAAAATAACCGAAATTTCATGCAAATAACTGAAATGAGAAGATTTAAACCGATGCAATGAAACAATAACAAATCGAATTTATAAAGACACTTCAGTTACGGAAGAAATAATCGAAAATATATTCGAAATAACAGAAAAAGATCGAACATTCGGCAAATATGAACATATGACTGAAATAACGAATACGTTTGGTCAAAAAAGAGATTTATTCACCAGAAGTCTCACGATCAGGTTTTATGTAGAAATATAATGGCTATCCCTCTTGAGAGGAAAATACATACAATAAGTAAAACAGTGCTACACTGTGAATATCATATCAGAAGTTACACAGAATGGATGATAGTTACATTACAATAAATATTCATGAGTTAACCGCGTCCCATAAGGATATATCGTAAAGACGATCATATGGTAAACCCTTTAGTTAACTTCACGCTTTCCCATATTGCACTTGGAGGGTGGAGGTCTGCCGATAAGTACACTGATTCTGACCTACATGTGAACGCAAAAGTCCGGCCAATGGAGTGAAGTGAACGTATGGTTACAAAGAGGGCAAGATATGAGATGATTTGGTACAGGTCAATGAGCATTGCGAATTTTGGGATATACAATCACAATTCTGTAAGTTTATAAAATGCAGCTCGGCCATTGTGCAGCTGCGTCAAGCTGCTGTTGTACTGCAGCATGCAACAGCAGGGTTCTTACACAGTTCCTACTAACATGGCAGACTAGGCTGTTATTATGCAGCTGTATAGACCAGGCTGTTATTGTACAGCTGCACGAAACCAGGCTGTTATTATACAGCTCCACACAATCCGACTGTTATAACAAAATTGCACGGAACCACACTTTTATTATACAGCTGCACTGAACCAAACAGTTGTTATAAAAGTTCACAGAACCACGCTGATATAGTACAGCTGCATGTAACCACACCACGGAAGTAAATTGTTATTATAAAGCTGCTCGGAACCAAACTGTTATCATACAGGAACGTGGCGGCTGTCTTAGTGTCATGAAATATGACAGTAATTGTGCAGCTACATCGAAATGCTATGCAGGTTACAGTTTTAGTACAAGAAGAAGAATATGGAGGTGACCAGACGTTTGACGTCAAGATGGATCTGTACAGAAATGGCTGACCATGATACAGCTGTACAGAACATTGTGGCCGTGTTACAGTAGCACACAGTGTCCTAGCGGCTGTACAGAATTCGACGACATAAGACATGTAGACTAGAATATAATATTTATCTACTACTTTACAAATCAATACCAATTTGTGGAGATAACATGTGAAAATGGGCTTACCATTTATTTTTAAGGTTGACAATAGATCATATTGATATATATATAATATTGATAAGAGTTTAGTTAGGAAGACGAAATTATGCCTTATAGGATCATAATTCAGATTTATACTGAAAAGTGTTGTACTTTCACCAGTGAGGATGAATCAACGAATTTGTGTAAGAAGAACAAACAGCGCCTCGGATGCCTACAGCAGCGGAAAGCTGTGCTACAGTTCCATATAACTGCAGATCGATGCTCATGTTGTTGATCACTGGATTGTCTGGCCCAGAATCGATTATTTACACACCGCCGCCATATAGCTGGAATATTGCTGAGTGCGGCATATAAAACTAAACTCACTTTTAACGTCAGAAAGTCGTTGATTTATCATCACGGCCTGCCTTAAAGGTCACATGCAACGTAAAATACAACTTTGCAGATTCTGGTACCTTTAGGTATGCACTTACCGAAACAAATAATAAAAAATGCCAATTCAACCTATAAAGTTGAAAAAAACGCGATGAAAAAAAAGCCCGCGAAATCGAAGTTCAAACGTTTCACTAAATGCCCCCCAGCGCTGGGGGGAAAACTGGTTTCAACAGATGTGCTGCGCTGCGTCCATAACGCATGCGCAGTGAATAGGTTCACGGAGCTTGAAACAGTATGCATGCCCAGCGTCTGAGGTCGTGAGCAGTAGTCTAATCTCGGTTGTGTACACAAACAAGTGAATAATCTACTCGTTACGTAAAAAAACTTGTTGATTGTGGTAAGCAGTCTCTGTCACAGAGAAAGCTCATTGTCTGGTTTATTCACACCTATATGTCTGCCTGCCTGTCTGCTAAAGACAACATGCAGTACACAGCTTCAATCATTGACCATGTGCAATTTGAGCTTAACACCTATCAGACTATACGACATAAAGAAAATGAGTTGATTTATGACTCGTGCACCCGAGCCCCGTCTCTGCCACATTATGTAACTAGGCACGTGTGATACACATGACATGTTTTTATGTCTGTGGGTTGCAAAAAAAAACTACATTCACTTTTTTCGGATGACTGGATCTGACGGAAACTGGTGCAAACTCTTGTCAGTTTCAAGTCCTGCTTTGTACTTAGACGAATGACAGATTCCAGCCACGCAGTAGTTTACCATCTTTACTGACATGATTTTTTATTGGATCGAGCGGAAATTCAGAAAACATGTATTTTCAAAATCCAGCATCTCTATATACATTCTTCATGGATAACAACTTCTTTTAGTGTGTATGATTTTGTTTGACAACGGTATATGAATCCATACTGAAACGACGCATCAAGTACACAAAAAGAAGTTGTTATCGATAAAGAATCTCACTTTCATGTGACTCGCCATACTTCTAAAATGCCCATCAAACAGATCACCTTTCTGTACACACAATGAACCCTCAGCATATCAGCAAATGAAACAGCCAATCAGAGGTCGTCGTTACACTTGAGTGCACATCCACAAGCTATGACTGGGTTCGGTCTCCCGTGGGCTTCGTTTCGGGGGAAGTAAGCCCAAGTACAAAATATTGCACTTTTGAATCGCGATTGTACGCTTATAATTTTGTTTATTTGTTTTTTTAAAAGAGGCAGTGTATATTATACGTCATGAATAAGTGATAAATGTGTTTTAATTATGTTTGATTTTTTGGTTGCATGTGACCTTTAATATGGCCAATAAGTCCGCTTAGGTGTAGGTCGCATGGAACCCACGTATGATATCTTGATCACTTGTAACCCCACCTCGATAACACTGGATCGTGGTACGGGCAAGGGAAGTAACTCTGTACATAAGTGCCTAAGACTACACGGCTACAAATGGCCATTATTACAATCGTTGTAATCGATTTATTCAGTCAGCAGTCTATTGCCACGGCTTCCATAAGAGGTTTTCATATTCACAAACCAGCGCTTGAATTATTCTTACATTCCAAATCTACACATATATTACAGCGAAGTATACGTTTATCGCATTAAGAACGTATGTATGAATTTCAAAGATGACTCCTGAAATTTACATACATGTACATGTTTGTCGGCCAATATACAACGACGCACAGAATGTACGAGGTTCCAAAACATCAGGACCTTAACGCAACGATCTAACTATCCCCTAATTAACTGACTATGGTCCTGTCTTTCTGTGGTTTTCCTTGAACATTGATAGCAGTATTGTTATTACGGTGGGTAATTAATCTATTATATCACTCATTGTTTGGGGATGCAACTGTTTATTGACATTTATCACAACACTTGGAAATAGGAACGACATTTGTATATAGCAGCTACATCAGGAAATGCTAACAAAGCCCTTGAGAAGCTTCTCGTTGTTAAACACGTAATGAAGAAGTTGGCATTTAATTGAAACCGTGCATATATTGTTTCGTGGAAGCTTCAATACAGAACAGAACAGAACATAGGTTTATTTCGTTTTATGCTGGAAGACAACGGCATATGGAGATCACGATGATTATAAATACTGGGCAGCAAAAACATTCAACTGTTTTTACAACAAAACACATTAACATGAAGGCTTACTTTCATGAGATTTCATTTTTTAACTTGCGCCTCTTTTACTGTTCAGTATACATTTGGTAATAGGGCTGGTAGTCGAATGTAAGACATTTACCATACCAATAATTAATAGTAGTACATCGTACTTTCTTCTAGTCAGAGGACTTCCATCTACATTTTCACGTAAATTGTACAGAAAAGGTGACTTAATAATTCAATTTCCCAGTGACAAGTACCTGGACATGAAACAAGAAACACAAAGTTTTAGTGGTGGCTGAGCGGGTTAGGCTGAGGGTGTGGATTCGAAAATCCCGAATAGGGAAAACTGAAAAAAGTACTGGAATTTGTACTTTACGAAGAAAGTGTAATCCCAACTATAACATATGTTACAAAGTTTTCGTAGTTGACAAACTTTTTCATTTTGCAACAGTTCACAACTTTAGCAGTGTTTGGTCATTTGTGACGATAACGTTTAATAAATTGGTTTCTAGAATCAACAAAATAGGGACATTCTAAAATGGCATGGTTGTCATCACCGATAGATGTATTTCAGAGAGTACATATACGCTCGTGTAAAGGTACAAAATTCCATCGGTACGCCGATCTCAACTGATAGACGGTGACACGAATATGTGTGACACGAATATGTGTGACACGAATATGAAGAATGCTGATATCATTTAGAGTCCGAAATTTGATTAGGATCAGTAACTAAGTTAAGCAATACACAAATATTTCACACAGCAGTACACCTCTATAGTCTCAGTTAGATCAATACATCGAAAATACTCAACAACTTCAGCTCGGCATGGATTCGGATAAGGAAAATTGCGGATCACTGGTTCATATGAAATAACATTAAAGGAATTTACGGATGTCAACATCTTAATTTGGGGAGCCTGACGTTTCAGGGTATATTTATGTTCCTCAATGAAAACCCAGGAAACGGTTAGGTCTATAAGTACATAGGAAACAAATAGGATACTTAGTAACATATAAGTAGTTAATTGGAGCTGATTGGCAATGGCCCTGGTGGAACAGAAGCTGGGGATTAATCCAGACATGAATGAAGAGATTACAAAATGCAATTAATTTTTTTAATGAATGATATATGTGGTCCATATGAACATATGAAGTACTCGAGGGGCAGTGAAAATATTAACAGATTGGGACTCTTCACGTCAGAGTCTCCACTTCACATTGTTTATGTCACCACATTTATGAACCAAAAAGTAGAACTGTGGAGTGTGAGTGAGTGAGTGAGTGAGTGAGTGAGTGAGTGAGTGTGGTTTTACATCGCTCTTCACACTATTCCAGCGATATCACGGCGGGGGAAACCGGAAATGAGCTTCACTGACAGTACCCATGTGGGTACATGAACCCAGGTCTTCGGCGTGAAGATCGCACGCCTTAACCATTACGTTTCCATACCAACCCCGCTAATTGTAGATGTGGCTGTTTTGTATACTCGTCAGTTCAATGAAGCCCATTATTGGTGCCCACCACCACGATATTGATGGACTGTTGCTAAAAATGGCATAAACCCATCTCACTTACTGACTGTTCGTGAGGCCTGAAAATGAAGGCCTGAGAATATTTTGACACATGTGTTACATCATTAACAAGGCCTCTACGTCACGGCTAAGATCCCCAAACCACTACGACGAGATATAGGGAAGTACCGACAGACTACAAAGATGCCGTGTGCAGTCCCCAGAACATCATCTGACGCTGCGATTCCACAGATGAGTTCCTTCTATACATCACTTGAACAAAAGCAGAACAATGAATCTCGACTTTCTGCACTCGTGGGAACCTAAGCCCCTCCAGAGATCTTCCTCATGGCTGAAGGGAAGTTTCAAGTTTCTCTTGAAGTATAAGATCATTTGTATACAATTCATGCGTTTGATAGTGCACTCCCCTGTGTATATTCCCTTCCACCTAACATAAAGCAGTCAGTCTATGACGATTGTCTTAACCTACCTCTCCAAATCGCAACTGCAATCCAATCAGTTTTTCAAATGGTTCGAAGGAAAGGCTGTCTTGACATGTGCCACAGAACATACAGCGCAGGATTCTATCTGCAGGTGGAGTAGTACGCCAGTGATCACTTGAATGAGTGAGTGAGTGAGTGAGAGAGGGAGGGAGGGAGGGAGAGAGTATGATTTACGCCGCATGTAGCAATATTCCCAAGTCAAAACACTGATAAAAGAACAGTCTCGTTTTCTGTTTACTTGGTTCCGTCCTATTTCGCAACATAGTGCGATGACTTCATTTTACTGAATATATGAATGTTGATAAGTATGATTTGACACGTCAAATCACCAGTATATTGCAACACTTCGCTTATTCTAATCCTTGCAAAAACGTCGTACAGCGTGCGCTGTCGTACCCCGAGCCCTGACAAACAGAAACCTGGAAATCGTGAAAATCTCAAAATGGGGCTCTGTCGCTAGAAAACTTTGGCGGTCTGGTACGGAGTTGATATTACATCAATCTCATCGAGAGTTACAGATCAACATTAGATAATCGCTAAAACCACATAACAGGTCTAACCACAGAGCCAAATGCATTGTGAATCATTCCATGACCTCATCAAACAGGGGCAGTCTGTGATTTCTTAGTTAAGGTATGCTGCCTAAACCTCGACATAGAATATAGAAATATGGTGCTATTAAAGTATAAAGTTAAACTTCATTTGTAAATACCATTGTATTATGAAACAAGAAACTGGAAACTCAGTGTAACCAGAGAGCTGTTTGTGGTGTCTATTTTCACTTTCACATGAGAAAATTCTGATCGGCTGAAGAGTAGGTCATTGTCTGAATAGGTTATTGGGACTCGGTATGCCACTATCACGGCGGGGCCAACAGAAGAGTCTTTCGCACATTGTACCCATGAGGGGAATCGAACCCAGGTCTTCAGCGTGACAAGGGACCGCTCTAACACGTAAGCTACCCCTCCGCCTGAAGCAAGACATTCCCATGCAACGACAGTCTACTTTGAGGACACTTGTATTGATCAACCACACCATCGGTACAGGCCTTTGTAGTCCTCATTTGCAGGGGCAAATTTGACTCCGGTGGGAGGCCAATTACCCGAGGGCATAGGCCAAAGGGGATGCGAGAGGAGAGGGGGGGGGGGGGGCGTTACGTGTTGACCTCACATGTCTGTTTACGGCATCTGTTAGCAAGACATCGAGTGTAGTTAACAGAGGCTAGACTGTGAAATGGAGAAAACTGACTTTCAGTGGATAGAAATGTCAACAATGACCATGGACTGAATTTCGTCGTCTGTGTTCATGTTTTAAGAAATTGTCTGATTAATGTACGACATCCGGACGTAGAACAGGAAGACAGGTTTGGTCGTCAAACCGATTTGAAACTCAGATAGACGATGTCCACTTTTTAGCTCTCGCCGACCAATGTATTCCAGTTTCATATATCGCTGACTTTTACGTCCGTGGATCTGCCCAAACACGCTGTGTATGACCAAGCTGTCCATGATATGGGAAACGGAATGATGATACTCGGAAGCTGAGGAAACAGAACATATTAAGGACCTACAGACCTGTTACAATCAGAACCGTGATAGTACAGGTGAATTCTAAGCAAAGGATGAACTCTTGGGTCATCTCCTCGGTCAAAACTTCAGATCGGCAGAAACAGTTAGCCTCCAAATGACCTTAAAAGATGGCATCCGTCAAGAAGGTCTGTATCTGGTTTCCATGACAATGTGGCAGTCACGAACGCTATCTGCCTTGAGGTTCAGCAATGAAGGGGCAATTCATTAACATGGAACTACGTCAGTTGAAAGAAAATATATCATCTCAGATGATAGACAGATAGTTCCTTTCCGGTTTTCGGCTGATTTCATCTGTGCACACGTCACAAAAGGCAGCGACTGCAGCTGCATCAATGGCCTTGAATTACCTCCCCTTGCCCTTTAACTCCTCAGCTAAACACCGTGCACTGTGTTTAGACCTAAATCTCAAATCACGTGATTTTTCCATTTCAAGTTACGCCGCTTTTACAGCCTTCCTGCAATACCAACGTGGGGGCATCCGAAGTGGACTTCATAAACGTACATGTAGGGAGTCGGCGTGGCGAGAGAACGCTTGAACTACAGCGCTACCGAACTACCCCTTGAGACGAGGTGATCACCGTCCTGTCATTTTTTTTCGGTGACAAAGATCATAACATTACTGTTTCATGGATAACAAATCTGTATGTAAGATTATCACCTTCCGACTCTTCTAACTTTCACTAGTAAGTGAGTTTAGCTGTAGCCCACTTTTAGCAACATTCCAGCAATATTACAACGGGGAACATCTTCACACATTGTACTCATCTGTGGGAGGATCGAATCCGGGTCTACGCTGTGACGACGATCGGCACCTTAACCACTAGGCTACCTCACTATCCCTCTAATTTGTAGTCGTATACACACACACACACACACACAAAGAGAGAGAGCGATATGTGTGTGTGTGTGTGTGTGTGTGTGTGTGTGTGTGTGTGTGTAGATTTGCATATCGATATTTTTTACAAGCCCTGCCAACAAACTTTAATCTAGTGCCTTAATAGACATTGTGCAAAGTTTACCTGACTAAAAAATTAACTGCTCTCCTCGCCCCCTTGGGATAGCTGTTTTTTAACTACACCACACGCAATTCAAAACTTTCAGAGAGATTTCCCATGCAGTCAAAAGCTTGGTAATCAATATGTGTGCTTAGCGAAAGCGCCATGGTTTAGTATTCATGGTCTGTGAAGCAAAATATAGTACCATACTCAGACTTTACGTACGTTTCATGATCAGTAAAGACGTCTTAAGTTGGCTATAATGTATTCCACACTTAGACAATACAGCTCTTGTTGTAACATTGCACTTTAAAAATGATTTTAACATAAAAGAGATAGGAATGTATGTATGTGGGTTTACTTGTTAGAGTGAGTGAGCGAGTGTGTGGTGCGTATTGTTTTGCGTCGCTTTTAGCAATATACCAGCAATATTTCGTGGGACATGGGCTTTGTACACTGTAGCCATGTGAGAAATCGAAACCAGAAGGGGAACACTTTAACCACTAGCCTACCTTTTGCCCTGTCAGACAAGTGCATAACTGCGGACTTGTACACAAGCATGCTTGCGGGATGGTGTCGGAGTGCAATCGTAATCGCAAACTCGACGTCGAGTAAATGAGGATGGTGTACGCCATTACAGAAATATCAGGGGATGCGTGCACTAGAAATTCGCTTCGCATATTGTACCCATGTGTGAGGAATCAAACCCGGGTCTTCGTCCACAGCTTTAATCACCTGAGCCCGTACTCTCGAAACGTTCTTAGCCCTAAGAATTCTTAACTTTGATCGTAGCCAATATGTTAAGAATGGGCTTAAGAAGTTCGTAGGGCTACGAACGTTTCGAGAATAGATAGCCAGACTACCCAACAACACCAAACTCGAAGTCTAACGAAATATTTTGGCTAGTCTGTGCAGTTAACAGATTCAATTTGGTTGTATTTTGTGAATTATGTATTAATATTTGTAAAATTTACAAAGTTTCAACGTGACACACATTATTCGCATTTGGGTAAGCTACAGCATCTAAAACATTGAATTATTTCAATCTGGAAAGCTGAGATACAAACAACGAATATCAGTGTTCGGTTTCATACATATATAATTATTCACTAACTATCACAACCTTCTTGCTCATAAGTGCTCATTCGATTGATCACTGGATTGACTGGTCTAGACTCCATCAAGTACAGACATCCGTCATATAGCTGATATATTGATGTGTGTTGCGTTTACAAAAAAACACTAACAAACAAAGAAAACATATTTCGTTCAGTTACTTCAGTTTACATATTTGGACAACTTCACCTCTCATATATATGTAGCAATTTGCTGTTTGTAACTATGTAGGTTCGTCGGCTGAATGATAAGCTGAATGAGCCATTATGTTCAACGGATCTCAGACTTGCAAACTCTGGAGCAGGTCTAGGCGATCTAGCTCAGCAGCTTAAGTCAAGAATGGATTCATCAGGAACTAGGTTTTAAGAAAGCAAGAGTTTGTAGCAATGGCATTGTTAGAATTCAAGTTCAATGAATTGACGATCAGAACTCGTTTGGATAAAGCTAATCTGCAGGTTCGGTAACGACGAGTTGTAGCACTGACAAAAGTGAAAACACCAAGGACACACACTAAAGTTCCTCTGGATGACGGAAATAGTGAACTGCCAAATTTCCTCTTGCAAATTTCAAGTCAAGATTTCTGGGAAGAGCACGAGCGTTTCCAAACATACTGGTATTGTCAGGCAAGATGTAATCGACAGCTTGGGAGGGAGGGTTGAGGGTCTACAACGATGCTTCGGGGTCACCACTGACGCCAAGACGCCAAGGTTTATGGAAGAGTTTTACTCAGAACTCTTTATTTCTTGCATTATCACAGATGTGGTTAACACAGTTGTATATAATCTGGTATGTTCTCTGAGACTAGTTTATGCCAGAATGATGTATATCTCATATTGATTCTTATACTCAAAGGCTCTCTTCCAAAATCACCATAAAGCCTATAATTTGGGGTGCTGTTTCTCAATCCGGAAGCTAAATTTAAGTGAATTCTTTCTATTATTTCTAAGTTCTCGTGTCCTCATATCTCTGAGCCACACAGTAGAATTGGAATAACCATAACACCAAATGCATCGAAAAGACAATTAAAATTAAAATTAAATTAACATTCACGGATTTCTTCAAAGGGCAATACATTGCCTTTTTGGCGCTCTCCGGAAGTACTTTAATTGCTTGGACAAATCGCCCATTCCAGTGAAATGTAATTCCAAGGTAATCGTATGTATCAACAATATTTATAACTTCAGTTCCAAAGGTAAAGTGAAATTTCGAACATTTCGCGGGGCCTCTTCCAAAGATAACAACTTTTGTTTTTGATAGGTTTACTTTAAGTTTCCATTCACGAAACTACTACCGAGGCGACATTCTGGCGACGGGCGTTCTGCCATCTGTGACACGCGTGGCAAGGCTCTCTGTCTTCAGTAGGTGAACATGCGTTCATACTTTACATATGTCGTATCTGAATACCCCCAGCAGCAAAACATCACCAAAACGTTATTGTCAGCCATCAGCCCCGACCTTCTATAAAGCAGGATTGGAACATTTGGAAACGTCAAAGGCAACCCCCTACATTAGCCGAACGCGTTAAAGCGCTGCAAGTAGAGTGGGAACGATCCCTTCGATTTGTCTTTGGGAGGCTGATTTGAGCCATGCTATGCCCGGTATGAACGCATAATTTAATAATTGAATCACTTGGCCCATTGAATAAACAATGACAAACGTTCCAATTTTGACTGCACTCCTTTCAGTCTTCTTTCTGGGTTTTCAACACACCACCAACATGTTCTGCTGATTGTCGTGTTACACCCAATAATTCATCTTTCATCCATCCATTACCATTACTATATAGTTCTTTGTATTTCTATAATCATCTTCCCTTCCCCTACGTGTTGAAAATATAGTCTAAGGGCGGTGTGATCTAGATTCATTTTTTTACAGTTCTGTGGCTTCAGTGTCGTTTTCAGCTAAAGCAAGGACACGCAGAATCAAGACCGTAGTACGAGGAAGTACTCAACATAATTGTTTCAGCGCTAACGTGCAGTGACACACACAGTCATGATGTCAACACCACTATACCATGCTCTTTGAATGATCGCCAAGTCAGCAAATATGCCAACTGATCGCGCAACGTATACTGGAAACACATCAGAATCGTAGGCCGACATTCCATTCTGTATCCATCACTACGTGCTTTAACCTTTGAAGCAATTTCCCAGCAAACCCTGATCTAATGATAGTTGATATCTAACCCATTTGTTGTAAGAAAATTGCCGTATACAGATCCTCCCTATTAAAACCATAATATAATGTGTCTTGATAGATTACACCGCGATACAACAGATGGTTTTACGATCAATGAAGTCTATATTGAATGCAACACAAACTCTTCATTTCAAATCATATAATTTGACTTCTTATCGCGTTTCTTCACTTCCGAGTAAATGTCAAACATTGTAAGACGTTCTCTTTACAAGGCATCTGTTGAAGTCCCTCTCTCGGATAATCGGCAGACCACACGCACGGCACATATATGAACATAAAAACATGTTGATCACAAGTACTATGTCTAATATTTGGGATTAGCCTGTACTTGTTTTTGTGTTTAAACATATGACATATGTGTTTTCTAGATATAAATTCTTGTAATTTCGTGGGGATGAATTCCAAACAGGGTTCGAACCCAGGTTCCCGGGGTAAGGCACCTGATTGTCATTTCAAGCAGTCTAGTCCACTCTCCCACAGTTTATAAAATACTGTTAACTTTTCTTAACTGGATAGAACTAGGTTTAAAACCACTGCTGTACCTCGCAAATGGTGGAGACTATCAAACTCACAAAACTACCAAAATATTGCACAACATAAAAGAAAGTTGAGTATTGAAAATTGAAGTTCATTCAGTCCAGGTTTTAAAGCACATATATAAATATTAAATAGTTGAGAATGCTTTTCTTCTTCCTTCCATACCATTCAAGGTTTAGCTGAGGATCACAACTTTTAGAAGTGATACGTCATATTGCGTGTATATGTTGAAATGTTCAATGAATGTCTGAACAGTAGTAGACACTCAATGCAAACAACATGTAACTAATATTCAATCACCTTCCCTGGCCAGATGATACTTGTGAGTGAATGAGTATGATATTACGCAACTTTTATCAATTTTCTGGCGTGGGACACCAGAAATGGACTTCACAAATAGTGATCATGTTGGGAATTGAACCCGTGATGAGCCAACGCTTTAACCACCATACCACCCCAGACCCCTGTATTGTAAGAAAGAAATAGTCTTTTCTGGTTATATTCTAGTTTTAAGTAATTATCTGTGATAGACTAGTTATTCTACTGTCCTTTGCAGACGGGTAAGTTCATAAGTTTGTTTTTATACATTTACAAATTTACAACTTCTTCTAGTCACGATATGGCTGAAATATTGCCGATGTCACTTCAAACTGTAGCTCACTCACTCAAGATGTGTACAACTACGCAAACCTGATCATGACCCGTCAAGAAAAATCAATCAATTGCCAAAACAACTACTCTCAGTAGAGAATGCGAACCACGTGGCCAAACCTAATCTTCCACCGTCGCCTCACCATCGTTAAACTTTAACATCGCCAATATTTCAGGCATATGGTACATGTAGATGGTAACAGTTTCTCGCTTTGTTGTTAGGAGGATTTTTATCACTTTGGCCTATTATGCGTCTGCACCTCATGGTATTGATTAATTGGAACCCGTGAAGATCCGGGACAGAATTGGTCTTCGGCAACCCATGCTTGTGGTAAGAGGCGACTAACGGGATCAGGTGGTCTGGCTCGTTGACTTGGTTGACACATGTCATCGTATGCCGACTGCGTAGATCGATGCTCATGCTGTTGATCATTAGATTGTCTGATCCAGCCTCAATTTTGTACAAACCGCCACCATATAGCTGGACTATTCCTGAGTGCTGCGTAAACCTAAACTCACTCAGTCTCTATCGGCCTAATGTTCAGTATCAGGTCGTGTGGTTGGTCAGCTTACATTTTCACTTAAATCTGTCTTGTCACGTGACAATATTACTTCTGTTTCAGATTCGAAGAGTGAGTGGATTTGGTTTTATGCTGTACTCAGCAATATTCTAGCTATATGACGGCGGTATCAAAATAATCGGAACTGAACCAGACAATCCAAGGATGAACAGCATGAACATCAATCTACGCAATCTAGAAGCTCGTATGGATTGCGTATTAAATATCCTTTAAAAGCATGCTATCAAAAAAAAAAAATAATAATAATAACAAACAAAAACAAACAAGGCAGGTTATGTGGATGTAAGCATAAATCTGTGGGACATGTGAGTAGTGATATGTTCAATCCTTTTCATCTAAATAAATTATGTTTACATCACAAGGGATAACAACGAAAAGGAAACCCAAATACACATGGCATATACTAACTGTTACATGACATGTACTTAAAACATGTCTAGAATAGCGAGATCTGAAGACAGATATACAGACAGACACACACACAGACGTAGATTCTCACCAGCGTCGACGAAGCAAGTCAGCGCCAACACAACAAGGAAGACTAAGGAGAAGACGGACATTCTTGTCTGCAAACCGACCGGAACAGTGATCAACCATGAGTTTGGTCTGCAACTGAAATTGGAACGAGTAAGTTCAAACAACACGGAGGAAGCACACACTACGGAACAAGGGGATGAACCATCCAACTTAAAAAACAGTGATACTTGCAGGAGGGGAGTAATTCCACAATGAGGTAAATTATTAACTTTTCTCGGCCACAAATGCAATAACTGTAAGGATGTGTGGCCAAGGTAATTACATCTTGTAAAACATACAGTTTCATTGACAGCCACAAGTTAGTTGTCATAGAAACTGATTATTCTTTGATGAAGATCCTGCGTGTCAAAAGAAAATCCAACATAAATCTAATGATCTCTGACAGCTAATATTGTTTATGTCTTCACTGATTCTGTAAACACAGATCTTGACACAAATGTGTAAACAAATACAGAACGAAGTCATTGTGATGTAATAATTTATACATTCTTAACCCTTTCCTGAAACTGAAAATATTTCATAGTGAAAACATGGGTTAAGAATCAGTCCAAACAAGTGTCTGATAATTGTAGACACGAAGAAAGAAATACCTGAACATTTCTGAGCCGTCCCTATCAATTGTCTTCGTTGTGTCCTTATGAACTGCCAAGACGTGCTCATACCACTCCTTATCTTCGCTTACAGTGCTGCACACGAACACTGTCAGCTGTGATTCAGCCACAAAGAACAGAGGCTATCAATAATGTAGAGCAATATGCGCGGTATTTGACACTCGTTTGTTTGGCTGACGTACTGCACTACTTCCCAGTATTTATTCGCCCGTCTTCTTTAAGCAAAACGTGATCAATATCCTCCTCATTCTTACGGAATACATTTACACAAAAGAAACCTGTTTCAAAGAATCATGTTTTGTGTACACCATTTATGCTGGGATTAAATTTCAAATAAGGTCTCTGATCCACGTATTATGTGCGTTCTGACGTATGAACTAATACGTTTCCGTATTACTGGTATACACGTATATATCACTGCTTAATAGTTTACCCTTGTACGGAACTGAAGCCAGATCTTATGGGGGAAAAGCGACTATTTAATTCATGAATATGGAGGCGTTTGAGAATGTTTCTACAATTCAGAACCCCCAGAACATATTATGCTAACTGCTACACTCAAGATACAGAACACTAAAACTGAAAGAAAATACCCACTACCCACTAGGAATCAACACGTGTGTTCAAATGATGTTTGTTCATAACCTGCTATCATTATGGGAACAATCTAGATGTAGATTACGATAATATTCACGATAAACATGGAGCAAATATTTCATGGATGCATTTACAAAATTCGACAATTTGCATTGTTTGATTCCGTTGTTCGGTGAAAAAAGTGACATTGTAATATTGTTTTGAATTAAATATATTCTTGCACAATCGATGCTGGGATTGTAATCTAACGTCACCACAAGGGGCCTGAAAGTAAATACAGTTTAATTCCGATAATGCTATCATCGCCGGTTTTCCGAAAGATCAATTATGATGGATGTTTTTCAATAGATTTGGTGCAGTTATACCGATGCATTATTATGAATAGCAATAAACCCAGAATGTGTTTCCATAGCAGCACGACCCAACCGCGTGGAGTATGCTCACATGTTAACCGAAATAGCAGACTTCTCCCGAGATTCTAATCTTATCAAAATACAGGTGATTGACAGCTAGACGTTGACCAAGCAGTCCCTTCCTGTAGCCGTTGCATTGTAACCTCATAAAACCAACTGCGCCACTTTGCTACATTAGTAATATAAAAACACTTTCTAGATGCTTTTCTAACGCAAATATCGACCACAAATCAATATTTTTTTCAATGTAAATATTCTGGCTAAAAGGTACCGGGTAGGTATATATAACTGATGTTAATCTTTCGGATGTTTACGGTGTAACATGGACTCACAGACAATAATTCAAGTCACGTGTTCGGGTTTCATATTAGTCGCGAAACCGAGATCGGGTTATTCAGAATAGTATGACCTCTTAAACAGACTGACACTTTCGAATGGAAAACATAATAAAAACACCTTCTCCTCTGATCTAATTTAACTTTCCAAGTAATCGATAAAATGGTCCAACAGGTTTTCTCTGTGTCATCCGAATATGGCCAAAATGATATTTGGAGACACGTGCATGATTACACACAGAATATCCTTTACCCGTGGCAATGTACATATATAAATATCCATCCAGGTATATATCCATATATATACACTAAACTCGTTAGCATATATACCGTAAACACTTGCGTATGCTGAAGAAAGACATCGAGATTTTAATGCGCTAAGACATAAGTATTTCTTAGTCCATGCAGATAGATAGATAGACAGCAGACTGACAAAAAGACAAACAAATACATAAATAGATATATAGATAGCCAGAGAAATAGATGCATACGTGCATCCTTACATGCATCCATCCATACATACACATACATACATACATGAATGCATGCATGCATACATACATACATACATACATACATACATACATACATACATACATACATACATACATACATACATACATACATACATACAGAAGATATAAATATATTCACTGAGCAACAGCATAACCTATCTACATGGTGTTACGTTGCTTCATCTTTTCTAAGCATTTGAAGATTGGAAAAAGTACTGTTAAAATTCGATTATATCCATTTAACCATCACATTCTCATGGTGGTGAGTAAACGGTGGCTGGGTAAGGTTGTGTTGAAATAAATTGATTGTATGAAGACGGCGGTAAGAAAAAACTGAATTAGAAACCGCCATGTTTCCCATGTATTTTCACTAAACAAAGAACATTTATTGATTTTCAGGGATAACATGTCTAAGATACCCAACGGCAATTGTTTATCGCGCGAGTTCATTTTTTATGAATTTATATAAGATTGAAATGAAAACACTTTGAAAAAAATGAACCTGGTAGAGTACTGATGTAACGCTATTAATGTTCATTATTATGCACCGCTGACTAAATATATTTTCGAATGCAAACCAAGTACGTGATAAAACTAATTAGAGTTATCGTTTCTTTGGCTGATCAGTTTAGATCCTAAGTGTGCGATATCGAGAAACAGTGCGCGATTTCTAGAAACAGTGTGCGATGCAAAGTGCAAATAGTTCGACAACATGAAGTCAAAACTGTGAATAGGCAATGTTTTTTGGAAACGCTAAGTTCGCCGTAACACAATCGTTGTATAATTATGAGTATTCTTCGTGAGCGTCCTTTCCATGACATAAATAGCGTCGAAGTACACCGGTCTCCTTTTTCGTAGTCATAAGAAATGCATGGATGATTCCCCTTGTACCATAAGTATGTGGATCACTCTTAATTTGTGATGGTCCATTTGTCTTAGAAAAGGTGATGGTACGCGATCAATGCGACGGGAATACATCCCAATACATGGAAAATTGATGTCTGTACCTCTGTATTGTGTACACTAAAATGCTGAAGTGTTGAAGGGTAACCCATAAACACTACCGGGCAAAGTGCATCATGAAATTGATATACCGCTACCAACAAACGAACCAGATCCAACACCCCCCCCCCCCCCCCCCCGACTAATGTCACGACACAGGCCAAAGACCAATACATCTACCTCAGACAGATTGGTGGTGGCAACGCCAACGACGGCGACAGCACCAGGACCCGCCATCAGCAGAAGAACAGCACTTCGACGACTTGGTGTGGCTGGTACACGAGCCTACTGCCCCTTCTGTGGAATGGCCTTGACCACTCACACCACCAACGCACACTGCAATGGGCACGAACTGTACGTCGGTGATAGCTACATGAATGACAGAGAGCCTTCTTTATAGCAGGTTCATTCGGGTCAGACCCGTGAAGATCCGTGGTAGAAAAGGCCATTCCTGCCATAAACGGCGATTATGCTTGTCGTAAGAGGCGACTGAAGGGATCGGGTGGTCAGGCTTGCTGACTTGGTTTACACATGTCATTGGCTGTTGTTCACTGGACTCTTTGGTCCAGACTCGATAATTTTACAGACCGCCGCCATATGGCTGGAATGTTTGCTGAGTGCGGCATAAAAAATAGACTGACTCACTCACGCAATTCAGAAGCGAAGGCAGACGTTTTTTCGCCGTAAAGGAGAGCAACTGGCGCCAAACTACGTCCAAGGTGTCCATTCGTTCGATGCAGAGGGCGTCATGGTATGGGGTGGCATTTGTAGCCTGAGAACATGGAGACTTCGGAGGAAACTCGAATGCCCAGCGATACAGGGATGAAGTGCTGATACTTTATCTGGTGCGAAGAGGAGTCATTTTGCAGCTCGACAACTGCCAGAATTGTTCGAGAATATCAACACAACGTCAACGTCGCCGTATTGATTTGACCAACGCGTTCTCCAGATAGGAAGCCCACTGAACATCTCTGGGATCAACTGAACAGCGTGTGACACCTCCAGCAAACAGACAGGAACTTGAACAGGCTCCCTTTGACTTATGGAACAGAATTCCTGCTGACTTCATCCACCGAGTGACGACGTCAGTAAGGAGACGTGTGCTGGCGTGTATGTTTGCCCAGGGTGGTCAAACTCGAAAGGTGTCCCCTTTTTATGTTCATTAGACCCTTATGAAGGAACTCTGATGTGTGTAAATTTTAATGTCGTCCCCTTAACTAATTCTTAATAATGTGCAGCAAAAATACCCTTCAAGAAAAGTAGGCGTACCTGAACTTTCAATTTAGGTAGGAGGTGTAAAGTGTTAACAAACGTTTCAAGGACAGACATCTTATGAACGCACAACCATATCCCCTATTATCAACCCTAAACACAACGCTTGGGATGCACGTACACAACGCAGTAGCCCCATACACGTGCATTGGGTCCCATTCTTGATTTTGAAGGTTTTCAAGAAGGTCGGGAAATCACATAGAACATTAATTTTGACACTCATCCTGCATCACGCAGGTGCTGGTGTTTGTTTCTAGCCGGTTGTTTAAAAATCAACATCATACACATGCAAATTACATACCACACATCAATCATCTTCAAAAGCGAGTACATTCTAAATAGCTATGGTTGAAAGAATGTTCAAATGGTGATGCACTCTCAAAACTTTCAATATTATCATATCAACATTGATTGACTCCGATAAATCTCCTAAATACTTTTAACCGTAAATTAAAAAAAATGAAGTTCCCCTACTTTGTTAAGGATATATAAGACGAGCAAAGTATCAGTCAAATTATTGGAGTATGAATTTTCTTTTACTTTTTCTTGTCTTTTTTTTGGTGTTTCTTTTTGCTTCTTTTTATTAAGTGAAGTGAAGTCGGTCGTAACGTACTTTTCCCTGGAAGTTTACGTGAATCTACATTGCAAAAGACATTAAAGTTTATTGTACAGCTGTTCAAATCAAAAGCGATCATGTTGGCATGTCGATAATGCCAGCATTAGCCATCAATCAAACATCAGAGTAATAAACCTGATCACGAGCAACATAGGTCTCTGAAAGCAGAACACGGATCCTAGTATGTCACTGACGATGGTGTGACACTAACGACGTAACTGCTTGATGAATTGACGTCGTCACATATCCACTCAGTAACGTCTGGGACATCTAGAACGACATTTTGATCCTGCAGTTTGAAACCTTTTCAGGAAATATTCGATTAGTCAACTGTCTGTGAGTGATGGGTTAAGCTTTAGAATTGTTTTGAACAAGTAATTAGTTCACTTGCGTCTTATAGTAACATAGAATGCAAGACAAGAAAAACATAATCACAAGCTACTACACAGAAACGTTGTAATATTTCACAATTTCACTGGCCACGAGGGTACATGTATATCACAACCAGTGAACGACGCATTTATCTTACCTCAACCTTCAGTCTGAACCGTTTGATATAGGCTCGTACACTTCAGTCAACCTGTGTGAATCAAACGATTCGAATCATGCATCTTGCTGCTTTCCCGCTTAGTGAGTCGCCGCGGTGGAATATCCCGTTCCGGATATTCACAGTGACTACATTTGAGCGTCTTGTCAAAATGTATTTATGGGAATGGGAGGCAAATCTTTTTGCTAGATTTTGCAGACGACATAAGGAAAAAACAGATTTAGAGTTATATAACTACCCATCGATTGCATTCGCAAAACATCGGCAATTTCCGTGCATCAAACGGGATTCAATATTATTCGAGATAAAGCAGTACTACCACGAAGTACCGAATGAGTTCCCGTTGCCATTGCAATGTACCTCGCTTGTAAGTGGGGTACATTCAAAATAATAGAAGAGCGTTTAGCCAATCAGAAAACGACATTTATGTGTGAGGTGAGATAAAGGTACGTGTGCAATATGATTATTAGTTTATGATTGATGTTTGTTTCGATTCTCTATCTTAGATACGCACGTTTTATCTGATGGTCTTCAGTGGTTCATCTCACACGACCATACAATTTCACATCGTCAATTTCCCTGTTTCCTGAACCGTAACCGTGAAACCACACTCACTAGAGATTACTATGTCTGAGTCTACTTCGCTTCTTATATGTCATATGTTAATTCATTTCATGTTCACTGTAGGTACATACAAGCAAGTTTACACCTTAACATTTTCCAGTGGGGTATCTTTGTGGTTAACGCGTTCGATATTTACGCCGAAGCCCCGGGTTCGATTCCCTACGAGTACAAAGTGCGAAGTGCCCCCTGTTATATCTCTTGACCATTGTTAAAAGCGGTGTAACACACGGTGTTATCCTCCTGTAAGATTCACAGGGTTGTGTGGCTGACAAAGCCATGCCTACGTATTGTCCCATGCCTATTCTGAGAAGACGTTGAAATAGGAATATCTATGCACATTTGGTGGAAACTGTTCCATCAAAGGTCCGCCTTTTTGCACAGAATTTATTCATACAGAATCATGTATCTTTACATTTTATAGATCCTTGCTTAGGCTACTTTTTAAGAATCTTGTATTTCCTGTGCAATATCTTGCAATTCTTATTAATACATAATCTTACTTTCCCTGTCTAATTTCGTTCTTACTTTTCCCACTCATACAAAGTCCTGTGGTCCCTGTTTTATATAATATTGCATTTTCTGTGAAACATGTTCTTGTGTCTGTGTATATGATCTTATGTCCCATTTTCACAAAGAATTCCATTTCATGTTAATACAGAAATGTCGTTTTTAACTTAAATCCAGAAATTCCATTCCAATATATATGGGAATCGTGCGTTCCTATTATATAGAAACTTCAATTCCTATTTATTCATAATTTTGCATTCCTTGCCCAGTAACGGAAACTGCAGAAATGTACCCGTATCAAATTAGGGTGTAGAAGGTTTGTTCTCTAACATTATTTTAATCGAGTGACAACCAAGAATATGCCACGTTTTACTCCAGAGCAGAGGGAGAGAGCAACCAAACAAGGAGACAGGTATTTACGGGTGTCTCGCTTGAGGGAACCGATAGGTCACTGTGACATCAAGGGCCAATACCATTGGACATCCAGTCAGCAGATGCGTTGTTCACTGGTCCCTCGGGGCCCATGAGTTGACTATTGCGCTTTCATGGTCTCAGTGCCAAGCGACTTCTCAAGAGTATGACGTTGACGTGCTATGGAGATTTACCAGGACTGTACTCAGGGCAGAAAAGAAACTGGCGAAGAGTGAACTTTGGTGACGATAGCATGGTCCAGTTCGAGATCTTTCCCCAAATGAGCACCTTTGGGAATAAGCGTGACGTCGTATTCGGAAACGCCAAAATCAGCCACTGGCGAAGAAGGCTTTGACAGCTGCCATGCAGAAGGAATGGTGTCGGTTCCCTAATCAAGAAGCAAGAACACTCACCTACACAGTTCGACGTCGGGTTGGGCGTGCATCACTGCTAGGGGTGACCACACCCTGTATTGAACAATATCTACTACCCAGAAAGTTGTAAAAGCTCCCAGTCGAATTTGAGTTGGTGGTCGAATACTGGATAGTGCACCCCTGTGTCATTCATATGATAATAGATCACGAGCTGCTTTTTAGAATAAAACATTGAATGTTACCATATTTTGCATAGGTTTCTTTTTAGACTAGAAAAATATTTGGTGGCATTTCTTTTGGACGCTAGTTTATTTTCGTTACCTTGCATATTTTATCCTTTGATGGCCTGATATGCTTTTTATCGTATCACTGATAAAGAGATATATGAACGTATACATTTACCATTAAAACATTTATGGATCATGGTTGCTCACCAGGCTATCGACGACAATGACCTCTTCGGTTACAATGGCAACGACGATTATTGAATCTGTTCTTTGTGTGAGTGAGGATTGAAACTACCTGTTTGACAGCATTTTCATCAGAGCATGTCACCTTGATATAGGAGGAAATATGTATGTCATGCCAGGGTTCTACGACGATCGAACCCGAGTCTTGGGGATTTTAAAAAGACATACGTGTTTATGACAAAACCAAAAAGCATTATCGGGACCCCACGATCGTCATGGTGAGTGAGTTTAGTTGTACGCACTCAGAAATATTCCAGTTATATAATCGAGTCTGGACAAGACAATCCAGTGATCAACAGTGTGAGCATCGACCTACGCAACTGGGATACGATGACTTGCGTCAACCAAGTCAGAGAGCCTGCCCACCTGATCTCGTTAGTCGCCTCTTACGACGAGCATGGGCTGCTGAAGATCAATTCTAACCCGGATCTTCACGGGTTCGATTGCCATAGAACTCTGGCATGACGAGGATATACTATGACGAAATAGCGTATCTTAGGCCACTAGGCCAACGTGTCCTTTGCAAGCAAAAATCTGACGGATCAATATTTTCACATACATCACAAATTCCAACATCTCAGCAAGACTGAACAGTGAATTCCTGAACAACTGGATCAGGCTAACATCTTACTCACGGATCTCTTACAAGGAGATCATTGATGTGACATATTTCGTCCTACGTCACTTCACATACGTCAACACAGTGCTGTCTTGTAAGCTCTGTGATAATACTCATTACACCGTGAGTACAATTGTACAAGAAACCAACAGTGCTGACTTGTATGCTCTACGATAACACTATGTACCTAATGCAGACAATCTCGTAACGATCCAACAATGCTGGCTTCTATGCTCTACGATAACACCATGTATCTGGTGCAGACAATCTCGTAACGATCAAACAATGCTGGTTTCTATGCTCTACGATAACACCATGTACCTAATGCAGACAATCTCGTAACGATCAAACAATGCTGGTTTCTATGCTCTACGATAATACCATGTACCTAATACAGACAATCTAATAATAAAAAGAGAGTGCTGACTTGTATGCTCTACGATAATACCATGTACCTAATGCAGACAATCTCGTAACGATCCAACAATGCTGGCTTCTATGCTCTACGATAATACCATGTACCTAATACAGACAATCTCGTAACGATCCAACAATGCTGGTTTCTATGCTCTACGATAACACCATGTACCTAATGCAGACAATCTCGTAACGATCAAACAATGCTGGTTTCTATGCTCTACGATAACACCATGTACCTAATGCAGACAATCTCGTAACGATCAAACAATGCTGGTTTATGTGCTCTACGATAATACCATGTACCTAATGCAGACAATCTAATAATAAAAAGACAGTGCTGACTTGTATGCTCTACGATAATACCATGTACCTAATGCAGACAATCTCGTAACGATCAAACAATGCTGGTTTCTATGCTCTACGATAATACCATGTACCTAATACAGACAATCTAATAATAAAAAGAGAGTGCTGACTTGTATGCTCTACGATAATACCATGTACCTAATGCAGACAATCTCGTAACGATCCAACAATGCTGGCTTCTATGCTCTACGATAATACCATGTACCTAATACAGACAATCTCGTAACGATCCAACAATGCTGGTTTCTATGCTCTACGATAACACCATGTACCTAATGCAGACAATCTCGTAACGATCAAACAATGCTGGTTTCTATGCTCTACGATAACACCATGTACCTAATGCAGACAATCTCGTAACGATCAAACAATGCTGGTTTATGTGCTCTACGATAATACCATGTACCTAATGCAGACAATCTAATAATAAAAAGACAGTGCTGACTTGTATGCTCTACGATGATACCATGTACCTAATGCAGACAATCTCGTAACGATCCAACAATGCTGGCTTCTATGCTCTACGATAATACCATGTACCTAATACAGACAATCTAATAATAAAAAGAAAGTGCTGACTTGTATGCTCTACGATAATACCATGTACCTGGTGCAGACAATCTAATAACACAAAGACAGTGCTGACTTGTATGCTCTACGATAATACCATGTACCTAATGCAGACAATCTCGTAACGATCCAACAATGCTGGCTTCTATGCTCTACGATAACACCATGTACCTAATGCAGACAATCTCGTAACGATCAAACAATGCTGGTTTCTATGCTCTACGATAACACCATGTACCTAATGCAGACAATCCAATAATTAAAAGACAGTGCTGACTTGTATGCTCTACGATAATACCATGTACCTAATGCAGACAATCTAATAATAAAAAGACAGTGCTGACTTGTATGCTCTACGATAACACCATGTACCTAATGCAGACAATCTAATAATAAAAAGACAGTGCTGACTTGTATGCTCTACGATAATACCATGTACCTGATGCAGACAATCTAATAACACAAAGACAGTGCTGACTTGTATGCTCTACGATAATACCATGTACCTAATGCAGACAATCTCGTAACGATCCAACAATGCTGGCTTCTATGCTCTACGATAATACCATGTACCTAATACAGACAATCTAATAATAAAAAGAAAGTGCTGACTTGTATGCTCTACGATAATACCATGTACCTGATGCAGACAATCTAATAACATAAAGACAGTGCTATGCTCTACGATAATACAATGTACCTAATGCAGACAATCTCGTAACGATCCAACAATGCTGGCTTCTATGCTCTACGATAACACCATGTACCTAATGCAGACAATCTCGTAACGATCCAACAATGCTGGCTTCTATGCTCTACGATAACACCATGTACCTAATGCAGACAATCTCGTAACGATCAAACAATGCTGGTTTCTATGCTCTACGATAATACCATGTACCTAATACAGACAATCTAATAATAAAAAGACAGTGCTGACTTCTATGCTCTACGATGATACCATGTACCTAATACAGACAATCTCGTAACGATCAAACAATGCTGGCTTCTATGCTCTACGATAACACTATGTTCCTAATTCAGACAATCTCGTAACGATCCAACAATGCTGGCTTCTATGCTCTACGATAACACCATGTACCTAATGCAGACAATCTCGTAACGATCAAACAATGCTGGCTTCTATGCTTTGCGATAACACCATGTACCTAATGCATGCAGTCTTACAACAAACAGACAATGCTATCTTAATGTTTTACGATAATATCCAAGTATCTGATGCTGAAATCATTACCTTGCACGTTGTATCCCATGTGCATGTTCCTGTTTCAAAAAACACACTTGATTGAATTACTTGTTACGTACACCTGCACGTACCTGTTTTCTGTCATCATTAACCTGTCATGAAACCTTGTTTGCGCTCAGCCCGTGTTGGTTTCATAGACATTACCGATCTAAATCCGGGTTGCATTCGTTATAGTTGTCACTGTTACACCCACAACGAAATGGTCTCGCAACTTTTCATTATTACATTAATGTCGAAACTGATTAGTCTGGGAGTTGAATTTAATCCACAATACGAGCTTGACATGAACACCATTGATATGCATGTCGAAAGACGATAAGCGCACGAAAACCGCTCAGGAATCTCAGCCTAATGACAAAATCAATATTACATCCTACAGTGCTATAAATTAAATTAAACAATCGTTACGACTTGTAAAACAACACTTGTTGATGGTCGCTTTGTTTGTGAAGCATTCATGTGTGATGTAAAATGTGCCCTTCGTTCAGAAAACACGGCTTTTCCCAGGGGAATTTGTCATTGAACCTGTTGACCTTATGTATGGTTACATCATTATGTGCAAAGGTTCAGAAGCAATTTAAGAACCACAGCAAACATCGTCTGAAGTTGCTGAGTGGGAATCTGTGAAATCCTCAGCATTCTCGTTTTGAACAACTGTATAAAAGATTGGGTGAGTATAAAAGAGTGGGTGAGTATAAAAGAATGGGTGAGTTTAAAATATTGGGTGAGTATGAAAGATTGGGTGAGTGTAAATGATTGGGCGAAGACATTCCTTGTATGACAATCAGCGGTCGGTTTGCATGCTAGAAGACATGTCTATGTTTCATATGCCACTTTGACGCAGAGAACATCTATACTAAAGGGGAAAAGAAACTATACCACATTTTCATTTGAAAATTCCTAAATACCAAAATTTCATTTGAAAATTCCTTCATTTGTGCAATGCTGACTTGCTGCTACTTCAAGGACACGACTAAGAGCATGTTGTCCATACACCTGTTATATTAAATTCACTGTCCTTTTTCACCATGGTGGTTTGTCGCTTAATAATATCAGTGATTTCGACGTGGTATCGTTACCTCTTGGTATTGTTACATATTCTATATGTAATCTGGATTGAAGACATTTCATTGCAAAAGCAGGCATCCCTTCGGGTCCGATTTACATGTCGTGATGGTGATATTTGTTTGTTTGTTTGTTGTGTAAGTCCTAATTTTGATACTTCATCTGTCAAGACGGACCACTAGATCCCGTTAGTCGCTCCTTACGAAAGGAAGCGGTTCTAAGAAGTTCTAAACCGGATTTTCACTGGTTGATGTCCATTTCAACCTACGAATCGACACGTTTTCCCCAACAACTAACATTTCATTTGGTCAATATGCAAATGAACCTTGAAATGACAAGACGACATGGAGGATGATTTCAACTCTGGAATAATTCCCTTCCAGTCCATCAGTATTCCACATTGTCTATGCAGCTACGAAGGGTAGTAAATTGCACCTTACTCTTGTCACCTATAAGCTTACTTAAGTTTAACAGTCTTGGAGACATGACTTCGAGTTTCCGAAACAGCAGATCTTGACATGACTATGGTCCGCAATTCCGCATAGTCACTGAGTGACTACATCACTTGTGCAGTACAGAGCAACACATATTGCGTATCTTCCTTCTGAAAAAAGCTAAAGAGAATCACCATTTTCGGAATCAGTGCCTTACCACAAAGTTGCAATCACAGCAAATATAAATACGCATAAGTATTTATATAAACCAGTCAGTGTTTTAGCATGTCAGTGATTGATGATGTTCGAAAGCAATGAAATTTGATTCTGCTTTTCGCAGTGTGTAAAATGATACAAATGGGAAGATATTCAAATGAGTCACCATTGTGAATTTGTAATATGTAATTTAGCATGTTATTTCGCGATAATATATTCATATTATAGTTGAGTGACGATTCTGAAGTAGGTTATTTTTCCATGCAATATACGCGAATATCTAAAGAAATATAAATCATTCCTTAGGATTGCATGTTGTGTAAATGACAAAGTTTCATTACAATTTTTACAATTTTCAAATATGATTACAGTGATATCGAAAAAGGACTTCATCAGCGACAGCAAATCAACCATATGTCTCCAGTTTGGTATATGTGTTACTTACTATGCCCAAGCGCATACTTTTACATTTTTTTTATATTCATTAGCATTCACATATGTACTCATATTTCACGATTTCAGATTTCGTCAAAACGTGATTCTATTTCAAACAGGATGAAATTACATCGTGACGTCAAAGATCACACAAGCCACCTGATATTTTGTTCTCTTGGCGATTAAAACGAACTCTGCCTAGCTGAGACCGGGGCAATAGTTAGTTTGCTTCAATAATTAATCTTCATGTTCCGAGTACTTAAAACACGTGGAACATATTTGCGTTGCTATGGATACCGACATTGTACAGGTTCCATAAATCCAACATATTAAACATTGAAATGCATCCGCAAGGTGTTTAATTCGTTACATTTTTGTGTAGGTTCCTTATTGATTAGGAAGAGCGCAGCTGATACACTCTGACTAAACGAAACATGCACACGCCATTAATTACAATGAAACATCACGAAACAACAATACGTATAGCCACAAACGAAATATTTTTGTTTCCTTTTGCATGTGCTACCTCATTTCAGATCCCAAGTTATAAATCTGAGCAAATGTTTGACGGAATTTAATAATTCTTATATACAATTATTTCATAAGTAACCTGAAGCTGTTTACAGCGGTAAGTACGTAAATCGGTAAACGCAGGATAGTCACTGTAGAGGACTGGTACAACGAGCATTGTCAAAGTAGTGACCGGTGAGAGCAGGGTAGTCAACGCTCAGTCCAGTAAACACAGTCTAGTCAAATTATAGTATCGAACACTAGCCAAAGTGGCATTCTGGTAAACACAGGCTAGTCAAAATGGTGGTCCTGTGGACAGAAGCTAGTCAGAGTGTTAATATGGCAAACAGCGAATACTTAAAGTGAAAGTCCCGTTAACGAAGGTTAGTCAAAGTACAAGTCCGATAAACTCAATTTTGTGAAACTGAAACACACTTGCTAGAATAAATTTATCGTTTAAAGATTTATCATCCCTTGAGCTATATCGGTTAAGGTATAGTCGCGTCACGCAGAGCTATGATTGTTTCAGTCCAGACAGCGAGGGCACCTACAGTGAACTGACCTCCTGACATACACCTTGTCCTCAGTCTTACAGAGTTGGCACTAGTCATATTCCTCAACAGAAGATGTAGGTAAGGTCAACCCTAACTCCTGATGTGTATGCCTCAAAGAAAGGATAAGATGTGCGTATGACCACGCTCGATACCGTCTGATAAACGAGTCGAAAACCGTGTACTTTATCAAAGGCTCGTGACGATCTGATCGTTGTGTGAAACGTGAACCTGACTATAGTGCGCGGAGCCATTGAAGAGCAACGTTGCCTGGGAGTTTGTATAGACCATGGTTCTGCATTCCACCACAGTTTCGTAATACGTTAGCGAGTACGGTGTGAACAATATTCTAGCAATATCAGATATAGGCTTCACACATTTTACCTATGTAGGGATCGAGCCTGGGTCTTTCGGCGTGACGGGCGAACTCTTTCACTACCTGGCTGCTCTACCCCTCTCCACTTCATATTGAATGTTTCTTCATTGCAAGAACCTTGTTATTTCGGAATCTCTTCCTTCGGGGCAGTTTCTAATGATCACGTGTTGAGTGTTTATAAGTGAGATTCTGTATTCAAACCGATTTTATAACTCATTTACATGTTTATATCATATGAAAGCTTTTGTATGATTAGTTTTACCCTTCAATTAACTGCTTATAGGTATGCACATGCTGTCATCAAAGATGAGCATCACGTGCAATTCATGTACCCGACATTAATCAAATATGTAGTTTCACTAAATCAATTGATTTCGTTGAGACTACCTAACGTGACAACTTCTTGAGATATCAGCGATATGGCTATGCAGAATTCTGTCATAGAGGGCTAGTGATGGCTATGTTGGTTGTCACCCATCAGTTATCAGCAGTCTGGCCATCAAACATCAGTAAACTAACCATCGTTCAGGTCGACCATGAGTGACAACTCTTGTGAAGAAGACAGACCTTCTCGAAATTACAAGACTTCATCCGTTTCATGTCAAGTGGAGTGATATATTCTCAATTACTCAATTTACTCAATTTACTCACATACTCAATTGTCGAACTGAAAGGGAAAAAATCGCCTCAAATCGACCGGGTATAGAAGCAAAAGACCTGAAGTTTCAGGTTATAAGGGAGAGTCCACTGGACGAACGAAAGTGGCTTTACCTTGCCAGTCAGATCATCCAGTAGAAGAGGTATGGTTTGCAAAATACGCCAGAGGCATCCTCCAGTACCAAATCTTGACATTGCAGTTACTGGAGATACTGATATTGAGTTCAGTGAGTTCTGTGATTTCTTGATGATTGTGTGCAGGGAATCTTGGAAAATCTGACGTCATACAGCTATTAGCACTACAAGATAGATCAATTGAATCCTATGTTTGCGCCTATGAATAAAATAAAACATTTGATTCTGTTTTTGCGTTTAACTTTGCCAGGTAAATCGCTATTTGGTTAAATCTCTTTTCTATGGTTCATGGTAACAAGTTGATAGTATAACTTTGCCAGGTAAATCGCTATTTGGTTAAATCTCTTTTCTATGGTTCATGGTAAGAAGTTGATAGTATAAAATGTGTGGGGTGTTACATAGTTTTCTCGTGTGTACGGACGGATCACAGAAAATTAGTGATGACAGTAGGGGTTCGTCCAAACTGTTCTCATGTCTACAAGTAACATCGGCAAATCAGTTTGCATAGACAAGCAGGTGTTTGGTTCCTAACGCCAAACTACAGACCTGTAACGGGATGGCGCCACTGGAACTAAAAGCCAACTCAAGTGCTGGACGGATATCCATTCAAGTGGCTGCTCAATTACCTTGTCAAATACAACCAGCATGTCAATTTTAAATTAGATCAGCTGTGTAAAAATGCTACAAAAACGTAAAAGTAGTTCCGCCACTGATAGTGAAAATCCAAAGTTAACATCAACATTAGAGGACTTACCTATTAAAGCGGTGCTTTGAGTCACTAGTACTGATATGTCCTTCCCGTGAGTGCCGTACTTGGATATACATGTATCCGTGGAGAAGTATCAAGATAGCTCGATATGTTGAAGCATTCATGAATATAACATGCGGAAAACCAGCAGAGCTTGTAGAACTGTCCAACTTCCATGCAAGTGCTGTGTCTGTGAGGAACCTTGAAACTAAACCATCCAAATAGTATCGATGTGTTGTGTCGGAATGCTCAGAGACCACGAACTGTCTTAAACCTTGTCATATTCGCTGAGCGCAAACCACTTAATAGAATTAATAATAAATGCATCTTTATCACAGATGAGGAGCTATGTTTAGAGGTCCTTTAGAGGTTCCACCTGTGACAATACATTTCCACGTTTTCCAACACGCGGTCCATGTTACGATGCTAATAAAGATATTCTCTGTTGACAAGCTCGGATTGCGAGCATAAATTCTGCACCTATATATATAAATTAATGGTCCTCTATGTCATTCTTCTGTGACTAGAAGGAATGCGGCATATGTTGATACGTGTGGTTGATAGATAAAGAACAGTTTTATACTCTATAGAAGTTTCTCGCGAGTGTTGTATTTTCTACCACTAGGCACATATGCTTGTCCAGTTTAGAACTTAATCAGTGATCCTTGGACTCGACGTAGATAGTCCACGTTGGTCGCGAGAGACGACTTACTGAGTGAGTGAGTTACGCCACAATATTCCAGCAATATCACGGCGGAGCACACCGGATATGGGCTTCACACATTGTAAATATAAGGGGCATCGCACAGTATATTTTAATGCTTGGTGTAAGATGATCGGTTGGTCACATCTGGACCAATCTTCACAGGTGGTCCACACATTGCTGGAATCAACACATTTCATGTGTTTACACTGAATACCGAATACTCGGTTAACGAGTGAGTTTACTTTTACGCCGCACTCGGCAAAATGGTCCTGAGATATGGAGAGCGGAGTGTTAATAGTCGAATCTGGACTACGCAGTTAAGTGATCAACAGCATGAGCATCGGTCCACAATGACATTTGTCATCCAAGTCAGAGAGCCTGGCAAGCCGATCCCGTCAGTCGCCTCTTGCGACAAGCATGGGTTTCTGAAGACCATTTCTAACCTGGTTCTTTACGAGTCTATATGAAATCAATGTTCAAATATGACTTTACACGTACGCAATATATGATACCATTTCACAGAAGAAAAACAGAAAGATTTAAGTTTCATCTGAAATCTTCAATGTAACTTCGGATAACATCACATGATATTACACTACATTACGATATCATCGCGGTAGCTCCAACACCATTGCAGCATCAACTCCAACGTCTCTGTTACATCCGTCCGCATATCGTTTTGTCCTTTAAGTAAATTCCTACAACCATTTCTTTGAGATTCTATGTTTTACGTAATGCTTGTCTCAAATGACACCTGCGACTCGTCATTAAATCTACAAGAACCGTCAGATGTAAATGCCAGCTATCTTGAAATGTTCGCGTAAATGATCGGATATGAACTTTGTATAAAGATATTTCAGTGCGCTATTTTTAGTTCTCTTCAACATCTTTGTTTTTTTCATCTAAGGAAAGGTTTTGTTCATTTTGCCAAGCTGAAGTTAACATCTGAAATGAAATGTTGTAATATTTGTTCGTTTGGAAGAAGACTTGGTAAGTGAGCGAGTGAGTATGATTTTACGCCGCTACAGGCAATATTCCACAATATAACGATCGGGAAGCCAGAAATGGTAGACTAACAACTAGTCTCTGGAATGAATATATATTTTGCTTTAAAAAGTTCATAGTAAAAAAACTATTACAATGAAAGGGAGCCCTGTGACTTTCTTCATTTTCAGCCTGAAGCTAGGGGAATGTAGATTTGCCACATTTTCTAGACTTGGGTTTTCCTGGATATATTTGCATCAGGGTCTGTACGACAGACTACAGAAATGGGTTTCACTCATTGTACCCATGTGTGTAATCGGACAGTGATCATAGGCGTGACGAGCGAACACGGTAACGCTAGACCACCCCAACCCAAAGTCTCTTTCCTCTCAATCAGTCAATCACTCACCCTTCCGCCCACTCATGAATTCAGACACGCAAGTATTCATCCACCCACTCCCTCTCTCACAGACGGTCCATTGAAACATGCAACATGAAATGGCAATGCATGGTCCCATGCACAGTTCACAGGTCACAAATAGAGTAAAGCTAGGCAGCGTTTGTTACGGACAGTCTTTGAATGCGTGGCTGACAGCTGAGCACAATAGCGTTTCTTTGACTACAATCCTGTCCCACAATCTAGCACATGTAACTGTCATGTCGCCTCGGCCAAGTGACTTTTTTCATAACAGGCTTCTGGTCACACGGTAGTTAAAGGGTTAATTGCAGAATTGTGTGAACTGTACTCTCCCTGTGGATCTGAGAAAGATTATCGGGTGTGCGCCTATCATCTGAAAGGGGGGACAATGTCAGCACTTTGAGCATACACATATCATGAAACATTCTTAACTGAGATGTGGTAACTCACTCGGCTTAATTAAACATGGCGACGTCCCAAATTTTGAATTTGTGGTTGACGTCGCTTATTTTGGTAGTAAGTAGTCCGATTGCTGAGTTAGACCTCAGTTATTGCTCAGTTAGGCTTTTTTCTTAGTTAGGCTCTATGTCTTCACACAAAGACATAGTGATATTATTAGATAGAGGAAATTATCTACAGGCAAGTAGTATATGCTCAAGGCGGAAATATATTTCCCTTCCATCATAGAATGATCAGTCTCAGCGTCACATCGTATTATCAATATCAACTCCCCGGGGATCATACAACGTTTGCAGCCACAAGGCGCACCGAGTTATTGCGGCTTTCACATCCTTACAAGGTACCATTCACAGCTCCGTGGACACGCGTAGTCACAGTACTTTGTCCAAGTTTACTTCACGTTGCTGCAGTGAACTTGGTGTTCAGGTGTTTGCACGTATTCATGTGGCCACCATCTGGTCATATACCAACGGATTCGTGGATTCCTGTAATATACGTGCGTGTGGTTGTCAACGTAATTATTTCATATTCCATTAGAGGTAACAAAACACATCTGAAAGCACTTGAGCGTATCCTGTATCATTGCATATGCAAAGGCAAGCCAATGTTCACTTGGCAAAGCTGCTAACTTCACAAGATACAGTATCACACATACAGTCATTACGCATGAAAGGTGCATTCTCACTTATAAACACAATCTATTTTATACGTGCAAAGGGGCTTGTAAATTACCCCACTCGCTTATTCCCAAATGACTGACGTTGCGTGTGACCTTTCAAAAGGTCAGACCAAAGCACTAGATTCATGCTTGGTCTTTCGAATTACGTGATGCTTTGCTGCCGTAGATAGCCATGTTCGATACGTATACGATGGACAAGAACGCTATCATCGTACAAGACATTACGTGGACCAGCATGGGAACCGAAAATGTTCCTCACATAAAGCATCTTAGTAGGGAATCAAACCAGGATCTTCCGCTTACCACTGGATAGAACCGCACCGGTAGACAATAAATATCAACAAGAAACATTGGTCAGAGCGAGCTGACTCCCTCAATGGGTCAACATCAGGAACAACCAAGTGTTTACGTCAACGAAAGTATTGCATGATCCACGTACAGTGTTTCGCGTGAGCTGGCAAGTCAGTTTTAGTTCAGAAATTAGTAGCGTAGCTCACTTTTCTTCTGACAACCGATCATCGCATCAATTTATTATTACGCTCTACATTTCTAGGAGACGGTAAATGTTAATCTGGCAAATACTACTGTATATTTTCATGCATTGGTTGACGCTGATGAATTAACCATGAATGTTTAGTAATAATAGTCATGCTCCGCTAATATGGCGCTCATATAAAGACACACTGCGCTACGTACATAACATTACATATGGAAACAAGTATACCTTTTAACATTTAATCCTCAAATAGCTATTTAGATTCGTATCATAATTATGGTATTTCGTATAATCATTTTGACCCTTTAGGTGCTCCTTACCTTGGTATGAGATATGACTGAGTGAGTGAGTTAAGGTTTACGCGGTTTAGCAATATTCCATCAATATCACGGTGGGGGACACCAGAAAATGGGCTTCACACATTGAGCCCATGTGGCGAATCGAACCGGGGTCTTAGGAGTGACGAGCGAACGCTTTAACCACTAGGCTACCCCACCGCCCCGTAACACTATTAAATGTGGTACCCGTTATGAAGCAAATACATGGGTCAAGTTTCAGTTCAAGTTTCTTACAGTTTCTCTTCGTGAAAAATCAATAAAATGACAAACAGACACTGGGCTTCTCAGTTTACATGTGCTCAAAGATGGCACCGGCATGCAGAACTATGACATGCCGTTGTGACTATTGCATGAGAAATTGGTTGTCATCCGTCGATTGGCCCTAAACACCTTCATACTAATGGCATCAGGATTGTATCGCTAAGTAATGATAAAGCCCTTCTCGGAATCAAGACGCCTTCCGTCCATGTCAAGTAGCGTGTTACAAACAGAGCGGCTTTCACATTACCATTTTCCCAACAGAACGATCCAAACATAGCCTAAACCCAGGTGACCAATCAGATATCTGGCGTACCCATAGCACTAAGTAGCACGATTAGCTTGGTTTCAAACTTGACGTCACTTGAGCTTGACGTCATTAAGGCTTTACTGGTCGGATGAAAGTCGATTTCTTTTGTTCATGGCGGATGAAAGCTCTCGTATTTGGCGGTGCAGAAAAGTTGCTCAACGGAATATCTTTGTTGATTCTGTAAAGGTGCCTCGGACACGATTGTAAACTTGACCTAATGACGGAAAGGCAAAGTCTGAAAGTTACAATACATCACTGACCCCCTAGACAGGACATGGTACCACATTTCGGCGACCATCCTCGGAACACAGCCCAGTCTCCATAGACGGCAAAGCTACCCTATATTGTACATGCCCTGTTGGTGATCGCATAGTTTCACAATAGTTTCAATCTCATTCACCATGAGTATGTACAGGACATCATGGATGGCAGGATTCGGCAGGGGATGCTCCCGTACAATATACAATAATGTATTGGAAGAAGTTTTCCACCAAGAATGGAACACAATACATCAACGTCACATTCGACGTCTGATACCGTAAATGAGGAGGGTCAAGGATGTCATCGTATCCCCAAATATTGACCTTGTGCTCCATTATTGATCCTTCTGTGGTTTCGGATTATATGCTAGAACCTTGACAATGACCACATACGTTAACATATAGCTGTCAGCATTACAAAACAAGGACCAGTGAAGATTCGGGTTAGCATTGATCTTCATTAGTCAGTGCTTCTCGTAAAAGGCGACTAGCGGAATCAGGTGGTCAGACTGGCTGACTTGGTTGACTCACGTCATCGCATCTCAGATCGGTGATCATACAGTTGATCACTGGATTGTCTGGTCCAGACTTGATTATTCAGATCGCAATCAGCAATATTCCAGCCATATGGCGACGGTCTGTAAGTAATCGGGTCTGGACCAGACAATCCAGTGATCAACAGCATGAGCATCGATTTGCGCATCTGGGAACCAATGACATGTGTCAACCTAGGCCTGCCAGGAACCTGTGACAGTTGTCTCACATTTAGCTGATACATAGTTCCTTATAAAAGCGGTGCGAACATGTTCTCAACAAGTATACTTCCTTGACATCATACGGAAGCGTGGGGCAGTCTAGTGGTTAAGGTGTTCACTCGTCACGCTTCGTTCGATTCTTCACACAGGTGTAATGTGAAGCACAATTCTTGTGTTACCCGCGGTGATATTGCTGGAATGTTGTTAAAAGCGGAGTAAAAGCACACTCACTCACTGTGTTCATTGTTCTATGAATCTCAGAACAATAGCTGACACTCAATGAAAATATTGCTAAAAGCGGCGTAAATCCAAACTCACTCACTTATACCGAAGTGTAGTATTGTGATTGGGACAGAAAGTATTTTGCTGAGAATTTAAACTATACCCCTGTATGATGTACACTGGTGCTATTCTTATTTTATCTTTCACACATAACAGGAGTCACATAAGTCCTACTCGGTATTTATTCACTGACGAAACACGTTTTCTGTTGCCTGTTTGCATGTTACATAGCTATGATTACACGATGCCATTTAGAAAGTGGTCAAATGCAACATATGTCACATTTAGGATTTCACTTTCTTAGTAAAGTACAAATTCTAGTACTTTTTTCGGTTGAGTCCCATCCGGGATTCGAACCCGCACCCTCAGAGTCAGGCACCTAATCGCCAGCACACAAAGTCAGCCGCCTAGCCTGCTCAGCCACCGCGACTTCCACAAAATGAAAGTCGGACAACTGGTAGTCTAAACTGCGTACTTTGTGTACCCCTCTGATGAGTGTAAATTGGCACGGCACGGCACGGCTCCCACGGCCGAAAGCTGACGAAACACGTTTTCTGTTGCCTGTTTGCATGTTACATAGCTATGATTACACGATGCCATTTAGAAAGTGGTCAAATGCAACATATGTCATATTTGGGATTTCACTTTCTTAGTAAAGTACAAATTCTAGTACTTTTTTCGGTTGAGTCCCATCCGGGATTCGAACCCGCACCCTCAGAGTCAGGTCTTATAATATGACCCAGTACGATCCATGAAATAGACAGCGCGCATGTATCTTGCCATTGTGTATGTTTCTTATATTATGCTAAACAGGGCACTCCAGCCGTGGGCGTCAGTTGACAGACATTCCAAGATGTCACCGAACAAGGCCCTACTATCTATTTAACAGACTGCTAGCATACGGAATTTTTCGAGACGTTTGTCTTACTGCCAAGCTTTGGATTGAATTTTATATTCTTGGACAGATTGTTATTTCATGGAGCTTACCTTTACATTATGCCAGCAGCAGACAGGTATTAATTGGGCTGAAACTGTGACATTGCCCTTTTCGCTATTTAACACGAGCTCCATGCCACACTGAGGACAGTCAACCCAGTGATTGACATAATGAGTACCTAATACATATCCACAGTGTCTACCTTTGTATAAAGCATATTGTAGGATAAATATTACATCTTTCAACGTGTAGTCTGTACTCTCCCAACCCGGGGGATAGTTAGATGATTTGCAGTTAAACAACGAGACCATTCCATCCTTCCTCGGTAACTGCTTCAGTCGTTGGAGAGTAGTTACGTTGTCCGGACATAATTGAGTGATTTTATTTTGACACCGCAATCAGCAATATTCCTCCTATACGGCGGCGGGTTGTAAATAATAGGGTCTGGAGCAGACAATCCTATGATCAGCATCATGAGCATCGATCTACGCAATTGCGAACCGATGACGTGTGTCAACCAAGTCAGCGAGCCTGACCACCCTAGCAGCGACGATGTCAAAAAGCAAAGTGGGAAATTCTCTCCACATGTCTAACACAGCACTTTTTACAAAGCTCTGCTGAGGCCAAGAATGATGATACCTTGATCGAACAACTTCTGAGCCCGAGTCGTGTGCACAGCCGTAGACAAGACAACAGCATATAGAAAGCAATGTGTAGGGTAATCCAACTATTACATTGATGAAACATTTCAAGATCAAAGCATCGGGACAGACATTTTTTAGTAAATTATTCATCAAAAGTCTATGAAAGTGACGCGTTTGGCAGAACGATGGATAAATGATCACACATGAAATTGGAGAGTATTATTATTGTCGGCGATTGTAAGGTCGCAGCGATATTGATTCGAAAGTCACTGACATGGGTTCTGATGTCGGTTCCATGTAGAACATGTAACCCGGGTTCTGGGGGTAAGTCTACATCAGGTTAACAATGTTCTACACCACAATGACAATGATCTACACAACGTTGATAATGTTCCATGTGGCGCTGACTATGTTCTACACCTCATCAGAGATGATCTGCACCACACTGACAATGATCCACACCACGTTGACACTGATCTTCACGACTCAGACAATGATCTGCACCACATTGAAAATGATCTACACCACATTAATAATGCTTTACATCACTCTGACAATGATCTACACCAGATTGACGGTGTTCTACATCACATTGACAATGATTGTCATCAGGTTGAAAATGATCTGCACCACGCTGACAATGATCTATGCCCCGTTGACAATGTTTTACACAACGCTGACAATGATCTGTACCACGCTGACAATGATCTACATCACGTTGACAATATTCTACCTCACGATCACAGTGTATTTCACTTCGTTGGTAATATTCCATACAATGCTCATGTTCTACATCACTTTCATAACCTTCTAGGCTACACTGATGCTCTATGCAATGTTAATAATCTTCTAAATCATGATCACAATTTACGTCGTAACTTTGACTGGGTTTTTCGTCACGTTGATAATGTTCCAAACCATGCCGATAAAGCCCTACGTCTCATTTATACTGTTTAGTAGTACACAGAAACTATCTTACATTGCGTTGATAATGTTTTAGACAACACTGACAATGCTCTACACAACGCCAATAACGTTCCATTTCACGACCACAATAAAACTTAACGTTGAGGATGTTCTGCGTCACGTTCAGGATGTTCTACGCCACGTTGAGGATGTTCTACGTCACGTTGAGGATGTTCTACGCCACGTTGAGGATGTTCTACGTCACGTTGAGGATGTTTTACGTCACGTAGCTGATGTTCTTCACAACGTTGATAATGTTCTATAATACGTCGATAATAAACTTCATGATCACAATATATACTTACCAGCGTTGATAATGTTCTACACAACGTTTATACTGTTCTACACAACGTTTATAATGTTCTACACAACGTTTATAATGTTCTACACCACGTTTATAATGTTCTAGGCTACACTGATAATGTTCCACACAACGCGTTATCATCACGATCACAATCAACGGCGTTCTCTCGATCAGTAAGCAAACATAAGCGTATAAGGATACGCACTGTGTCGGTTGATACATTTGAAACGAAATCAAAAGAAAGACAAAGGTTTCCAACAAAAACAGGAGCCAGAACTCCTCAACACATGTAGGCTTATCGTTAACGATGTATCTACTGCATCGGTTAAACCGCTGTCATTTACTCAACTCTGGTATAAATGTTTCCCTATCATTAGAGACCAAATGTCTCTCATGTCAGGATTAAACTTTTGATCAGTCATTTTTTAACTATATCGTTAAAGTGTTTATCCTGTAATCTTACAATTTGCTTTAACTCTGTCGAATATAATTGAAACCAATTTTTCTTGTACATAGGAACATTGGTTGAGAATATCCTTTATTGAGCTAGGTTAGTGATAAGACAGTTGCGTTGCTAAGTTACATTGTCCTCAAGGTAAAACTGTTACATTGGTGTGTTATTTCTTAGCCCACACAAGGACGATTATTTTATAAGAGATGCGTTGACATCCTCTGCTAATTGACATTTAGTGGCGTTCGTGTGCACCATGTGTTCACAAGCCTTCGCTCCTTTTTAAATTCTGGAGTGTTGAAATGTGTATGAGGTGATTTTTCTCGAGTAGCATTGTGAGCAAACTGTATTAGTTCAAGTAAGCCAGCCATCGAAGCGATGTTGGTTTTGAAGTTACAATTTGATGTGCACAGTTACCAACAGATACCCAGGTCCAATTCTGCTTCCTAGCTTCAAGCGTATTCATAATCTTTCAATGTCGTGCTAATTTTCATTCCTAGATTCCAGAGTTTTCATAATCTTTCAATTTCGTGCTCAAAACTGAAGAGTACACCAAATTCGTGGACGTAGAAAATTCCTGAAAATAATCGTTTCTCTTTCCCGCACTAAACTGACACATACATGTGATATATCTTACCTTACATATAAGTGTGTGTGTTTATGAATCTCCATGTTGCAGTGATGATACCAAACGTTTTATCATGAATCTGTCAAGCCTCATTAATGTCAAGCATCAAAAACACACGCAAAGGCATGCCACGTTTACACCCGAACAAACACGGAACGTATGCTGTATCCCTACTGAACATATTTTAAGTAAGTGTGAGTATGATGGTACCCAGCTTGTCGCAATACTGCAGGAATACCAACACCAGAAATTGGCTTCACATGTTGTATCCATGCAAGGGATCGAACACGGGTCTTCGGCGTGACCTTAGCCATTAGAAATATATATCTCTGTTATACTAAACTGATTACCGAACTCGCCTTCTTCAACCTGGAACAACAACATGACCGTTTACCATAAAACTTCAACAACAACGCTTCTTCCTTAAAATAACCTGTAAAACCGAGTCTTTGTGAAACTAAATACTGTATGTATTATTTAAACTAATTTGAGGCACTTATTTTTAAGCTGTCACATACTTTTATTACCAGTGTATCTTTCAGGAACTAATTTTAGGTACAAAACATTTCTGATTGTCAAGTTACGGTTTTGTAGGTTCTTGGTTTGTTTCTGGCTGCGCTTGGCAAATTTCAATCTATATCACAATGACCTTTTCAATAATGGTGACTCTGAAGGAATGTAAGTATCTCTGTAGAAGGTAATTTTGACAAAACTTTGCGAACTTTTATTTTTATATATTCCCCATCCATCACTGGTAATCTACAACTTTCCTGTCATTCTATGAAAGATATATCATTTCTTGTAAAAAACTTATGAACACTAAAACGTTATAGAAGAACCCAAGAGAGTGCAGATACGGAAAGAGCACCATGCCGTCGCCATTTGTCTTGTCAGTTGAAAATAATAACAAGTTTCAAAGGTCTTTTTTTAACTGAAAGAATGACAAGCAGAAACGCATGGATTGATAAACCAAAATTGCGTTATGTATTGCTTAGCACAGTATGAAAATCCCTGTCGACCGTCACTACAGTAGCATACAGTAGCATACAGTAGCATACAGTAGCATAGAATAGTTGTCCATCATTACTGGTTACATTGTCAACGACATACGTGTAACACCACATTTTGTTTCGTTCGTGTAAGCCCGAAAGGTCGCAAAACTTTCTATTGAGATAACATTGAGGCTCTACCCAACCTTTTTATCAACAATCATGTGTAAGCCCAGCCTTATTTTTAATACTGACACCTACGCCCCTGAAGAGAATTATCGCCATAAGTCATCGTCCAATGCCGACATATCTATGATTTTTTCCCTTGTATTCAGTGTCAATATTCAAAACAAAAGCGATTCATATCCATGAAGAAATAGATCTCCAAGAAGTGGTGGGGTGGGGGAAGACAACTGTATGCGTGACTGAGTAAGTTTAGTTTTGCGCCGCATTTAGCATTATTCCAGCAATATCACGGAGGGGAGCCCCAGAAATGGACATCACACGTTGTACCCATCTAGGGAACATTAACGTTAAGTGATCTTGAGTGAATAGTGGAATTTAATATACAAGCATACATTTCTACAAAGACAATGCAATGGTATCCTTTTTACTGAACATATAAGCGCAAGCTTAATCAATGTATGATAGTATTACATTGACATGCCTCGTCAGCTATAAAAACATGCATGTACGTGTCTGAGTATTGCAACAAGTCAGCAAATTACCTATATACAATATACATGGACATCATAGAGCCACTGTTGATAGTCTTAGGTTCGCTGTAAACAGCAAACATATTCTCAAAACATTAAGATGAAACACGTAGTTATATTGCCATTATCCTAACAACAACAAAAAATGAAGGCATGAATCAAAACTAAAATATTATAACGAAACGTATCACTCTTAACAGCTTGTTTGTTAGTTTGCTTGTTGTTTGACGCCGCACAATATTACAGCTATACGGAGGCGGTTTGTTTGTAATGGAGTCTGGGTCAAGCAATCTAGTGATCAATATCATGAACATCGATCTACACAGCTGGGATACAATAACATTGGTCAACCAAATCAGCGAACCTGACCACCCGATCTCGTTAGTCGCCTTTTACGACAAGCATGGATTTCTGAAGACCAATTCTAACCCGGATGTCCACGGGTCGTCTGGCGCAGAGAACGTGTGGAGAAGAAGAGGTACCATTGTTGTCTTGTCCTGTCTGCAAACGGGGATTGTAAGCATGTGCTGAGTAGGGGCTGAAGTAATCGTATAGATCCAGAATGTTGTTAATTGTCAATGTCAGTCCGCCAACTATTCGAGAATGTGCATCTTGCATCTCTTTGACCAAGATTCCTGCCATGAATCTTCTTTCACTAACAGTTTATTAATTTGATGTTTTCCAGTACTGTCCAAATAATCATTGCCAAATAACGTGTATTGATATTTGCTCGGGACATTGAATTGTTTATTAAGGAAACCGTCCACCTGTGTTTCAAAATGTTCCTGAAAACAGCCTTTTGAAAAATATATTAATGTCAAAATCGTCTGATCAGACGCATATCGTGTAACTATCTCATTAAACAATAATAAAAGCCTCAAAAAGGTCTATCCAGTGTATGCATTTTCGATATGATTTATTGCACGTGGCAGTTTACAGCGAGGAAAATCCATTTGTTTCAATGAACTAATGGTATCATTTTTAATTTCTTAAAACACGTCAATTTTAAGTATGATAATCATATTCATGAACATCGGCTTCCAAATTTGCGTTTTGAATGTTTTGCCCGTGAAAACTACATCTGAATCTATTATAGATTGCACTTCACAATATTAAATTATTTGAAGACAAGGAATGGTGACGAAGGCCGGTATCCTACCTCTACTGAAATCCATTGCTGATCGACAGAGAGACCATGGTGATAGTGTTTGATAGGAGGTATTCTGAGATCGGTGTCTATCCTGACATGTGTACTGACCGCCTATTAAATATCCACATATTGCTTTAAAACAGACCTTTCTCTTGGGGTCGTAACTTTCATTTCACTGGTTATCTCCCTTTTCGAAGGAATTGGCCATCGGCGAATTCTTATACCATTAATCATTCAGGTTGTAGAGCGTCGTCGGAAGCTTTGTCTGATTCCAACAAAATGCATCTGTAGTAACCTGATACCCTATCTCCAGGGATGAGATTTCAATCAATGATTACATGTGGAGACTTCTTTTCAAACTAGGGAATAATTGTTTCGGCAGACATTAAAATGTTCTTTTAAAACTCATAATATAATTAAGTAAGATTATAAGATCTGTTCTTGATAAGAAAGAAAATTGACTGATTTTTTAAACTTGAAAATCATACGATCAGTTAGGACGAATATTTTAACTGAAGTTTGCAGCACTCCAGGCAAAAGAGGGAGGATGGTAAATAACTGTGTCAGGATATGATGGCACGCAGACAAGCAATGCGCTGAACATCAAATAAACACAGTATAAAAATAGTCAAGATTATGGAGAAATCCTGTTTAGGCAGAATCTATTCCGGATTGGACAGATTCCGCGATATATTTGTATTCACACTATCCATCTAAAAGCTTTAGCTAAATTTAAAGCATACATTAACGATAGATCTATGTCGACAGTATGTTAATGACAATTAAGAATTTTCGCGTAGTGTTATAGGAGAATCAGAAAATCATTTGCCCCTCCAATGTCGATTGTTTGCAGATTCCTGAGACAGTATGTTACTAAACTGTTAGGGTTATTTCCATCTAACCAGTGCAAACGTAAAATGTCATTCTTAAGCTTGGGGAAGAGGCTGGTATCGCTGGGACCCCTTTTTCCAAACTAAAGATGTGATTGAAGTAACTTGGGATCAAACTCCGACCTGATGGTGTTAGAGTGTGATTGAGGTATCTCGAGAATATATGTCAACCTAAGCTGTTTGGGGCGTGATTGCGGTACCTGGGCATCAATACAGCAGGGTATTATAAACACAATGGGTAACGTAGGTGATGCCCGCTGTAAGTGTTGTATAAGCTGCTTTTGAATGACGGTTGTCGATGTTATGTAAGATGTACATGCATGTATTTGACCACTAATAGGCTGTAGGTAGGGCATTCAGCAGTGTCAGCTACATGTGCTATATAGGAAACGTTTGGAAGACATTTATCAGTGTTACGTTATGTTATACAGACAACGCATGGAAATCATTTATTAGCATATATATGCGTTACATGCAACGCATGGAAGGCATTTACCAGGTTATATATGTTATATGGTCAACCCATGCAAGACATTAATCAGTGTTACATATGTTATATAGGCAACCCATGCAAGACATTTATCAGTGTTACATGTTATAAAGGCCATGCATTCAAGACATTTATCAGTGTTACATATGTTATATAGGCAACCCATGTAAGACATTTATCAGTGTTACATATGGTATAAAGGCCATGCATTCAAGACATTTATCAGTGTTGCATATGTTATATGGTCAACCCATGCAAGACATTTATCAGTGTTACATATGTTATATAGGCAACCCATGTAAGACATTTATCAGTGTTACATATGTTATATGGTCAACCCATGCAAGACATTTATCAGTGTTACATATGTCATAAAGGCCATGCATTCAAGACATTTATCAGTGTTACATATGTTATATGGTCAACCCATGCAAGACATTTATCAGTGTTACATATGTTATAAAGGCCATGCATTCAAGACATTTATCAGTGTTACATATGTTATAAAGGCCATGCATTCAAGACATTTATCAGTGTTACATATGTTATAAAGGCCATGCATTCAAGACATTTATCAGTGTTACATATGTTATATGGTCAACCCATGCAAGACATTTATCAGTGGTACATATGTTATAAAGGCCATGCATTCAAGACATTTATCAGTGTTACATATGTTATAAAGGCCATGCATTCAAGACATTTATCATTGTTACATATGTTATATGGTCAACCCATGCAAGACATTTATCAGTGTTAGCTATATCATGTAGGCAACGCAGGCGCAGATCAGCCAGTGACGTCCAGGACGGTTGAAGCACTGCTGGAGTAATTCCATCAAGAACTGGTTTAACACATCTTTGTTATGCGGTTGTGAGGTGACAACACTCATGTCACTCCCAATGGGAGTACACGAGGTGCAAAGTCAAATGAACTATGTCAGCATTACAAACATATATAGAAGTACAATATCGATTAACCTTGAAACAAACCAGTAGTCGTAACGTTTCCGGAGTATTGTAAACAAACAACAAACAGTCCCGTAGGATTAGTTAACGTCGTCAACGTCATTATGTCGAGTTACCTCTTCCGGCGCCGCCATATTTAACAACTACATCTTTACAATTTGGCTTCCTCTGTCCCCAAACTGGTTCTGTAAATATAGATCTCATCACTTTAATATTCCATACCGATATTCTGTGTATACCGTGAACTAGCTACAGGTACTATAGTCCAATTCCCTACAATTAACTGCGCATTGTTACGCCCCTTGTGCACAAGAGTTTACTCTCGGGTGGATATGACAGTGTTACTTAGTAACACTCTGCACTCTGTTCCTGCTTGTGGGTTCCACAAAAATGATAAATGTCTGATATCTGCACTGATATATTCAACTATATGGCGGCTGTCTGTAAGTGATCGAGTCTGTACCCGGCAATCAAGAAGAGGATCAGTATCCACACTATTGGGACCCGATGTCATGCGTCAAACAAGTCAGCGATCCTGACAAGTGATCACCTGTTAGTCGCCTCTTAGGACAAGGGTAACTTAAGATCAGTTCTTACCCAGATCTTCCTGGGTCTGGAATAAATGAGCGGAGTTAAACCCATCTCACTCACTAACACATTATCAGAAATTGGACATTCTGTTTGCATCCTAGAATTATTGCAATATTTCTTTGTGCTGATGATTAGTTTTGCTGTAATTTCTTCATACCGGTAGTCCAGGTGAGTTTCAAGAAACCATCTTTAAACTCAAGAACGTTCATGAATGAAGCTTTTCACACTAGACCGCAAAATCATGAGCTTGTTGATACAGTTTATGCGAAGGCGGAAACAGAACTAAGTATATCATAATGATTCTCATCACACAATAATCGTAATAAAACAATCATAATCGACAATACTCACCAGTTCCGCGGAGGAAGAACTGCCAAGGCGTATCTTAAAACAACTTTCCCATCGTGCACCTATAATGCAGTCTTCTCTACCACCATATTCGAGTTCTTACGAGAACACCTGACAGGTAAACCGTGCTTGCGCTGTGTTTAGAGACAGGTGAGACAGTTATGCAGGTATTACCAGGCGGCGGGGCTGTCGACTCCATCCAACCGTGTGATATATGATACATCTCCAGCCTCAGGCTGGGTCAAGAGTTCAGGGGTCAGTTATTAAGTCGCTTTGATGTCTCCGTTTCTAAACCTAATGACCTCCAAATTATGTGAATTTCAACCTATGTTTCCGAGAATCAACCAGTGGAAAATGCGATAATGATTGAATAATTTAAGTAGCGAAAGAACGATAAGGAACGCGACAGATAGGATCATGTACAAATTATTGATGTGTATGTACATTAGGGTACATTAGGGGACTAGGGGTATCCTAGTTCAGCAATCTCTCGTAAGTGTATGATAGTAATCAAACGGCTTGAGTTTTCGTTTTCACATTTTTAATACACCCATATGTGCAAAGGTAACCTCGACAAACGCCTTTGAAACCGAAGGAAAAAGAATGAGTGGGTGAGCATTGTTATATGCCGCTTTTCATGAAGCGTCGCTGTACCCATGCAGGTATCGAACCCGCTCCTTCCGAGTAAGGAGTTTATTTTTTAACTACTAGGCAACCGCACTGTCTCTCAAAACCCTGAATACGATGTTGACCTTGAGAGTAGAAAATGTAAATGCGTTGAATATTGTTTTCATATGATTTGAATAGCTGTGACATATATAACATACACATCTAAGGTGTTTACATGGATGAATGTTGAATCGGTACGGTATAATTCAACGCCTGGTATGTGTATTCGTTTTGTTTGTTTTCGTGTTGTATATAGCGGTAGTTATGTAATGGTGTATGCACAAGCATGTGCAAATAGCTCCATGTTACAAATATCGCACCCTGAAGATGCGGGTTAGAATTTATTTGTCAGTAATTTCAGTACATTGACGGTTCGAATCCCGGAGGGTACTCAAACCAACAAAAGTAGTAGAATTTGGACCCAGCTCCACAAAGCGATCGTAGAGCTAAGAACTTCCATATCTTACCGTAGACTTACGACTGTCGTAGGGCGACGATTGCTTTGAAAAACAGGGTCCTGTTTTTAAAGTGTAATGTCAAATATAGCCTGTGTTACATTTGATCGCTTTCTACACGGTATTGTGTAATCATAAACATGTTGGTAAATGCACGTGTAAAATAATCAGTATGGAAGGATTACATTAGGAAAGAACTGTAAAAATCTATTGAAGTTCAGCTGTGATATTTTATCAATCAATCTAATGTCTATGGTAATGTATACAGTTACGGACTAAGAGCTAAGACTATCTTAAGTGTATATTACGTTGTGTGGGCTACGGTCTCCATTGCGCTGAGACTATCTTATGTCTATGTAAAGGTATGGACTTACGGTCTCTGCACTAAGACTATCTTATGTCTATGTTAAGGTATGGACTGATGGCTTACTGTCTCTGCGCTAAGACTCTCTTATGTCTATGTAAAGGTATGGACTTACGGTCTCTGCACTAAGACTATCTTATGTCTATGTTAAGGTATGGACTGATAGCTTACTGTCTCTGCGCTAAGACTCTCTTATGTCTATGTTAAGGTATGGACTTACGGTCTCTGCGCTAAGAATATCTCATGTCTATGTAAACTTATGGGCTTACGGTATCTGTGCTAAGACTATCTTATGTCTATGTTAAGGTATGGACTTACGGTCTCTGTGCTAAGACTATCTTATGTCTATGTTAAGGTATGGACTATGGTCTCTGCACTAAGACTATAATATGTCTATGTTAAGGTATGGACTTAGGGTCTCTGCGCTAAAGCTATCTTATGTCTATGTAAAGGTATGGACTCACGGTCTCTGCGCTAAAGCTATCTTATGTCTTTGTAAAGGTATGGACTGACGGTCTCTGCCCTAAGACTATCTTATGTCTGTGTGGGACTTAAGATCACCCTAACGTTAAGACTATCATATGTCTGAGTTAAGGTGTGGGAGCTAAGGCCCTCTTGAGACCGACATCAGAGGTACGCACATTTCACCCTCTGTTTTTGGAAAAATATGGTAACATAAATTTATGAACAACCTTTGTATAACTGGTATAATTTCTACTGGGTCTGAAGTCTCACGGTCAAGGTTATTGCACACCACTGTCCCCAGTGCCAACATTAATTCTTTATGGTCCTTTCAAAATTTAGTGACGCGTAGAATAATATCGAAACTGATTTATAAGTACGCAGTCAAATGCACATGTGCATTTAAGATCTAGTTCTACCACCCTCCAACTGAAAGAAAGAAATGGACCCCAAATATATATATGCAGTGGATAAAACTGATTATGATTATATGTAAATATTGAAATTATGAATTATGGATAATGATCTATTTTTTCGTTGACACTGATATAATATTAATGATCATAAATATATCAACATCCCTAACTTATTTTGTCCGGTATATTTGTTTTTAACAGATTCATCTAGGAGACATTCATTTCGTAAAGCTTTTTATCAACTATCACAGTTTGACTGTTTAACAAGTAAGATCTATCTATTTACTTGCAAAATGTTGATAACTTCAACGGGTGTGCCCACTGTTCAACACTGACCTTTGAAATATCTCATCTTCACTTATGAGTCGATTCTGTTGCGACTTGAGTAGATTGCATATGTGCGGTAGGTGATTTGTTGAATCACTCTGACTATGTAAAATAAACCGAGGGATACAATACGAGATATGTGAATATACACTTAGGAAGGTCTTCTTTACCTTCATCATGACCTTGAACTTATTTGGTTTCTTAAGAGATGTAGGTAAAGCTAATACAAACGTTCAGTCTAAAAATGAATGTAAACCATGGATTTGGCGTGTACGATTTTCTCAAGAGAATTCACATGGACTGGTGTTTTAATGCATTTCAGGAATTGCAATTGATGGAAAGATTTGTGCATAGGATCACGCCGGAAATCAGTTCACTCAATTCACAACGACAATGTCCTTTTATAGCGTACAAGATATCATTGCTGGAAATAGGATACTGACCATATCATACTGACCCCCCCCTCCCCCTACACACACACACACACTCTCTCTCTCTCTCTCTCTCTCTCTCTCTCTCACTTCCCCCTCTCTCTCTCACTCCCTCTCTCTCACTCTCAGTCTCCCAGCGCTTACCGGTTAGCTAGTTAGGGCTCCCAATAAGATTTTTCTTAAGTCCTGAATTGAGTTGGTAGGCAATGTAGCGTTCCAGTCCAGAAATGATAGATTGGATCTTCTTAATTTTTAATATTCAACTCGGCCGCAAGACCCAGGCATGGACTTTGTTCTTTGCAGGTGCGCCCCCGGGGGGTTTCAGGGGCTAATTGGTCCCCTGTGACCCCTGCACGTCGATAACAGTACTTAAACTACGGTACGGTAAACGGTAGCTTACCCGCGTTAAGACATCGATTTGTGGGTCATTGTGACCCGATACTTGGATTCATTGGTCGAGGTGGTGGTTGCAGTGCAGGTCCCCGTTTCACAAAGCTCTCGTAAGCCTAAGATCACGTAAGTTTTCTCGTAGCCATTGTGCCTCCTATGTTGTAACACAGGAGCTACGGATACTACGAGAAAAGTTACGAGATCTTAGGCTTACGAGAGCTTTGTGAAACGGGCCCCAGGTCCTGGTATTGCTGTTAAATATTTAGGACTGCATAAAAACTTATCTTATGCCACTACTGAAATAATGGAATGGGTTCATATATCAGCGTTCTTGCAGTTGACAAGACTCTTAGAAGCTAGTGGGATCTGGGATCCCTTTCACGAAATGTTTAGGTTATCTTAAGTCAATAAGGTATCCTGGGCGCATTGTTAAAGAATGGGAGTTAAGGTTAACCTTAGTTAAGGTTGTTTCGTGAAAGGAGCCCCTGGTTGTCAGGCTCGCTGAATTTTTTGACCACATGTCTTCTTGTCCCAGTTGCTTAAATCGATGCTCGTTATGCAATTCACGGGATTGTCTGGTCCAGACTCGAATACTTACAGACCGTCGTGACATCGCTGGCATAATGTGAGTGCGTCACTGAACAAATGTTTGTAATAACACATACTGATTGACCGATATGTTTTACACGGCAGTGATGCTTAGACATCGTGAAAGAGCTAGGTCGGTGCACGCACCGACATAAAACACAGTCACTTTCAATGGTATTGCAGCTGTTGAAGAAAGCAGGGCCGAGATTTTCGAAGCTCTCTTAGCATTATGATAGTCGTGAGTGCCATACATTAACATTAAGTTACGACTATCTTAGCGCTAAGAGAGCTTCGAAAATCTAGGCCCAGAACTATAATACTACAACAGTAGCACTGCTATGGGCTGATGTTTCCCGAACGGCAAATGGCGGTATATAACCGTTACTATTTGATACTGTTGAAAAATATTGATTACTAGAAGAATGTGATCACATTATTTGACCATTACTCAAAGAAACTTTAATGGTATTTGATGATGACTGCAAAATTTTGTTACAGACATTTGAGAAATTCTGAAAGATGATGTTCAAAGGCATTTGAACATTACTCAAAATATTAACAAAAATATTTGCACATTGTTAAAATAATAGCAGATGTATTTGACCATTACTGAAACATTAACAAAGGTACTTAAAAGTCACATTAAAGGTACTGGATCATTACTGAAATATGGTGTAAGATCTGTGCTGCGTGTAGACAAGACAAAGCCCTGAGCCGATGATGAGCCTCACCTGGTTGACTCTGCGGTGATCAACCGAACCCTCTTTGCTGTATTGTTTTTAACTTAATCAGTAAAATATACCATTAATGGACATTTATAATGCGCCTGTATCCAACCAGTTCTGCAAACCTCACTGTGCTACAATAAAATCAGAGAGTAAAGCACACCAAACTAAACATCGGGGGTTTGAAAAGGTGGTAATAGATGTCCTTGAAGATATTTTCAAGCGAGATTTGAATCATAAAGTTTAATGTTGACAAGCAGACGATTCCACAGACTAGGAGCTGCAGGGGACACAAAACGGATCAATGTGGGGATTTGAGAATCGCAGTTATGCGATCAGACTTGGATTTCAAAGACAAACTGCGAATCGCAGTTCTGTGATCAGACTTGGATTTCAAAGACACAATGTGAGCAACTGTATTCTGAATGTTTTGGTGTTTGTAATGCTTGTCTTTCGTTTGCAGCATAACCCGACAAGGCATTCCTAACAAAAACTAAAGACGTGCCAATGTTAACGATAATCACGAATCGCTAAAAAGTAGGATCTGCCGTTTGGGTATATGTTTCATATATCTGTTGATATATAGGCCATGTTCTTTTCCCAGACGCAGTATGGATACTGTTGCATGAATTTAATTGGAACAAAGCTAAAAGAAATAAAGTAAAAAAAATTAATAATTTTTTAACCGTGGTTTTTAATTCTATCGTTGCTGGAATTTACTTAAACCTGAGATATGGAGACGTGATAAGAAGTTCGCATCATCTTGGAATAGCAAAAAATATTATCGATTTTAGTTCCTGTGTAATGTACAACCATGTGAGGTATTTGAAACATATAATTTCAATCTTATTTAATGGCTCAGCGAGTCAAATTCACATACACGCGCACGCAGACTGTCGTAGTACGTGCGTGTGTGCGTGTGTGCGTGTGTGCGTGTGTGCGTGTGTGCGTGTGTTTTAGAGTGCGTGTGAGTGTGTATGTCTGTAAACATTGTCTTGGATTGAGATTTTCCAGGTAAAAAAACTAGAAATATATGTGAAAACTGATCCATAAATATTTTTTCTGCTGGAACGTAAAGGCTGAAAGCCATCACAGGCACGCTCTATTGTCTGTACAACCACTGACAGACTGAGTTTAGTTTTACGCCGCTTACTGCAATATTCCAGCAATATGACGGCGCGAGGACACCAGATATAGGCCTCACACATTGTAGCCATGTGAGGATTCGAACCCGGCCACTAGGCTACCCCACCGCCCGCCTGTACAGCGAATTACAGCTCCTTCAACTACAAGACATATATTAACATATAGTAACAATAATTTCTGAAGGTGTTTAAGAAATAAGGAATATATCGCCTTCAACAATGAATACATTTGACACATGAAGAGCCGTTGTGCAGAAAAAGATGTTTTGACAAGAAGAAATATTTGTACACTGTCTGCTTGTGTCTGAATATTATTTCAGAGTGATTTTGAATGTGTGTTTGTAAACATTGTTTTTAGGCTGAGATATCCCAGTTCAAATAGCCTTTCCGATAATGAATGTGAAAAACTACCCATAAATATGTATTTTCGGTTGGAACATACTGACCGCAACCTACTACAGGCACGCGATACCCATCAAACACGGAATTAATAACGCTCTATTATTTGGGATCATCAAGACGTGATCTACTGGCTAGCAAGCAAAACGTGAATTGTACAGAATGAACAATGCGTGTTACATCCTGACGACTTTAGAAGATTAATATCACTTTGCGTTCATATGTAACAATTTTTGTGAATTAACCCAAATGTTTTTCCTCCCAAAAACATGCTACGAGATGAATAATCACACTTCATGGCTTTGTATCGTGTCGATCTTGTTTACAAGAATATGGATGAGAGGGCCTATTAAACATTTAACTGCATTTAGACATTTCTGTTAAATATTCATATTTAAACGCCTGTCAACATATGATAGTGAAATAGCAGGTAATATAACATTAACTTTATATGGATTTTACACGTTCCAGATGGAACTCTAGGGGATCCTGCCCGTGAAGATCCCGCCAAGAATTGATTTCCACTAACCCATGCTTGTCGTAAGATGTGACAAACGGGATCGGGTGTTACGCACTCAGTCACTCACACTCTCCACTCCACTAGACTCCACTAGACTCCACTTCAATCCACTCCATTATCAAGCGTATTATTTGTTATATTTGCGATTACAGTTTCTTCATAGAGTACAGATTCTATTACTTTTAGGGAGTTCAGTCCCATACGGGATTCGAAACTACACTCAAAACTCCCAGATGGGATTCAACACCCCTAAAGTACTAGAACTACAATCTGTACTTTACTAAGAAGTGCAATCCAAAATATAACATATGTTACATTTGGCCACTTTCTAAATGACATTGTGAACCGACAGAACGTTCACAGAGCAAGACAGAAGTTGACTAGCCATACAACTTGTTTTTTCTTCATCTTTACAATTTCTAAAAGGCCTCTCAAAGAACAAAACAAATTGCACTGCGTGTTGATTGCAGACTTATCGTCATCACAGTATTTTTCATAAATTACGATTTTATCAAATATTACGATATACGTTGAAAGGTATAGAAATATATGGTTTCAATGTTGGTGTCTCTACTTGAAAAAGTTCCTCTTGACAAAAATATATTTCCGGGATTCATAGGAAATTCTCACGAGTCACAATGACCTAACTGAAAAACCTTGCAAAACAATGGCTCATTTCCTGTAAACGACTTTTGACTTCGAGACAGAACGTCTATTTACGTAATTTATTGTAATATTAATATGTCATTGTTTGAACGGGTTTTCTTCTGAACCCATACTCGATGTAAACGAGTGCAGACAGTAAAACCCTTTGGTTTACTTTTGTGTTTACGATGTCGATAAACATCATGTGTTGGTCATTTTCCGGGTGTTATTGAGTATTTGAAGCACGGGAATATTTCATTTGACGCATTTCCGTGCTTCAAATACTCAATAACACCCGGGAAATGGCCAACACATGATGCTGAAATATTACATGTTGTGTTGTGTACGAGTTTAGCAACATACATGTTGAATTCTTTATGTTGATGGTTTAGGCTGAATGCGTGATGTACCAGGAGAGTACCCTTGACATTATTCCACCTGGTGTCACGTCACATGTAAACGCATATTTCTGTTACAAGTCACTGATTTTCAAAATGGCGAATGCACAGCTAGACTACAAGAGTATACCTTCGCCCGGAGGTGGTAGATATTTATAGTGAGTATGGTTTTACGGCACGCCTTAAGAAATATTTCAGCGATACCATGGCGGGGTAGATCAGAAATGGGCTTCACACATCGTGTCCATTTGAGGAATCGAACCTTGGGTCTTCGGCGTGACGAGCGAATGTTCTAACTACTTAGCATTCCCATCGCCCCTAGCTTCATTGATCGTAGGACAAAACCCCCTGTGGATAAAACTACCTGGGACAAAAGTCCCTAGGGCAAATACCCATAAGGACGAAAACCCAAATGTAAACCTGTGGACAAAACCCCCAAGCATGTTTTAACTACTGAGTGATTGACTTGAGTGACATCTTTTTATTGAATCAGTAATAGAGATTATCAGGAATATGGATTAACATGTTTCATTAATTTAGTATTTCGTATATCAAATCGAGAGACCACATGGCTTCAAGATAGTTCAACATATGTTCCAATCGAAGAGATGCTAAATGCTTGGCAAATAGCTCGTTCTTTGGTTGTTGTTTTTGTTTGTCCTACATGGTGTTTTTCTTTGTTTGTTTGTTTGTTTGTTTGCTTTTTGTTTGTTTGGAGTTTTTTGTGCTAAGGGATTTGTCCATGGGAAGTGTTGTCCGCACAGCGCTCCACTGTTCCCGTTACATTGAAATACTGTAATCCTAAATGCCTGGCAACTAGCTCGTTCGATTGGACGATCCAACATTCTGCTTGCTCTCCGGTCACGAAGCGGTATTTTTCGAACCCATCCATTATGAGCTGATAATAAACAACAATACGAGCTTTAGGCACTTTGTGTTTTTGAAATGTCATAAATTCCAGAGCATGAAACGAAAAACAAATTACTCAAATAAATCGAAAGAACGCACATTTGAGATGGGCTATTATAACATGTGAAAGCCGAACTGACAGTTAATATGGCTTGCATGGTATTGCAGTTATAAATGTGAGTCAGAGAATATTTCTGAGAAAAATTGATGAGAAATGTGTGGTTTCAGTGGTTTAAACTAAGATCTTCGATAGTGTATGGTGGATGAAATTCACGTCAGCCACGACAGGTTACGATGACTCTTAGACAAGTGGGATATTTTTGTTAGAAGGGTTGTAAGGATTAACTAATTGTCGTCGCATATTGTCAACTACGGCTATAAGGAGTCAAGATAACAATGGCTGCCCACTAAAGGTACTTGGGAACACAGTGCTTTTGCATCATCAGACTAAAACGAAGAGAATTATATTCATGAATATGAACACAAAGTTTGTGCTAGAACAGTTCAACGTTGCATGGAAATACTGTTTGTATGCTTCCAACCTGACAACGCTTCCTGGATGTGTCCGGAGTTGTGGTGTAGCTTAGTAGTTAAAGCATCCTCCCGTCAAGACCGAAAACCAGGGCCTTACATGTGTACAAAATTGAAGACCAAATAATCTCCCCAACACAAAATGGGTGACCCCCACTTAAATTGACCCTTGACAAAATCACGACTGAAACTTGGCAAAACTGTGTCAACAAGGCAGCTAACGTCATTGAACAAGGTATGGCTGGATGGTTTACAACAGGCAACTGTGGCACCACTTGTCATCCCTTTAAGTCGTGACTATGACACTACGACAGACGAGGAACCGATAGGTCTCCCGGAATAGAGATTTTGAGATGTCCCCTGCCATGACTGGCTGTTCCGTTTTTGCGGCTTCATTCCGCCGTAACAGATAACAACTTTTGCCTTTTCAGTGATGATAGTTTCTTAAACATCTTTTTTGGTGGGGTCCGGAAAATTTTCAAACATCAGAAAGCTGTTGGGTATTAGTAAATGTTAAACATGTGTACTATCTATATTTATGAGGCAATTTTGTACAATGATAAATTGTGCAATTCATCAGCCCGTTTCTGACTCAAACGGACTGTAGGTGTTCACTTAACAAGTTCATAGGATCCATACATTCCAAAGCCAAATGTGTTGTTAAAGCAGTATTATATACATTAAACCAGTTTACACAGAAAGCTACAAGGAAGTGAGATTCCACTGCAAATATACATATAATGCCGTTTTAGTTCCAATCCTTGATGAAACTAAATGAAATCATTCTCTGCGAGAGCTCTTATAAACAATTAACACATTTTTCTGAGAGGGTCCAAAGCAGTACAAGCAGTCTCTTTATAGTTCAAAAATTGAAAGCAAACTGAAACAATGTTTTCAGCTTCTGGCGTGTTTGTTTTAAAACAATATTTATGTTAGTTGCAGCATTCGAGATCGTACTGTGGGTGTGGTGCGAGCATGGCGGACCAGTGTATTTAGAACAATGTCCAGTTTAAAGAAGTGTGTTAGAAATATACCTTCCTGACGGTTAACTGTACGAGAGTTTGCTAAGTAAGAACCTGACACAAATCGTTCAGTTTCCCTTGCATTTCAAGCTTTCTGGTGTGCAGAAGTTCTGCAGACATTCTGCAACAGTGTTCCACCATAGGTGATTTGTCATTAAAGCAGTTGCACATATACAACACATTAAAGACCTCGGTTCGATTCCAAACAAGGGTAGAATGTGTTTTGTTCATTTCTTGCGTCCCCGGTCGTGATATTGCTTGAATATTGCTAAAAGTGGCCCAAAACTACACTCACTCACTGCCCTTTCCCTGATAAATCAGTGTTTGATAACTCGAGGACTGAACCACTGTATGGGGTATCATTACACTATAACAAGTCACAACAATTCCAGAAACCTGCGTAGGCAGATGAGGGCAAGTTTGAATCCTGTCAAAGAACAGTAGGAGAGAGTGAGTGAGTTTAATTTTAGGCTGCACTCAGCAATATTCCAGCTATATGGTGGTAGTCTGTAAATAATCGATCCTGGACCAGACAATCCAGTGATCAACAGCATGAACATCGACCTGCATATTTGGGAACTGATGACATGTCAATGAGCCTGAACACCCCCAGTCACGATAGTTGCCTCTGAAAGCACGGCTTGCTGAGGACCAGGTCTAACCTAAGTCTTCTCGTGTTAATTTGAACTGAATGAGCATCTCATATAACCATGTCTTCCAAGAATGTCTTCCAAGAGCTTTCTCAAAGCCTAGATGAGTGATATTACTGAGTGAGTGAGTGAGTTTAGTTTTACGCCGCACTCAGCAATATTCCAACTGTATGGCGGTGGACCAGACAATCCAGTGATCAACATCATGAGCATCGATCTGCACAATTTTGGAACCGATGACAGATATTACTGAGTGTGGCATTAAAAACACAACCAACAAAAACACACTGAAAACAGTGATGCTTCCATATTGTACACATCAATTTAACACTGGTCAAACATTAAGCATTCTGAAGAGTCAGTCAGTTAAACAACAAATGAAATGATAAACATGGTAAAATTTTATTCAGCTCTTCTTTTCTTGATTACTTGTATTTTTTCTCTTATTAAATTGGTCTCTAACAAAGGCTATGAGTTTCTTTTCAGATATATACACTGTTAACAGTACCATCAGTAGGCACCCAGCGCCAATAGCAATATGAAGAATTCTTCTGGAAAGGCCCTTGTCACAGCAGAGAAGTGTCTGGAAAAAAGAACAAAATTTTAATAATGTAAAAAATGTCACAGTTTAGTTTGAGCATAGCCTTGTGGTTAAGGTGTTGGCTCTCATACTGAAAACCAAGTTCAGTTCTCGAAATGGGTACAACGGTAGGTGTTCTCTATCAAGTTATAGCTGGAATAATGGAAGTTAACAGAGGTTAAGGCATTCCCCCGACATGCTGAACACCCAGGATGGATTTCCCACATAGGCACAATGTGTGATGCCCATTACTGGTGTACCCCGAAGTGATATTGCTGGAATACTGCTAAAAGTGGCATAAAACCGTACTCACTCACTTAACCAATATCAGTCTTATATTAGTCCTAGGTGTCTAGACTGCATAAAGCTGCTTGTTTGGCTGTTCATATACCATAACAAACACATTTTACTTTCGGAAGGCGTACAGAGGAAACAGTCATTATAAAGTGAAGGCAGTAATCCTTACTGGCCATGATATACCATACAGAAATTATTAATGTACAACTCTGGACAGAGAATTCACCTAGGGTCAGTTAAAGGCCATGTGTAATATAGGCCTGCTAGGGTGAAAGATCACATTCTGAATTATTTCCATGGCATATACAAAACATCTACTGTTGGAAATTAAATACCAATATTTTTCATATATTACATACAGAAGACAAGAAAAATATTTAAAAGAAATCCGTAAAGTCATTCCATTCCAAAGAGCTGTTCAATTATGAATTCAATTAGTGTTCATTGCTTGTAAGCAAATCGCTTTTTGGGTAATGCATCTTGGTCAAGTATTTCTATTCACTTTAAAGCTTTTGAATATTTTAACATAAACATGACTGATATCGGCCAAACTTTAAATTCGACCTTAAATTCTTGCTAGGAATTCTGATACCGAAAATTACAAAAGGGCATCTTAGTTTCTGTAATTTGGCACGCCACAAAAGGTCATCTCAGTTTCTGTAACTTGGCATGCCAAGAAATTACTCTTCATTAATTTACATCACTAATTATCAAAACACTTTAAGAACTTTTATCAACATAATGTATTAAAATTTATCAATACTGAGTATCAGTAAAGAGAGGCGAGTGTACAAATGTGATGTTTTAAACTGCCTTATTAACTGATGAGAAACAGCAATATTAAACAGAAAATTCTTTGAAACAAAGAAGCCTTTCTATAGATCTGGCTTCCAGGAATATTTTCAATTAGTTCCTAATTTCTTCAGTGGGAATACTTATTTAAAAATGCTACCTCTTGCACAAACGAAAGTCAAATGCACAATGAAGCCCAGCAATATTCTCTAAGTCCTAAAAACAATTAGAAATATACCAAACCCCTGCATAGATGTTTTCTATGGACAGTACCAAACAGATCACAATTTTTGCAATTCCTAAAATGGGAATCACTTTGATACAAAATGTTATAGTCTGCTTGCTCTGAAATGTACCAGTGAATTTCACTTTAAACCAAAGGGTAAATTGAACAAAGTAAATTAAGATTGTCAGTTCTCAAAATTTTACCTTGACAAATGAACATTTAAAATTCAGAATTTTATTCAACTTAGGATAAGTTTTGTTTCTCAATTGATCACAGTTTCAAATCGCTTTTATTGCTTTGTCTTACTAGGGGGTATACACATTATACAAAACACAGAGAACAAGCAGGGTTAGTCTCAGTTAACGCTCATTACATACAGCACATGCATTTGTTTCACTGTACCAGCCACAACGTTTATCTCCTTGTAACACGAACTGATAACAGCGATTTGAATCTATAATCATTTGACATTCAACTTTTATCCCTTTATTACTTTAAGTAAAATTCTGAGATTTAAATATTCTACTGGTAAAGGTAAAATTACAAGAATTTACAATATTAATTTCACTTTATTTGATTTCCTTTTTTGTTTAAAGTGAAATTCACCAGTACGTTTTCACTACAAACAGACTATACCTCCACATCGAGTACATATGGAAGCCAGATGTGAGTCAACTATAAGGTCTGTGTTACAATTCACACCTGAAGAGTATATTTTTGATAACACTGATAAATCATTTATCGCCTTAAGATGGAACAAAAGAATGCATATCTTGTTGTCGGTGTGTGAACAGACCATCAGGCAAATTGAGACAAACAAGCGAGTTCCGATTTTGATACTCAAACGAAAAAGTATTCTGTAAAACACAAAACATAACATCTCACGGTCATGTATACAGTCATCATGAACCGAGTGAAATTCCAAATATTTTGTGACAAAACCAACCCCCAGTAGGCCATTGTCATGAAAATGTGTTTTTCGCTATTTTTTTTAAATCAGATCTGCTACAGAACAAGACTCAACTATAAATATCTAAACTATCAAAAATATTTCACTTTATAATGGTGTTGCAAAGTTCATTACGATGAGTAGAGATCCCGTTAAGAGTTGTTCAGGGGTGAGTGATATTGACATTATGCCGCTTTTAGCAATATTTCAGCAATATCACAGTGATAGACACCAGGAATAGGCCTTACACATTGCACCCATATGGGGAACTGAACTCAGGTTTTCGGCATGGTGAGTGAATGCTTTAGCATTAGATTACCCCACCGCCCCTGGCCTTCAGTAACTGATATTAGATCTGATTATTTACAGATAACTTATTTTAAGTGGAACATTGCTGAGTGCAGTGTTTAACAATCAAACAAACAAGTCATCACCTCTGATGTGTACATGATGAGATGGCTGCCGCCAAGGCTGACCAGCACCAGTAGGGAGGGACGGCCTTCCCACAGAGGCTGGATAGAACTCTGCCGGTAATACCCCCGGGTGAAATGAACACTGGAAATATAACATGTGATATGTTAAGAGAAACAATATTTTCTTTCTGTATGTTGATTTAGGACTTATTGATACCCTATTTATTATCCAGACTTGTCTGATATAATATCTCTGCAAGTGGATGCGCAACCCTGTTTTGTCCTGAAAGTTTACTAAATAGCCACTGAAACTCATAAAAATGTGTGAAAATGAACAGTGCAACCTCCCTTCTCAAAAAGCTGTATTCACACCTGTATCTCCATGGAGATATGTTCTGACATACGAGTAATAGTTAGTACAATGCCCTGGCAATGTCACAACACTGCACTGCAATTATGTTCAGGAATGTACATATTTCAATGAAAACTAAGGAGTTAAATTTGATGTGAAAGGAAAACTATCCTGGCCAATATGCTGGATATTTGTAACTTTATCAACTCGTGTTGGTATAATTGATATCAGTAGAGAGTATCGGGTGAGATTCTCTGCATACTAAACCACAGAAAATATAGTAAACTACCATAGTCGTGGGTGGGTGGGTGAGTGGGTGAGTGGGTGAGTGGGTGAGTGAGTGGGTGAGTGAGACTTGAGTGAGCGAGTGAGTAATATGTGTAACTTCATCAACTCATGTTAATACAATATATCAGTAGATACTTGAGCTCGAGTGCGTGAGTGAGTAATATGTGTAATTTGATCAACTCATGTTGATACAAATGATATCAGTAGACACTTGAGTGAGTGATAAGCGAGTGAGCGAAGGAATGAAGGAGGGCTAGAAGGAGGGAGCGAACACAGTGTCCAACAATGCATTGCAACTGTCACTATGTAAGTTGTTCCTACCTATGTAGAATCCGGACAAACATGTTGAAGCAGTTAGCCAGGATAAAACCGACGCTGCCCAGCATCTTGGTCAGGAGCCAGGACGAGAGGAGAAACACTCCAGAAAATATAAACATCTTCTTGTTGTACCTTGGGATAAATACAACAGTAAGTTATTTCACAAAACACAAGCACAGTTTATCTTACTTTCATCGTTGATGCTTCTCAACAATGTCAGTTGCAGACATATCACTTGATGAATTGAATACCCAATCACTTGCACACATTAGATCGTTTCAGACGTAGGAAAGGTTAACACTACATGCATGAATAACTTCTTTGTTACAGTAATACAAAAGTTATTCATCCATATATTGTTGTCCTTCCTAAATACTTCAAGTTCTAAATGCCTCTCAAACATGGTTCAGATGCTCTGGCAGAGCATTCTCTGAACAAACAAAAACAGCAACAATAATAATAAACAGACCACTGATACAGCATATAAATAACTACTCCATTTGACCAAACAATGTGACATTATATCCCAGTAGCCATATATCATTGCCCTTCTGAGCTCTCCTGTGAATATACAAGCCAAGCTTCCCATAGGGAGAGCGTTTGCATTTGCAGTGTATAATATCAGTTTAAAAAATCTGTTTGTATAAAGACAGACATTCTCTACTCTTAGAGGTTACTTGTCATATCTGCTTATAAACTCTGTTCTAATATGGCCACAGTTCCAGTTTCTTGTTAAATCCCCTAGCAGCAAACAAATCGCAACACAAATTATCTCCCATCCGTCTATCATATCAGAACACATGTTACATTGAATTAGATCTAACTTCACTAATACAGACAAATACAGTGGAAGCTGTCTAAACCAGCACTCACTGGGACTGAAGAAATAATCCAGTTTCGACAATGTGCCGGATTATGGAACTGATGATAAATGTACAAGCCAAAGAAGGGACTGAGATTGTAATGCTGGTGTTGACAACTTGCCGGATTGGACAAATGCCGGTTTTGACAGCATCCACTGTAGGTGGCCACAAATATACCTCCTCTACTGGGGACTTGTGTTGATGTCACTCAAAAGACATTTAATGGTTAACGTGTCCATTGTCAACAAGGGTGATGGAGATGACATTGATCTGCCATTACATCACTGAGTTCTGCCTACTGAGAAACATTTGTGCATCGCAACCTTGTGGAGGTTCTAGGTTTCCTAAAGTATACTGAAATTAACCAAGTCGTGCCAATGTTTACTTTTAAAACCAAATCCCTGATTGCACAACTAAACCTGATTGCAAGAAGTCACAAAATCTGAACACTCATACCATGAAAGGGCTATATTTGAACATGGTCACATTAGGAAGATATGACAAGTAACCTTTGTGGGAAGAGAATAAATGACAGACACCATACAGGCATTCCTGCATCATAATCGGTCATCAGATACATCCAGCTATCAACAGTTGGATTCTGGACTGGGCAGTCTATTACAAGTCATTCTGACTCAGTCACAATGTCAGCACTCACGACGTCTCTGGATTTGCTGTCCCATTTCACATATTTACAAATCATTATCATAGTCCTTGAATACTACTGATGTGCAATACTAAACAAAAACAAAAAACAATAAACCACATTGGATGCTTTTATACATAATTGGAATTGTATGGACTAGTAAAGGATCAGATATTTAGCAATCTGAATATTAAAATATTTCACAAGAAAATAATACCATACTGCCATTGAGGTAGCAACCTTTCTACATATCCTCATAAATATTGCCATCATTTGAAACAAATATTCAAAGTGTATTTTTCAGCCTTTCCTAAGGATATTTTTACGCTAAACGTGTTGTAACATCTACCTGTCGACATCTTCCTTGCTCATGGCTGCAAAGACAAATCCTTCTGTGATGCCGTTGATGGCGATGAAGAGGACGTACAAACAGTACCACCGCAGGAGAGAGGGCCCTGAGAAACAAACATACAAAGTGAGTGAGTAAGTGAGTGAGTGAGTGAGTGAGTGAGTGATGGAACTCTACAAATGAACCATTCAGCATCAAAGACTCAGCCCTTCATTGTTCCGTTCCGACCCAGAGACATATTTAGTAGAATCAAAATAAGAATTATTTACTGTTCCGATTGGAATAAATCATTCACTGGTATGTATCAAGGACCATCTAATACACCATCATAATATTTCTCTCCTCTTTCCATGCTGAAGTAACATCCAAGTTGAAAATGGACATGAGAACTAAATACACAATTAAGAGACAATTAAAAGGTATTGTTCATGAAAAAACCAGAGCACACAATGTATAACATTTCCTTCATATCCATTTTGTGAAAGCACATTTTTCCATTCAGGACAAATTGTGATTCAATAATGTCTTGACAGTTCCTCTTGAACCCACACCCAATGACATCATTAATCGCTGACAATAAAATCCCAAACTCTGGATCGCTTCAAATGATTTAATACTTGTACAATGATAAGCAATTATCAATTCTTGAGCAAAAATAACACTTAAATTCCTCGACAGAGATTTAGATCTTGAATAAATGAGGGTGTTTTCTTTGTCCTTCTTCAGGCCATTAATCTCATTAACAATTTAGCTGTTCATGACAATGTCATATTAGAACTACATGGGGCCAATTAAAACATTAAATTCAGTTATCTGTTTCAACTAAATTCTATCATCTGGAAAATATGAATGATAATTCAATATTTAATTCATAATAGGTTAATATTGAATCAGTGCTGCCAAGAACTTGTGCAAACAGGTGCCATCGGAATGCTGAATAAGTCATACTGATGGTATGAAGAAACATTTCAGAATCTGGATTTTGATGTCACAAAATTGTAAGTAAGAAGTTCTTTAAATGACCTCTTCTTAACAAACGAAATTCTCTTATACCAAAAAATGTAGATTGAACCATTAGAATTGTGACCTTGGCATGCAGCCAAAAATGTACAGATCATGGTGACAAGTTGTGAACAAAATGTCAAGCCAATTTCTTGTGTCTCCCATTATAATCACATCAGAATGTCGCCAAAAGGGATGCAAAACACAACTCATTTACTCCAAAAATATAGTGAGAGAAACACGTAAAGGTTTGCATAAAATTTCACATTTTAATCAGGTCAAACATAACAGACTTGATTCAATGTTTTCAGTTTAAATAAATAAAGTCAGTATGTAGTATGTCCCAACAACTGTCTGGCCACGTCTGGCCATACTTGCAATCACTGTTCTCATTGTATAGATATATGTAGGTCAGAGAATACAGGTGATCCTCTATTTTTTCCCTTCAGTATATAGACTGAAGCAATACAATAAATATCTACTGATTGCATAACCTTAGGGGAAATGTTGGTCTCTGAGAATGAACTTACCAGATCCTGAGCTGAGAATACTTCCTCCATAGAGATCTAATGCCAGGAAGGAATATGACTGGCCAAACACAAGGATTGTTAGACCAATCAAAGTGACTGTCTTCAAAACATATGCCAGGACCTGACTGCACAGGATGGCGGAGTCCTGCAAAACAGTAGATGTTGAAGTTAACTGTATTGCCTGTGTCCATGATTAACCAACAGTACAACACAGTTGTATCAAATTTGTAGTTAAAAATGAAATCAATTTGTTACATCCATGTTCATTATTTACAAAATGTCTGCTATCTTGGACTTTGCTTCCTAGTATATACTGAGACATGGTTGCACTTTATTACTTTAGTATTTGTACTTCCATATTTCAAATACTCATTCTTATGAAATAGATCACTCTGTGATTCTTCAGGGATGGGACCAAAGTCAGCTGCAATGTATGGACACTCTAACAGTCATGCTTGAAGTTGACTTTGGAATGTCAAATTCAATGGGGATGGATTTGATCTGATGTCGCATAGGCTACATAATTGCTTCTTGTGTTCACCAGTGACCTATTCTGACTTCAGAAGTGTCATGTTACAGATTCTTGATCCTCAGACCCATGAATATCCAGGTTAGAATTGGTCTTTAGAAGTCCATACTTGTCACAAGAGAAAACTAAAATAATCTGGAGGTCAGACTTGCTGACTGGATTGACACATCATATCTCAGTTGCCTCGAATGATGCTCAAGCTGTTGATCAGTGGATTGTCTGGTCCAGATGCGATTATTTACAGACCACCAAAATAAAGCTGGAATATTGCTAGGTGAGCTGCTAAACAGCAAATCAAACAACTAAATATTTATTGTCACCTGTGGACAACCCACCTGCTTCTGTTGGTGAACAGGGATACCTCGTACCAGCAGCTGAGAGAAGAAAAGGTTCCCGCTCTCCTCAATAGGTTGGAAGATAAACCTGGCAGCCATTGAGCCAAGGTTGTTGATGACGTCATACACGCCTGAAAATATCATCCGCTGATGTCAATCAAAAGTAACATAATGGATGTCATAAAAAAACTGATAAGGCAAGACCAAGTTCATTTCTTATTTTACAGATTTTGTCATCAGGAAACCTAATGGCGGTGGGAAAAAATATAATAAAATCATCAGTCAAAGAAATATTCCTTCTAAATACTAAAAGTACTTTACTTTTGGCAATTTATGAAGTGTATATGTGTCAAAAGACAATCTTAAAAAATGTTCTTGTTAGTTTACATTTTTGGTGAATAAAATTTAATGTTCTGAACAGGAAAAATTATTTTATATCTTGTTAATTCATGAAAAAATATGTCTGGTGGATCTGTAAAACAAGAAATTGGTCTGGCCAAAAGTCATAATTTCAAGCCATGCACAACTGATGACATACATAACTGATAAAGTCATAAGTTAATGTCATACATAACTGTAAAAGCCTAACTTAATGTCATATGTATCTGATAAAGTCATTATCTGAAGCCAATCACACAAGATAATAATAATTTAATGCCATACAGCTAAGTCATAACTGACATCACACATAATCAATAACACCAAAGAGAAACAGGTGTTCATATCATCACTATGGTCATACTAGCAAGCTTGTTATGACATATGATAGACCATACACGTCTTATCAGGCTTCGTGTTCTGTCATCCGTGGAGGAACTTTAGATACATTCAAGGTCCTGAATAAGTAATGATAGTGTCATTCGTTAAATGTCAAGTCCTATGAATAACTAGATTCCACAATTTGACAACAACTCAGAACAATACTTTTACCTCTGGCTATCAGTTACAAGTACATGTATTACATTTCAAAAGTACTTTGCTCAAGGTCACATGTAACCAAAAAATCAAACACATTTATCACTAATTCATGATATATAAAATGCAATGTTAATTAAGAAAAAACAAATGATCAAAATTATAAGCATATATTTGCAGATCAAAAGTGCAATATTTTGTACTTGGGTTTACCTCCCTTGAAACGAAGCAGATGCTCAGGCGTTATGAGTGCAGCGCAGCACAGCTGTTGAAACCACTTTTTCCCCCAGTGCTGGGGGACAATGACTGAATCATTTGGACTCTGATTTCACGAGCTTTTCTTCTTTGCGTGTTTTTTCAACTTTATAGGCTAAATTGGCATTTTTGATGATTTGTTTCAGTAAGTGTATACCAAACGTTATCAGAATCTGCAAAGTTGTGTTTTACATTGCATGTGACCTGTAACCAAATAAAATTATCAAGATTTTGATGCTGTTATGAGTGTGTATTTTCGGTATATTTTGTTATTAATTCAGTAATAATTATTATTGGGTCACAATGTTTAGTGTTTTGAATAATAATTATAATGGGTCACATTTCGTATAATAGATGATCCACATTTTTAGGATTCAGGTTTTCCAGGAATTATCTGCCCTTGACTTCCTGTTTGTTTACCTCCAGGAGACTGTTTTGAGGGCATTCTACAGTGTTTGGCGATGGCAGCAAGTGCTCCTACTTTTGGGAAACGACTGAGAGTATATATAAAAGCTTGTTGCCGTGTTATATAGGGGACACAGACATTCATTCTCTGGAGATAATATCTTTCTGCATCTGTCAACGCCTGATCTACGGCCGCCAGACCACTAGCTGTGTCTCATTCTGCATAACTGTCTCTCTCTTGCACTAAGACTTTGGTGAGTTTGCTATATTATACTTTGTGACCCATTGCCATAGATTTTGTCTCACTTGTATTGTATTTGAAATCGATATTGTGAAATTGACTTGTGACTTTGTATAACTTGCTCTCTCATCGTCTAAATACAATATCTGAATATTTTGAACTTTGTCTTTGTTCTGTTTTGCTGGTTCACAGGGGATTTCTTACATTGTTTGTCACGGTAAGTTCTTAACTGTAACAATGCTTAGTAACAATACGCAGAAACGAAATGTTGTTTCCTGACAGTAGAATGCTGGAATGAACATATAATAATTAATCATTGAGTTCAAATCAGTTAACCCTAATCAGTCAACCATAATCTGCACCATCATCTACAGAGGCACACAGAAAGCAGTGAAATAGTACCTTGATCCGCGAATGTGAGAGCTCCAACAAATGTCATCACAAATTTCTCCCCTGAAAAGAAAAAAACCAAAATATTCTTATACTTACTGTGTACAAACATGAGAACAGGAGAAAGCAGGAAACATGTCTTTACTGATACATAGAAGATCTTAGTTCCACTTCGACAAAGCAACAGTATTTGGACACAGTGTTTACAATAATTTAATTTGCCAGCTGGCCATCAGGGCCTGCTGCCACCTGCAGGCTTTAAAATGTAAAGGCCTTGAATGAAATCTGCAGGTCTATTTTGTTTCAGTCAAACCATTAAACTCAAAATGAACTACACTGTACATGGTTTCACAAAGTTTTTACAAAGAGTATTAGGTGCAGAGAGCATTTCTATTTGTCAAAGACTGGTGTTGACATTCCTCTGCGCATAGCACATAAATGACAGTGAAACTATAAGGTTATTGTAGCATGATTGATGACACCTGAACGATAATAAAGAAAACAACTATGGGAAAGATTCCAGTTGATACCTAAACTGACAGATAATTTACTGAAGGCCACAAGGGCCTATGAATACATAAAACTGCCAGCCTGATACAATATCAATCAGCGCTTGGTCTCAAGGCTGGTGATAACTTAGAATGCTGTTTAGACATATTCAATATCATTCTCATTAGAACTGTAGTCATGACATCAATTTCAGAAAAAAAGATTTATAGGATATTAAATGAGCTTAACCTTTCATATCAAGTTAATGTCCCTCATGAAATAATTTTGGTTTGTCACTCGCTAAAGTTTGAGACAAACCAAAATTATTTCATAAACTTGATATGAAAGGGGAACAAGTTATGTATCCTATTTATTATCCACGTTCTAAAAAATGAAAATATCATTAAAATAAAGCAATATCTTGCTTTCCTATACAGAACCATGTAACGCGGATTAATGCATCATATTGGTGATTGGAATGTCAACCGCTTCACTCCAGGAAAACATACTTCCTATAATGTATTTCCTATACGGCGCCTTATCACAAGAAAATATATAAATTAAGACAGAATCACGCCTTTATGTTGAAGACTCCACCGAAAATTGGGTCTGAAAACACAGCCTACAACCTCAAGCCTATTGTGTTCAGATTCTGGGAAGTGCTTTTGACCCCTACATAAGAAACCATGGAGGCATGGCAGTGACAATATGTTGGTGTGCGGGAGGACATGAATGGATGCGGCTGACAGTGGCAGTGATAGAGATACAAGAGCGCGGCTCGTCTTTTGATGTTGTGTGTTACTGTACAGTCCTGACAAATACACGCAGAAGGTATTCAACCTCTTGATTATATTTACAACTCTTCCAACCAACTGTCCATCAACTTTGACCAAATCAGTAACTTTTACGGGCGACGCCATATTTGTTTACACTCAAGACAGACCTACTGGACGCATTTGTTTACTTATTTTTATAGATTGTTTTATTTTCGTTTTTGTCACAGAAACTTGAGTTATTATAGAATTGAAAATAATGCTAGTAACCACTGTAAATGAAATAAATTCCATAGAAGTGTTTTCGTTTTACATGCTCTCAGGTGTGAAAACTTTTGAATGAAAATCATGAATGGAAAGAGTGATGAAAGTAGTACCAGTAATGTCAAAGTTCATGCATTAGCCAATCAAATCATTCGAGTGAGTGAGTGAGTATGTTTAGTTTCACGCCGCTTTTAGCAATATTCCGGCAATATCATGGTGGGGGACACCAGAAAATGGGCTTCACACATTGTACCCATGTGGGGAATCGAACACGGGTCTTTGGCGTGACGAGCGAACGCGTTAACCACCATGCTACCCCACCGCCCCCAAATCACTAGAAGGTGTTATGACACATATGAAACACCTTTACAAAGTACCACATGGGTTAAAAAACAATATATGGAAAAACAAATTCTCTAGTAGTGTATGTTATATTTGGGATTACACTGTCGAAATAAAGTACAGATTCTAGTACTTTTGTTCAGATATCCCCATGCCGTAATCCCCTATACTAGTATAACATATGTTACATCTGACCACTTTCTAAATGGCATTGTGTAATCAAAATTCTTCAGTGAATGATGTCATCACTTGCACCTTAAAAGTAAAAGTGTTTTGTCATCACAACTTAATGTGTTCTCATAATAGTACGAGGTTGGGTGAGCTTTTACATCTTTTACGTGTTGGAAAAGTGAGTGAGTTAAGTTTTACACCACTCTCAGCAATATTCCACCATTATGGTGGTAGTCTGTAGATAATCGTCTCTGGACCAGACAATCCAGTGATCAACAGCATGAGCACAAATCTGCACAATTGGGAACTGTTGACATGTGTCAACCAAGTCAGCGATCAATTGGCCTTTTGTGGCAAGAAGTCACCTTTTGTGGCAAACGTGCTGCTAAAGATCTATTCTACCCCAGATCTTCACAGGTAACATGTTAGAAAAGAGCAGCACACATAAGTGTTTATCAATAATAATGAGGACTAAAACAAATCATATCACTTAAGTGGAAATATAAAACCACGGCACCATATCAATAAAAGCTCACTTCAATCACTGGAGCGGAAAGATAACACTTCACACAAACAATGTATTTCACGTAAAATACATAATACATGGTAATATTCCTCAATATCTAACATCTTGACCAGATTTTCTCAGAATCGTTTCTTTTCTTATTGATTTTGAGTGATGTTTTATGCCACTTTGGGCAGCACTAATATATGCTAATATGGGTCAATTGTCAGGTAGGTTTGCCAGTAGTGAGTTTAGTTTTATGCCACTTTGAGCCATATTCCAGCAATATCACGAAAGGGGACACCAGAAATGGTCTTTGAATGGCATTAAGAAGTGATTCACATATGGAAGAGAGTATTTTTATGGATGTCAACTTCTTTATTAGACGAGCAATACATTTCAGATTGCATCTTTACTTCCTTCAACTGAGGGTTTGGTATTCACCATGTAATTGTAAGGCAACAGTTCACATATGGATATCCTGGGGTTTCCTTCAGTGTTCAGGATCTGTGAAGATCAGCATTAGAATTGATCTTAAGTAACCCATTCTTGTCATAAGAGGTCATTAACAGGATGCTCATGCTGCTGATCACTGAATTGTCTGGTCCAGACTCTGATTATTTACAGACAGCCATCATATAGATGGAATATTGCTGAGTGCAAAAACAAACAAATAGTTACACAGACAAACAAACAAACAATTAAACAAACAAACCTTCTGTGAGGAGCTGTTTGAGCAGGGACTGCTGGAAGAAACTCCCCACAAGCCTGGCCAGCTGGCTGTCAAAATATGGCTGAAACAGAACACATTGAATAAGTAATAATTCTTTTACCAATATTCATGTAATATCAGTGACAACAGGAATGAGCTTCACAGAATGACCCATATGTGAATAACACATGGATTTTTCAGCTTTACCAACATTATATCATCAGTCTCCAATTAGAAACAGCATAGAGGTTGGACTGTTTGGAGAATTTTCATAAAAATTCTAAATGTAATAAAAGAACTGAAAATGTCTTTTTGTCCCTGCTACAGAAACGTATGTATGATGATGATGAATTTTCTAATATAGTTTTATCAGCTCACAAAAAAGCTGTTTTTCAGTTTGAGCTGAAAAATGTAATGATATGAAAATAGACATATTTATCACATTCCATGACATCCTATAGCAGAATCAACGAAATTACAAGAGAATTCACCACATTTTCAGCAATGTCATGGTCACTGACTGAACAGATAAGGCACTAAGGGAAGTAACTCCAAATTAAAACCGCTGATATTGATTGTGACCATTTAAAATATATCAGCAAGAAATATCAGCCTGCATGAAATATGACTCTGTCCTCAAGCAAAATACCTCATATCAACACTAGATGTAGGGTTATCCTGATTAATAATTATTTTTTGTTATGATACACTTATTTGCATACTTGTCAAATCTCCAGTTGTACTACTACTAGGCTATCTCCTGTTCCAAAAACATATCTGTATATGCTTTAATACTGTCAAACAATATGTATATCCTTGAAAACTGATGAATACAGTTCAAGAATCAAATACACTTTCGAAGAAACAGAAATGTAATGTTAAAAATATGGTTAAAGTGTTTGCTTGTCACGCTGAAAACCCAGGTTCAATTCCCCACACGAGTACAATGTGTGATTAGCCATTTATGGTGTCAGCTAAAAGTGATATTGCTGGAATATTGCTAAAAGCGGTGTATTTGTCAACAATAATGAGGACTAAAACAAAAATTCACTACTGGCAAAAAAGTACAAGATCAGCACTGACCTGACAATTGACCCATATTAGTATGTAAGAGTGTTGCCCACCAGTGTTTACCATTGTGATCGAAGGGGCCCCAGGTTGTCCGAATATTACAGACTTGCTATTCCAACCATAGGAGAGTCTTATGAACAAAGCGTGTGTAGTTATGCACTGAATCAATTTCAATGTCATGAACTGCACATGCACTAGCCTACATCTGCTGTTCCTTTTTTTAGAAATCAAACAGGTTTGCCATGCACCCCCTACTTCTTGTAAACATGTTCTCTGTGCCGATCCAACTTATCCTTGTTTGCCAGTAAGTAAAAATAAATTCCAGATGTATTGCATCTTGTTTTTGTCATCATATCACCTGTGTCACTGTGATACAACATAGTAACAGGAGAGTAACAAGATAGTAATAGGACTGTAACAAAATAGTAACAAAACAGTGATGACAGATTGTCTTTGGGTGTATTCCATCTTGTGAGCACAAAGTTGCAACTACAGAAATATGGGCACTTCATGTTTCCTTAACGAAAAAGAAATAATCAGTATATTTCACAGGAACACAAAAACACTGAAACTTCAAGTACTTTTTCCAGGTTGAGTCTTATCCGTGATTCTAATCCAAACTCTCAGAGCCAGCCACGTAATTGCCAGCACACTAGATGAACTCAGGCACTGCAGCTTTCTGACTTTGTGTGCTGGTGCCTCATTATGAGACCCTGGGTTAGAATCAGTGAAGGAGCTCAACCCTCCAAAAGTATTTGAAAAAGAAGAAAAGGGCTATAATCTCTACCTTACCAGGAAAGTGTAAACCCCAAAGGCAATCCGCTACATTGACCACTTTGTGAAAAGCAATACATATTCACAGATTATGACAGATTCTTCTGTATGTTATGATGGACAAATACTGACCTTCCCATTTATCCTCTGGGGGAAGAAGTCCCTCACTGACTTCAGGGGGAAATCCTCATCTTTCTTCTTTGTAATATAGACTGTGAAGTAGGCGTAGTAGATGCCACAGTAGGCAGCCGCACCTGTCACCTGAACAGTGAGTGAGTGAAGGTCTTACAGACAAGCCCTTGTTCAGTGGTTGGAATGAGTGAGCAAGGCAAATATATGATTGGCAACATCAACAAAGATGGAGTGAGTGGGTGGGTGAGAGTGTGTGAATGAGGGGTTGAATGGCTGGATGGGATGAGTGAGTGAGTGAGTGAGTTTTGTTTTATGCCACACCGCAATATTCCAGCTATATGGTGGCTGTAGACAATTCAGCGATCAACAGCACAACCATCCTGTTAATAGTCCCTTATGACAAACAAAAGTTGCTGGAAATCAATTCTAACCCCAATTTTCATGGGTGGTTGAATGATTGAGTGAGCTAAGAAGGACTGCACACATTCATGTGGCAGGGTATGTTCTGATCGCCAATACTGACATTTATCATATGATGACAACAGACAGTTTATTTACATATAACTTACACTGATAAAAACAATTCTTCATAATACTTTTAACTTAATCAAACAATTGTAGACGGTATACCTGTTATTACATGGTTATCCTCAGAAATAGAGGGTACAAAATGACCTTCTGTGTAATATCATATCTATCAAATAAGTTAATGATTTAATATCAAACGGGCAAAAGCAAGTTTCATAGTTAATCCTTCACGAGTTTCACACAGGCAAGTTTAATATTCTGTTTAATATCTCAAACAAGACTTGATACAAACTGCCTACAGTGAGGTGATTCTCAGTTTTCCAAGAGTCAAGCAGGGTTTTATACCATTGTGATAATAGCATTGTGACATCATAACAGTATGACATCACACATCTGGCATCTAACAATGTTACAACATAATGTGTCGATTTACTAAAGAGTGGTACCCTCATCCTGAGAGAAATACCTACCTATTGACCAGGGGCCCCTTTCACAAAACTCTCGTAAGCCTAAGGTCTCGTAACTTTTCTCGTAGCATTCCTACTTCCTATGTTATGGTATAGGAGGTACGAATGCTACGAGAAAAGTTACGAGATCTTAGGCTTACGAGAGCTTTGTGAAAGGGGCCCCAGGGCCCAAGAGCACAAAACAACCTTAAAGCCACAATGATCATAACCCTATCTCTTACACAGCCGTAAGATTGTCTTAGTACTGAGACCGCTTTGTGCAAGTGGGCATACTGTACATCACTCTGGTTTTCATGTCAGTGCTCCAGCTCAACGTTTTGCATGATAACCAATCGACTTAAGTGATACTGCACATACGTACTTCAACATGATCTTTAACTAATTTCAAGCGTCTGAGATGCAAAGAGTGCAAAATGCTAAAACATACTGAGATAAATGTTTCTGTTACCTGAGCTATGCAGAATGCCAGTAGTCCAAGTGATGGGAAGAAGTATATGAGCAGCACTGAGAGGATACACTTAGTGATCTGATTTGCCCCGAAGGCCAGCACCTGTAAGTAGCGGCTCTGTAATATCATACGTCCCTGTATGCATCTTTCAAAATATATATGTCACACATACCATTTCTGTTATAGCAAAAAGTTAAAAATAACATTCAGAATTCAAAGACCACAGCACTATTTCACAATCATGCATGAGATTGAAATATTTATTGCATGAAGGCAAAACATCAGCTCTACAATGAGGCTGATTGAGTGCTGGACAGCAACCATACAGTTTAACCAATATTAGAGCAAGTGAGTGAGTTTAACACCACTTTTAGTGATATTTGAGCTACTATATCACAGAGGGAACATGAGAATTGGGCTCCACACATTGTACCCATGTATAGAATCGAACAATGGTATTTGGCACGATAATTAAACACTTTAACACGAGGATACCCCCTTCCAATATTAGCGCTGTGTTTGGGAGATGTGCACAGCATATACTGACCATGAAATTTGATCAATGATACAAAAACAAGCACATTACCTTGAGAACATAACACCTGGGATCCATCAAGATCCAGGTTTCAATAGTAACCAGTGCTTGTCGATGAGGTGACTAACATGATTGGGTAGTCTGGTTTTCCGACTTTGTAGACATATGCCATCATATTCCAGTTATGCAGTTAATGCTCATGCTGTTGCTCACTGGCCCAGACTCGATTATTTACAGATCACCACAATATAGCTGGAATATCACTGAGAGAGGTGTTAAACAACAACCAAAGCAACCCAAACCCAATCTAAATTATCAAGAGTGGACCCAACCATAGCTGAAAACATGAGATTCAATCCACAAGGCACAAAACCCTAGTCAAGTCACAGAGTCTTGGCCCTTCTACTAAACACAAAATCAAATCTTGCCGCTCTTTTTACAAGTTTGGTGTTTTTCATTCAACGAGACAAGCAAAGATTGATTGACAGATTTTCATGAAGTAGAGATTAGCGATAGTGCTCTGTGCCCAGCTCTCACTCAGATCCTAACAACACATGCAGCGCGATGGTCAGAGATAACCTGTTTAAAGCTTCCTGTACCTTGAGTTTGACAAAGAGATGGGCCCTAGCGACCAGCCACAAAGGATCAGCAACACACTCCAGCACCGACGTGAGACAAAAACAGATAACACCGACGTTATAGTGTGGAACTGTGTCTGGGTTCGGCAGCTCAAGAGCAAACATCCAGACAAGGCTGAATACAGTGGCAAACACCAACGAGATTGGCACCCTGAAACACAGTTGTCTCCCTTGAACTGATTCTTTAACAAATTGCAGAAAAAGGAAAATCAAGGAGTACTGAAGATTCTTCAAACCCTGTGATCTTCGACTTGTATTCATACTTTTGTCCCCATTATTAGTTCTATACATCAATGGGCCACACAAGTATTAACAAATATACTGAAATGTAAATTCAGGTTTGAAATGACTTTTATTAAATGTATTGATAGTGATTGAAATCCTACATATTGAACCGTAAATAATAATCGCAAAGTGTTATATCATATTGCAAATATTCCTTGGGGCACTCTTCCTCTTTCAAGGGTCCTAAATTCTCACTGCAGGATTAAATGAGAGCATAAGAGTTTGCACTAAAGTAGTGCCTGGCAAAAACATTTGGGTTTTCAAATCTGAATGGTAAACTGACTGTTTATTATTGCATATAATAACTTTGAATGTCCCAGGTAAAAAATAGTAATGATTATTATTGCTGTAGGATATTTATATAGAACACATATCCACACAACTAGTGCTTGCTGAACATGCTGGCATTTTTTCCTTGTTTTTAGAATTATGATTAAAAGGGTTTGCTTAAACATATTGATTAATATAAAAATAACCCAAAGAGGTGACAAAAAAACTTGTATCGACTTGTATCGGCATCCAGAAAATAAGGACAATTCTGGCATTGTTCATGCAAGTTGAGCTACGATTTGGGGTGAAATTTTCCCCCAAAATAAACAACAAACCATTGTGTTTATTCATTGTATAACCTCATTGCAATGGTCTTATGACCTTGTCAGCTTGCTTTACAATATCTTTGATCACTTGCAAGCATAATCAGTAAAGATGAGAACATCATGACTTATTCCATTAAGATAACATGACTTAACTATTTCCATACTCTTCTATAATGAAAAGAAGCATAATGTGTATTCCATACCAAACGAAAGTTATCAATACCCATTTAGACAACAACATTACTATTTTTACTCAAGCCATTTAATACAGGCTTTGAAAATTATCTGGAGCTTGAGTCCGACTTTGGTCATGATAGCCCCTGCTATTGTCATGATAGCTTGTGATAGCGCCGACATGGAAGAGGCATTCACGTCACTACCATGCAGCCTGGAAACATATGGCACCAGATAAAGCAGATGGGATTGCAGCACCAGTCATTAACAATATGCATATATATTAGTTGCACCATGTGTTAATTGTTTAATCAATATTTGGTCTGGTGCTCCATACTGGTTTTAAAAGCAGCTGAACCAAATGTATACTTGTTCACTGCATGGAAGGAAAGACAGGTACGTTGCATATTCATGAGTACTGGTGCAAGCAGTAGAACAACATAATGATGAATGTCAATGTCATAAATCCACAATCATATGTTTATGTCATGCCATTGCGGAACATTTCTACAGGACAGACAAGCATGGGTTTCAGATTGTCCCTGAATCCCAAAGGGAGACAAGCATGACCTTTGAGGGTCAACATTGTCCCTGAATAACCAAGAAGACACAAGCAAGATACACTGAGATCTACATAGTCCCCAAATCCCAAGGGGAGAAGAGCATCCCATACTGGGGCCCAAATTTCTCAAAATCCCATGTGGGGATAAGCATACCACAAAGAAGCCTCCATTTTTCCCAGAATATAAAGGGGAGAAAAGCATGGCATATTGGGCCTACATTTTCCCAGAATCCTAAGGGGAACAAGTATGACATTTGAGGGTCCACACTGTCCCAAATCCCAAAGGGACAAGTATGACATTTGTGGGTCCACACTCTCCCAGAATCCCAAGGGGACAAGTATGACATACCTTGGCCTGCCGCAGATGTACTTGAAGAACTTATGCATACGCATAATACAAGTTCTACCTCATCACTATTGTGACGTAGCTGAGATCCATTTTATCCCAGAATGCCCAAGGACTAAACATATTTTGTACTTACACACACCACATGAGGTTGACAACCTGACGCCAGTCTTTCTTCTCCTGTTTGCTGAGACAGGCCTTGTCAAAAGGCTCACAGGACAAAAACAGCACTGTGCTGTGCAGCAGCAACAACCTGCATTAACATACAAAGTCAGCAATCTGACTTTTTCCCATTTCTTCTGTGCCTGAAGAAAGACACTCATATCCATCTGACGAGTAATTAGAATCTGATAATTATTGTCCCAGATAACCCAAGCTGCTTTTTAGGCGCCAGAGGGTTATAGTCACATGACTTATCTCACCAGGGGCCCGTTTCACAAAACCCTCTTACCGGTCCAACCATGTAAAGCAGGCCGTAGACCACCTCTTATTTTTGTACCCCGTTTCACAAAGACCTTGTACATTTACACTGTGTCGTAAACAGCCCAAAATTTAGGACCCCGATTGACCTGTTGTAAATACTTTAGGAGGTTGTAAACACTACTAGTACAAAGATGGCGTCAACGATTATGGTAAGGAGAAATTTTGAGATAGGTTGAACATGCTGGACCTATCTCAAAATTTTGAGATAGGTTGAACGTGCTCGACACTCTTTTTTCTAATTGTGCGCAACGCTACAAGAGACTCCCCATTTTTGACACAATACAAAATCATGATTCATGGCATTACTTGGTGTACAGTATGATTTCAAATGTGAAAATCGGATAATTACTATGATTATTAACTTTAAAAAATGACATGCTAACGATCACTGATATCAGTTTTTCATGTTATTACCAATGATAAATTTGAAACGCTGCCGATAAACCTAGAATGGATTAGGATGCTTTGGATCTATACTCACACAAACGCCTTAGTGCGCTTTCCGCCATATTTACAAAATCTTGTTTTGCAGAGGCCGGTATGAGACGCCTATTACATCACAAATATTCCATAGTCAGCTGCGACAAATGCATCACTGAATTTCTCATACATGTTATCATGGTGATATTACATCTGGCCACCAGTACCAACAGTCTAGATAAAACGAAACATAGAGTGGGTGAAAACAAAGACTGCGCTAGTTTGAAATGTAAACAAACAAAAACTACAAATTTACAGTGTGTATCACTTGTTTTTAATGGATCAGTACCTGTATGCATGGAAAGAGTATCATATTAGGCCATTTCTTTGCGGTGAAGGTTGGATGAACATGCGTAAACACAATTGTTTCTGATAACACTTTCAGTACTATGATGAATATTTTGCGTATGGTCCAGATAAGTTTTCATGAATCCAATTTCAGTATCTACCTTTAGCCTTGTTTAATATCACATCATACGTGGATATAGGGTATGTGTTTTTGTTCTTTGAAAATTTTTGATTGATTGAATAAAAGTTACAGAAGAAGTTGACACATGTAGAGTAGCGGACCATATCTAAACCTTTACACAAGTGTTAATAGATACAACGTAGTCATAACAGCAACATGTACTTTAATTCCTCTGATCAGGGATAATCTATTCTATATATAGTTTCCCTGCTTTGATGTACACAAGTCAATACATTGGCACTAATTTTGCAGTTTTATATGAACAGGTTAATGGACAACTATTAATTCAAACCTTATAGCACACTGATAATATTAATGGAACTGGTTTATACATTTATCTTGTAATTATCAATGGAATTTAGTGAGAGAATCCAATTATTACGATACTATCAATTAAAAAAAAATGGTATTTGCATTGTTATTGAAACTGTGTTCCTTTTTTGAAATACTTTGGGAATAACAGGATACACAGGCGCCTGTTTGGTCTCGCTGTATGCGTTGCCAAAGTACCACTTAGATGATGTACGACATGGATTTAGGACCCTGTGGTGCAACATGGATACGACGTCTTTGTGAAACGGTCGTAAATGAGGTCGGATGAGGGTCGTAAACAATGTTGTATGGGCTACGACCTCCTAAATTTAGGAGGCTTTTGTGAAACGCAGCCCAGGTACTCATATTCTGCTAGGAGGCAATTTTGAACAAGCACTTTTGTCTATGGTGAGACCACATGTACCACATGTACTTTGTTGTTGTGCGGGACTAAAGTTCTGGGAACTCTTAGGAGGCAAACTGTCAAACATGGTCATCCATCCAAGGACTCTCAGCTCAACATTATATAACTGTTTCATGACCTGAACTCTATGCACAGGACAATATTTACTCATTATAAGTTTCTCATCCTCATCATTTGTTCCTTTGATGTTTAGTCAACCATTTAGCAGCTAAAAATTGGTTTAAAAATCCAATGAACAATAGTTTGAGGAATAGTCCATATTGTTTGGATAACTAGTGGTTGTTCTGCCTCAAGGTCATCATTAAATTATTAAAACAAGGGCAGTTTGGCTCAGAGCTAGCATATCCAAAGACAGAATCCAAATGGGTAAAAACCTCTCACCTGACATTAACAACACCCAGTAAATCCTTGGTGATGAATCTCAAAACAAATGCATTCAAGAAGAAAGTCATCACCCGTAGCATCAGCTGAAAAACAGCAAAAAATTCAAGAAATATGATTTGTGCATTTGTTGTTTAAAACAACTCTCAGCAAATAATATACTATATAGCTATATGGTGGCAGTCCGCAATCCAGTGGTCAGCGGCATGAGCATCTCTCATCTCTCTCCATCTCTCTTGGAAACAATGACAAGTGTCAACTAAGTCAGCAAACTGTTATTTCAAATAAAATTTACAAGTGACACATATATATAAAGTTCAATCACTTCTCGTAAATCTGTGAGACAGCACATTGATCAAATACACATTTTAGGGCTGACACTGGCCAAACAAGGTTCAGTCAAACCTTTGGTCAACAAGACATACATTGTGTTTCAGTCTAAGGCAGCCAAACCACACAAACCAATGCCTGAGATGGTATCATCAGGTAGGTGTTCTGTGAGAGTTCACAAGAGTCCTATGAGACCTGACTTGTTACTTTCCACTCATAGTGGTCCGATTAATTGAAACAATTGAAGATTGGTTGCAGTCACTAAACAACCAAGCAATCGACCATGGTTTCTCATAATCTAACATAAACAATTTTGCAACACTTGTTTGCATCAACACTATTTTCACAAGGTTGGTTTCATCTGTAGCATTAAATGTATGTTTCATCAACACTACAAGCTCACACCAAGTCATGACTGAATTTATTTTACAGACACCAGGAAGTTTAGGTTCCTAACATACTAGTAATCCATCAAAATTGTGAAGTTTGCAAATCCATGTTGTGCAATTTGGAAAAAGAACCTTAGAAACCTTTGTTCACTGAAAATCTTATAAATGACACTAACCAATTATTTCTAATGACTGATCAGTTGTGATGAACCAAACATCAATAATCAGATTTGAACCAATTCACAACACAACTTTAGACCTGTGGTAAATTTTATTCAAGGAGGTGATCATTAATTAATTTACAGTCATGCTGCTGATCAGACAGATTAGATGTGCTCTTATTTGAATTCATTTTTCATACAGTTCTGCTGGACTGATTGTTTAATTGGCATTCTAGAAGTTGATGAATTAGTAACAAAGTTTATAAAGTTTATGAATTATAACTTCAAGATGCCATCACATATGACTTACTGCATGCTATCTTTAAATATTTTTTTCTAACATATCTTCCTTTGTTGTTCAGGTATTAATGGAAGATAAATGTCCACTGCTTTATATGAATAAAATGCCATCTAATTGTCATATCTATTTTTCTTTCATTTTTCTTAGTTACACTAACATGATGGTGTTCTGATGGTGAATGACTGATCATTGTTAACTCATTGAATATATGATCTATCAAAGTATAAATCTCCATTGCAAGAGTTTATTTTCATTAATGGAAGAATACCTCATAAGTGGAAGTCTACTTTTCACCAGGTATAACAGCATATATGTGAAGTGCACTCAACCATAAATTTGTGTTGATATGGGTGTAGGCGAAATGAGGTGTAAGCAGTTGAGGTCAGGTCAGAGAAAATGGGACTCCTCTTCTTGAAAGCTTCATAACAGCCTGTTTATCATCTGCTTGCATGGCTATTAGCACTTGTTTATACACAAACCTACAATATATTTAAGATTTTGAAACTTCTTGGAAGCAAAATAAGATATTAGCATAACATGGAACAATGTAATGTTTTATGGACTACCTACCTGCAGAGCCATGTTGTAGGTTGTTGCCTTAGCAGCACCCGCCAATAGGTCTGAGCTTGATTTCATTTTGTTTGAATCTGCAGACAATATATCTGAAAACATAATGATTTTAATATTAGCGAAAGGATTCACTAAGTAGCAACATGTACCAACCCCTGAGAATATGTTTCAGACTTTGTCTAAGTTATGACTGTAGATAATAACATATAAATTCTAACAACTACTATCCATCATTAAATCCAATGTACACTTTACGCTTGCAGTTTACCTCCTTCTTGGACTGTTCAGTGAATTTTCACTATGCTGACTGGGAGACTACCTTTCCAAGTTCCAACTTTGATCAACTAAAGCACAGGACCAACAATTGCAATACTTTTTCTTGTTCACCAAAGAAGCAATGAGTCATGCTGAACAGTTCATCAAAAACACAGTAATGTACAGCTAGGTAAACAGTGATATTGATCAGCCATATGAAATCCGATAACATCAGTATTGATTACATTATGGTAATTTAGCCTGATTCCCCAATGAAAAATGCAGTTAAGTGTATTATGGAAACAGTGAGTTTAAACTCTGGAATAGAAACATCATTACCCTCTAACATATGTTACATTTTGGATTGTGAAAACATCATTACCCTGATTCCACAATGAAAGATGGAAGTCTTTTATGGAAATAGGGAGATCAGATTCTAGAATATTAACATCATTATCCTAATTCCACAATGTAAAATGTGTGTCTATTATGGAAATACAAATATAGTGAGAATAATTCACATTCCTTCGTAGAAAATCATATTTTTAGTAACTGCCCACGGAATGGTGAGAGAGTTCATATGAATTTGAGGGCAATTAATTACATGACAAATTTCGCCCCTTGTCAGATATTTTCTGTCCAAAATGTAAATTGGAGAAAGTGCTAAAAACCAGCTCTTACTTGATGGTATGGAATACAGAGGTTCAATTATGAAGGGAAGGTCCAGTATTGCCAGAAATCCCTGTTAGTGAGAGTCCTGTTTTGCAAGATTCCATATTCCTTCACATCAAATCTTACACTGCTTAGTAGGTGCCCGTATAACTGACATTGCAGTTAGACATACCAGCCTTGGTTTAGGATGGACAGATGTTTATAAGTTGAGGGGCTGCCATCAAATTCAATTTAATACACTATATGTATTGCATACATCAATGAAGGGGTATAGTCATTTTAATTTCAGTCATTATGGGTTCTCCCTTTATCATAAGGTTCACAATGAAAGGTGTCATCCACAGATGATCATGCGACAGCACACCAGTCACGCATCGACAGGTGTCATTTCATTACGGGCGCAGACATCTTGAACTTATCACGTGACAATGAAGAGTCACATGATAACAGTGGTCCAGTTTGATTACGACTGGGTTTGGTCTCTAAGATTAAAGGGAAATTTTCCTGCACAATAGTGTTAGGCGTTCTAATAAAGTCTCAAAAACTATAAGTAACTCAAAGTTGAATACATATACACTGAAGAGTTTGTTTTTTATTGCTAAATCTAAGTTAACTTGAATATGCGCAGTCTAATAATACACAAAGGGAGGTAACTCTGAACTTCCCGCCACCACTCAAAATGTTTTCAGCAAAGTGAATGACAGTGAAAAAAGAACATGTTTATTCCTACACAGTTATAAAAGAAAGTCAAAATCACAATGCCTCCAAAAAGACCAACAGGAAAAAATGAAAAGTCCAGATCATCGGTTAGTATTTATTCAAACTCAACACTTTGTAGTTTTTAGTCACATGCTAATGTGAAACTTACATTCATATTTACGTATCTCTTGCTAACTTCCTGCAACGCAGCAAAGAAATGACTGCAGTTTCGAAAATGATACTTCGAAGGGACTGTGTCGTTATAAAATAAAGCATTACCGTGATATTTGTAAGCACAGATCTATATTCAGTTACACCTTAACAGTTCAGTGTACTTCAGATGTAATTCTGTAGATAGCATTAGACAATAGTCGTAAACTTTGAAATGTGAGAGGAAATATAAATTTTGAAGTGGTGGAAGTAGTGATGTCAATCATCATCTGTTCTCTCACATGAGGGCTGCTGGAGTAGCCTAGTGATTAAAGCGTTAGCTGGTCAAACCGAGAGCTTGGGTTCGATTTCTCACATGGGCACAATGTGTGAAGCCCATTTCTTGTGTCCCTGCAGTGATATTGTTGGATGATATAGCTGGGGGATGCCACAGATCAAAATGAACCAACACTGACTGGACCATGGTCTAGTGGACACAGCTGCTGCTGAACAGACGGTCAGTGGTTCGAATCCCGATTCCATCAAACAAATCTACTATAGAACTAGTCCAAGTCACAGAGGCTTGTAATAATGCTGACACCCTATCAGTGACCATATATACCACTTTGTATACCTTGATGGCAGTTTTTAGCGTTACAAGCCCCTGTGGTTCAAGTAGGGTATCCATGTTAACTGTGGCATGGTATATCACTAGTATGCTGTAGTCATTGTTCAAACCGTTCAGTATTTTTCAACAGAACTTGGCAGATTTATGCGGCAGATTTTGAAGTGGTGCCCTCTGCTATTTCCAGATTTTTGACATTCAGAGTTTACTGGTTTCTTTAACTATTAACTGATTTCTTTTTTCAAATATTTGGGATCCGGGAATTTATGTCATCTTCTGATGACTCTTGTTTAATATTGTTATCTATAGTGATTTATTTTATTTTTATGATTTCATGATAGTTTTGGATTTAGAGCTGTGATGCTCTAAATTTATTTATCTTAATAATATTGATATAAATTAAATTGTTCTCATCACTATATGGCTGAAATATTGTCTGTGTGATGCTAAATATTAATGCACTCCCTCCCTCCAATATCTCCAATATGAAGGTTGAGGTTCAGAGGTATGACAATGTGTGGAGTTGTGGCCCTTGGAGACACCAGGAGCCCACGGTTATGAAAAACTACTAATCAATGGAATCAAAGCACACTGACCTTGTTGACAGCTTTTGTTGTTTCTCAGTTATGTAGATTGATGTTCATGATGTCAGTCATTGGATGGTCTGTCCAGGACCACTGATCTACTGCCGTAGTCCAAATGTTGCTAAGAGCATCAGTAAACGAGAACAAATAAAAAAATATATCTCTACATCAGACATGAACACTATGAGATAGCTGAAATGTTGTTAAAGTTGATGTCAAACCCAATTTACTTTATAATCACTATAACTATAGGCTCCTCCGCTGAGTGCCAGAAATGACCGTAGCAGTGTTAGAGGGGAGTCAAGTTCTCAGTCCAGTCAACGACCGTCCACAAGTCAACGACCCTCATCCTCCCAGGCCCCAGCGTCCACCCAGAGACAAATGTCCAGTCAGACACAAGCTGACAAGGCTGCTGCAGGCATTGACCAAACAGAACTTGATCGCAAAGTGAGTCGGGATTGATTAAAAACTAGGCAGTGTTCAAAACTAGGCAGTGTTAGTGTTCAAAACTAGGCAGTGTTAGTGTTCAAAACTAGGCAGTGTTCAAGACTAGGCAGTGTTCAAGACTAGGCAGTGTTCAAGACTAGGCAGTGTTCAAAACTAGGCAGGAAAGAAACAATCATGATGTAGTGCAAATGTTTTGAACATCAAATGTCAGTTTTTACTTTTTCCACTAAAGTCTAATCTGTTTTATTTCTATTTTGGTTTTTGCAGGTAAATGATCTTGTGCAATATTTGCTGATAATGTGGCAGAAGAATTATCCAATCAAAAAACTAGGTAAGTTAAACTCAACTGTCAGTATATTAAATTAAAAGATCTCTGGACTGGGGACTATGGTTTACAAATTACATCTGTATCAGAACTTGCTGGAGGATAAATTAACTTCTCTGAATCCAGAATTGCAGGTTGATAGAATACCCTTACTTTTTACGTATTGTTCATAGATTTTTCATGTTGAAGTCTCAAAGTAGATGCTCCTATTTAGCAGTCAGCGCCAAGGACATTATAGCCCTGTGTGATGAACTTGACTTTTAGCATCATTTGAGAAGGATTTGGTTTGTTATAACGATTGTATGAGATCGTGTTTATCATTATTTCCTAAGCTTACTAAACTGAACAGTTTATTTCTGCAATCAATCTTGAAGTTATATACTGTCCCAGACAGTTAATTTATGATCTTTATGTTGCATGCACAAAGCAAACTGTAGATACATTTGAGGTGCATGAAGACACAATGAGTTACTTCACTTAGGGATGTCCGGATGCAGTTGTCAGGGATTTGAACACAGATTTATGATTACAGTACTTGTTTGGTCAACCATCAGCTCCCTGCCCCATGGTGACTTGACTTGCCTGAAATCAGGGTTTAAGGTACATATATTTTTACAGTGTTAGTTGTCTCAGGAAGTGGTTAATATCAAAGACACACAAGTTATACTCTCATTCGATGCTTTCGCACCATGATATTAGTGAAATACTGACATTTTCAGACATTAACAAGAATGTGCTGAAAGAACACAGATCAGCGTTTGCTCATATAATGAAGAAGGCCCAGGAAAAATTGGCCATGGTGAGTAGTACCTCTGCCATGTTGTCTTGTCAATAATACCATGGTCTTGATAAGAGTGAGTGAGTTTAGTTTTATGCCACACTCAGCAGTGTTCCAGCTATATAGCAGTGATCTGCAAATAATTGAGTCTGGACCAGATAATCCAGTGATCAACAGCATGAGCATCGTTCTACAGAGTTGACATATGATGACATTTGTGTCAACAAACTCGGCGAGTCTCACCACTTGATCCCGTGTTTCACCTCTTACGACAACCATGGGTTACTGAAGACAGGTCAGCCCCGGATGTTCACTGATCATCTTCATATGACCATAATAGTAATACAGTAAACTGTGTTTATTACAAACAAGGGAAAATGTCAAACTTTTGGGCTTCTAGGCAATGGCAATATATTTTTGTCAAAATGTGTACAACAAACTTTGCTAATGGTGAACCACAATTAATGGTCCCTTTGAGTTGGGTACAATCATAGTTCACTGCAATTTATGATTATTACTTTTATCCCAACACACTGGCACCATATACCTGGAATATTGCTGTGTGCAGCATGAAGCAGCAAACCAGCCAGTTAAATGTTAAGTAAATTTTCTTAGACAAGATTAACAAACTGTTCAGTATTTTTATAATTGTTTCCAAAATTTGCATTCATTTTTTGAATAAGACATTTACATGATTCACCAGAGTATAACTCTTTAAGCAAGTATTTTTCAATCGAAAGAGCCTGATGTTTTCCCATGTTTCAGGTGTTTGGAGTTGATGTTGTTGAACTACAAGATAAATACAAGGGCAGCTTCATCCTGCTGAACAGGCTGGAAAACGACACAGACAACCCACATCTCCTGTGGTAGGTAGTGTTCCAGCAGTCATGTCAATACCATGCACATGGATATGTGTGGAGCACTGTTTGAGTACCCAAGGGACATAACTCTACAGTTTGAAGCCATCTTCCATCCCTGTTGTAATTATTGTCCACTTCGTGCAGATCAAAAATTATTTGACAGTACTCAAGATCTTTTATGGCATGTTTACTGTTCTCATGCTGCAACTGAGTTGTTGTTGTTGTTTCTTTAATACAAAATGACCATTGCTGCAGCATATGTTTTTTGCAGTTCCAAGTTTACTGCCTACAATGGTATAATGTTCCTAAATGTCTTCAGTGGAACTTTTCATGACCTGGGAAATGAGTTAAATAATCAGTACCCTCAATTTGAGGTGGTAAGAGTCCCCAAATAAGACTGTTTACTTTGTATGAATCCTCAACTTCAATGGAAAATCAAGTGCAATCACTTTATTGTTCCCCACCGAAAAGGGAACTGTATTCATCAGCGTCCATCAGTATGTACATGTTCAAAATTAACATCATTCCTTAGGTCTGAAGCCAACTGAAAAACACTCGCATCCATAGCATTTGTTTTTTGCAGGTCCTCATAGCCAACAGCTCTTTCATCCCCTGTTGCAAATAGAGATTAATACGAATAGAGATTAATAGCGAGTTTGTCAATTTCTTTATTATCCATTTGTATCTGACATTTTTTTTCTAAACAACAAAGTCCACATAAAATGAAATCAGCTGTTGTCGCTTGACGTTAAGGTCAAGGTCTTTCGGAATACAGTGATAAGGCTACTATGGACGTAAACTCCCTGTGTAATGGTACTAAGTAAAGAGCATGATATACTGACTAGCTACTCTTGCACGAAGACCATAAATACAAGCACATTTTGAATTGAAATTAAATCTTTATCAACTTAACTAACTGTAAGAATTGTATAACTGGAAACATTGTTAGGGGGAAAGTTATCGTCGTCAGAAGAGTCACTGAGTGGAGAGAAAGCTTTGTATCGTAATGGGCTCGGTCTCACTCACTGCCATAGAAGACTTGCCAATATATTGATGTGGAATGTACCCCCATATATTGGACCTCCGAAGATAGTGTGAACAACATCACTAGACAAGGCTTTGCTTGTGTTTGTGTATGACATGCATTGTGATGTCGATTTAGTTTGCACAACTTCAGATAATGGAACGACTGAAGACGCGCATAGCAAGCATGGAAGCATGGCAGGTTGATTTCCGGTTGAAGACAACAGATTTCCCACTTCCCTGTGTTATGCATCAGAAAGGCGTGAATACTTGTTCACACTCTGTACATTTTTTATGTCCAGACACTTGCATAATATGCGTTGGAGGCAAGATTTTAAGGTGTGTCGGAATTGCAGTGATCTGACGGTCTAAGAGATTTGTACAATTTGTACATGGCAACCGGACATCTGCTTGGATTTTCGTCATTTGCCCATGCCTGAGGAGGAAGGACTCACGCATTTCTTGGATCGGATCCAGTGCGCGTCTTCATTTCCCTCTCGCACATCTCACGATATTACCTTCCATCAGACTTGGTCTTAAGTGAAATGTCACCCCAGCATAAATTGCAGTGGGGTACAAAAGACTGCATTCCGAAGTTGATTGTGTTTTGCCACCACAAAGTGTTTATTATGGATTCGGGATTGTCACCACCCAACTGCCCAGATTTCCACAATTTGTTTACTTTGGCATCTGTCAGGGCCACAGATTTATTTGGTAAATTACCCTTTCCATCTCTCTTTGTTTAGACATGAGTACCGTTTTCATTTGTCCAAAAACGGGATCAGTTGCTAGGGACCTGCCATAATTGACTTCCTATGTCTGTCAAAACTGGCAAGCATGTCACGTAATGTAGCTGGTGGATGCTCTTCACCATTAACTTTTCTGGCACCCATGAAAAATTTTGTTAAAATTTCATTGAGCTCAGTGAGAGGAATGTCATGAATTTGTTGATGGAATGTCATGAATTTGTGCATGGAAGACATGTATGAATTCAAGATAGTAAGGTGATATTTTGTCTTTTTAGCAGTGATTTCATTTTCGTTTTCCTTCAGAAAATACTCTGTTTCAATGTCAGAAACATGCCGAAATCTTTCGACTGTAGGCTCATCAAAGAAATTGTCATTCAGGAGATCATTGAGTGCTTGTGTGGGTAGATGCATGTCACTGTTTGCTTCACAATGCGGTGATGTTGCAGTCTTAAGTAACTTCCTAATTCTGTATCTTGGAACTTCTTTAACACCATTGGCAGTTTGCACAACAAACACGTGAAAGGAATTTAGAGGCTGTGCAACACTGATAACACAACCTTTAGCTGGCCATCTATCTGAACGAGACTGTTGACTGGGATGGGAGAAGCCATCTTGTTGTCGTCTGCAATTGTGTTAACTTATCAAATGTAAAGCAATGATTAATGTTTACTCATGAAGTTTGTATTTTTCATGAAATAAACACAGTGTGTGAATATTTGTTTGTTTGTAACATTTTGTATTTGATAGCATTTCATTTGTTGGTTCTCGTAGTAGCAACACTGAACATTCGTAGTAAATTTGTAGTAAAAGGTTATGAATGAAAAAATTACTTCCTAATTCCAATGGGGTAAGGTGGGTCTGATGGTCGGGTAACTGACCAATGAATAGGGTTGATTACATGTGTGCAACATATGATTTTTATGTACTCAGTTATGTTTCACTGTATGATAATAAAGAGTCACCATTTCAAGGTCACCATGACACGTCGACCTTTGTCAGACTCATGTTAACTCAATATCTCATAGACTGTTGTCCCCCATATTTTCCAATTTGATGATAACCCGCATTTGGGGATTGTTCAGAGACCAGTGGATTTATGGTGACCTTGACCTTGTTTTTAAAGCAATAGCTCTCCAAATGTTGCACCCAGTGTGTCCAGTTATATCAGCAGCTTATATTGGGTGACCTTGACCTAATTATCAAGGTCACATGACACTTCAAAATCTTGGTAGTGTGATAACTTCATCACACAAAAGGTAATATTCTGTGTGACTGAACGATAAAAAACTAGTAAATATGTTATATTTCATTCTTCTTTAGTGGCAGGGTACATTGCCGTTTTGTTGTAATTGTTTTCAAAACAGAAAGCGACAGTGGTACTAATGAATCAAAGTGTACAACCCTCTCAGTATTAAGTGACAAATGTATTGTTCTCTACCCTTCTTTTCTCTATACAGTTAGCTCTCATTCATACAACACTCATTAATCGGACACTCTCGTTAATCCGACAAAGGATTAGGAAACCATTTAAAACAGTGATAACTACTTTTGTTATTTCAACATTCTCGCATTCAAACTCTAACTCTGTATGTAGTGCCATCTGTGAATCTTAATAAATGATATCAAGGATGTATTGATTTTCCACTTTTGTAAAATTTTTACGTACGATAAAGATAAATAGATCTGCAGTTTCTGATATGCATGCAACAGACATTGAGTAAACATTGATATTTTCAATACAGTAATCCAATATTCTCATTAATCTGACTTATTTCTCTGCATCCACAAGTGTTGGATTAACGAGAGTTGACTGTATGTATTGATATCATTTTCATGCATTCCAGCATGTCCTAAGATTGTCAGTATTCATGTTTAAGGCCGGAAGAAGACAACACCAAGACAGGCCTGCTGATGGTGATTCTCAGCATCATCTACATGAACGGCAATGTTATGCAGGATTGTGAGTAGCTTTAGCATGGTTGTGTGGTGCAGGGTGGGGCACAGGAGGTGAAGGGTTGGGTGAATGAGTAAGTTTAGCTACATTCCAGCAGTGTTGTGGCAGGGACACCAGAAATGGACTTCATACAGTGTATCCATCAGGGTAATCGAACCTGGGTGTACGGAATGATGAGAAAACGCTTTGACCACTAGGCTACCCCACCTCCTTGTTAACTTGCACGACTGTGAGAAGCATGGATAGGGTGGCGTTCTCTGTGATGAAGGAAGAGCATGAATAGCTTGTATAGGGAGGGGCAGGGTGGGACACACTATGAAAATATGAAGGGTTAACATGCAGGGCTGCTTGTAGGCTGTATAGGGAGGGGCAGGGTGGGACACACTATGAAAATATGAAGGGTTAACATGCAGGGCTGCTTGTAGGCTGTATAGGGAGTGGCTGGGTGGGGCACTTTGTGAGGGTGGTGAAAGGCTAACATGAAGGACGTGAGTAGCCTGTATAGGGAAGGGCAGGATGGGGACGTTGTAAAGAGGTGAAGAATTAACATGCAGATCACAACTAGCCAGTACAGGGAAATGCAGGGTGGGACATAGTGTGATGAGGCAAAGTGTTAACACAAAGGACTGAGCAGCCCGTATGGGTCATGACAGGGTGGAGTAGGGCTCTCTGTTAATACATGAAGGGTTAATGTACAGTACAGTGTGTGTGGCTGGAATAGAAAGGGAGAGGATTGTTTGGGTCAGTCTGTGATTGATAAGGAGGTAGAATTCTGGCCATCTGTTTCATAAGAGACAAATCAACCTGACTAGAGGTTGAGCTTGCAAGTGAGAGTACCGTAGACATCCTAGACATCCGCCTGGACTTCGTGTATGATGACAGGTGCGGGACAGGACAGGACATGAGTACACCCTGAAATAATAAGCTCAGCTGGACAGGATAATTGTGTCTGTGAACATCAAGTTTTATTAATGATTGCATACCTTTAACATACAGAGTAACTTTAACTGTATTAAGTATTTATTGATTTTCATTACTGATAGCATTTCCCACATATTTCAGCAGAGTTGTGGCATGCCTTGAAGAAACTGGGAGTGGAGCCTGAGTAAGTTACTGTTTTTATTTCTTGTCCTTGTCAGTGTGTGATTTGAGTGGATTGTATGGAAATTATCATGAATTGTCTACAAGTTTGAAGGGCATGCCATGAATCTTTTCCAGGTCTATAGGCTCTCGGAATGGTTTTAAATCTCAGTCAAAATGTTCATCAATTGAGCCTGTAAATGAATGTCTGCTACACAAAAGAAGTAAAGGAACTCAGGTGTTCTATAATATCTTTTGTGTAGTTTATTTAAAAATAATTTCCTTCATGTTTGTTATCTGAGATGAAGATTTGGTGAATGGGCTATATGCTGTGGGTTTTGAGTGTCTGGCCATTGAGTGTCTCAGTATGACTGGAATAATGCTGACTGTTGTATATTCACTCTTGGTAATATCAGTTCAAAATTTGTATTTACACAGCCTGCTTCCGATGTGCCTTAGAACATATTCTTGTTGAGACCCTGGCTGGCATAGGGATTGGATGGCTACTGTCAGTATGTGAAATGGCCGCTTGCCTGCTGGTCCATGACTAATAAAAATCCATGTGGGCCAGTTAATCTCCATAGTCACTGTTAAGACTGGTTAGCGAATTTTCACTGGGTCATTTGTTAAATATAATGCTTTCCCTGACTTGTTAAGTTATAACACACATTTAGATTAAATTATGCAAGATTATGGCCTGATAAAAATATGACATGTGTCTACATTTGAATTTTGGACTAGTAAATTATTTTATGGACTGGTCACTTTCAGCCAAGCCCGACTGATCGCAAAATTTGGAAACTATTTTGCACACTGGTTACTGTCATTGTTTATTTGAAAGGAAGTGTCATGACCCAAACTCGAAGGTGGAATGCACCTGTTTTCAGTGGTTTCAACATTTACTAATTTGGATGGTTACATTGTGTAGATCAGTTGGTTGTGTCTCATGTGACAGAATGTTCATGTTATTAACCACTGGTTTGTGTGACCAAGACCTGATTATCTACAGGCAGCCATGATTCAAGTGTTAATTGTTTGTCTCCAAGCTCAGCAATATTCAGTCTGTATGAAAGCCTATGAGTGATTCAGTCTCGACCAGATAAACCAGTGGTTGATATGCAGAACATGTCTTTACGTCATCATGTGTCTGATCTCATTCAGCCTTCCTCATCCAACTTTTGGAGATGCGAAAAAGCTGATTACCCAAGAGTTTGTACGGCAAGGCTACATCGAATATATTCGCCAACAAAATGTTGACCCGCCTAGTTTTGAGTTCAAGTGGGGTCAAAGGGCACAGCTGGAAACTTCCAAGAGACACTGTCTTACCTTTGTCAGTCAGGTAGGGAGGGTTCTTAAATTTTGATAAATCAGAGCACTGCAACAGTCATATTGTGCTGCACAGTGTGGTTAATTAATACGTGGGTGTTTGCTAGTGATTCTGTAGCATTTTGATGGCAAAGCAAGGACAGCAACACCTGTCTAAACCGGCATAAAATTTTGGTTCCACCATTTCGAAACAATATTATGATCACTAAAACATTGTCTAATCCGGTACCTGTCTATTCCGTATTTTGACATGAATTTCCAGTCCCTGCAAGCAGTTTAATGGGTTTTTGTTTTCATTTTAACCGTAGTTAACAATGTCTAAACCAGCATGGATATATCAGTCCAATCAAGGTCACTCAATCCAATACCCTTCTCTCGTCACTCTACATAATCAGGAAGTATAGACTGTTGCTGCAGGATTACCACAGTTCTGCTTTGTAAGCACTGAGGAACTGCATAAGCTGTTTTCAAGTGAGCGATATGTGTCAGAGAGTAAATAAATCAACTGATGAGTGTAAATGGCAACTATGTTGAAAAATGATTCTCACTGTCTAATCCAGCACCCTGTCTAAACCAGCATATTCTTTCAGTTCTGTGAGGTTTCACTGTAATTTATCTTGCCATTATGTTGGCACAAAGCAAACAACGGGTCACTTCTTAAAACACTTGATTCCTGATTGTAATAGATAGAGCTGGGTTTGTTTTGTTTTATCTGAACAATGTCACTGGGCTGTATACTTTTCTACCCTATTTGTCTAGTCAATACTGAATACGCCAAACATACTGTTCAGTGAATACACAATGGCTTTTAGAAAGTGGTAAAATGTAACATATGTTGTGTTTAGGATCACACTTTTTCAGGTATGTGCAGATTCTATTACCTTTGTGGGGTTTAGTCCCATGCAGGATCCGAATTGTGGAATTTGCACAGACTGAGTGGGTTAGATTGGGGAATGTTTTGTGCTGAGGATTAGGTGATTTAGTCTGATGTGAGTTTGACTGAAGTCTTGTCTTTGCTACAGATCTACGACATGGATGTGGAGAGATGGACGTCCCAGTACCAGGACATGGTGGAAACAGAAGGACCTGTGGAGAATGGGAACTGAGGAGACGCCTTGTTTCATGTCAGGAAGAAACAGCATGACTTTTAGTTGACACGTGTGAGATCATTAAGTTGAGAATCCTGTGTAAGATTTACACCAGTGTGAGGTCACTGAGAAAAGACACTGTATTGTGATGTTTATCATAGATATGTTTAACATCACAGAGACCGTCACATGTGAGATGACTGACTACATTGAGACCTGTGTGACACTTCAAGACATATTATGTCCTAGATGTGTCGGAAATCAGGGAGACAAAGCACATGTGAGATCAATGAAACTGACCCTCATGTGAGCTCAATATCGATATTATGGACTGGACACAAGTGAGATATCATGAAGTATGGGTTCATGATTGGGACAGTGGAGCTTTGTGCTCTCATAAAGACTGGAAATTTGTATGAACCTGTTGAGAACATGATTGTTCATGTCGCGGCTACAACAGTTATATAATTAAGTTGGTATATACACATTTGTGCAATATTGAGTATTGTCACTGCTAAAAGTGGTTGTGAAAGTGCTTCAGACGTTGTGCAATGGAAAGACTAGATAGCAGCCACAACTATGTTTGTTACAGTGCTATGGACACACCTCTGCAATGTGCAGATCAGTGCTTGCTACAACAGTTGTGATGGTACAGCCAGACTGGGTGTTACAGTGTTTTTGGTGCATCAGTACAGTGTGGACCTGTCACTGCTACAACAGTTAGGCAGTGGAGACTGGAGATAGGTCACAGCTACACTGGTTGTCACAGTGTTGTAGATACACATGTACAATTTGGGGACCTGTCATTGCTACAACAGTGGAGACTGGAGATAGGTCACAGCTACACTGGCTGTCACAGTGTTGTAGATACACATGTACAATTTGGAGACCTGTCATTGCTACACCAGTGGAGACTGGAGATAGGTCACAGCTACACTGGTTGTCACAGTGTTGTAGATACACATGTACAATTTGGAGACCTGTCATTGCTACAACAGTGGAGACTGGAGATTGGTCACAGCTACACTGGCTGTGACAGTTTTGTAGATACATATGTACAATTTGGAGACCTGTCATTGCTACAACAGTGGAGACTGGAGATACGTCACAGCTACACTGGTTGTCACAGTGTTGTAGAAATGTGCAGTGGAGAGACTGGGGCAACTGGTCGTGTTACCATGGTTACACCTGTGCAATGCAGAGTCTATGGCGATTTGATGTTGTCACAAGAGCTACGACAGTTTTCTAGACTCACATGTTTAATGCCAGACAATTTAGGATGGCTAACATACATTCTGTGAGGAATTGTCTTGTGTGCCAAATTAACAGTATGTCCCTATCTATAAACACGGCATAAATAGTGACAAGTGACTCTGATACTGAGCTCATGATCTGATGACAGAAATATAGTCGATGCACCCAGTGACATTTTTAGAGCCTTGTTGTCTCCCCTTGGTTGGAAAGCCACGACATTCATTGGCTCCAGATATATTCAGATGTTGGTTGTGTACGTTTGTAGGCTATAGGTCACATCTTGTAGAAAGCAGCTGTCCTCCACTCACTATCTCACATGTTGATTTCATACGTGTTAGAATAGGTCTTCAGTAACCCATGCTTGTTGTGAGAGGCACCTAAAGAGATGAGGTGGTCTGGCTTACTCTTAATCCACGTTAACAAGTGCTATCATATCACAGTCACGTAGATCGAAGCTCATGCTGTCGATCATGGAATTTTGTGGCAAAGACTCTATTATTTTCAAACTGCTGCCATATGGCTTGAAAATTGCTGAGTGTAGCTTTAAAAACAAATTAACAAAGTATTTCATCTTTCATACTTTCTTGTGTGCTCTCATTTCCTCACATCAGATCATCCCACTTCTTTGTTATGAATTAGTGAACAAAATCAACCAACTTTAAAATCTGAAGTTTGAAAAGTACAATTTAATTTACCACATTTGGAAACAAAATGCCCTCCTGCCATTTGGAAACAAAATGCCCTGCCTTTCAATGAGATATTTATGTATAGTCTGAAAGTTAATTCAAATAAACTAGTCCGCCATGTTCAGGTATTTTGATAATTGTAAAATGAGCCTGAATTCATCTATCCAGTAGAGATGTAGTCAAAGAGGTGAATAACTTCACATGATATTACAGAGTAACAGCAAATCATGTTTCAATTTAACATATATTTCCATCAAAGTTTGTATGTAGATTGTCAGAATCATCAGGTCCCTTCAGTTTTGTCTCAGGATGCATGCAACATGTAGATTTGAAACTTTTCCTTCATCTAAGAGACATATTTTCATGAAAATCTAGGTGTTTGATAACTTCATCATTTGATAGTCACACAGGTGATGTTCCTTAATGCATTGTTGGTTTCAATAAAATATATAAGGAAAGTTAATTGTGCTTTTTTGGAAACGTGTATACAGTAGAGACTGTTGGTGAGCTACGCATGAAGAATATATAAAAGTAATGATTGTTAAGGTACTTCCAGGTGTGAAGTAAAGAACATGCTGGTCAACAGGAACAATTCTATTTGTGATATAACAACAAAATCACTAAATCAAAAACTAATATTTAATTTAATTTACCTTTAATTACATTTACAATATCTTGCCTTCGTAACTTTCTGTTACACTAAACTTCAGTCAAACAATCTAACACCCATGTGACCTCATTCAAGACGTGCTGCCAAATCAACGAACTTAATACAGTTTCACTTTGAACCCCACATTTGGCAAAATCACATTCTTTTTGCATGCTCAAGCATTCCAGGAAGTAAGGTCAGGTTGCTAGATGTGTACACAACTGAAACCTAACAATCTGTCTGGTTAACAGTACAATCAGTACAATGAGTAAACCATGATAAACAATACATTTGTGTGAACAATTGTTTTGTCCAGATATTCTGAAATGTTTTAATCTATTCATTTAAGCCCCCCTTTGGGATTTAGGTTTGAACTGGTCAATTGCAAGCGATGGTTGTCACAAGGCCAGGGCCAGAGACATGTAACATCTGTGATTTGGTTAATGGGTTAACAGGAACTTTAATGTCACTGTTTTTGCCTATTTAAAAGATATATGTGTAACTATGATTATTTTTGTATTTGTTTTGTTCAACTCCTTGCTGGCATGGGTTCAGCTGATGCAATGTCTGGCAGGTGAAGAAAGAATGTGACCTTGGGTCAGATTTACGATGGATGTTCATGGTTTTTAAACTTTGAGGGAACAAAACTGATACAACATTTAGGTTGACTGACTACAAGTGTCTTCCACATTTGTGGACAATAGAGTTCATAGAGTGCAAAGCAAAAGATACTCTGTCCTCCCTTATAGAAAACACACACCGGCTTGTCCAGTTGCCTTTTCTTGGTGGAATAAAGCACATTACAACTTTATTTACAAAAAGTATCACCAGTAATACATCATCACAATGCAACAAGGAGTGAGTGAGTGAGTGAGTGTTACACAGCTTTTAGCCATATCACGGCAGGGGACACCGGAAATGGGCTTTACACATTGTACACGTGAGGAGTGAACTCTTCCAGGCTATCCCGCCGCCCTCAAATCTCTTCAAAGAAATCGGATATCATTATGAGAGAGTATTTTAGTGCATACCAAATGTCAACAGTTTGTTGATCACTGGCTCACGCACTTCAGTACAAGACGGCACATTTGAGCTGATTAGATCCCGATGTATAACTACCAGGACGCCTTTCGTCCACCTGCCAGTGGTCCTCTTTATACAGAGAAGGTCCAGTGTGGGTCCCATTTTGCTCCGGTTCTGAAATAATGCAATAGCTTCATTTTCGTTCTGGCACGACATCGCAGGTTGATGTGACATTCCTTCTGCTACGTCCTTGATGTCGACCCAGACATCGGACAGGAGGGACATTAACATCGAGGATGTGGGCACTGATGAGTTGTCCCGCCATTGCACAATCTTTATCTGGAGATTAAATCTGCATGTTTCTCAAATGTCAGTACCGTATCAATTTATGATTTTATTGTACGGTGTTTTAACAGAGAAGCTTGAAATGTCTAGTAAAACGTGTGTATAATTACGTATGTTTGATGTTTGAAACAGATGAATTAATGCAATGCATTTCTTTGAATCCAGATCTTGTTTGTTAAATTGGAAAATTTGAAACAGATGAATTAATGCAATGCATTTCTTTGAAATCCAGATCTTGTTTGTTAAATTGGGCTTATATTCGACATGTTGTTTATTAATGCCCCAAACGGAAATTCTTGTTTATTTGTTGTTTAAAGCGTCACTCCAAATACATGACGACGGCTGCTAAATAAATGAGACAAGAAAACCCAGTGATCGATATTGTGAGCACCTGAAAATATTTCTTGATATATATGTATCAAAAGTCACGGAGTAATATTTAGAAAAACTAAATTCGAAAGCAACACAAAAGATTCTTTGATTAATGAAATGATTTAGGTAGACGATGTGTATTGGTTGACAATGTGTCCCGGAAACCAACCACGCAGACCCTTGCTCATGCCATTCATCACTGCTTTTTCTTCTCCCTCGACTGCCCACATGTAAATACTTGCTACCCCCACCTCAACTCTATATACAATATATAAGGAGTACAAAAGTCTTCTGTCTCCAGAAAAATACTTACCTGCCATTACCATAAAGAAATTTCGTACCTTATATACAAAATTAAGAGCTGGTTTACTAAAGGTAAACGTGAATGAAGGCAGATGGTCGAAGGTTGACTATTGTTTAAGAATATGTCCACTGTGTGAATTTGACGTGGAAAACGAGTATCATTTTCTTCTTGTGTGCGAACGTTATAATGACTTAAGAAAATTATATTTCCCATTGTATTTTTGTAGTAACCCAAACATCTTCAAGTTTAAGCTCCTCAAGACGACAGACAATGATGCCCTAATACTCAAAGTATGTAAATGTATGTTACATAGCCTTAAAAGAAGACAAACATCATTGAATATATGATTATTGTCAAAATTGTGTAAGAATTATGCAGTGCAATGTACATGTAGATGGACCAACGGCCTAAAGGCATGAATAAATATACTTGAACTTGAACACGGGGTTAGGAAGGATAGCCTAGTGGGTAGGGCATTCGCTTGCCATGCCAAAGACCCGGGCCTCGATTCCCCACATGGATACAATGCGTGAAACCCATTTCTGGTGTCCCCCGCCGTGATATGGCAGGAATATTGCTAAAAGCCGTGTAAACTCACTCACTCTCTTTAACATTGAACCTTGGAATACTCACGGGCGATGGTGTAGCCAGGTAGTTAGTGCGTTCGCTCGTCTCACCGAAAATCTAGGTTCGATTCCTCAGATGAGTACAATGTGTGAAGTTTATTTCTAATGCCCCCGTCGTTTTGCTGGACTCTCGCTGAGTAAACTTAAAATCATTCATTCGTTGAAATGCATGGATCTTCGCCACATCAGAATCATGTTAAAAGATTATTAAGTGACGGTCTTGAGAAATATAAAATCTTTTATTGAATGCTATCAAAAATGCAACATTTTGTATTGTGACTAACTCTATGTTCGATGTCTCATCATGTCTACAATGAATATTATGTAAAACCCGTAAAGTCAGAAGTGCCGTCAGTATTGCACAATAAGACAAGGTATGAATACGATTAAACTACCTGAGGTATCTCGATCATTGCGCATACCCACCTAACCGTCGTATACTGCAACGTGGGTCTAGGAAGCCCATCATCATCATCATCATCACCATCGTGTAGCGCCAATATCCACCTCAGCTGCTCAAAGGCGCTTTGTCTTTCCTTCATCATCATTAGTTGGTAGTCTCACCGGCACATCGTATTTTCAATGTCACCACCCTGGGGAACATAAAACTCGTGCAGTCACGAGGCGCACCAAGAAAGTTTGGCATTTCTGCATTTACCAGCTTCCCATTCACAACTGGATGGACTGGGATACAGTCACAATACCTTGCCCAAGATGGGACCAAGTTTGGCAGAATTATGGGATAGTGCGATCGGATTCCAATTCCGACCTTTGAATCACTCACGCATCATATTCATACGGACAAATGTCCCCAACACAGTCCCCACCAGACCGCTGATAAATGCCCCCTACCCGCCCCGTTCACTCAAAACAAAAACCGTTAGGACAAAGAACGTATGTGACATATTATCTGTATATGTTGGAGCTCCTTGTCTGTGTATGTTAAAGGTATTGTGTCGAAACATCCTCAATTGAATATGTTTATCCTTGAAAGTCATGATTTCCAAGGCGAACTGTACATGTACTATAAGGTCAAAACTATCGACGAGACAAGAATTAATATTCCTGAGGTCTTAAACCATTTTGATTAGGTCAAAATCTGTTATTAAAATGTTGCTAGGCAACGACGCCTTGTTTCAAAAATGGAAGGAAGTATCAGATTTCAGGATGATTCTGAAATATTCATTTTGTGGAAGGAGGTAAATCAAGCGTCTGCGTGTGGATGTATCAAGTTTCCTATGCTGGTACATAATTCTGTAGTGCTGTTGCCAGTCTCACTCCCCTGGGATAATAATAGATTCTTCCATCTACCCAGATGAAGAAGAACCGCTGCTTGCTGTAGCCATCTTGAAAATTCTATGTAAGATCAACTGGTGTAAAATACTAACGGTATATAATGTGATCCAGGTAACATTCATGACGGAACTGAGAGTTGCATTCCTATGAACTGTCAGGTAAGTGAAGATAACGTGTTGTGTGTTCAGTATTTTCATTGGTGACATCTTCAAGGACAAAATATTAAGAAAGGATGAGAATCAGATGCCTTTGTTACATGAGAGTAGTATTGTAGTCACGTTCATGTCGATACACACCCGCGATTGATGACAACTGATGTATAGTCTTGAGTTTTGCGCTTTGTTGTAAGATGTAGTGACGGGTGGTCCGTTGTTGAGTGAGAGGCTGCATGGTTTAATGGGTAAATGGGTAGACCTGTGATTAGTTAGGGGCACAGGTATCCTTTGGACACATGTGTCAGTATGTTGACTCGCAGGGCAAGATATTCCAGTGTATTGAAATGGACGCTAGTGAATCAGCATTAGTTTGGAGGCACTAGTGATTCAGTATTAGGTCGAAGCACGGGTGGTCCAGTGACCGTCTATAGAAATGGACACGAATGATCCTGTATGAGGTCGGAGCACGGGTGGTCCAGTCTATAGAAATGGACACGAATGATCCTGTATGAGGTCGGAGCACGGGTGGTCCACTCTTTACAAAATGGACACGAATGATCCTGTATGAGGTCGGAGCACGGGTGGTCCAGTCTATAGAAATGGACACGAATGATCCTGTATGAGGTCGGAGCACGGGTGGTCCAGTCTATAGAAATGGACACGAATGATCCTGTATGAGGTCGGAGCACCAGTGGTCCACTCTTTAGAAATGGACACGAATGATCGATCCTGTATGAGGTCGGAGCACGGGTGGTCCAGTCTATAGAAATGGACACGAATGATCCTGTATGAGATCGGAGCACGGGTGGTCCAGTCTATAGAAATGGACACGAGTGATGCAGTATTACGTCGGAGCACGGGTGGTCCTGTCTACAGAAATGGACACGGGCGATTAGTTTTAGGTCTGAAGCACGGTTTGTCCAGTGTATTGAAACGGACGGGGGTGACGTAATATTACGTAGGAGGCACGGGTGTCCCAGTCTGCTACAGAAATGGACACACGTGATCCAGTATTAGGCGGGAGCCACGGGTGTCCCAGTCTGTAGCAATGGACACGAATGATACAGGTTTAGGTCGGAGGCAAGAGTTATCTCGTGTATAGAAGTGGACACGGACGTTAGAGTATTAGGTCTGAGGAACGGGTTGTCCAGTCTATAAAAATGAACACGAGTGGTCCAGTGTTAAATCTTCGGCATGGGAGGTCTAGTGTATAGAATTGGACATTTTCCCAATACTCTAGTTCTGCTCCTACCACTGTTATACCGCCATCCTAGGTGAACCAGCTCTGTGCTCATTAGCCACCTGTTATGTGTCATCCAAATGGGTGAAAAGAAATGACTCAATGTTTATGAGGGCCGTTCATTAAGTAGTCAGACTACTTAAACTATATTTTCCATGTTTAAAAATCTTCCGTTTGATGCAGAAAGAATCATTAGCAGAGCCACATCCAAAATGTCACACATGTGGGTAATCAGGTTAACGAGATATTAGTCATCACAACACATTGGGATATAATATTTCTTAACAGAAAATGAAATGAAAAACGATCTGTCATATTGGATAATGGCATGTCCCCAGATAATATATTATATCATGTTCAGTATACTTTGGGATGACCACCCGTCATAATCAGCATTCAAGGAATCACGTGGATTGCTTGATTTATATAAAGGCAGGTGCGTGTTGTCATCCCCATTTTATTCTTACAGCAGCATGTATCCAGATATTCTAGATAGCACTTTTCACAATATAATGAGTGCTGACATTTGTGTGACCTTTACTAGGAGATACTATGATTTACATTCAAACAAACTGGGGATCATGAGGCTGGAAAATAGCAAAACCAGTTTACTTGAGGTTGACAGATAATATGCAGATAACATGTACAAAACTGATACATAAAAACAGATACATTTGTATCATTTTCTAGGTGGGACTATATACCTTTTACCGCCCTTCGTAGTGCCCTTGAATGGCACTGAAGACTTCCAGCAGAACACGGGTTAAACGTGTACTTTATTACACAATACCTGGTGGTAGAGCGAACTGTATTTCTTAGATAGAACACACTTTAGCCCTGAACTTTTGGCCTTGCAGATAAAGTACGAGGAGCTTAGCCATTTTGTCTGCATGCATCGTGATGTCCGTTAAGAGTAGGCTGATTGACATCATCTGTGAAATCGGCCTTGCAGTCTGTTGTGTTATGGAGGATTAAAAGATGAAGCCGAAAAGGGCACACGGCCAAGATGTTGTTTTTAAGAATTGGTAGTGATGTAGGGGGCTGTATATTGGCAAATATATTATATGGCAACATATTGCGATTCTGGTACCCGTGTTCCGATACCTATTGCGACGTATTTGGAGCCTAAGTGTTTGAAAGAACCTGACATTGGACCGGCGGGTATTTCGAGAAATAATCGACCTCGACAAAAAAAATCTAAAACTTTGAAAACACTCTTGTGCCATGGACAGGACCATGCCACACAATGTCTCTGAAACCACACTTGTGATCACATATTCCTTGATGCATCAGTGAGTGCCACTTTTTTTCTTTCCAAGCGGTCCCTTAGGGAGGCCTTGTTCACCAATTATGGGAATGTGTCAGCCGTCTCTTGCAACCGTTCTGTTTGGGAAATTCTCCTTTTTTTCCAAAACATTAAACCACGTCTCGCATGTCTTCATATATTTATTTAAGGAATACCACAGACTCGTCTAACAGAACATCTAAAAGAACTGAACAAACATTAGTACCACCGAAGGCCGTTGTTTTACCAACTTCAAATATTTTTGCAACTGTTCTGTTCTCTGCGGTTGAAACAAGCCAATGCTAATAGATAGCAACATTTTCTGTTTTCACTAAAGGAAGACTTACTTAGCATTCCTTTGGGACTCTTCCACTTTGGCATGAACCAACTTAAATCCATCTTTACTCACTCTAAATTTGTCACACTAATCTTTGTCGTCTCTTGACCACGATTTCTCGAAACAAACTAAAGTCCGAGTTTTTACTCAAAATTGAGAAAACGCATTTCACAAAATGAACTAAAATCGATATAAAGCTCAAACTACAGGGATCAATTTGAGTGTGGTTTGGACTTTTATATTTTATACATGCGGTTGTGTTAAAAATTCAGCTGTTTCAAATTGTGAAACTCAGTTTTCGATTTGAGTAAAAGCTCAAGTTTGATTCGAGAAATCGGGGCCAGATCTCATCATGTCGTCCCAACATGGCGATTGTCTGTCTTATTTGATAGGGATTTTCTCTCCGATAGCACTGCAGTCTCTCCAATAGAACGTCAAGCTTATGACTAACCCGTGAATTAATGCTTGAATATTTTTGTTACATACCCTGTTTACGTACCTTGCTTAATCATGCGAAGACATGGTATATTTACATCTGCACAGGTGTGTATAATTGCATATATAAGTTACAGTGATGTTTTACACATTCCCTGAAACAAAGAGTGAGAATGCGAAAAAATGTGATTTTCAGGAATTTTGTTAAATCTCTAGGAATTCCCTATATTTCGTGAAACCTTTGAGTGGATCAGGGATTTTACTATATCCTTGTACTTTTCAATAATTTCACAATCATTGATCTGACATATTCATTGCAACATATGTATAATATACTCACGCATGTTCAACGTACATGTGTACGAACAGGGTACTTAAGACAAGAGGAAATTCCGAAACAGCACGTTCTCTGACAATGGCTAATGATCCTATCTAAATTTCTTCATTAAAGAATCCATGTTACGACATATTCACAACTTGTCATTGGAATCCTCTGCATCATATATCCCATTACCTATACGAGCTTATATTCATGTTTTGTTTTTTTTTTCAACTCCCTTTGACGTCATCCCCGTAATTATTTGAGTGCGTTTTAAGAAATACTGTTGAATATTTCATTGCAATACGTGGTGAATCTCATCCTAGTGTATTTTGTGGGCTGTCCTCTATTCGCCTACATTCTTAAAACAACACTTCATGGTCTGTTGACCACAGATTACGCAATGATAAACGGGCGTCATCCCTATGATCTGAAACTGGACTCTTCTATATGACCCTGACTCTGAGGATGCGGGTTCGAATCCCGCATGAGCCTCCAAAAAGGACGAGAATTTGTACTTTTTTTAGAAAGTGTAATCCCAAATATAGCATATGTTACATTTGACCACTTTCTAAACGGCATTGTGTTATCATAGCGTTCGGCCATGGGAGCCGCGTCAATTATTCAAAAAGGTACTAGAATTTGTACTTTGTAAGGGAAGTTTAATCCCAAATATAAAATATGTTAACAAACTATTTTAACATTCACAAAACATCACATCTTATGTTGCCTGATGTTTGACCATCCGTCTACCATTCAATATGGATTTACTTTCTACTCAGTTTCTCTGTCTTGGCCCAGAGTGTCAGATGTTAGTGTTTTTACAATTTCGTTATGTGCAAAATGTTCGCATGCACCTTGTCATGTAAAATATGTAGATTTTAAAATATGTTTTGTTAACTTGAAAATAAAGATAATGTAACTCATGTTTACAATTAAGAATACACCTTCTTAGTAAAGTACAGGTTCCAGTAACTGTATTCGTGAGAGTCATATCCTGTATTCGAACCCACACCCGTAGAGTCAGGCATCTCGCCAAAATATGAGAGTGTCCATTTCTCTCCGTGTGGTGGCTGTTCTTGATTCAGTTACCGGTTCAGTTAAAACTAGCTATAAGTGACTATATCATTATGATGATGGGGCGATGTTTGAGTTGAAGATTTTCAAGAAGTGTGCTTTTGGAAGTGATAGCTAGGCTATATCCATTCACTTCTCCAGCCTTGTTTTGGAAGCTGACTTGTAGAACAAATTGTCATCATGTTCTCATCACACATTCGGACTGATCTAATTGTTCTATTCACTGCTAACATTCACTGCACTTTCAAAGACCACTCAACACTTTTCAGACATGCTTAGCAAAAGTAAAACTCTCTATATGGAGCGTCGTCGTAACAAGATGTGAAAGTCGTTAGTTCAAACTTTAGCTTTAAATTCTCGACCATTACCCGCGAAGGTTGAAGTCGCAGTCGAAGTCGAGTTGTTTGTCATCTTGGAAATGAATTAAATCTACATACTTAAATAGGCGCCCACTTACTGACGACGTACATCTTGCCTATTGATCACAACTCAGCGATAATTAGTGAAGAATTGAACTAAATAGAAAATATGATTTGATGGTAACGCCCACACCATGGCGTCCAAAGATAGCCTGCCAGGTTTTGAGACAATGGGATGACTAGTGAATTGTGGAAAATATGTATCACAATTATGGTAATTCACATTTATTGTGATTTTCTTCCTTTTCACATGGACATCTGGGAAAGGTCTCTATGCAACTGGTATATTTTCTGATCTCCGCATACGTGGGGTATTATTTCAATGACTTGACTTGACTTCAATGACTAAGCAAATTCAGACCCCCATTGTTCCACGATGATTGCTGCATGTCATTGACTATGCGTTGTGTTTATGACTTAATTATTAATAATTGTCTTCATTTCAATTTCCATGTCTCCTAGCAACCAATAAGCAGTTGCTAGGTAACTCTTTATTAGACTGATCCCACTTCTAAATTTCAGAGTTCATGTTTTGAGTGTGTGGGCTTGAGTTGTCGGGAGTATTACGATCAATATTACACGTAAACCGTGGCTTCGGCCGAAGAGAGTTTTTTCCATTTCATGGGGATATATACCAGAGACAATGAAACGGTCGGGACTTGACCAGTAGTTAGACGAACCATGCATACTGCACCTCTTGTTGACACAGACTGCATTTGCGAGTGAGGTAGTGAGTATTATTTAACGCCATTTCTCTTAATCTATGGAACAGCCAACGTCGTTTATTTTCTGGTTTTAACATCTTTCCAGTGCAGTTGTATACTTTGACATTATTTAAAAGGTCATTAATCGTTTTCAGAGTCCCCGCTGCAGCAATGGGTCCAGTAGACGTCTGGATATTGGTGTCGTTGTTACTATATGCCAGTCAGAGTCAGTCAGGTGAGTCCGACAGTGTTAGGTTAGTCATTGTCAGTCGAGTGAGTCAGACAGTGTTAGTCAGGTGAGTCAGTGAGGTGAGTCAGTCAGTGTCAGGCAGACAGTGTGAGTGTGGCAGGTGAGTCAGACAGTGCCAGTGAGTTGAGTCAGGGTCAGTCAGGTGAGTCAGACAGTGTCAGTCAGGTGAGTCAGACAGTGTCAATCAGGTGTGTCAGTATCAGTCAGGTGAGTCAGACAGTGCCAGTCAGGTGAGTCAGTGTCAGTTGAGTGAGTAAGACAGTGTCAGTCAGGTAAGTCAGACAGTGTCAGCCAGGTGAGTCAGCGCCAGCTAGGGACAGCGCCACTCACTTGAAGTGTGCAGATCAACAGTGTATGCTTCATTCGAAATGATGAATGTAGTCATAGCAAATGAAAAACGGTCTGTTAAAGTATCCTGCTTGTACAGGCCTCCTCCATCAAAACAAAACGAACTCACAAACAGTTTATCAACGACTTTTCATCCTTGTGTTCCGATAATAATGAGTTGAAAGAAGTTGTTATTCTAGTAGATTTCAATGTTCACTATGACACATTAGATAAACCCCTTACAAGGAAAATGTGTCAGGTATTAGAATCTCGTGATCTGAAACAACTTATATCTCAATCAACACATCGTTAGAGCCTCGTTAGAAATATCCGAGTTGACGACACGCAAATGTCTGATCATCATATGATCACATTTGATTTAGATACAAAAGAACCTATCTCAACCTGCAAAGAAATACAAGTACGAAGCTTAAAACTTGTAGATATATCACAGTTTAAGGATGACCTGCAAAGGTCAGAGCTTTTACGCAATCCTCCCACTCAACTTGACAGGCTAGTTGATATGTTCAACAGCACTCTCTCTGGACTTCTACAGACACATGCTCCAGTCAGATCAAAACTTGTGCGGGAAAAAACAATGAACTAAATGGAACAATGGAGATGTATTACAGACTAAAGGCTACAGAAAGTCACTGGCGCGAGTCACGTGTGGTAATCCACTGACAAACATACAACTTGGCACGAAATGATGTCAAGAAAGTCATAAGCAAAAGCTACCTATTACAACAGTGAACCTTTGAGAAACTGGCAATCCAAGGCTATTATATTCTACTCTGAATACACTGACAGGAAAACAAAGGGACAAAACACTTCCTCGTGGAAGTGATGTTGCAGTTACAAATGACTTCGCTACCTACTTCCACGGCAAAATTGTGAAATTGCGTCACAGTTTGGGGAGTATGTGAGACGATGTTTCATACAAGGATTACAGTGGTCATGATCTTGAAACCTTCCGACCTATCAGTGAAACAGATTTGTTAAAGCTCATCAAGTCGTCTAAGCAAACTACATGCATACTGGATACAGTTCCAACAGATTACATGCTTCAAATGCTTGATGTACGTCTGCCATCCATAACCCAAATAGTGAAGCTTAGTCTTCTCAGTGGTGAGGTACCTACATCGTTCAAAGCCACTGTGGTGAAACCTTTGATCAAAAAGTCATCTGTAGACCCGCAAGTACTAAAGAATTATACGCCCGTGTCAAATTTAAGCTTTCTTTCAAAGATATTGGAGAAAGTGGTAAACACACTTGAACATCGTGAAGAAAACGACTTATTGGAGAAGTTCCAGTCCCACAGAAACAGCTCTGAAGTATGTCTTGGATAGAATCAGAATGTCTGTTGATTCTGGCAAGGTTGCAATGCTTATCTTATTAGACTCATCGGCACCGTTCGATACTATCGACCACCAGAAGCTTATCGATTGTCTACAGTGCCAGTATGGGATACATGGAGATGTGCTGCAATGATTTTGCTCATATCTGACAGGGAGGACACAATCCATTCTTATCAACAGGACAATGTCAAAGAAGATGGATCTCTCCTGTGGTGTTCCCCAGGGATCGGTGCTAGGCTCAATGATGTTGACCATGTACACCAGGCCACTGGGGCAGCTCATCCAGAATTAAGCCACAGATCACCATTTTTACGCTGATGACACTCAAGTGTCTGACAGTTATACTTTAGATCAAGATACCCAATATTTGACATGCCTCAAAATGGAACAGTGTCTTTTAGATGTCAGATGATGGATGATATCAAACAAGCTGGTGCTAAATGATGATAAACCCGAGGCTATCCGTATTGCTCCTATGTCCCGACTACAGAAATGTCAGGTTCCTACCATCAGGATTGCAGATACAAACATAACGTTTTCTTCTGTGGTGAAGAATCTTGGTGTTTATTTAGATTCAGATCTCAGCATCTAGCAACACATCACTCACGTGTGTCGTTCCTGTCACTTCCATCTCAGGAACATTGGCGTCATCCGCCATCTCTTAACAACTGATGCTGCTGCGACGCTGGCAAGATCCCTCATCCAGACTGGACCACTGCAACATTCTTTGTGCAGGCATCACTTCTGAACAACTAGACAGACTTCAGAAGATCCAGAACAGCGCAGCAAGAATTGTCACTAGAACCAAATCCAGAAGTCACATATCTCCATAGTAAAGTCACTCCATTGGCTTCCCATTCGAGAAAGAATAAAATTCAAAACATTGTCTCTTGTATATTCAGCACTAAACAGTTCATTGCCGTACTACCTGCAAGATCTTTTAACAGTGTACATTCCAGCGCGGTCTCTCAGATCTCAAGACAAAGGTCTTCCCAGTGTCCCAAAACACAAGTTGCAAACTCTCGGTGGCAGATCTTTCAGTGTACACGCAGCTTCCCTCTTCGTGTCATCTCCTTCCAACCCCATCTTTCAGTCAAAACATATAGGGAACACTTGTCACATCAACCCTTGTGCCCTATGTCAGGCAAGGCATGCTTGTCACACTCCCCTGCTTGGTGTTTCAGACAAGGCATGTAACACATTAACCCTCCATGTTCCAGTCAAGATGATGCCTGTCACGCAATAACCCTCTGCGTTCCTGGCAAGGTAACGCTTGTCACACATTACCCCTTTTGTGTTCCAGGCAAGGTGATGCTGGCAACACATTAACACTCTCTGTTCCAGGCAAGGTGATGCTTGTCACACATTAACCCTTTGTGTTCCAGGCAAGGTGACACTTGTCACATATTAACACTCTGTGTTCCAGGCAAGTTGATGTTGGTAACACATTAACCCTTTGTGTTCCAGGCAAGATGATGCTTGTCACAGATTAACCCTTTGTGTTCCTGGCAAGGTGACACTTGTCACATATTAACACTCTGTGGTCCAGGCAAGTTGATGTTGGTAACACATTAACCCTTTGTGTTCCAGGCAAGGTGGCACTTGTCACACATTAACCTTCTGTGTTCCAGGCAAGATGATACTTGTCACACTTTTACATGCTGTGTTCCAGGCAAGGTAAAGCTTGTCACATATTAACTAACTATGTTCCAGGCAAGGTAACGCTTGTTTCATATTAACCCTTTGTGTTCCAGGCAGGTTGATGCTGGTAACACATTAATACTCCGTGTTCCAGGTAAGGTGACACTTGTCACACAATAACCCTTTGTGTGCCAGGCAAGGTAATGCTTGTCACACATTAACCCTTTGTGTTCCAGGCAAGGTGATGCTGGTAACACATTAACCTTCTGTGTTCCAGGCAAGATGATACTTGTCACACTTTTACATGCTGTGTTCCAGGCAAGGTAAAGCTTGTCACATATTAACTAACTATGTTCCAGGCAAGGTAACGCTTGTCTCATATTAACCCTTTGTGTTCCAGACAAGTTGATGCTGGTAACACATTAATATTCCGTGTTCCAGGTAAGGTGACACTTGTCACACAATAACCCTTTGTGTTCCAAGCAAGGTAACGCTTGTTACACATTAACCCTTTGTGTTCCAGGCAAGGTGATGCTGGTAACACATTAACCCCCTGTGTTCCAGGCAAGATGATACTTGTCACACTTTAACACGCTGTGTTCCAGGCAAGGTGATGCTTGTCACACATTAACCCTCTGTGTTCCAGGCAAGGTAAAGCTTGTCACGTATTAACTAACTATGTAATAGGCAGGATGACACTTGTCACACATTAACCCTTTGTGTTCCAGGCTGGTTGATGCTTGTTACATATTAACCCTTTGTGTTCCAGGCAAGGTGATGCTTGTAAAGACGTCTGGTGATCAAACAAAGTCAGTGTTCCTCAACGACAAGGGTGTTCAGGTAGCTGGCGAGAAGTCTCTTATTATGGATATCAAAGCGTGTGCGGAAGCAGTGGTACAGTTCGCACAAACGCAGCAACTGACGGGGGGATTCTTCGAGGTGAGACTGACTCTACTGCTGTCCATATGACTGCTAAGTTGTAGCAAATATTTCAGATATAGTTCACCTTTATTTTAGCTCTAAAGTCTTTGAATTAAAAGAGGTTATACAGTAGTGGATAAACACATTTTAACTCCACTTGGAAAGATTGCTATGATCAAATCGTTGGTTGTTTGGAATTAAAAACCTGACCGGATAAACAGAAACTATGTGAAGGCCAGTTAAGGATTAATATATCTGAATATGTCACAGCACTGAAAGTGACTTTGATGAGAACATGTAAATATATCTTAAAGGTCACATGCAACTTAAAACACAACTTTGCAGATTCTGGTACCTTTTGGTATGCAATTACCGAAAAAAAAGCCCGCGAAATCGGAGTTCAAATGTTTCACTAAATTCCCCCCAGCGCTGGGGGGAAAACTGGTTTCAACAGCTGTGCTGCGCTGCGTCCATAACGCATGCGCAGTGAATAGATTCGCGGAGCTTGAAACAGTATGCATACTGAGGTCGTGAGCATTAGTCTAATCTTGGTTGTGTACACAAACAAGTAAATAATCTACTCGTTACGTAAAAAAAACATGTTGATTGTGGTGAGCAGTCTCTGTCACAGAGAAAGCTCAGTGTCTGGTTTATTCACACCTATATGTCTGCCTGCCTGTCTGCTAAAGACAACGTGCAATACACAGCTTCAATCATTGACCACGTGCGATTTGAACTTAACACCTATCAGACTATACGACATAAAGAAAATAAGCTGATTTATGACTCGTGCACCCGAGTCCCGTGTCCGCCACATTATGTAATTAGGCACGTGTGATACACATGACATGTTTTTATGTCTGTGGGTTGCAAACAAACTACATCCATTTTTTTCGGATGACTGGATCTGACGGAAACTGGTGCAAACTCTTGTCAGTTTCAAGTCCTGCTTTGTACTTGGACGAATGACAGATTCCAGCCGCGCAGTAGTTTACTATCTCTACTGACATGATTTTTTTATTGGACCGAGCGCAAATTCAGAGAATATGTATTTTCCAAACCCAACATCTCTATATACATTCTTCGTGGATAACAACTTCTTTTAGTGTATATGAGTTTGTTTGACAACAGTATATGAATCCATACTGAAACGACGGATCAAGTACACTAAAAGAAGTTGCTATCCATAAAGAATTTTACTTTCTGGTGACTGGCTATACTTCTAAAATGCCCATCACACAGATCATCTTTCTGTACACACAATGAAACCTAGCATATCAGCAAATGAAACAGCCATTCGGAAGCCGTCGTTTCACTTGAGTGCATATCCACCCGCTATGACTGGGTTCGGTCTCCCGAGGGCTTCGTTTCGGGGGAAGTAAGCCCAAGTACAAAATATTGCACTTTTGAATCGCGATTGTACGCTTATAATTGTGTTTATTTGTTTTTTTAAAAGCAGCAGTGTATATTATATGTCATGAATATGTGATAAATGTGTTTTAATTATGTTTGATTTTTTGGTTGCATGTGACCTTTAAATGTACTACAAATATACTACAAATGTAGCAAATTTACTAATCCTGGCAACGATTTCTTGAAGAAACCTGTCAGTACTTTTAAAGGTCTGATTCATTTCAAGTACAATTAAACCTGACAATTTTACAGATTTCTTGTCTGATCATATATCCTACAAAAGCAATATTTCAGTAAGTTTCATGACAGGTAGTTTCAAGGGGACATCACTAAAATTTGTGGTCTTGTGGATGGACGCCGTGGCTATTACAAGTAATTTTGGATGTATCAGTTAAGAATACTATGGTGGTAGTAGCGCTCTTAGAAACTATTTTGGCAACTGTGAAAGAAAACAATGGGCAATGTGTTGGGATGAAACGGTACTGTACATACTGCGGCACATGACCTTTAGTTCGGTCCGTTTCGTTTAAGTATATATATGAGATATGATAATGATGAAAAACATTGACAACACGAGCCATACTTACATTGTTTAATAACACTGGAAAACAATTGTCATAATCTCTGAAATCGTGAATGAACAGAACTGTAATTTTATGACTAGATAGGAATGACGATAGGAAACCATGGGTTACCGATTTGGGGATTGCATTACGGCATACAGAACCGAAGGCAAATTACCGCAGTTCTACTAACACTCAACAACGTGCAGTAAATGCACCATTTACACCAATGCTATTTCAATCAAGAATGACCGAAAAGCCTACTGCTATATCTTGTGCTCTTGAAGTAGGACTTCAAAATTGCACTTAAAGTGGCAATGTCCAGAATGATCTTGGCTGGAAGTGTATTTTCCTGAAGTCGTTTAAATCAACACAAGACACCAACTTCTGATGGTTCCAGTACAGGGTACTCCATAGAATTTTAACTTCAATACATTTCTAAAAATGAAAACAGTAAAATGTTCTTATTTATGTTCTTTCTGCAATGAAGAAAAGGACAATATTTGTCACTTGTTATGGGAATATGAATTTGTGCAAACCTTTGGGTCAAAGGTCTGATCACACAAGGTTGTGATCACATCCATAATCTGGAACTCACTTTAGAACGGATAATGTTTGGCTGTAAGAAAAAATGTTTTTACGGACTCTTTTTTGTAACTTTACTTGTACAACGGAAGCTGAATTCTGCTTTCCTAAATACTGCTCCGTACAGAAATCTGTTGAACATTTAGATATGTATATACCTTAATAAAAACTGTAATTCCGAATTGTATCCTAAATGGCTCGTGTATCACGGTGTATGCAAAGACGACTGAATAATTAATTTCCTAATCAATTTGTTAGCAAATCAAAAATATTCTTGTATATGTGTGAATGATGTGTGTATGGTTTGTCTTGTTTCTTAAAAGGTATACACTTGAAGACTTGATTCATTTTTACTGACTATGCAGTTACCTGGCTGCTGAGCCTATAACAGGGTTACAGGAACAACACTGAAACAAAAAAAAAGGAAAAAAGAGAATCAACAAATAAAACTTCATATGTTTGCATGAAACATTTGCTATTGGTAACCAGCCCGGATACTTTTCATGATGTCAAGCAATAATGATGCCTTGGCATAGCCTTGTGGTGTAAGCGTTTGCTCGTTACGCCAAGACTAGGGTTCGATTTACATGCACTCACACTAGACTACGTTATCCACAAACAGGTATACTTAGGGTCTCGGGACAACTCCATGTCCATGGTGAGGTTTTCAGGCAAGAAGAAGAAAGAATCAGTGCGGGGCAGCCCTTTGGATTGCAAGGACTTCCGGTAAGAAGAAGAGTTTTTCAAGTGCTGTCGTTTTAACAGATGACAAGAAACGAACTGATGATTTGATGATTTATATTTTTAGAATATATATCATCTATACTAATCAAATAGTCTAGTTATTGTACAGGATGATCACCCTCTTGGTCATACCATGCAAGATGGCTAGCCAGTCTGTACGAATAACATGACTTCATAGTATTTATGTGACGGCGTCTGCTTATTAAGGTATAATGGTACTCAAAAGTATAAACTCGAACAATAACAGTCTCGTCTTGCACCACTTGGTGCAAGTTGACTCTTGAAGATCAGGGGACGTAGAGAGGCGATCGGATGGTCAGACTTGCTGCCTTGGTTGTCACATTTCATCACATCCCAGTTGCAAAGATCGATGCTTTTGCTGTTGATCCATGGATTGTCTGATACAGACTTGATTGCTTACAGACCACTACATTATAGCTCTAATACTGCTGAGTGCCACGTAAAATTAAACTCAATCCAAGAGAGCCGGGAACAAGCTTACTCGCAACAACAGAAGCCAAGTAAGGTCGGAAACAAATATCCCATGTTAGAACGACTGCATCTGAACAGGAGCTAGATTTATAGAATCGTCTCTTTGCTGTCATACAGGACTTTCTGGTTCTCCTGGGAGGATGAAGGGACGCTGCACGTGGGCAGCGGGAGCGTCATCGGGGTGCGTGAGTTTCTGAGTCTGGAGGTGGAGGAGACGGTAGAGGTCCACTACGTGGTGGTGTACACAGCTATGGGGAACGAAGGAGAGTGGCGGGTCCTCAGAGGTACGTCATCAGGGCCTCGTTGGTACCGGTTCTGTCCCCATGCTCAGATCTCCCTATCAAATAATGAGTCAAATTAAGACAAAACAGATTAACTCAAATTTATATATTTGGCTGCGTTAAAGGAGTAGCAAAGCAGAAATTGTAACTTCCGAAAGCATTTGGAATCTCGCTTGAGAATGTCGGGATATTTTAGTTTAGCCGAACGCACTTCACAGAGACCGTAGTAATTGGTTGTTAGTGTTCCGATCGAACACAAAGCTGATTTATTCAGTCTAAACATTAAATGAGTGCGAGAAAGCACTCAGCAATATATATTCCAGCTATATGGCGACTCCAGACACAATGTATCCATACCAAAATATATTTACTACACTCTTATTGACTCAAGAGTACTTGTCCCCAATAAAAGTATCAAACATCGACTATTTAAGAATTGGGCGACGGTCAAGGTCAGCCTTCATGCTAGTGCAACCGAAATGCCAGCGATGTTGAATTCAACTCACTCACTCATGCTGCACATTGTTTCAGTGTTTTGACGTGTGTTTCTGTTTACAGATAGTAGGCCAGAGTTCGTGCACCCCAACAGAGATGGGAGCACTGTGATTGACGTCAGGGAGGACACGCCGGCACACGGCGTCATCTACGAGCTGAAGGCGAGGGATCCCGACGAAGACGACATCACCTATCACGTGATAGGACAATACTCCGATGTGTTCGGTGTCAGTGGAACAAATTTGAAAATCCTGAAGAGACTGGACTTTGAAAGCAAACAGAACTATGTCGTTACAATAAGGTATGATCCAGTCATATTGATCCAGTCATTGTGGGAAAAGGGGTGGCCAGTCGTCTGTACCTTTGGCGACACAGATATAGATACATTCAGCACCACTCGGTCTTTTCCGTAACCTCCAAGAAGTCCCCGGACTAACACGAGTTGGTCACGAATGATATACGGAATCATGATTCGAATCTCTGTTAAAACTAATTGTCTTTTTTTGTTTGTTGTTTAACGCTGCACTTAGCAATATTCTAGCTGTATAGTGACGCTCTAAATAATCTGTGCCAGATAATCCAGTGATCAATCGTCATGAGCATCGATCCTCACAAATGGGATACAATGACATGTGTCAACCAAGACAGTGTGTGTCAACCAAGTCTCTCAGGTTATTTGTGCCGTAATGGTTACCTCACGTCAGATACTCAGAACAGGAGTATAGTTTATTAACAGTAACCATCCTATTACCATTCAGTGCGAGTGACGGGAAGCACGAGGTGCGCCAATCGATGATGGTGAGCGTGGTGGATCTGGTAGATGAAGTTCCTGTCATTGGGCTGCCAGCAATGAAAACCATTCTGGAGGAGCTGCCGGTAGGGACCCCCATTGGCCAGCTCGCCACAGTCGTGGACCGAGACCGAGGAGCCAGGCTCAAGTACTCTCTCAGAGGTATGCCCCATGTGTCAAGCAGCCGGGGTCGAGCGGCTGAAACCACTGAGTCATGATTTAGAAACATAATATACTGGAAAAAAATAGTAAATATATGTAAATTTTGAAATCATTAATAGTGACATATTTATCATTGACACACTGATAAAATATCAATCATACAAATAGCATTATCCCGAACATATTTTGTCCAGTGTGTATGTGTTACCTCTTTCGTTAATATCCAAGATGTGTGCCCAAAGCGTTAATTTTATTGCCCCAGTTAAAGTATCAATGTGCGCTACTATTGTAACACTAGCGTCAGACACCCATACCAGATGCCAGATTGAATATCAATCACGCTGTCATTAGTCGCCTTGTAAGGAAACATCCGGCCACTGGTTACGTCAAGGATCGTCCACGATGAGGAAGGCCGAGAAAGACCACTCCCGGTCATGACCGTGCCCTAGTTCGCCTAGTGAGGCGCAGGCCCATGACCAATGCCAAAGAAAGATCTCAGAGAACAATGGAGAGTGAGTGTTCGTCTCTCAACCAGCACCATCCGAAGGAGGCTCAGGTCCTCTGGACTCCGTGCACGTCGTGCAATCAGACGCCCCTTACTCACTGATAGAGACAAGGCTCAATGTTTGGCGTGGTGTAATCAATGGCAAAACCACATTCTAAGGAAATGGCGCAGGATCCATTGGTCCGATGAAAGCCCTTTTCTTTATCGTGTTGCGGAGTTTGCAGCTGAACCGTTTGGCGGTGGATGTGTAATAGTGTAGGGGTGCATCTCCTGTGACTATCAGCGGAATCTCATCATCATTCAAGGGACACTCAATGGTGAGAAATGCCAATAGGAAGTACTGGAAACTGCTGTTGTCCCGCATTTTGATAACCACCCCCTCGCCAGTCGGGCAGTATTTGTTGATGATAATGCTTCGCCCCATCGTTCCAGAGTTGTACTTGCAGAACAACGCAGTTGACAGATTACTTTTGCCCGCGAGAAGCCCTGATCTCAGCACAATTGAGCATTTATGGGACCATCTGGGGCTTCAAGTTCAAGTAAGTTATCCACCTGTTCAACATCTACAGGATTTAGCCCAGGCTCCTCATGACGAATGGCAGATGATTCCAATGATGTGCATTCGGCGTTTGATTTCCAGCATGAGGAGGAGGGTTACAGCAGTTATCCGCGCGAGGGGAAGATACACCAGATACTGATGCCACCATTACTCCTGGCGTAGGATTGAACAGTGAACGTTTTTTGAGAACTCTATGTACGCTGGACCACAGACATTGCCTTTATGACCATACATTTATACTTTTGGACATTATTATTGATAACGTTTTAAGTGCCCCCATATGACCGTCAATAAATTACAGCCGAAAATAGCAGCAATGTTGGTAGGTGATGGTTCAGTTAACGAAAACCATGTGTTTGGTTTCCATATCACGAATGGCCAGTGTGTTGTGTTAAACACAACCTTATACCATGAAAATGGGTGGTGCATAATTAATGCACATGTGTATATGTATCTGCTATGTCAGTTAAAATTATCATTAACTATGTAACACCATGAAATAATATATGTTGGAATACATCATATATGCACATGGAAAAAAGTATCGCAACATCCGTTTATTTCACAGTATCAATCCGTTTCCATCAACCATAGCAAACGGCCACATCTAAACCTCGTATATACTTCTCTTTGGATAAGAAAGACACTCAAGGAATGATAAAATAGTAAATCTAAACACCAAAAAGAACGAAAAAGTGTAATTTATTAACAATAGCGAACACGGCAAGGGATTAATGCATATTGTAGCGTTACAAAAGTCTGTGAATGTATTTTTTTTTTAAATCTGACTCACAGTCCTTAAGAAATTACATTAGTATCAATAGTCGAGCACAATCCCAATACCTAATCCAGCTTCCGATAACCGAAACAACATCCTTGACCCTCCTACTCACTATACCGGACGTTCAATGGGATGCCGTGGTATTGCGTTCCATTTTTGATGGAGGGCTATTCCGCTGTTTGCTTAATTTGATTTTCCAGGTTATGGAGCTGTATGATCAGTTTTCAGAAACTGTACTATTGCTTATTGACAAGTACACGGAATGCGCCTAATGGTCCACGTTGTATGAAAATTATGAAAACACACACACGCAAAAATATATGACTATATGGGAGTTAAAAAGGTGTTGCGAATATTTTTCCACGTGAATGTATAAAATGAGCCATCAATCGTCTTCAAGCAGTCTTATCAAAACTATTTTAGGCCGTGACAGTCAGTACTTCAACATTGATGCCAAGACAGGAGACGTACGCATGCGCAAACGCTTGGACCGAGACAAGCGTAACGGCCGACACGTGCTTGACCAACTGTATTTGACCGTGGATGACCAGATTCACTTGCAGGAGAAGAAATTGCACCTTTCAGTCATCGACATCAACGACAACCCTCCCATGTTCAGCAAGACCATTTACCGAGTGACTGTCAAGGAAAACATGTTTAAAGGTATGTTTGTAACTATGCAGTTCAGCTTCATATCAATTCTGTTATATCTTACCTCACACATGAATGTCGCTTTCTGATTGGCTAAGCGCTGTTCTATTATTTTCAATATACCCCGCTTACAGGCGATGTATTATTTTCAATGTACACCGCTGGGAATTCCGAACTTTTCTGGTACTTCATGGTAGTACTTCTTTGTCTCCAATAACATTGAATCACGCATGAAGCACGAAAATTACTGATGTTTTGCGATTGAAAATCGATGGAATAGAGATAACGTTAAATCTGTTTACCTTGTGCCGTCTGCAAAATGGCGGCTCGCCTCGTATTCAACAGAAGTGTTTCAAACACTTCAAAATTAAATTTCAGGTGTTCGGTAAGATAAATACGTTGTTTACTGTCCCTCGGGGGCCATGGGCTCATGGGAACATAAACAAACCTCGAGGGTACATGAGCCCATGGCCCCCGAGGGACCAGTGAACAACTTATATTATCTTACCTCACACATGAATGTCGCTTTCTGATTGGCTAAGCGCTGTTCTATTATTTTCAATATACCCCGCTTACAGGCGATGTATTATTTTCAATGTACACCGTTGGGAATTCCGAACTCTTCTGGTACTTCATGGTAGTACTTCTTTGTCTCCAATAACATTGAATCACGCATGAAGCACGAAAATTACTGATGTTTTGCGATTGAAAATCGATGAAATGGAGATAACGTTAAATCTGTTTACCTTGTGCCGTCTGCAAAGTGGCGATTCAATGTTATTGGAGACAAAGAAGTACTACCAGGAAGTACCAGAAGAGTTCGGAATTCCCAGCGGTGTACGTTGAAAATAATACATCGCCTGTAAGCGGGGTATATTGAATATTGTTTAACGATTACATTCTTGATAAGATCCGGGTTAGAATAAATCGTAAGACGTGGCTACGGGTGGTCAGGCTCGCTAATTTGGTTGGTTGACACATGTAACTGTCCATTAGATTGATTCTCGTTATGTTGATTACCGGATTGTCGGCTCCAGACTCGATTATTTATAGACTGTGGCAATATAGCTGTAGTATTGCTGAGTTCCTTGTGAAAACAAACAATCAAATCTTAATAATCTGATCTTATATTCTAGCACATAAAAGGGTAATAGTATTGGTTGAAATTATTAAGCATGTGTGATTCTCGTCATTCCACAGATGTCGTTACATGATGTTAAAGGCTTTAGATCATAAGAGCCGAGGTCTGTTGCGCAGTTTGGGTTTGGGTTTTGTTCGGGAACAACAACTTGTTAATTTTCCTACGTGCTTTTTCTCTGAATTGGTGCGTCGGCTTAAACGTACCTGTGAATGGTATTGGTTCAGTTCACTTCAAAATGGCAGCAAATCTCTGTCGTATACATACTCAATGATAGGGATTGGAAACGAAAATGTTTAGAGTAGCACTCACGCCGTTTAGATGCTTTTCACTTCAGGTACGTATTGAAACTGGAATGTATTAATGTATAGATAGAAATGATACATTATGTTAACAATGCGATGAAGGTAATTCTGGTAATTTTAAGGATGACTACCATTTTCTGTTACAAATTCATACACCTTCACTTGAACCATTTACCTCAAACCTATTGCATCAGTTCCAGTAAAGATAATTCAAACTCCTCATGTCATCATCAGAGTGGAAGCTTATTAATAATATTATTTATCTAGCTTTATTTATCACCCAGTGCATCTACGATACTAGAGTTATCAATTTAAACTGCACACACCATATTTAGCCATGCATAACGCAGCCTACGTAGATACTGGCCGAAGGCCTACACTTCTGTAATAAAGAAATTAATATAAATTTCATATTCGTCCCAGGGACGGTGCGGTAGCCCAGCAGTTAAAGCGTTTGCTCGTTACGCCGAAAAACACAGGTTCGAATTTTCATTTGCATACACTGTATGAAGGCCATTACTGATGTTCCCTTGTCGTGACGGACACCAGAAATGTACATGTGCACATCCTTCCCATCTGGGGAATCGAGCACGGGCCCTCGGCATGACGAGCAAACGCTTTAACAACTAAGATTCCCCACCGCTCCCTCTAACGCTTTGAGCCACATGGAACACTGTTCACGATAATGTAGTGAGTGAGTTTAGCTTTACGCCGCACTCAGCAATATTCCAGCCATATGGCGGCCACAACAATGTAACGGGAAAGGATCATGTCTTTTAATACTGTCCACACCCGTACCCTGTGTATTAAAACACTCCTAATGTGCTGCATAATCTCAGAACCTGCATTCATCTTGTCTTTAGATATGGTTATAGCCAACCTATCGTGCGTGGACATCGATGACGGTGCCAACTCCGTCTTCTCACTTGTGGTCAGCTCAGTGAAAGCACAGACGACGCCTATCAAGACACAGGAACCAAACAAGCCAAGCTCCACGACTCCAAATGGCCTTGGAGACCAGAGTAGCAAGCCCACCACGAGCGACCCTCCTTCAATGTCACATTCCAGTAGTGGTCACCCAGAACACAAGTCACCCACCGCACCCGCCATTACAGATGGTAGACCAGACAGGGAGACCAATTCTCACGGAAGTGAATGGGAAGACAGTATAGGTAAAGAACTGAAAAGACCATGGTTTCCACACTCTGACAGCACAGACAGTAGAGGTACATCCAAGCAGGATCAGTTTGACAGCAGTGCCCCTCACAATACTGGCAGCAAGGATGTCGTTGGACGAAATGTCCGCTCCACTAATTTTGATGAGTTCCGAATGACACCAAACTACATCAGTGATAATAGTTATGACGAATCACACAGCAGAAGAAATACACAGACACATGATAGTAGTTACCAGACAAGGAGAAACAGTGAAAACAATTACAAGGATGATTCGACTGGGAGAAAGGAAAGACCAAGATACGATTCAAATAAATGGAATGATAGACATGGAAGAGACCAAATCAGCAGTGAGATTGTCAGAGAGCAGTCTGAAAGGCACAGGGACCGATGGAAATCAGAATATGACAAAGGGCACCACATATGGAACAGAGGTGATGAGCATCACAGAAGAGATGCTGTTGAACAAAACCGGAGAAATTACCCAGGACGTCCTGATAGACATGAGAATGAAAACAGAAGGTCAGGTGATTACTATTATAATTACGACAGTGATCCGGACAGATATAGGCCTTACCGAAGGCCCCGCTACGATGGCTACAGAAGTAGGTGGCATGAAGATGAGGTTAGAGGTTCCAGTTGGGCGGGAGATAGTGAACGTCATAGGGCACCAGTTAAAGTACCTCTGCCAGATAACTGGGCTGACTTGTTGAGGCATGACGAAACCTACCTTGGCCCGAGACATGCTGATGAACCGAAACATCTGGAAGATGTTCTAAAGCCTGTCAAGCCAGGCGAATCGATAACTAACGCCATTAAGAATGAAGAACCACTGAATATTATCACTAAAGCGGATCAAGATGAAATCAGAAAGCAAATGGAATCATCCGTTGCAGTATCTGGCGATGAAAATCGGGAGACAACAATCCATGCTTCAGATACAACCACCTCCATTACCTCAACAACAGAAGCTGATGACTTTGACAGTCCAACTATGCCACATGGCAATTTTGATGACTCCACTGACAAATCAGCAGTTTCTGAAGGCAAGACAAGTGGTCTTTCAGATAACACAGGAGTCGATTCAGGGGGCTTCCTTCTGGATGACCCGTTAACTACAACTCCTTTAACAGTCATTGACCATGACATGAAAACAAATGCCCTGGGATTTTTTGATGACGACACGGCGTCGACAACAACAACGTTTCACAAAACAAGCACATCTGCAACTGCAACAGATGATGGATTTTTATTTGATGGAGATGAGGAGGAGGAAGGTAATGAGGAAGACAATGAGGAAGATGACGAAGATGATGACATAGATTTTGGAGATACTCAAACAGGGACAACAGACTTCCCTTACTATGGTGGGACTGAGACAACAATTACCACTACCCAGGAGGACAAAACAGATGATGAAAATGGAGATATTGATGACTTAGATGAAACGTATGATTACTATGGTACTGTTGATGGCAATGACGTAGATAATACTGATGTGTTCGATTCATTAGAAGTAAAAACACCAAATGAAACCAGCACCACTGAAGAGAGTTCCTTCGACCAGAATGATTTCATCGATTCAAAGAGTATAAGTTCAACCACAGATGTAGACTATGATGCAGTATATGAGAAATTTGGTGCAACTACTGAAGATAGTTTAGAGAGGGATAGCGTCACGAAATCAACTAGTGATATTATTGTAACAACAGACACTGTATCTGATATCAATAATAATGGCGTTCACGCGAACGAAAGTGATCCCAGTAACCAAACTAACAAGTATGATAACAAAATTGGTAATGCAATGATTAGAAAGAAACGATCATCACTGAAAAAGATTTTTGGAGGAAAATTCAGAAGGTACCTGAAGAAAAACAGAAAATTGCGGAAAGCTAAGGCAGCACTGAGAGTAATTGGGAGGATGCTGGCCGACTCAAGGAGGAGAAGCAGACAAAGGAACGGTAGGTGGGAACGGGTTATTAGAAAGTTCTTAGAGGAAATCGCTTGGAAAAATAAGATGAAATCTGATGTTTCTGGCAGAGATCTACTCAGGGACGTACTCATCAACCATAAGTATTTCAGTGACAATCGTGAGAGAATGACTAATGAAATCCCTTTGGATCAGGTGTACTATCCTGACTCTGCACAAATGATCCAGGATGATTATCTTGCACGGAAAATGGGACAAAAACTCATTCCTGAGCAGCAATACATACAGTCTCTCTTCAGACATTTTAATGAGGACAGACAGCATTATTCTGATCGACACCTGACGCAAAGATACCCATCATCATGGCGACACATTAGGCCAAATAGATTGAGGGAAGCAGTGATTGACAGACAAACATCACGATTTCCATATTTTCACAAACCCAGGGAACAGACGTCTTTCCCAAATTACAATGATAAATGGAGATTTGGCATAAATGAAGCAGTTCCATTAGAAAGACATGGGTTGGAACCTGTGAAATATGAAACAGAAGAGGAAGGCCGGTCATATGACCAACTGCCAAAGCCTCATCATCATTACTATGTCCGGCCAAGTAGCGAAGATAGTATGCAGCGACCTCTGCCCCATGCTCAGACTGCATCGTCGTTTGTTGACAGGAATAACGGGAAACCTGGTCTGCAGTTAGATCATTCTGAAAATGCAAATCCATTTGACAGGGATAGAGGCATTGATAGTAAAGGGTCAGAATATGACTCGGTCCCAGACAATTATCACACTGGGAGGCCTGACGATTCACATGAAATTTCAAGTAACAATGTTGGTCTTGGAAGAGAAGAAATATCTGCAGCCAGGCTGAAAGTGTATGAAGAACTTGGCCTTGAACCCAACCTTGAGAATCTAGATTATGACTATATGGATCCTACGGACACAGGCAGTAATACGTACCAAACAGATTATTCCAAACATGGAGAACAAACCCCTTCAAAACATAGAGTAGATGGTAAACATGGCATGTCATACAGCAATGTTGACCAATCAAACTTTTTTAACAATGATGTTCCTTATGGTCCTCAATATGAAATGCAAGGGTATAGGCATTCTGGCGAGAAAGGAAACCCTAAAGCGAAAGGATATAATGAAATTAACAGTCATGCAGAACCTTTGCGAATTCATGGGGATGGTGAAGAACAACAAAATAGTTTAGAGGAACTATCTAATGCTGTGGTCCCTAAACACTATGTAGGTCCACCCTTGTCGTCTTTAGCTAAACTGCACATTGAAGAAGATACAAACACGGATAAAGTTCCAATGAATGATTTTGTTCTAGTTCCGAAGGATGCTATAGCCAAAAGTCTTGAGAGAGAAGCAGATGCTCTTGGGATTCAGTTACAACAGGGTCAGCCTTCTGTCAGTAGTGACTACAAATACCAGAACAGAATTGGAAAGAGAAACAGAAAAGGTCAGGCACTGGATTCGTATTTTAAAAATAGGCAAAATGTCAACAATCTGAAGAGTACCCTTACAGGAAATGGGCAGATATCCGCAAGAGTACTTCATAAAAAATCATTCCCACAAGAACTCGCAGACTTAGCCAGAGAGGATAACATGATAAATTCATCCCCTCACTTTCCCCCAGTCTCAGCCTACAGCAAGAGACGATTTATTGAAAAACTTGATCAGAGGATTTTTAACAGGAACAAAGGTAAACGTTCCGCTCAGAGTAAACAAAGAACCGAAAGGAATGGTGCAGCACAGAGTCAAGGGTCGACTTCAGACACAACCTTTCTAAAGGATTTTCTACAAGGGGCTATCTCAGATCGAAATGCTAAGGTTAAACCAAGTCATATGCAGCAGGCTGTAGTTGGCATGAATGGCAAAAAGAGAAAGACTGACCAAGTACTTAATCCTGAAACATCGTACATCAACACTCCGTCTTACCTGAGGCATGTGACACAATTTAAATCTGTTGGTAACCGAGAAAGCCATCCCACAATTGGGAAAATATCTGAGGATACAAACGATTCGGAACCTGTATCAGAAACACACACGAGAAGGAAAACGCGGGTTTCCTCTCAAAATTTGTGGAAGCAAAGTCTGAAATCCAGACCCATATTCAGCCGCAGAAGCCTCCCCAAGCGTGACACAGCTAAAATGGCAAAGCCCATGTTTGAGGCCCGGGGTTTGTCTATCTGGGCCAACAGTAAGACAGTTGACTTTGACACCATGGGAGACGGTGACCACACCTATACGTTGACTGTACTGGCAATAGATAGACCGGAGTATGGGTCTTCACAGACTGGGACTACAATGGTGCTGGTTCAGGTGAGAAAATATCAGTGTGTATACTTTGCGTTCTCCGATTAATTATAATTTTGTGACCAATGATATCTGGTTTGGGGGAGGACTGACGGATAATCTTATTGCATTTTTGTTTCCAAAATTGGTTTGATGGCCCCATGTCCTCCGAACATCTTGTGCACCAGGGTGTATATTCATTAACCTTTTTGGCAGGTGCTTCCTGTCAATGAGTTTACCCCAGAGTGGAGTGACCCCCCAGTAAATGATTCGGGGTGGTTCCCGTCTGTCCTCGTCAGGGAGAATGTTACATTAGGGACGAAGCTGATCACTCTGAGGGCCACGGACAGGGATGGTGGGGAGGATGGCAGGATCACCTACACCCTGGCGGAGGTCAGAGCAGGTAGGTGTGCAGAGCTAAGACCACATGTGGACAATTATTGATTATCTAGGTTTCTTACTAGAACACTAACTAGAAACTCTATATCGACTCATTGCTTCCTGCCTAACCCATGTGTCTTTCCATATCGTAGTGCCAGAAATAGCACTAAGCCAGCAACAAAGCAGATGTCACTAGAATGTTTTAGCTGCATGTAACTTACACAAACGACAAACAAGATTATGATGTTTACAAATGCCCTTGATGTACAATTGTTACTGGTGTGTTTTAGTCTTTTTCATTTCACACTATCATTTTGTTTTGAAGAGGCAACAAGAGAAGTTCATTTGGAATAATACATCCTTGCTGGTCAGTTACTTAAAAGTGACCTGCGAAAAGTGGCAGTAGTGAACAAGTTTGGAGGAAATAACTTCCTCATGCATGCTGTCAGTGAACAACTAATAAATACCATTACCTATATGTGGTGTTTAGTACGCACTCCCATAAACTGTACCATGAATATTGTACATTGTTTGACAAACATGCTGGCACTTATCCACAACGACCAATGTTAATTATTGGATCATGACGATTGTGAACAGGTAACCGTCATACGGATGGAATATTCTTTAAATGTTTCTAAGTAACCCATTCTGATCTTCATTTCAAAGCCAACGGCAAGTCAGCCATCGATTCTTTCGCCATCGAACCGTCTACTGGAACCCTCACGAATGCTGTGAAACTAGATCGCGACCCTCAAACTGGTGGCGTCACACACTACGACCTTGTCATCACCGCCTCTGACAACGGTGAGACACCTTTCTCGATACAGGGCAGGATGCGAGTCAGTCTAGTGGACGTCAATGACAACCCACCAAAGTTCGTCAAGCCTTTGTATGAAGCTATTCTTCCCTCGGAGTGGACCGAACTCTCCAGTTGGAAGCTGCAGTTGGCTGTTATGGACCACGACAGGAAGGCCGCCTTCAAGTTCAGGATCGTCAAAGGTAGAGTGATATTTCCCGCAGAGAGATGTCTTCTCATAATCTTGTCCAAAATCACTTCACAGTGAATGAGTGTGGTTTTAGACTGTAACAACACTCCAGCAATATCAGGGCGGGAGACACCAGCTTCTCACATTGTACTCAGATGGGGTAGCAAGCGAAAGGTTTATCCATTAGGCTAGCACCCAGTTGTTGGCGGAAGAGGACAATCTTGTTTAAGGAACCACAATTTCCTATGCAGAGTTGGTCCCTTGGTCGGATCAGATTAACTCTAATTATGGTCCGTTTGTACCATACCCAAATTTTCTGGTATAAAAAGACTATAAACATATACTTTACATAATACTATACACTCAAACAACTGAATAGGGTAATAGAATAGAAATATGTATAGGTGTTCACTCTTCATGCAAACGCATGAACATGAATCCGTACATTTCCCCACCTAGTGTTAGTGCACGGAGCATTACATCCTCGTTAATCTCCAGGGCACATGTTCCCATAAATCTCCACTAGTACTAGTAAAGGTTTACCGTGGAGATTATCGAGGATGGGCGTATTGATATTGTTGGAATACTGGAATTATTGAAATACGTCTTTCCGTATTACCCGGGTTCGATTCCCCACATGGGTACAGTGTGTGAGGCCCATTTTCTGGTGTCCCCCGCCGTGATATCGCTGGAATATTGCTAAAAGCGGCGTAAAACCAAACTCACTCACTCACTTTCCGTATTGTTTCCCAGGCGATTCGTCAAAGTTCAGCATAGACGAAAAGACGGGGATTATGAGGGTGAGGGGAACGCCGGACAAGACGCTGCCCTACAAAGTGTTGACGGTCAGCGTGTCAGACGGAGGCACGCCAGAACTGACCAGCTCCACCCAGGTCATCATACACACTCAGAAATACAGCTTCGACCAGGTCCGAGCCGCTATTGGTGAGTTACGGTTTTGTCATGTTTACGACTGGCCAGTTTAAACATAATTTATTCCGAAAGTGAAAGCAATCGGGGTTAAGTTTTATAACTTATAAAACCCCCTTCAAGATTATTTACACTATATTTTCTTTATATTTACAAACAAAAGACAGAGGTACATGGATGGTTAGGTGGAAAGAATACAGTGCAAAGGTTGCAAGGGAAGAAAAAACAGATGTTTTATTCGTTTATATGCAAATGTATATTGTTTAATATCATTTCATTTTTATAATTAGTCCGATCCGTTGATCTGTTCAATAGAACAGATGATGTAATCACAGAATTACAATCACAAATATCTTGAAGATTTTAGATATGATTTTGCTAAGCTGATTATATAATGAACACTCTTAGCAATAATAATGAAAATAATCAATAATAAGTAGTTTGATGTACGTATGCCATGTCTCCTCTTTTTCATTCATATGTATTTATTTTTAAATGGAAATAATTGACGAATTTTGTTGCCAAAAACCTATCCCTCTCTACCTCTGATTGTATTATAATATTCAAACATAGACTTAGAAACTAAAAACAATTACGGACGCCATGGCAGCTGATGGGCTATTACATAAGCTTGTCCTTTGGCTAATGAAAATAAACAAAACGTCTTAACCATCTCCCGACTGCTGTTTCTTGTCACAGACGCAAGAACCAAATCCAGCGGACCTTGGGTGTTCAAGATGCTCAGCGGCGTCTTTGGGTTCATCCTTCTCTTTATGGTCATCTTCTACGTCACCAAGAAATACGGGTACGAAGGAGACGAAACCTCTCTAAATTACCATGGTTCCTATAACTTTCTTAATGTTTCACTTTAAACTAGACCCGTGAAGATACGGGTTGAAATTGGTTTTCATCAAAACATGCTTGTCGTTAAGAGGTGACTAACGAGTAATGCTATTGAGCACTGGATTATGTGCTCCAAACTCATCAACAAGACATAATCTAAACCATCATTATTAATCCTACTGTCATTTTCCCTTAATAATATGTGTACATATTAAATCAGTTTTTTAATGTTTGAAACGCATCATAATCCCTTTTTACACACTTGCCTTCTCATCCTTTTAGATAAATTTGTTATCTGACCCCAACCACATTGTTTCTTGATATTTAATGACGATCATATCTAATATCATCACCTCTGAAGAAACAAAACCCACATTTCTGACAACCACAACAAAAGCTGAGATTTAAATGTTTCGCAGGTTTTCTTCCAGCTGTAAAATATTTACAATATCATGTTTTGGTTTATTATCAGAGTTGTTTCCATGTGAAATATATGCCTGCTTATATGTATATTAAATTTCAAACATTTACTTTGCGCTTCCATTACCAAAGACATGTGTGAAGTCGATTTGTATTGGTATCATCTTGATACTGCTGGAATGTTGCTAAAAGCGGCGCATTCCCCTGCTGGACTCACGTGGAGCAGTGGTGTTAAAGCCTTCGATTGTCACGCCGGAGACCCGGGTTCGATTTTCCCTGCTGGAATGTTGTTAAAAGCGGCGCATTCCCCTGCTGGACTCACGTGGGGTAGTGGTGTTAAAGCGTTTGCTTGCCACGCCGGAGACCCGGGTTCGATTTCCCGCAGCGGTACAGTGCGTGTGAAGCATTTTACTGGTGTTCCCAGCCGTGATATTGCTGAAAGCGGCGTAAAACTAAACGCACTCCCTCATTTCTCACGTCATTGTGACGTGACAGGCCAGTAATATTGTAGAAACGTTAAATCTTGTGAGAGGTTGCATTTAAGGTAAGTTTTTAGCTAAAGCAAAAGAACCAGTACGAACTGATTATAAACACAGCAAGCCATATAATAAATTATCTATGTAGACGTATTGTAGTGATGGAAACGTTGTTGTTTGTTGCAGCTTGTGCTCCTCCGTGGTAAGACCCGACATGGACAAACCGGACGACGACGGTACGATGTTTTGTCACTTTCTATAGTTCAACTTAAAGTGAAATTAAGTTAAGTAACAAGAAAACAATAAAAACAAAAGCTTTGTCTGAATAGGCAGGGGCATAGCAATAGCAACCGTTTCTTTTTTCGTGTAAGGCCGATATGTTGAAAGTTTTATATTTGGATAGTATTGGAGGCTTTTAAACAATTGTGAGCACCCCCTTTATTTTCTTTTCTTTTCTTTTTTCTCTTTGTTGTTGTTTTGTTTTGTATATATATATATATATATATTTAATGGTAGCTACGTCCCTGGTAGAGTTTGATTTGCACTGTATTCGGTAGTATTACGGCTGTACCACTGCTGAGTGTATACAGCTGTGACACGTAAGCAAGTGGTCGATAGCATGAATACCTGGCAACCCTATAGCACGCTATAAGCAAGTTTGAACTGACCCCGCCATATCAGTGAGGATTCAACACCTACTTGCACATCCAGCATAGCAAAGCAATTAACTTCGTCTGATGTCAAAGTTAAGAAATCTTGAGTAATATCTGTGAATAAATCTGTTGAAGTGAATGATGCAGACATTTTCATATACAATACATGAACTTTGAGTTAAATATTTGACTGATATGTATGGGCGGGAAACACATATCAGTAGCTTGTGACCTCATGGTATGGCAATACCCCTTAACGATCTGTTGCCACCGCCTTGAGTACACGAGAAGGCGATAGAGCATTTGCTTGACCAGCAAGTATCCCATCAGTTTAAGGTAAAAAAAATTCTTAAGATCAATGATTTTTCATTAATATTAATAATTTATGTCGCGAACTGAAATGCTTCTATATTTAGCTATATTACAGTTGCTATTTCTTGAGAAGTTTAACCTTTTGTGTTTTGTAGTTTCAGTTAACAGATCGCGTGTAATAAACATTGCCCCGCCACCTGACGTCACGAACAGGGCAGATAACTCCGGCATAGAGGTATGTAAAATCTGTGAACGGAATCAACTCTGGACTGTTACAACACATTTAGTCGCACATGGTATTTTATACACTGTAATATGAAATTGTGTTAGACTGTAACTTAGACAGATGGTTGAGTTTTGAATTTAAGATTTTAACAACAAAGTATAAATGGGGTAAAAACAGAATCATTAAAACGATCTGCACATAATATTGTGACTTTTCTATCGGTAAATCAACACAATCACAATCAACACTCAACACATTTCATTTTCTGAAATGTAGCTGTCGAAACCATTAACTGACATTTCTGCATATCTAAATCCTGAAATCGACCTCAATAAAAATTAAAGATAAATTCCTCTTAAAACTAGATAATTTCTATTCATATAATCTGATTATGTCAGATTAAAGAGTATGATTTTCTTCAAGACGTCCTTTTACATGTGTAAGGATAGAAACGTTTATGTTTTATGTGAATCACAATCATCATATGACGATCATGTGTCTTTGTTTCTTGTTTCCGATACTTCATTTGATATTTCGTTTACCTGTATGTTTGTTTCGTTTACCTGAAGTGATGGTATGTTTACTTATGATGGTGTTTTTTGGATGGAACTACATGTAGGTCAATATATCCACTGTGTTCGATCATGCCCTTTATGTGAGGTCAGTGAAGAATGCATATCCACTCACTGGCCCTCATGTCTTTGTCGGGATTAAGGACTAAAATAGTATTTTTGAGATGACCCACGACTCGAACTGTATCACTCACAGGCAAACTGTATCACTCACAGGCAAACTGTAGCGCAATTAGGGTTGCGCAACACAGGCAAAAAAGACCAGTCTTGTTACATGCGAGCGGACGATACAGAAATCGTATTATTTTCTCTGTGTAGCACAATCCTAACTACACGACTGTTTGCCTGTGCTTCACAGTTCACCTTTAAGAATATTCCAGCAATATCACACCAGAAATAGGCTTCAGACGTTGTACCCATGTTGGGAATCCAATTCGGGTGTTCAGCGTGACGAGCGGACGCTTTAACCACTAGGCTACCCCACTACCCAGAACCGAGGATTAGCGAGACAAACTTTGTTACTACGTGTCGTCTTTACCCGACTGGGCTGGTTGTCTGTGTATCACTGTTACTAATTGATAAACTGTTGCAGAGTTGTAATGCTTAAGCTAGCCCTACCCAACATGAACACCCGAGGCATCTTCAACATTGTGTGTGCGCGCGTGTGTTTTCAGTGTGTGTCTGATGAGTAAAATATGTCTACATCTGCTGACCAACACTTTACGCTGTGTTTACGTGTCGCAGCCGTTGAATGTCATGTGATCTTAAAGTGCCAGTGTCAAACTATGGAAATTGTGATATCTGAAGCTCTAAGATACCAGTGCTTCCCTGGTTTTCCATAAACAAAAATTATTATTTAATAATAATCCAATATACAAGATTTAACCAACAGCCCAAATTGAGTACATGTTATACCTTTGATGGTGGCAATATTTTATTTTGACATGAATAATATTTTTCGAAGAGAAGCGAGGAAAGTACGTTGCCAACATGTAAGAAGACTGCTCATTTTCTCTATGTTGCGCAACCCATTTGCGCTGCAGTTTACCAGTTGTTTTGGCGCAGCATGTTGTTTTTCTCTAAACTACTGTTTTATTTTATTTTGGTTTGTTTTGTTTTGCTCTTAACTACTGTTTTCTGTACAGCATGCTGTTTTGTTCTAAACTATTGGGGTTTCTTTTGACACAGCATGCTATTTATTTCTAGACTACTGGTTTGTTTCGGCACATCATGTTGTAAAACTACTGTCTTTGTCTACACAGCATTTTTTTTTTGTTTGTTTGTTTTTTGGCGTTATAAACTATTGTTGTTTCGGCACTGCATTCTCTTTTGTTCTAAACTACTGTTTTTTCGGCACAGCATGTTGATGTTCGCTCTGGACGCGTACAACACCACGGAGGAGTAACATCTCTTGTGAGTGTTTAACAAGTTGGAAATTGTTAGTGAGAGTGTAAAGTGGTTTAGAAGTGTCAAATCAAACAGGAAGGAAGAGAAGTGCCAAATCAAACAGGAAGGAAGACCCTTTTAACCGGTGAAGATCAACACAACGGGAATAGTACTTTCTAAGTCAGAATACATGTAGTTCTTTCTGCGTGTACTATTGATGTCTGGTGTAGGAGTAATTAATGTCGGGGTTTAGTTTACTGAGTGACTTTAATGACTGGCTATCTCAGTGCAATGTATGGAAATGCAAAATGTCTTTGGGATAGGTATTTATGACACAGGTTACATAGTGTCACATATACATTGTATAATCAATGTGTGATGCGCACACAATAGTATGTGAAACGTGTAATCACTGATATGCTCAGACACATACAAAACATGCTCGCGTGTAATATTGTATGACGTTATTTACACACGTCATGCATTATTACACATGAACACACAATCCGCGCATGAAAGTGCATTTTATCAGGTCAGAATGTGCACAAAGAATCCCGCACTAAAACCAGTGAATTGTCAAGTTGGTATTCGGTTATGACGTCCTACGAATGTATGTTTGTATGACATAAATTTCACAGGATAGCACACAATGACTTTTTAAAAAATATGTAGATTTACAATGTCCTTGAAGATCAGGGTTGGAATTGGTCATCAGCAACACATGCTTGTCGTTATGTGCAAGAAAGGTTGACTTGTCATCGTATCCCGATTGCATAGATCAATGCTAATGATGTTGATCGCTGGGCTGTCTGGTCCAGGCTCGATTATTTTGCAGGTCGCAACCATATAGCTAGAATATTGCTCATTGCGACATTAACAAAAAAAAAAAAAAAAAAAAAAAAAAAATACCAACACAGAATACATTTACAACACATAAGTGAACCAATCAAGCGTGTTAAACTTCAAATTACGATTGATAATAATTCGTCAACTCATACATTAGCACCATGTATAACAAGGAAATTATTCATTATATTACTATTAATCAGTTTAGCTAAGAAGCAGCATGCAGATTAAAATTGAACTTTTGTCTCTGTGCTCATATTAAGATGATTATCATCCCTACTGTACACTGAGTGAGTGAGTGAGTGAGTGGATGAATGAGTATGGATTTAAGAAATATTCCAGCAATATCACGGCGGAGCCACCAGAAAATGGACATCTCGCATTGTACCTATGTGGGGAATCGAACCCGGGTATTCGGTCACTATCCACTACTGCTAGACACATATTAGATGATCCTGCGCACTAAACGCATTTGTGACAAGAGAGGCGGTACAACGAATTGGGCCAGTACACTTGGCTGCTACAGGTAGCTTGACGATTATGCACGTGCAATCATTATACATGCTAACCGTGACATGAAATCAACACCGCCTATTCCTTCGAATGATAAGACTGCAATTTCAGGCATAAGATGCTGATATTCCACGCTAACCATTAGTTAAGACGAAGACAAATAGATGATTGGGGCATTGACAAGCATTTTAGATATTCAACAATTTTGTTTAAAAAAACCCAGGAAAATGCCATTTGCTTCGTGAAATGGATCGATGGTCCTAAACATGTTTGGTCAGTATATTGTGTTGATTCAATTCGTAGGGATTGTACCTGTTCCCAAATCGAGTGTGCTATAACAATTCATGCGTCAAACGTACGGGGAAAACGAACTTCTCGATATTTATCAGACAACCTGTCTCCTTCTTGTTTCACGTGGATCGTTCTGTGGGGCGTTCCCAAGTATGCAAATTGAGGTCATTTGTCAGGTCGTGGATCATCTTATTTGTGTTTACCAGTAGTAGGCTACCCCACCGCTCATCAGCTGTACATACACTCATGGCAATGACCACGTTTAAAAAACATGGGCAGCCTCCCATAGATATGTTTAATCAGACTCGTTTTGTGTTTAATGTGCAGTTTCCAATGTGAATACTGGAGTGTTTATACAACTAATCTGTTTTTCATCACAGGAGGGGTAATTCTTGCTTGTCATGTTTGTAACCAGCTTTTAAGCACTATCTATTCTCATGCTTACGTTCTTACACTTGTCCCGTCACGATATGGCTGAAATATTGCCAATGTGACGTTAAATATTAACTCACTCACTCTTACACTTGCATCTTTCGTTTACTCAGCAGTCCGTGGACGAAGGACAGGATGGACATGCGCAGGAGAGTATCTCCAGCATGGTAAGAAGGGGCTTTCTCAAAAGCCCTTGTGCTATTTAAAACTGTTGTCTGTTTCCAAAGTAGGATTCATAGTTTAAACATATGAAAATGAAAGTAGAACTGTGTTGTTTAGGCATGTATAACAAATGTGGATATATCTGCAAGAAGACGATGGCGTGGCGTTTGGTTCTGTCCTAAATGACACCCGATTCCTAACTTCACCAAACTAGAAAGTGTTTAATTATTTGTGGGAACAAAACATATATTGCTTGATGGATAATAATAATAATGGACATTGTGGTATTTGTCAACTAAGTCAAAATCGGTTTCTTTTAGCTTTTCTGTAAACCTATTGTCAAGACACATCCTGTATTCTGTTATGTCACATTTTTCAGTTGTGATAGAAACACACTTTTATGAACCTCTACATCATTCTGTCCTCATGTTGCATCATTAAATACAATCTCATTAAATTCATATCCTTGTTTCGGCTTCCAATAAACTTAGATCTGGGGACATATCATTTCCGGTCACATGGGAACGACCATACATCTGACCAATCAGAACGTCGCTTACACAGGCAACAGACAGTCGGAATGCGTTTTCTAATCATGTTATCTCAATGGGCAAAGCGAAATATTCCGAGCGACACTGACAGGCTATACGACCAATTCAGTCAAAATAATCGGCTATCTCACGTCAGTTGAATAAGCATTTGAAACGGAAGAGACTTTCCAAACTACTGCTATATAATCTCGATGATCTGTCAGACATTGCAGAATTTTCGTTTGCTGGCAAATTTCAATATATAGATGTGGCAAGTACACATCAACGTAGGGATGGTTATTGTTCCTCAGAACAATAGGCAAAGGTTGTTCTGACGTTATCCGGAATGAGATGTCTTCAAATCGTTGTTTAGCCATAGCGAAGACAAAGACGTCTTTTCTAAGAGACTGTATCAAACATCAGTACGAACCCATTCATATTTTCTTCGGGAAGATCGTGAACCTTCGAGAAGTGAAACTGATGACTTGAAGCTGCGGTATATATGATCACGCCTAATGGTTAAACTTCTGGTTTATTCTAATTCAGAGAAAAAGTCATCGTTACTGATACTCCAGGAATCCAAAGCTCAGAGGCAAACAGGTACTCGGCTTTCTCGAACTATACCTTGTAGACTATCCACTGCTGAAAAAACACGCATTTAATTATAGTGTTTATTTGATAGCACAACTGGAGTAAGTTTTAATTTTTCTTTTCAAAATGTTTCACTTGGTGTGATGACATAAGGTGATGTGTGCTATTCACATAAGGTGGTGGGTTAAGACACGTTTGTAACTGTTTATATCACTATCATGTCAAGACATGCTAAAGTCATATGTTACGGAGCTTACAAGTACGTCGTGTTATATTTCTTCTAATAGCTGCATTTTCCCATTTTAAACCAGAGGAATCGGTTTGGGTTGATAATAGAGACAACTTTTTATGTGTTTTTCATATTTATTTTTCAGTCACTAGACACCAAAGTCACCATTTTAAGAATCAATTTGTATTCATTTTTAGGGGTTTGTTGTGGAATGGAATGTAGCTTGTGAAAAAATCAAAACCATTTAACGAATCTCCACAAGTGTATTTTTCCCTCAACACATCCTGCTCTCACCTACCTTTCATTACCACGCATGTTCCTACCTGTAACACATACCCTTTTCTCTTTAGTTTGTTTCTTTGTTTTTTATGTAATTAATGGTACATGGGTGACTGTCACACACATCATTCGTTCCTTCTGTTTCCTATATATGTTTTTCTTACATCATCTGTCAATGTATTTCGTTAACTTGGTTCAAACTAAGACAGAGTACAAGTTACTATTGAAACAACAATAAAAATGTATTGATTTCTTTGTTCTAAGAGGATAAGTGGATTAAACATTTAGAAGTACCATTATCGAAGGTCACCGCTATAGTAGTGCTTTTTATACGAAATGGCTACGAGTTTAATACCCGTAATCCTGTGCTGACATTTCTATATTTTATATAAACAGCAAACACGAGATTTTAAATATGCTCCCAAATAAATTTGACTTTAAAATGTATAGTGGTAGGGAGATTTATGACGTCATTTGAATGTGGCGTCTACGACATCACGAAACATGGTGACTCGATATCACTTGATCTGTGGAAAGGGAAACTGGAACGGTGGGCTTCACATGGCGTTTGATGGTTTACAGGCAGTAGATAAACGATTAGCACACATTTGAATGTGGCGTCTATGACATCACGAAACATGGTGACTCGATATCACTTGATCTGTGGAAAGGGAAACTGGAACGGGGGGCTTCACGTGGCGTTTGATGGTTTACAGGCAGTAGATAAACGATTAGCACACATTTGAATGTGGCGTCTATGACATCACGAAACATGGTGACTCGATATCACTTGATCTGTGGAAAGGGAAACTGGAACGGTGGGCTTCACGTGGCGTTTGATGGTTTACAGGCAGTAGATAAACGATTAGCACACATTTGAATGTGGCGTCTATGACATCACGAAACATGGTGACTCGATATCACTTGATCTGTGGAAAGGGAAACTGGAACGGGGGGCTTCACGTGGCGTTTGATGGTTTACAGGCAGTAGATAAACGATTAGCACACACATGGTATGTGTAATTAAAGTGGAAAGAAAGGACTTTGTTAAGGAGATTATGATTGTACGTATGGGCATCAGGATTTCGAATGATAATTTAATTATAAATGATCATTTGGACTTTGCTGATTCATACATTGTTTGAGGATAGCTGTATTGAGACCAGTAAGTGATGATGTCAAATGTATTTTTGAATCTTCAAAGTCCTATATCAGCTACTGAGATAGTAAAATGCAAGCCTTTCTTGAGAATGAGACACGGTATGTGAACACTCGACGGTATTGATCTCCACGTCATATGCTTTCATGTTTTAAAATAATTTACGGTTAAGCCATATATTCATACAAGTAACTTTAGAGGTGGGGTAAGATTAAACCTGCAATGTGGTAGCGCTTGCGTTTGTGTGCGTGTGTGTGTTTGTTGTGTGAGCGTCTGGGCATGTGTGTGTGTGTGGTTGACTGCTTGAACTAAGTCGAACGTTGTCGACTTTATAACTAGTCCATTCAGATATTTTGTAACATTTTCAATAACGCAAATACCCCCTTAAGGCATACTGACTGAGAAGAGAAATCATGCTTCGTGACAGGCGAGAAACAACTACACCCGTTTACCGGGCAAGGGATCGAACCACCGACTTTCCGGACAGATACCCTACCCACTAGACCAAAGATGCAGCCTACTGAGAGAGTAAACCGTCCAGCCTGTCACAGCATCAAATCACTTGTACCTGAGTGTTTGCATATTATGCACTCACACAATAGGACAACAGGAAACCACTTTCTCACCTTCATGGGAATGTTGGGTAATATGTGTCCCGGAAATACACAACATTAACAAGTGGAGGTGTCTGTTAAAAGTAATTACTGCACGTGACATTAATGGCTTATTTGTCGAATCGTAATATCTAGATCACCACTTTGTTTTCTTACGTCACTGACTCTACCCTTTGCACAATTTACTGATACATAACGTTTGTTTCAACCCCCAGGCTCCTGCCTACACTGGTTTTAAGGGAAATCGGCGCGGGGAGAGATGATGATGATGATGATGATGATGATGATGATGATGACGACGACGATGACGAAGACAATCATGATGTCAGGATGAGCAGCTTTTGTACTGACTGCCAATTTCTAGGAATCATTTGTGGGGAGAGACAGAGCCCATCCATGAGATGTATGCCTCATTGCTGGAGCAAGTATTGTTCGTGCTAAATGTGCCTTGCCAAAATGATGGTACCTGACAGAAGACTGTGTTCATTTCCACTTGGTAACGTACTGTTGCATCTCGTGACATCAGAATGATTCAAATCCATGCATCTGTGAAATCGTGTTCTAATTCATACATTTGTGATGTTTTCAATGCATATGGATCTGTTAATTGTGACGTTTAATGTATCAGTTTGACGTTTCAGTGTCCACTGTATGTTCAGTGCCGAGGAACGCTGTTTCTTGATAGGCAAGCTCTTTATTGCAATAGATGGGGCGTATAGGTGCAGATCCTAACTCATCAAACCCCAGTATGTCAACATCCTCTACATCAACCTCTTCAATTCCATAAGCTCTGTTAACCGTCAAATATATATTTTCCTTTTCCAGTATATCATTAGACTGCTTAGATAACGGTGGATCTCCACCGAAATGTCGCATTTATTGCTTCCCGCGAAGGTCCGGGTTAGAATATTGGCCTTCATTAATTATGGCTTGTCATAAGAGGCGACTAACGGGATCGGGTGGTTATGTTCGCTGACTAGTTTGACGCATGTCATCGGTTCCCAAATTCGCAGGTCGATGCTCATGCTATTGATCACTGGATTGTCTGGTCCAGACTTGAATTTGACAGATCTAAAGTAAGACTAACTTTACGAATTACGTTAACTCGAACATCGTGTATGTTGTCGCCCAGACAGCCATTCATTCATTCACAACCAGTAAAATTTAGGTTAAATTGTGTTCGAGACAACAATGCAGCTGTAATCAGGCTGTGCAATATGTACAAGGTAGGAATGCATATTCATTACTATCCAATTGCATAATTATTGGGTCGATTTGCAATATGTACAAGGTAGGAATGCATATTTATTACTATCCATTTGCATAATTATTGGGCCGATTTGCATATGCAGTTTTCATTTCCGACGGACACTTGTACAATCCATCTGTTTGTATCATTTGAGTGTTGATATGTTGTGTAATAGGCAGAAACAAGCCTTGCACTTTGTATACTGGATATGTGTTACATATGATATGGTGTTATTTTTGCACTTTGTTTTCAGGGCTTTGCCTGTTGTTTATTGTTATGAAATATATATACATAATTTATAGAAAGTTAGCTGTTATCAGTTATTGGTTTTTGTAATTAAGTAATTTTCTGGAATCGATATTTGATGCTCAGATGTTTAGTTTGTACTTTTAAAGGTTTAGTATAGATCTTTATACATTATTAATACGTCTTAATGAGGTGTTTGCAGCTCGGAGTTTGCCGTTACATACGAAATGACGTTTTCTCGCTGTTTATTGCTTAGATATTTATAACCTGTTTTTGATAACTGTTATTGCTTTTCTGTCGTATGTTAGGTCCTTTACAAAATGATATCTTTGATATTTTCTTAAAATCTAATTCTCGTTTGTATGGTGTTAAATACAGTTCTTTCTATGTATACCATAGAATGGGTACGACCGCTTTTTGTTCCAGTCTGGCATGACCTTGACTCTTATAGTGGGATAGATCTTCCATTACTCCATTCGTATGATTGTGGTATGTACAGAGAGAATGGGCAGAAGCAGTTCATGTCGTGAACAACCAGTACCCCCCATTCCCCTCATCAATCTCTCCCATACTTCAGCATTGGCTGGCGATAGTTGCCCTGGGTGCGTATCGTTCTGTAGAACAGTAGGGGTCAAAGGGTCAAGGTTCACGTCCGATCCTATGACACATGACCCTTGACCCTTGGACCCATGGACCCATGGACCCATTCCACAAAGCAATCTTAGCGCCGCGACTGGCGTTAGTTAAAGTATGGAAGCGCTACGATAATTTTGAGGAACGAGGCTTTATTCCTTACACCGACCTTGACCCATTAAACCTTGTCCTAGTTATTGCCTAAATACTGAAAATATCTAAAGGCGTGATCACAACACTATCCATTTTCGTTTGTTGTCACACTCGAGCGAAAGCCTTATTCGAGTCATCATATCTAGATCTTGTTAAAAGTAATTCATTATGCTGCACTTAGGTTGTATGTTGTATTGGCAGGTTTTCCAAACGATCACAAGTTAGGCGTCTGTCACAATCGATGTTACGTGATTTCAGCACCTTGTCATGTCAGGTTGCAGCTGGGATTTGCAGGTTATATTCATTTGTATTTCATTGCTTATTCAGAATTGCATGCTGTTGGAGATACGGGTGATTTCGTTGTTCATGACGCTGAAATTCCAATTGAAGTTGTGTTTCAATGACCTTGACCCTGACCTAAATTATGTTTCTGGGTGGAGGTGAACGTATATACTGTTAAACCAAATATCAGCAAATCCCTTTGTTATCGTAATATTTCAGTGTGTCGTATCCCAGCTGACAGTCGACATTAATGTTACCGGAATAAATATATTAATCTTGTTCACCATTTCCACATCATAACATAATCCTGTTTATATATGTCTCAATTAAAGTAGTGCCTGTTCCTTACTCGTACTTTCGTTACCACAAATACATACATTCAATCTTCTTGGGGTTTATATATGGTGTATAAAGTATGGAGCCGACACATAGAGTCATCGGTCATTTCGGGTTCCGTGAAGATTCAGGTTTGAATTGGTGTTCAGCAGCCCATGCTTGTTGTAAGAGGCGACAAACAGTGTGGGATAGTATCCAAATTGCGGATGTCGATGTGCATGCTGTTGATCACTGGATTGTTTGGTTAAGAGTCGATTTTGCAGACCGTCGCCACAGAGCTGGTTATTGCTGTGTGGAGCGCAGAATGAAACTCACCCATTCACTCCCATTCTTGTAAAGCCGAGGTGGTTGAGTGGGTTCGATCGCTGACTTTGAGTGCTGGAGATTTGGTGAGTAGGGGCCAGAATCCCGGATGGAACTAAGCCCAAAATGTACTAAAATCTGCAGTTTACTGAGAAAAAACCAAACGTAAGTTCGACACAATGAGCAAAGAATGGCATACCTATTTACAAGAAATGTACGGCTTAAAGGGAGCGATTCATGTAAGCTTGCGTCGAAATAAGGAACGCCATGGATATATTCTGATCTAGATCCCGAGGCGTCGGTACGAACGCCATCAATGGAGTCATGAGTCTGTGTGTCTTAGACAGAATCTAGCTAATCAAGGGTTAAGCCTGGGTCCTGACAATTTTTGTCATGTATCTTGGTAACGTTGGGTTGCCCTCATTTCGCCTGCACCTCATATCCCCTACACTGAATCAAACGTTAGTATTTGCATCACCCCTATCATAAGACATTACCCATCTCAGGCTGTCGCTTGGTCTGGCTTGTGGCTCCAAGTGTATATTATCCATTGTCTTTAATAGGCATTATGTATCCCGTTACCTTTTCTATGCTTAAACAAGATCATACTTGCACAGGACACTGTGAGTGAGTGAGTGAGAGAGCGAGTTTAGTTTTACTCCGCACTCAGCAATATTCCAGCTATATGGCGGTCTGTAAATAACCACGTCTGGACCAGACAATCCAGTGACCAACAACATGAGCATCGATCTGCTCAATTGGGAACCAACATGTCAACCAAGTCAGCGAGCCTGACCACCGGATCCATCAGTCGCCTCTTACAAGCAGAGTCGCCTTTTATGAAGGACACTGTAGGAGCAAGAACTGGCTCAGAACTTTCTCCAAAGGGGTTCCAGACTGATTAGGAGACAGCAGTCATGAAAGGCATTACAGAGGTTCTCCCTGACGGTTCTGCGAGGGGTTGACCATTTCTTTATTTGCAAGCTTTGTGAGGTCAAGTGGTTGAGAGAGGTCTTGTACGAGATTACATGAGTGAGTTGGGTTTTCCCTCGCTCTTAGCAATATTACAGAAATATCATGGTGGAAGAGACTAGAAATGGGCTTCTCATATTGCACACGTGGGGAATCGAACCGGGTCTTTAGCGTGACAAGCAAGCACTTTAATCACCGCCCAAGATTACATCAACAATCCAGCAGTTCAGTCCCTTGTTCAACATGCGGCAGCCTTGCCACTTTTCCCAGTGACCAGATACAGGATGCATGGGTTCTGGCGATTGAGCAGGGACCTGATGGTCAACAGACTGGTTATTTCAAGGAGTAGATGACCAGCACGTGGGTTGGCCTATCTTTCTGTGAAGACAGCACATAGACACACCAGGAGTTCAACATGTTTTATTTGACAACATAATATACAGGCTTAGATAAAGTTGTCAGTATTCAGATAGAAGAGACCCCGTGTGCTCATAGAGCACCTCATTGTGTTACCACACAGCATGGCAAACCACAAACAGTTCAACTCATCACACATCTCAACACTCATTGCTAAAAATACTTTGTCTTGTCTTTTTTATCACATAATATCACCTTGTGATACTTTGGGGTGTCCGATTTATGAAGGTCCCCAAATATTATTGATAGTATATTTCTGGTCATCTTCAATCTTGCACTGATTTTATATTAAACAAAATCATATGTCTTGGTAATGCTTTCAATTATTCTCTTCACCTCATTGGTGTAGCCTTAAAATGTCAACTTAACAGATCACGAAATTACATAAGTCCTATTTCACAAGAAAAGCTGGCATTGTAATAAGAATGCATTTTCGTTAATATTTGCACTCTGACATCATTCTGACATCATTTACCTATCAAGCAGAAAATGTCATAACTCTACTTAATAAGAATATACATTTTTTGTGATATATATGCTGTAACTAAACACTACTCCTTTATACATCTGGCAAAGACCATGAGTAATCATGAAGCAGTGTTGCAATGGCCACTATAAACCTGATTGCAGACTCACCATGATCTTTTCTTACACAAAGCAAGCAGTGATGGAGCTACTGCCAAATACCACGGTCTATAGTTTCATTGGAAACCAACAATCAAGAGATCACACACCTGCAGTTTTGGTTATACAAGCACCCTGTTTGCAAAAAGATGGAAATTAAATTATATATACATGTGTATATATTTCATTTAATTTCTATCTTATATATGTACCCATCAAAAGTTTAGTGTAAATACAGCCACTTACGTCAGGTAGCTGTTCCAACTAGAGTTTGCAAAATTTTATAAACTGTTTAAAAGTACTGTTTTACACATGAACAGAAGTATTGAAAGACAAATTCATGTCGTTGAACAGATCATTGTCATGAGTTCAGTAAATGATGAAAATCAGTGAAATACTGAGCATTCTTAACAAAACTTTACACAAAAATGCAGCTGTTCACATGCATGATATTTGCACATGCTTTTCAGCAATCTGATGCATGATCATCGTGCAATTCATCTGCATAAGGTTTGCAGTTGGTACCCAAATGTTTGTGGAGAAATCAATGTTCAGTGTAACTATATATATATATATATATATATATATATATATATATATATATATATATATATATATATATATATATATATATATGTTAATAGATTTGAATTTAATTGTTTAGTGTAAGGTTTTACTTCAAGAACACTGGTAATAAATCATAACTTCGACGGTTACCATGGTTACAGTATCAATAGTGCAGATAGCAACAGTTCACTACACAGCAAACACAATCAGTCTCCTTCTTAATTATCCTCCTTCCTATAAGCAGAGCTACAAATCCAGATAATTTGTAAAATATAATTGTAGCACCATAAATATTGTGAGTCTATCTTAAATAATTGTTGGAATAACCATCCTAAATATGAGTGTGACTGCTTGGTACTGATACAAATACGGCCTGGATAAAGTGAACAAGTGTGATTTTAGCAATGTTTCAGCAATATCATGGCAGAGGACATAAAAAATGGGCTTCACATTGAACCCATGTGGGGAACTGAACACAGTATTGCGATCAGGCCTTCCAGTGGTATCATTTCTCTGTACATGTGTGGCTCCAAATGTGATCCGTGACATATTGTCCACTGGAAAGACCACATCAATGTATCCTCCCAGGGCCACGACACATTAGGGTTCCGAGACATTTGTAAGTCTATCATAAACTATGAAGTCACGGCAGGTCACAACATTACAAATGCTTTATGGATCACGACACTGTAGATTGATGACATGGAGTAGTGCACATCATAAAACTGAATCGCTACTTTAATTACAGGATTTTCAAAATGTCAATATTTCTTGCAAGTATATTGGTATAATCAACATTATTGTGCATCATTTGTGATGCAACACATTCTTTTCTCTATCATTCTATTCTACATTTCCCATACAGGAAGCACAATTCTGTATTAATTAAAGCCATGATACCACTGTACCGACACAAAAACCAGCACTACACAGAACACAAGCCTTCATCAGGTACTACACTACATAAAGCATCTGGAAATGGCGTGTGATCAACTGGATGCGTTTTGATAATTGTGATCCATTTTTATATTCTGTGCCCTGGAAACTGTGTCTATAAGAAGAACAAATCTGTAGACACCTGTTTCCAATATTGCCCTGAAACATGTTTCCTATTGTGAGCCATATCATGCAACCACTAGTGATAACGTTACATAAGGCAGACTGTATGCAACACCAACATACTTGGAGCGTGAACCGATCAATATCTGCTCCAGCCATCATTACATGAACAGATGACACCATCATATATAAAACTCTGCTGGACTCAACTGAACCAACAGCTTACAACTTTGTAAAATACAACATTAAGTACAGTAAAATGGTTTTGACTTGTAATTCTTTTCACCAAAACATAAATGATTTACTGAGAAATACATTTCTACAGACTCTGTGAGCTGAGAAGTAACACTGGGACCATATGTGGGTTTGGGGGTATTATGTCCACATCAAATTAGTTTCCCTTCATAACTTTCACAACATATTGATTACACTGTAAGAGAATTCTATGAACTAGTGAGTTATTTCAGCCAATACATATGACCAATACATATGGCCATATCTAGAGCTGGTGATTCATCACATCGTATTACTTACTACTTACTTTTTACAGGGACTTGAATACATAACCACCACTACTGCTACACCAAGTTGATATTCTCAGGGGAAATAGTTGAATACAGTCACCTACTACTACTTGTGACACAGATGTGTATTGCTGTTGGAAGATATGTGACAATCACTAAAATATTTGGGTGGAGTGAGATCTATAAGCGTTATCAACATAATGACCAGATGAGGATGAATGAGTAAATGAATGTTATTTTATGGCAATGATGAAGTTCACAAGCAAACAATAACCTATCAGCCAATGCCATGTCCCACAATGCAGTCTTATTAAGGTTGTTATAACTGCTTTCTGTTTGTGAGTGAGTGCGTTCAGTTTTACCCTGGTTTAGCAATATTCCAGAAATATCACGATGCTTGACACCAGAAACAGGTTTCACACATTGCACCCATGTGGGGATCGAACCCAGATCTTCGCCATGAGAAGTGAACACTAGGGTACCCCACTGCCCCATGTGCTTTGTTCATAGACTTATGTAGCTGTTGCACTACCATCATCTCACAGCACAAAACAAGGTGTAGCCCTGTCACAACCAAATCTCCCAACAATCAGCGATATTACTGCAGTTTGTCAGCTTACCATTGGGGGAAAGTCACGAAAGTCTCAGACAATGACCTCAGTGATGAAACCCAGAGTCAGGTGGTGACAATCCAACAATGTCAATCACAGACAGCATGGATCTGAACCATGATCCACAGGTTTGGTGTGCCAAGGGACACATCTCTGCACAACAAGCTGTAGGGCCAGAGTCCACTGGGCCACCTGTGTACCTAGGAAATCCTGAAATGTTGCATTCATACTTGACTGCTAAAACCCATGTGTACACATACAGAGCTGAATCTTGCATCCTAAAAGGGCATAACTGTGAATGCAATGGTGAGTTTATTTTTCAGCTGGTTTTCACAATATTCCAGCAATATCACGACAGGGACACAAGAAATGGTCTTCACACTTTGTGTCCATGTGTGGAATCAAACCCGGGGCTTTGGCATGATGAGCAAACACCTTTTCCACCTGACTACCCCAGTGCCTGGACTGCACATGAGGACCTGTACACCTCCTGTAAAACTGGACTGAATGTGATGACGAGTTTATATTTATGCTGCTTTTCACAATATTCCTGCATTATCATGACAGGGACACTAGAAATGCCCTGTATACCTCCTACACAACTGGACTTGTCTGCCATGAATATGATTATCTCTGATGATAGCCTATAAATGTAAAGGTCAAGGCAAGATCACATGATTGGTTATATGTTTCATAAATATTACACACAAGCCGCAGACTAGAGCAAGATACTGTGTTCTCGTGGTAGCATACTGACTGGCATGTATTGTCTTGTGCAGTGACTACTTAAAAGTGCAATGGAAAAATCTCACAAAAACATGAATTCTATTATCCATGACAATGTACAAAAATCAGTAAACATAAATTCATGGGAATGAAGCAAATTAAGGAAATTATTCCTTCAATTTATGTTTACAGCTTCTTTCAATTAATTAAAACATTATATTGCTATGGGTACAGGATAAGTCACTGACATCAAGATGATGTTACCGTGGCAACAAAACAAACAAAAAACAAGGTAACAACACTAAGCAAGACAGTGTAACAATGTTTTCTATAACAAAGAAATAATTATCATGATGATAAATGTCAATATGTACAGACTAACTTCACTACTGTCTGAGGGTGGGTGTCGGTAGGTGATGACACAATCAGGGAACTGTCTACATGTGTCCTGAAACAAGGTTGTGCCCATCATCATGATGTCATGACACAAGGAAGTGGCCATGTCATGACACAAGAAAGTGGCCATCAACACAATGTCATGACACAGCACAAGGAAGTGGCCATCAAAACAATGTCATGACACAGCACAAAGTGGCCATCAACACAATGTCATGACACAGCACAAGAAAGTGGCCATCAACACAATGTCATGACACAGCACAAGAAAGTAGCCATCAACACAATGTCCTGACACAGCACAAGGAAGTGGCTATCAACACAATGTCATGACACAGCACAAGGAAGTGGCTATCAACACAATGTCATGACACAGCACAAGGAAGTGGCCATCAAAACAATGTCATGACACAGCACAAGGAAGTGGCCATCAACACAATGTCATGACACAAGAAAGTGGCCATCAACACAATGTCATGACACAGCACAAGGAAGTGGCCATCAACACAATGCCATGACACAAGAAAGTGGCCATCAACACAATGTCATGACACAGCACAAGGAAGTGGCCATCAACACAATGTCATGACACAGCACAAGGAAGTGGCCATCAACACAATGTCATGACACAGCACAAGGAAGTGGCCATCAACACAATGTCATGACACAGCACAAGGAAGTGGCCATCAACACAATGTCATGCCACATGGAAGAGGCCATCAAGACAATGTCATGACACAAATGGTGCCAGCAGCCAGAAATAGCCACCAGAAGTGGAATGGCCATAAGATATGACCCCGTGACCAGGTTGCTGATCATGAGAAATGTCATGACACAAAATGTGGCCCATCACCATGGTCAAGACACAAGATGTGTCTGTCACAAAGGTCAAGACACAAAACATGGCTGTTCAAAAAGGTCAAGACATAAGAAGTTGCTCTTCATATAGGTCAAGACACAAGATGTGGCAGTTCACAATGGTCAAGACACAGTGTGTGCAGTTCACAATTGTCAAGACAGATTAGGTGGTTGTCCACACAAAGTCACGACACAAACCTCACATGTAATAATGATTCATGACTGAAGACTCCTGGTGAACTATCACAGTGCTAGGAAACTAGTGTCTACTGACATTTTGAATAGCCATAACAATATCAAACTATATAAACCTGTCTATTGGCTACCACAATGAACTCATTTATGAACAGGTTACTCTGTGCAGACTGCATAGGACGTGCAAATGTTGAAGGTCATCTATGAGAATACTTGCGTGAATACATATAGCTAAAGTCAACCTTGCATCTCGGATCACAGAAACTTGTGGAGATCTGACAACAAAGCAGCTGTGTGTTAGCTTGAGTCTAGTTTTGAGTATTGAGTTATCTGTTCTCCCGTGTATGGCGTGCAATGTTCCGGGATGACTTGTGTGACTTCTCCTGCTTGGTGTTAGCAGGTGACTTCTTCTTGTAGAATCTCTCAAAAATACTGAGCAGTTGCGTCTCTACGTCTCCCAGGTACGGCCTCTTGGTGGAGTCTCTCTCCCAGCACTGTTGCATCAGGTTGGCACATTCCTCATCAAATGTTGCCAGCTTCTCGGGACGCAAGCCTGCAATACAGAGCACCTGAAATACTTAAAGGCATCCTAATCTAAGGGAGATAACGAAACAAATTAAGAAAAAAGGAGTGATTTTTTGAGTGATTCTAGTTTTACGCCGCACCCAGCAATATTCCAGCTATATGGGGGTAAGAAAAAAGGAACACAAAGGCTTTCAACACTAACATCATAAAGGTTGGTATGTTGGCTTGTTGTTTAAAACCACATTTAGTAATATTGTGTCCAGTTACATGGTGGTAGTTTGTGAATAACTGAATCTGGACCAGTCAATACAGTGATCAGGCAATCAATCAAAGCAGAAAAAATCAATACACAGTTCAGAAATGAAACTGTCCACTTTTGAAGACTATTATAGTGACTTGCTACCTGAGAAGCCATTCTGACCTGCCTAATCAGATGTGATGTCTCTTGAAAATGGGTATTGGATGGCATGTGTACGAAGCCAAAGCCGAGACATGGCTAAAAAAATGAGTTATCACAGACAATAATACTATTACCATTATTATTATTATTGATTAACATCAGACCTTAAATAAATCGCCTACCTTTCTTCACTGACTGCCATAGATGGTCTTTATTTGCACATTGTTCGAAGGCTGTTGGAAGTCTTACATGACCGGCACAGATATACCAAAACAGGATACCAAATGCATACACATCCACGCTGTTGTCATAGCGACCAGTGAACAGTTCCGGTGCCATGTGTATAGGTGTGCCAACAATACTGCCACTCATCATGGCTTCAGGTTTACAGAAGCCCAGATCGGTGATCTTCCCACGGTTGTCACGATCAAGCTGGGAAGAACAATATCAATATTTGCTTGTTTGTTGTTTTCCGTGCACTGTTATATTAAAGTGTGGCTGTTTTAGGGACTAAAGTCTTGGTCAGACTATCCAGTAAGTGACGTCAGGAGCATAAAATGAATAAATGGGGTACAAAGCTTGTCTCGGAGTCTAACAACCTGATCATGTCAGCTGCATCACCTGGAAAGTTTGGGTTGCTGAAGATCAACACTAACAGACAGACAGACACTTTATTCAGTAACATATGGCCTATTTTACAATTAATTTATGATGTACTTGTAACAAGGATATTCATTACAGTGATTCCCACCAGTTACTTCTAGTCCTATACCTAGAAACATAGATGTGGTTTAAATCTGAAGCTGTTCCTGACCTTTGATTGGTTCATTAACATGATCAGCGCTTCGACAGGTGAGTGAGTGAACACCTTTTTAAGGCGATTTCAGCAATATTCCCGCAATACCATGACACCAGAAGTGGTAAACTGTCCCTAAACCTGGGACTTTGGTGGACACTTTAACCACTGGGCTACCCCACTACAACATGTATTAATGTACATCACATTGTGTCCGAAAAATGTTGAAGGAAAGCTAAAAGTGACACAGATGTCGAAACTTTGAAATCTTGTGAAACCTGCGTTCATGACATTCGTTTTCTAATTGCCCATGTGAATCGAAGGATATAACTCTGCATCAATATGATTCATAGCACGTTCACATGACCATGTAATATCAAACATATGATGCACACCCCTGACGTGACTGAGAGACTGAATGAGTGAGTGAGTTTAGTTTCACACTGCACTCAGCACTATTCCAGCTAAATAACCAGACAGACAATCCAGTGATCAACTGCACATTTGGGAACCCATGGCATGTGTCAATGAAGTCAGTGAGTCTGACCACCGTTCCCATTAGTTGCCTTTTATGATAAGCATTGGTGCTTCTTATGGCAAGCATGGTTGCTGAAGGCCTATTCTACCCTGGACTTTCACGGGTCTGTGAAGATGATATGACACTGCATGGTAATATTGCCACCATACAACACTGGGTGAGGCACAACCTGTGCTGAAAGCAAGAGCTACAGAAACTTGACCTTGAATACACAAGACATAAGGAAGGAGTTCCTGTATACTGACCAGCACATTCTTGAGTTTGATATCCCTGTGAACCAGCCCCTGGCTGTGAAGAAATCGAATGCCCTCCACAACATCAATGGCTATTTGTAACCTGGAAAACAAAACATCTTGTTATAAAATAATCAATTTCTCAATAGACATGGAAAGGAGAGGAGGGCTTACAAACATGTGCCCCACACTTTGACTCAGTTTGATGACAGTGTACAGATCTAATTGTACAGATCTCACTCTAGACATCCCTGCTGATCCAGTCTGGAACCAGGTTGATGACAGTCTACAGATCTCAGTGTACAGATCTCTTTCTACACATCCTTGCTGATCCAGTCTGGATCCAGGTTGACGACAGTGAACAGATTGGATCAATGTACAGATTTTAAGTGTAAAAATTTCACTCAACATACCTGCTGATCCAGTCCAGTCCCTGTTTAATGGCAGTGTACAGATCACGCTGGAGTCTGTCCATGACAAGCAGGACAGCAGGAGACATTCCTCCACCATACATGTAGTCAATCACGGAACCATGCAGGGACACAATCCGTTCATGTTCTTGTATATTCCTGAAAGAATATACAGACACTACATATTACATGCCAGTTACTGAGTTTTATGCCATTCTTAACAATATTCCAGCAATACGGCGTCTGTCTGTAAAAAATATAGACTGGACCAGACAATCCAGTGATCAAGTGTCAGTTCCAGAAGACAAGAGCATCACATGGCATTGAATAGTGTAGTCAATACAAAACGCCTCTTAGATTGCACTCTTAGATAGGTTATGCAATCATCCTTCGTGAAACCGTTAAACCATCCAATGCAATAAAGAAGTTGACTATCCACAGAAGATGGCTTCCGTTCATCAGAAACAGCTTATCAACAAATCCACATTTGTGCTCTGTTTAACCATGTATTTGGGAGCACAATTTCTCTGTTAAGTACAGATACTAGTACTTTTCTCAGTTCCCTCTAGCATTTGAACCCCGCCCCCAGAGCAAGGCACCAACTTATGAGCGCAAATACATCAGCAATCTAACCAACACAGCCACGGTGGCTTCCACAAGAATATTCTACAATGCAGCTTTCTACCAAATTCTAACTCTCAATCATTATATTAAAACCTGCACTATACAGACAATCCTTACTTTGTGTAGAAGAATTCCAGGGCCAGATCATTCCAGTGTTTGTCATCTGGGGGAACGACTGACTTGATGGCACAGGGAGAGTGTCCTGCCCATGTGTCGCATGCGTACACAACACCATACTGGCCACGCCCAACCTCTCGCCCCATCTGAGGCATCCCTGCAAGTGAAAGGAATGAAATCCTCCAGATCATTAAGCCTTCATCAGACAAAAAGCTTTAATGCAGTACATGGAACATGATGATATATGATGTTCATTATTGTTATTGTTATCATCAAAATATCAGCTTCTACCATGAAGCCATACACATTCAGAGTTTCCACTCATGGGAGACATCAATGACATGTCCTACAACAAAACAACCTTGACTCACCAACCAACACACAATCATTGATTCAACATACAACACAACATCCCTGATGCACAGTACTTCACATCATCCTTGACACACCATACAACACAACACTCTTGACTCACCATAAAACAACATCCCAGACTTACCATAGAACAAAGAATACTTGACCACAGAAAGTCCCTGACTGACATACCACATAGAATCCTTGACACACCATACAACATAACATCCTTGACTCATCAAACCACATAAAGTCCCTGAGTGACATACCACACAGAATCCTTGACACACCATACAACACAACATCCTTGACTCATCAAACCACATAAAGTCCCTGAGTGACATACAACACAGAATCCTTGACTCACCATACAACACAACATCCTTGACTCATCAAACCACATAAAGTCCCTGAGTGACATACCACACAGAAACCTTGACACACCATACAACACAACATCCTTGACTCATCAAACCACATTAAGTCCCTGAGTGACATACAACACAGAATCCTTGACTCACCATACAACACAACATCCTTGACTCATCAAACCACATAAAGTCCCTGAGTGACACACCACACAGAATCCTTGACACACCATACAACATAACATCCTTGACTCATCAAACCACATAAAGTCCCTGACTGACATACCACACAGAATCCTTGACACACCATACAACATAACATCCTTGACTCATCAAACCACATAAAGTCCCTGACTGACATACCACACAGAATCCTTGACACACCATACAACATAACATCCTTGACTCATCAAACCACATAAAGTCCCTGAGTGACATACAACACAGAATCCTTGACTCACAATACAATACAGAACCCTTGACTCACCATACAACACAACATCCTTCAGTGAGGTGCTCTCCAGTGCTAGTTTGGCCACCTTGGGAGCATGCACCTTCCTAAGCTTCAGCCTCTGCTCCTCAATCTTGTCCAGACGCCCAGTGTGCTTCATCTCCAGTTGCTTTAAAGCTGACAGAAACGCCTCATGCGACTTATTCAAGCGGTCCTTTATCTGGGAGGAAATACTCTTGGCTAACCTGAAACATGTATATAATATATCTTTACAAACAGAATTAACACATACAGTTAGTAGGTAAGCTTCTCATCACTTAAGGCAAAATGCTAGCATCTTCAGGACGCAAGGACAAACCGTCATTTTCACACTGGTACCCAAGATGACACATTTTTTATCACTGAGATTAAACTCTCCACATTTCATGCCATCCGATGTAACACAACCAGCTCTCAAATGTCACACAATCAACTCTCACCTTTCACACAATCAACTTTCACCTGTCACACAATCAGCTCTCACCAGTCACACAACCACATCTCAAATGTCACTATATCAGTTCTGACCTGTCACACAATCAACCCTCACCTCCAATACAATCAGCTCTCAAATGTCACACAATCGGCTCTTACCTGTCACACAATCAGCTCTCACCTGTCACACAATCAGCTCTCACCTGGCCTCACTGAGACTCCCAAGCATGTCTGCTGCTACCTTCTTCTTCCAGTCAATGTCAATCTTGGGAGGCGTCTTCCAGGGCATTGACTGAACCATCTGCACAAACACATCAACATGATCATCAACATGTTGCTAACATCACACTGCAGCTTGTAAAGGGGTGGTAGGATCACCTACTGGTTACACCGAGGACCTGGGTTTGATTCCCCATATGGGTACAATGTTTGAAGCCCATTTCTGATGTCCTCCGCATCGATACAGAATGTTGCCATAAGCTACATAGAGCCATACTCACTCACTCCATGTGTAAATGTATGACATTCAGTTGGTACTCTAGCATGATACAATGATCTTTCTACATTAGCTCTGTGAATCTCTGTGAAAATTATGTCAACAGATCACTGAAAATCAGTGATGAAATTGCAAAACGGTTAATCATATCCATTTCTCTTTCTTTTTCTGAACAACCTTCCCATCCAGCAAACAACTACCCTTGTTGTAAAACCATAGAATATCATTACCATAGAGTATTATTTTAAAATAACCCAAGTGAACAACAAAATATATATTTGGTCAATGATTGGTCACCCTTCCATTGATAGCTTAACACAGGGGGCAAACTAGTACCACACATATCTAGAATAATGAGTCAAGACAATAGGTGTGATCCTGACTTCCCTTACCTGCTTCATCCTCTCCAGTAACACCTTGATAAGGGATGAGCTGGATCTCACAGTGATCTCCACCTGATATGCCGCATTCAAAATCTGACAACAAAGCAACATAATCCTGTCATAATTCATTGGGACATAATCCATCAAATCAATGCCAGTAAATGAGATGGAAGGAATATACAGACTATAAAGTCATTTCCAGCATCAATACATGCCCTTTAGACTAACAACTTATCTCTGAAATGAACACATTTTATAGAAAAAAAGTTCATATTAAAAAAATATAATATAATGAAATGGAGCAAAGAGACTTTCTTCATTTTCAGCCTGAAGCTGTGGAAATAGACTTTCTAGACTGCATGGGCCTGGATATATTTGCTCGAGGCTCTGTATGACAGACTACATGCCCTTCATCAGATACAATAAAGCAGGAGAAGTACCTGTTTGAGAGCATCAGTTGTCTTGGCCCCTTCTGGGTTTTCCTTGTCCAAGCACTCTAAGCTCTCCAAGCAACGTGTCAGTGTCCCTGTAAACATCCATGCATGAATCAGTGGTGATGCAGTCAAAAAATATAGTCCATAAGCTGTATAGTGAGATTTGAGATGTGCTTGTGTGACAGGTGAAAGCTGATTGTGCGACAGGTAAGAGTTGATTGTGCAACATTTCAGACCTGGTTGTGTGACATTTGAGATCTGGTTGTGTGACCGCTGAGAGCTGAGTCTGTTATGATTCACTTGTATATTCAGCAAACAGAACCATTTCAATTGTTTGATTCTAAAAGTTGTTGAGTCTACAATATAGCAACAATCTTATGGATAACAACTTCCTCTATACGGAATAGAGAAACATTTCTGTGTACCTTGACAACAGAACAAAAAATCTACACTGAAACATCGCTCTGTGCAACAAATAAGAAGTCATTAAACATAAAGTTGCTATGTTATCAAATCATATCTCTTCACAACTTCGATTTGTTATTTGTAATTATATGATAATTGAGACCCATGAAGATCCATGGTAGAATAGGTCATACTCACTGGGTTGTCTGGTCCACACTCGATTATTTACAGATCGCTGCCATATAGGAATACTGCTCAGTGTTGTGTAAAACTAAACTCTCTCACTTACTAGAATCAGATATTCAAGAATTTTTTTCACAATGAAGTGTTTTTACTTCATGGAACAAAGTTAAAGGTAAACGGAATATATCCAAGCTAGGCAAGATAATAGTCAGCACCATCAAATACTTAACTTGACAGTAATATTGTCACTTGTACTGCATTGTTAGCTCAAATGAACTCTGTCGACATGGTTCAAAACATGTCAAAGAATTTGTTTGCAATTGTTTCACTCCATATAACAAAGAATACATCAACAGCTGGCACGTTATTGAATTTATTACATAATATTCAGGTCTGCTATCCAACATTTATGATATGTATCATATTCAGGTGGATTCATAGCGGCTGTATTACTATTAAGAACAAAATTGGGGAAATTAAATACGAGGACAAGGTTTAAAACATGGGCCACAATCAACCCCTTCAAAAAAAGCTGACAGGCAGTCAGGTGAAATATTGTCATAATAAAGCCACAATAACCTTATAAAAGATGAGAAAGCCTCAATGACTATATTGTGGTTGCAGCAGTTGCATGATCCCCAGGAAGTTGAGATAGTTAACACAATGTGCCGTTGAGACCGACATCCAATGATTAAGTTGAAAAAACATCAGCGCCTTGAGCATGCACTAGCTGTCTGGATATGTGCGACATTCAAATATCTTATAAAAAAGAATGTATGATCAATCTACATTTCACACAAAGAAAACAAAAGCTGCATCTCCAATATGACAAAAGTTGGTCATATAATGATAAGATGCTCAGTCCATTTAGAAATGGACCTCGCTTTACTACAGAAACAACTGTTTTGTGTTTTTGACTCACCATGGAAACAAACAAATGTTTTGTGAAGGAAATAACAACTCAAAAAGGCACCATTTTAGCAGGTTTTGAAAAAAATGATAAGGAAAATGAATATCAAATATTTTCCATGTGATGGACAAACATAAACATGATAAAAATGGACAGATGGACAGGTTTTTGCCTGTATCTGTTGCTGGTGCCTTACCACGTAAGAAGTTTTGCCAAGTCAGAACAATAAATCTAGCTCTCTGTCAAAAAAAGGTCTATTAGTAACCTTTCATAATGCCACTAGGTTGATGATGATTTTTATGGAGATATGTGTACAATGTGAATGAGACCAAAAAACTTAAATTCTTTTGGACAAAGTGACGCCCATTCCCCACCCCTACCCCAATCCTCTCATGTCATGTACAAAATCAATGCCACCACCCTAGTGCATGAGTGCAAAATTGATGATCCACCCAAATTCCCCTGCACAAAATGGGTGAAAACACCACCCACTTATAATTATCATCGCCCCTTCTAACCACTAATTCTAAACAGTCCCTAACACAAAATGCTAAAAAATGATCTATACACATAGAAATGTATTTATCATCTTTAATTGTCGGAAAAACAGAACTACAGTGTTACGGTTAAAAAATTGCCACGACAAAAGATGTAAGAAATTCCCTGTGACGACAGAACAAAGACAAGCCTAAAACATTCAATTATTGTATTATTAAGCAAAGGGAGCAAGTTATACAAAGTCATTAGTCAATTTCACAATACCGATTTCAAATACAATAGAAATGAGACAAAATCTAAAGCAATGGGTCACAAAATATACAGCAAACTCACCAAAGTCTTAGTGCGAGAGAGAAACAGTTATGAAGAATGTAACACGAGTGGTCTGATGGCGGCTATGAAGATCAAGCTTTGGCAGCGATTGATAATGTATACTCTAGTAATGTGTGTCCGTTCATCCCCAACACGGCAACTAGCATTTATATATACATTCAGTCATTTCCCCAAAGTTTGAGCACATACGACCATCGCCACTAACGTAGAAAGCTCCAGAACGTTTTGCAAAGGGAGGTAACTCTAAAGTACTGCCTTAGAGGCGTGCCGCTTAAATAATTCTCTGTAGGAAATGTGACCATAATAACTAACACTAAAACCTTAAATATTTTGACCCAATAACAACTACCGCAGTAATAATTAATAACATCCAAAATCACGGGAAATACATTCTCGTAACACCAGTATCTGCTGTTCCATTGATTACTTCATAGAAACAGGCTTATGTATCTTGAACAGGCATAAAAAAAAGAAAGTAGAAACAGTAGACCGTATGACAGGAACCTATCGGAAGACGAATATCATTTTCTCTATGCATGTCCAGCTTACTTCTCTCTGAGATCCGAGTACTTTAAAAGCTGTTGCTTTGTACATTCATAGCATCTTAAATTTGTATTTCCGTTAAGCTATTCAAGCAAGCCTCACTTAGAACGATTGCCCATGTACATCCATTAAGCATTTTTATACCGAAAATATCTACTCTGTCAAATGTCTACTGCCTACATACATTATGTGCATAACTATACTACCAGCCTATGTGCACAAGTAAATATCATCATTTTAGCGTCATGCTACCGGGAGTATACTATATTTAGAAACATCCTCAGCTTGTCTCTACAGGAAATCAATGTAGAGTAGAGTGCAAACATTGATCTACCTGAACATATGAACACATGCAGCATGACGTGATCATGACACAGCATGACAGCATGTCACCATGCTCACTGTAGTTGTCTGTGACACAGGTTGCAGTAACTCTCTATCATGATGTGTTTACTGTACATGCCTAACACAGGAGGAAAGGTCATACTGACCCAGGGCTTGATTGGTGAAATTAACAACACTGGGTATGGTGGTGACAAACAAGTAAAACTCTGTCACTCCATCTAGCTTTGATAGAATCTGAACCTAAGATTGGTAGATACCTGCACATGAAACAGAAACTGTTGTTTCATTTAGTATGTTTGTTGTTTAATGCCACACTTAGCTATAAGGGCATTCTGTAAATAATCAAGTCTTGACCAGACAATCCAGCAATCAGTCAAGTGAGGAAGCCTGACCACCCAATCCCATTCGTCACCTCACAGGATCCTCATATTTCCCTGTCAAACTCTGAGTCCTCTGGACTTTTGGTTTTGTAGGTCAACACAAAATCCTGGCTGTAGCCTGCATGTCAATTTAATACACACTGGACAAATACCAACATCATTGATTTTGCATGTATCCTGCATGAAATGCATGCAAAGAAAAGGCTGCAGATATCATAGTCCATTTGACTCAATAGTGGACTAGTGACTAATTGTAAGCTAACTAAAAAATTAATAACCATACAATACTGAACATAATACTCCATTTTTCTACATTCCTCCCTCACAACAAACAGGGAACTGTGTCAATATTTTAATGATAGTTTGTTCCACAACTATTTTTAGGACATACATTCTGCACAAGAGTCCGTCTGATGATTTGAAAATGATTAGTGTTTCATTGATTATTTTGTTCATTATTCTTTTAGTTAGACTGCAGTTCATTGGTCTGTTGTTGAGCCAAACGGACTGGAAGTTTATGTCTGCTTGGAGGAGAACCAGGTATGTCAAGTTGTCAACGGATGAGTGGGAGGTTACAGCTGGTCTTCAATAAACAGTCAAACCCACATTACTGGTTTACCATGGATAATATCTATAGCTAACCACAGCAGGTCATTCATGTGGAGCCAACACCCTGGTCAAGGTCAGGCACCCTGCAGTGAGCTCTAACCACCACTAGTAGGGCACATTCCAGGGAACCACCCCAGGTGATGTTGTAGTCCCATACAATACACATGCTGCAAATAATTTGAATTAACTGTTTACACATTCTTGACATATCACCATCATGCTTTCTGCTGGATGTCCTACATGGAAATATCTTCACATTTAAGAGTATGTCAACAGGGTATGAAACTCTCAAAAATTTAGTCAGACCACATGGCTGGTTAGATATAAAACTTGACTGCCCTGACCAAACTTGATGCCCACCAAAATACCAATTTATTAACTATAATTAAGTTAAAACTTGTAAAATAACAATGATTTAAATTTTAATGTGACGGTCAGGCAAGCGAATTTGAAAATATGGCAGTCCATGTTGAAAATATCCCATCCCAGGTGGTCAGGTATTTTGAATGCTAATGTCAGCTACAGTTTGACATTAATAAAAATGTAGGCTGTATGAAATAAGCACAGATTTACGACATCCTGTAGAAATGATGTATCAGGCAACTAGACAAATGAAAGAGAGGGAAGACAATAAGACAAAATACTGACAAATTTTCCTGAGGTAACATTCATCTGTCCCAGTGTCAAGTGTTATAATGTCATGTGTCCTCATGTCCCAGACGAGCGTCCCAATGCCCCAGCTAGATGTTTTAGAAGTTTACTGTACAATAAGATCACTTAATTGTGGAGGCAGTGGGACAGTTTAGTATTTAAAGCATTCACTTGTCATGTTGAAGACATGGGTTCAATTCCCCATATGGGTACAAAGTGTGAAGTCCATTTCTGGTGTCCTCGTCATTATAATACTAAAATATCACTAAAAGCAGTGGAAAACTACACTCACTCACACTCACTCACTGACTTACACACCTGTATAGGAGTCCCGGAGGATATCGATGGAGCTGATGAGTTTCCCGGCAACTGCATGATTGAGCCGACTGAGGACCAGTTCCTGGATTTGACCTGTGCACATCTTCAGACTCTTGCTGGTCTGAATCTGACCATTTTCATCAACGTCAACACCTGCAATATCCATTGTTTACTACATACTACATGAATGTTTGAAACAATCTTACAGCTCACATATTCAAAATAAGCTTTAAGCTCACACGTAAATATTTGAATCAAGACAATGATTTCTGGATAGTATGTACTTGCATTATAACCAAACCAAACTACTGCTTTGAATATGTCTGACAATGTACATAATTGGATCAAACAAAATTAATAACGCTGAAGTCATGTTTGGAATAAGAATCTAGTTTCAAAAGTAAAACCAACAATTCATTTATTTGAGTGACAGCACTGCATCCATTTCCCAATCTATCTCAATTCTCTTGCACTGACATCAATCAACCAACCAAACCTCTCCTACACTTTCACCAATCAACCAAACGCCTCTTGCACTTCCACCAACCAACCCATGCCCTCTTGAAATTCACTAAACAACACATCCCCTGTTGCACTTTCACCGAAAAAAAAACTTACTGAACTTGCACCAACCAACTAAATCCCTCTTCCACCGACACCAACCCTTCTTACACTGACACCAATCAACCAAAAACCTCTTGCACTGACACCAACCAACCAAACACCTCTTACATTGTAAGCAACAAACCAAACGCCTTTTGAAGTGGCATTAACCAATCAATTCCCTCTTTCTCTGTCATCCAACCAACTAACTTGCCCTTGAACAGCCATTCAACTAATCCAACCCCTCTGGCAATGTAACCTACCAACCAAACAAACCCCTTTCCACTGTTGTCCAATTAACCAATTCTCTTGAAAAGTCATCTAACAAACCAAACCACTCATGCATTGTAACCAACTAACAAATTCTCTCTTGCACAGTCACACATACCACTTGAAAAGAACTCACTCAGAAAATCATATTCCCCAGCTTCTTCAACAAGCTCATCTTTCATCTTCGAAATGGTCTCTGATATCAGAGATTTGATTTCATCCAGTTTTGACACTGCCATCTTGAGGAGGGACTTGTACAGTTCCTCCTCTTTCTCCCTGGCAAAGTCCAGTTTCTTTGGGGTGATAAGCATGTCACGGGCCATGTCAAACGCAGACATGATGAACATATTGAGGCACCTGGTGTGAGACTGGTTCAACACTGTTGATGCATTGATCAGATAGCTCTGAAGTGTCCTTCTTGTAAATAGTGCAAACTTTTGGTTAATCTCCTGAAATCGTTCAATATATTCACTTTCACCTTCATAGTAGTCCCGTGTTAAAGATTTCCTGATGGGCATCTTTCCTGCAACTATATCACTAAGGTATCCAAGCTTACACAGTTGTTGGTATGCCAAATTTGATGACACAAATGACATACTCTTAAAACCCTGGGACAAGTCTTTGTTTCCTGGCCATTTTGAAGTACTTGTTTGAAGGTCAAATGAGGATGACAGTCTTATTTGATTCGTTGGCGAACCTGGAGCGCCATCTGGTGGGTCTGTGTCAACAGTCCTTGACCCAGGAGGTGGAACTCGTACAAAGAACACAGGACGAAAATTTGTGACCTTCCCCAGTTCACTCAGTTCATTTATATCCTGGAAAAACAGAAAAGATACCATATTAGCTGAAAGTGAGTTTTCAGCATGTAAGTAATCTCACATAATCTGCAAATGAGACAAAATAGACAATTACCATTTCTGGACAGCCTGTAGTTTTGTTTTTGAAACCCTTTCACTTTAATATGTTGTATCAAGTTCAACTACTACTACATACCTGTAAGAGGATATCATAATTATGATTATTCACACAAAAAGGTGAAAATATCTGCTACTAATCTGCGCATTCTGGCAGTAAACAACTCTGTTGATAACAATGAAAGACACAGTAATCCCAAATCATCAGAATTCCCCAGTTCATAAAAAAGACTTATCTGTCTAGCAAGTTTCAACAATAAAAAATTAAACATCAGTGTTTCATTAATATAGCAAACTTCTACATTATGCTATGCCTTCACTCATTTAGGTTTTTGATACATAAAGTGGGTGACTTTAACATCAGTTTTAGCAAGATTTCAGTAATGTTGTGGCTAGGCACACCAGAAATGGGTCTCTCACAATAGGTCACATTGCACCCATATAGAGAATAGAACCAGGGTCTCTGACTTGATGAGCGAATGCCTTAACCACTAGGCTACCCCACTGTCACTCTAGATACTTTGAAAAGTGGATACCTGCAACTTGAAAATTATATGCCTTGTACTTCGAGAACAATTAGTCAGCTTGAATTCTAAATTTGTTTATGAGCACGTGCATTCGTAAGATAATTCATATGATAATGTTAAATTACAAGGATCTGGTGATATGTCTCACATCCTTTACACAAGTTGTTCACTGGTCAGGAGGGGGGCCATGGGTTGATGAACCCTCAATGTTTGTTTATGTTTCCTGAGCCCAAAGGACAAGGGAACATAAACAAACGGTGAGTACATCAACCCATGGGCCCTGATCGACCAGTGAACAACGTATTTATCTTACCAAACACTTCAATGTAAATTCTGAACTTCTTGAAGTATGGGTATAGGATCATATGCTTCAGCTCACCTGTGTGAATCAAATGATTCGAATCTTGCATCTTGCTGTTTTCCCCACAGGTACTGTCTAAATAAAATCACCACGTTGTATTTCCCCCTCTTAATATTTACAGGGACTAGATTTGAACATTTTGTCAAAATTTCTTTAAGGGACTGAGAGGCAAATCTGTGTGTAGCCAACACTAGACTTTGCACACAACACAAGAATAATAAATTGAGAGTTATCTACCTTTCATTAATTTGCTTTTGCAAAACATCAGTAATTTCCATGCATAATGCGTGATTCAATGTTATCTGAGATGAAGTACTACCACAAAGTACCAAATGAGTTGCCATTGCCACTCGCTCATAAGCGGGGTATACTAAAAATAATAGAGGAGTACTTAGCCAATCAGAAAACGACATTTATGTGTGAGGTAAGATAAACTACGATGTCATCATCGTGTTTGGGTATAACTTTCATGCGCTAGGACATTAACAGGTAACCATGATTTAAACTATGCCATTCTACAAGACAAGAGGTTTTGTATCCTGGTACATAATAGCCTGCTGAATATATTACCTCCCCTTGCAAGTTGAATGACCTGACCCAGTTTCCTACACTACTAATCTGGCTTAATCAAGATAACAACATAAGCAGGAGCTGATGAGTAAATGCCGATTATATGAAACTTGATTCAAACAAAGAGACGTCATATATTGTCTTCATGTATCCATTTCCATTGTGAGCAAATATTAATTGAAAATTGACAATGATATCGATCATGATGATACAGCTAAGACAATAAGAGGTCTGTATTGTCTATTCCAATATACAGATACCAGCATCAACGGACCTAAAATAACCACATTGTTATCCATATCACTGACAATAGCACACTACACAATGAGATTTTGGGCTCACTAAACACACCACATTCAGTTATACACTAGTTACAGCATTCATATAGTTCAATATGGACACAAACAGATCGCAGATGCACAATCTCTGAAAGTGACACCAGTGACATACAGTGACTATTAAAACGATGATAATTATCTCAACACCTACGGTTACTTGGCACAATTCCAATATTCTTTCAGATCACTGCTTCGATATATCAAAGCAAACTACACACAAAAACAAAACCTACACAATTCTTCAACACAAAGTGTTTGATGTTGATGTAGACATATATCTTTTATGTAGATGGAAACTACGCTGCTAGGGGTAACATTTCCAAACTGTACCATACACATACACACACAGGGTTTAACCTCGTTCAGGGAACCATTAATTATAAGTTTTAGAGGTCTTTGCAGGCATTACGAGGTTCCTGTGAAGTAACAGTGTAGAGGGCTGTATGTTTTGATAGTTTTTTAGAGCTTGAATCATTGACCATGTGAACTGATGGATGAAATTTATACAGATAACATCTCTGGAAGAAACAACTAAACACTCAGTACACCTTAGATACATTATGGGTAAAGTGAATAACATTGTGTCACTCCTGACATCGTGAATATTTGTGCATCCATCCTCTACATTTGAGCATACTGGATGCAGATTTGCAAGTTGTGTAAAATCCTGACACATCAGTAGTTCAAATATACTTTCACAAATCTGCAATGAATAATGAACTCTACGTTCCTGAAAAATGACAAGATTCTCAGAAAGTTCCAGCATCCCTTTTCAAAGTCACTGTTAAAGTTATTCATAATCTTCAACTGTTGATGACTTTGATTTAAGTTACCATTCTAATGTTCAAACTACTTCAGTTTTCTTTGTTGTTCAGCACCATATTCAGCAGTATTCCAGCATATATGTGCATGGTCTGTCTTATTTCCACTCTAGACCGGACAATCCAGTGACTCATCTTGAGCATTATTCTACACAACTGGGCAAATCGATGTTAAGACACTTTTCATTGTACAGTAAAATACTTTTATAACGAACTACAAGGGACCACTGAAATTAGTTTGTTATGTCCAAAGTTTGCTATTCACGAAAATCCATTGAAAGAGCAATAAAAGACACTGTACAGTATGACACATTCAGTTTATTCATACATTCTTTCATTCATATTACATACTTTTCACTACAAAGTCAGTAATCTTACATAGGCGCCCACCGCAGGTCCGAAAATTGATAAACTTAGCCTCGGTTTATTATCCAACCCCCTTACCATATAACCTGTAAGGGTGCATCATGAAATCACGGTGACGTCATCGAAAACCGGACAATTACGCACTCTTCACTCGCCAGAAGTATACAAAGCCAGGTCGTCAGTGACGGGCTTTACGGCCTCCGGCAATCTGATTGGTCAATAATGCAAAACTACAACTTCACGTGGGAGAAAAAACTGGAGCATGTTTTGTACACAAAAGTGATAGCCAATCAGATTGCCGGAGGTGGTAAAGCATGTAAATAAAGGTGGTCTGCTTCATCACTGTATTCGGGAATCAATTCCGGATATTCCGTCGTGCTGATTGGAAACGGCCTTCACGATGTCGATTGGTTTGCTCAGTTGACTATTCACACCATTAATTAGTGTTAACTGTGACTGCCGAGGATTTCAAAGTGAGCATCGGTAACTGGTACTGACACTAATTGAGTTCGTTCAGTTCGTTATTCACACTGTTAATTAGTGTTACCTGGGACTTGCGGGGATTGCAAATCAGTTCTCTATAGCTGGTAGGTTCGTTCTTGAGAATTCATTATTCACGACTTTTTTTATATGATAACATATATGGTTTACTTTTCTTGTGTAAAATATGATCACTTCAGAGATGAGATGCTGG